>NC_142741.1:12119412-12719412 GCF_051943395.1 Hippocampus bargibanti
TCTAATGTTAAATCTGTCATGTGCTGCTTTCACACTTGCATTGTTCTTTTCAGACAGACCTCTTAAAGTAGTCATGCAACAAAAGCTGATCAGTGGTTCAAGACAGTAGAGATCATTGTGGACTTTTGGCAACATCCGTGCCTACACGTACATTCCAACAATTGAGACCTTCAAACTACCAGAAACTACAATTTGTTCAGGATCTGAAACGGGATGCCAACATCAACACCATGCTCAAAAAGGCAAAGGATAGATTTCTGCTGGGGCCGCTCTACACAGATGTCATTGAGTTAGGTTAGTCTTCTTTCGTCTCAATGGGCTTTGGTCCTGCTATAAAGGAGAACATTAGACCACAACGGACAGCGCAGATTGCTGAAAGAACCATCCACAACCTGTCGTGAAGACTTGAATGCTGCAAGGGCGAAGAACAGGAGAGGCAAAATATTTTTGCCACTCTACTTCGGACACCATTTTGTACAGGCTCTCCCCTTGGTTGATAGTATTGAAAAACGCACATCTTTCAACACCTTAGTTTCTTACGGTCATAAAATCATTCAAGGGTTGAACCGTGATGTTAATGTCCAACATTGTGCTGATGAGTGATACCATGATAATATTGGGCACATCATATCAGTATTGGCAGTAAACGCCGGGCGTAAAACTTCCAGAACCTCTCTACCCGGATGGCCGACAACATTTTCCAGAGAAAAAAAAAACGAAAGGTTTTTTTTTTTCAAATCAAACGTTTGCTTTATTCTGATTTCGAAATATTCGTTCAGTTTGAAATTGCAGAATTTTAGTATGTTTGGCAATTTTTAATTTAGATTTGTTTGGCAATTTACATACTCGGCCGCCAATCAGAAGCCTGCATCGAATAACTTTGCGCCCTGACTTTCCCAAGCGTTATCAGGTCGTGCATTTGCACAACATTTTCAAAAGTAGACGCGCAGAGAACACAAGAAAAATGGATAAGGGGTTAGGAATCAAGCCAAAACCTCTGTCACATCCTCTTCTGCTTCAGGAGCGTGCCCCTCCCCTCCTGTCTCATCCTCCTCTGTGCCTGGAGCGGGCCCCTCCCCTCCCTACTCTCCGGACTCACTCACCTGTTCCTCATTCCATTAATTGTGCCTTCTGGCTATAAAACCCACCCATACCGTTCGGTCAGTGCCGGTGTATTCTCCGAAGTTCCCCGTCACCCAGCCGCACGCAGGTCTGTTACGCTGTTCTCCTCCATTGCCTGATTTTCTGTTTTGCCTGATGTGTCTCAGTAAAGACACTTATTGAATCACTGTCTCAACCGTGTATTTCGAATCCAACCCTTACTACTTCCAGTCGTCCCTCGAGTTCTGTCACGACTCCTCGACGTGACGTGAATTGGATTGGATTGGATTGGATATGCCTTTATTAGTCTCACAGTGGAGAAATTTACATTTCACAGCAGCAAAGTGATGAAAGGAATGAAAGTAGAAAAACGAAATACATGAGCTCCTGGAAAGGCAGCCACTCTCGCGGCGCCGTCTTGAAGTCAAAAGAACAAAAAAAAACTAAATAACAAATAATATGACAGCATAGAGACAATATGACAAAACAAAGACACAGAGAGACATTCATTCTTCAGGACTTGCTGTACCCTCTTTGTGATGACATGAAACAGTTCCAGATGAAAGAGGAGAGGATCAAAGCGTCTTTCCACCAGTGGATCAGGGACATCATGGTGGAATGTGCATGTCAACTACAAGCTAAATGTTGAAAGCAAACACACAGCTGTAGCATCCATTGACGAAAAGCGATTGTCTCACATCTCCTGTTCCACATAAATCTGCTTCAATTCCAAGCAAGCTTGATGCAGTGCTCACTGGTTTTTGAACAACAACCCTCAGCCTTCGTTAGCGATGAGGCAAAAGTGGCTTTCGTCACCAGCCTGCTCACGGGCCAGGCCGAGTCATGGGTATTGGCCATCCGGGAGTCCCAGCCCGAGCTTTGCAGCCCCTTCCCGGACTTTGTGGCCGAGCTTCGCCAAGTATTCCACCACCCGGTCACAGAGTGCGAGGCTGAACGACTCCTTCATGACTGTGTGTAAGGAACGCGTTCGGCCGCTGAGTACTCCATCGACTTCCGCAACCAGGCTGTCCGGAGTGGCTAAAACGATCGAGCGCTAAGGGGAGCGCTAAGCGCCGCTCTCAAAGCTGACCACCCGCGACGCTGGCGCCACCCTCAGCGAGATGATCGATGTAGTCATCTGCCTGGACATCGCCTCGGGGAGCGGCAGCGGGAGGCAATGTACCCAGCGGTCCAGCGAACCCGGAAACGAGCAGCGGACAAGCAGCGGATGACCACACCCGACGGCGACGAGAGGCGCCACGCCAGGAGGAGCTCATAAACGAACCACGACGACGAACCACTGTCTGAACAACATCCTCCCAGTGGTTTCTCAGTTTGCCTGAACCTCCGCGTGGGGTTAAGTTTTGAACTAGAACACGATCACCGGGCAACAGGTTAGAATATTTTAGTTTAGTGTCATATAGTCTCTTACTCCTAGCAGCAGCTTTGTTGTTATTTTCTTGCGTGATCACATACGCTTCCTCCATACCCTGTTTCCACTTCTTCACATAGTCCTTCTGGTTGGTGTCACACTGGTTAGAGTCTGGTTTCAAACTAAACAACATATCAACTGGTAAACGTGGTGAACGTCCATAAGGTAAGTAAAAAGGTGAAAACCCTGTCACCTCACTTTTGGTACAGTTGTAAGCATAAACTAGTTTGTTTAGTGAGTCTTTCCAGTTACTCTTTTGTTTCTCTTTCAGTGTCTTTAACATCTGGATCAGTGTTCGATTAAATCGTTGAACCTGTCCATTTCCCTGTAGGTGGTAGGGGGTTGTCCTTGAACCCGCAACCCCACAATATTCTTCAGTTGAGCAAAAAGTTGATTTTCAAATTCACCACCCTGATCATGGTGAATCCGAAGGGGGAACCCAAACTTTAAAGCATAGTCATTAAAGGTTTTGTTTGCCGCTGTTTTGCCAGATTTGGATGTTGTAGCATAAACTTGAGCAAAACGTGTAAAATGGTCTACTAGCACAATCACGTATTCATAACCACCCTTACATTTGTCAAGATGCAAAAAGTCAACAGAGACAAGTTCAAAAGGCTGAGTAGTCACAATATTAGTGAGAGGGGCTCTGGTCTCACGGAAGGGCTTTTTGTGTTTTAGGCACACACACAGTACATAGTCCTCTATTTGTTTTTGCATAAAGGGCCAGTAAAAACGATCCCTTACAAGGGAAAGAGTCCTTTCTACGCCATGGTGGCCCATTTCATAATGCCGCTCTTTTAGCACTGTCACCTTGTGTTTTTCAGGAAGCAGTAGTTGGGTTCTGTTTGCCGTTGTTCTGTACAAAACACCTCTGTCATTAAAGTGTAGCTTGTCCCATTCCCTCACAAGACAAACAACTTGAGGACAATGCTTTCTTAGTTCAGTACCTAGCGGTTTAGTCTCTGCCAGTTTGTATCTAATAATATGTCCTATAATGGGGTCAGTCTCTTGATCTAGCTTGATCTGTCCAACAGTCAATGGGGCTATCGGTGTGTTTAGTGACACCTCGGCACACATAGCTGAGATTCCCATAGACCAAGCTGCACTAGACTCGTTCTGTTGGTCAACTCCTTGTACTGCAGCACTCACAGCACCATATGACATTTCTTTTGTACATCCTTCCATATATGTTACCATATCAAGGGGCATCCTAGATAAACTGTCTGCATCAACATTTTCCTTACCAGGACGATATTTAACAGTAAAATTAATATCAGAAAGTTCTGTGACCCACCTGCACCCAGTTGCATTTAACTTAGCAGTCGACAGTACATAAGTGAGTGGATTATTGTCACTAAACACAGTGAAGAATGGTGCATAGTACAAATAATCACAAAACTTGTCTGTGACCGCCCACTTAAGCGCCAAAAATTCCAACTTGCCTGAGTGTAAGTTGTAATTCTTCTCAGCTGCAGTTAAAGTTTGAGAGCCATAGGCTATCACGCGAAGTTTGCCATTTTGTCTTTGGTACAACACAGCACCTAAACCCCGGTTGGAGGCATCTGTATGCAAAATGAAAGGATGCGCGAAGTCAGGAAAACGTAAATCTGGTGGTTGAACTAAACAGTCTATTAGCTGCTCTAACACTGACTGATGCTCATCACTCCACTCAATACGTGTGTTGGAAGACACACTGTTATGTCTCACTTTCCATTTTTTCCTTTGGTGCTGCTGAGTCTCAACATTCAGAGGGGCTTTAAGCAAATCATACAAGGGACTAGCAATACAAGAAAATCTTTGATGTATTGCCTATAATAGCTTAATAGTCCCAAAATGGCTCGAAGCTCACCGACAGTGCCTGGCTGCTTGTTTTTCAGGGCACGCACTGCTGCTGTATCTACCGGGTCCATTCTGCTCCCTTCAGCAGAGACAATCCTGCCGAGGTACCTCACTTCCGGCTTGAAGATGTCACACTTTCGGGATTTGAGTTTTATTCCATTTTCTCTGAGACGTCGCAACACTCGCCTGACGTCCTCAACGTGGTTGTCAAATGTCCCGCTGAAAACAAGAATGTCATCAAGATAGGGGACACATATTTCGTCCCGTAACCCCTCCAGACATTGTTCCATACACCTCTGGAACGCTGCTGGTGCATTCATGAGTCCAAAAGGGATTCGAATCCATTCATAAAGGCCCCAAGGAGTTACAAAGGTGGTCAGGTGTCGGCTCCCTTAGGACATGAACCCCTGGTGGTATGCTTTGCCTTGGTCCAGCAGCGAGAAGATGGTGTTACCCCCAAGGCTGTCCACCACGTCCTGTCCCCGTGGGATGGGGTGCCGGTCAGGGTGTGTTTTCCGATTCAGCTCTCTGTAGTCAATACATAAGCGCAGTGTAGCATCTTTTTTTCCTGACACAGACGACAGGGGATGAGTAGGAGGAAGTGGACTTTTCCACCCACCCTTGCACTATCAAGTCCTGTAAATAGTCTTTCAACTCTCTGTACAGTGTCTTTGGGACAGACATATATGTGTTTGAAACGGGCTCAGTGTCTTTTAACAAAATGTGCATTTGTAGGTTTTCCACACACCCTATGTCGTCGTCCGATTTTGAAAATGATGCCGATTCCTCTCTCAACATCTGCTGAACGGTCTTTCTTGTATCTTCGTCCAGATGAGAAAGATCAATTGGGGGGGTCCCACTGCTCACTGAGAGGGATGGTGGTATCCTGGACATGGACCTCATTGACAACCGCTGAAGGAAGGTCTCTTTTAAATATGTTAGCTGGGTAGACAGACCCTACTGTCTGCACTGTACCAATAATAGTCTTTACTGGAAACCTAATGTCATGGTTAGTAGGGTTCTGGACACTAACAACTATCCTAGGGATAGAACTTGCCTTTACTGAGACCAACGAGTCACAAAACTCAAGGCCATCTGGCCACTGTGGGTTTTCACTTGGCTCAAAAACCAATGTAACATCTTCCTTAAAGGGCTTAGCCTGTACTTTGCATGGAATAAGAAGTGAGCTACGCCTAGCTATAGTGAATCTCTCATTTGTTGTTTTTACACGGTACTCATGCGCTTGTCCCACACTAACTGCTTTTATGAAAGTGGCAGCTTTATTGCGCTTAAGGTGGGGAAAAGCTAGTCTAACCGATTTCAAGAGCGTTTCTGTATCCCCTGTTTGTGTCTCATTAGAGAGGCTATCTAACACAAGACGCTCAATGACATTAAACCCTATGATAGGACACTGTTGCTGGTCACCTTTTAGTACTAAAACTGGTACAAGTAGCCCTGGATCATTAGCACCAAGTTTAAATGGTATCTCAAGCCATCCTACATAAGGCATATCCGTTCCATTAGCTGCCACAATATTGAGAGTATTATCAGGGTCAATAAGCTCATTCACATTTTTCAATGACACGTCAGGTAAGTTCGTTTGTTTCCATAACTCATCTACAGCACACACCTGGGACCCCGAGTGCTTCAACCCTTTTGTTACCCAAAAAGCACCGAATAAGACATTTCTTTCCCACTAACTCCCTGACCGAAGGTAATTTGCCACACTGTTTCTTATCTGTACGCTCGACAAATGACTGCTGATGTCTCTTCTGAACGGGGCCAAATGTGTGGGGCTTACATTCCATTTTATTCTGTCTGAATACAAGAATAACACCTGGGATGAGGGCGACGGTGCATGTAGTACTGCTGAGGGGTGAACCGCTGCTGGAACTGTGTTGCCCCCCTCATGGCCTTGGACCTGGTGCTGGGTGGTACTGCTGAAGAGCTGATGGGGAGTGCTGGGTGTAGTGCTGGGTGTAGTAGTGCCTGGCTGGTGGATCTACATGATATGGTGAAGGTGGAGTAAAGACGACCTGTTCAGGGTAGTGGTCAAGCAGGCGTTCAGGTCCTCCACTGGTGGGCTGAGAAGTGGCTGTTGGTTTCTGAATAGTCTCTTTGATCTGGAACACTTCTGCCCGCAGCTCCTTTAAAAGCATCATCTCTTACCTCATGTCTTTGATCTCTGAAAGGGGTTAATTCGGCACAGTAACAGTATTCTGCTTTAAGACTGTCTTCTTCCCAATCGGGGCTGGCGTGTCATCTAACTGGACTGTGTTCACCATTGTCACCCGTCCATCCATCCATCCATCCATCCATCCATCTATCTTCTGCCGCTTATCCGGGGTCGGGAAGCGGGGGCAGCAGCTTCAGTAGGGAAGCCCAGACTTCCCTCTCCCCAGCCACTACTTTTAGCTCGTCCTGGCGGATCCCGCGGCGTTCCCATGCCAGCTGGGAGACATAGTCTCTCCAGCGTGTTCTGGGTCGTCCCCGAGGTCTCCTGCCAGAGGGGCATGCTCGGAACACCTCACGAGGGAGGCATCCCGGGGGCATCCTAATCAGATGCCCGAGCCACCTCATCTGGCTCCTCTCGATGTGGAGGAGAAGCGGCTCGACTTTGAGCCCCTCCCGGATGACCAAGCTTCTCAACTTATCTCTAAGGGAGAGCCCGGACACCCGACAGAGAAAGCTCATTTCGGCCGCTTGCATCCGGGATCTCGTTCTTTCGGACACAACCCATAGCTCGTGACCATAGATGAGGGTTGGGACGTAGATCGACCGGTAGATTGAGAGCTTTGCTTTGTGGCTCAGCTCCTTCTTCACCACGACAGATCGGTACAAAGTCCGCATCACAGCAGACGCCGCACCAATCCGCCTGTCGACCTCTCGCTCCCTTACACCCTCATTCGTGAACAAGACACCCAGATACTTAAACTCCTCCACTTGAGGCAAAATTTCCTCCTCGACCCGGAGAGGGCACTCCACCCTTTTCCGACTGAGAACCATTGTCTCAGATTTGGATGTACTGATTCTCATCCCAACCGCTTCACATTCGGCTGCGAAACGCTCAGGCGAGAGTTGGAGAGCTCCACTTGAAGGCCCCAACAGTACAACATCATCTGCAAAACCAGAGATGCTATACTGAGGCCACCAAAACGGAAACCTTCAACGCTTCGGCTGCGCCCAGAAATCTTGTACATAAAGGTTATGAACAGGATCGGTGACAAAGGGCAGCCTTGGCGGAGCCCAACCCTCACTGGAAACGATTCCGACTTATTGCCGGCAATGCGAACCAGACTCTGACATCGGTCGTATAGGGACCGAACGGCCTGTATCAAGCGCTCCTGTACCCCATATTCCCGAAGCACCCCCCACAGAACTCCACAAGGGACGTGGTCAAACGCTTTCTCCATGTCCACAAAGCACATATAGACTGGTTGGGCGAATTCCCATGCACCCTCGAGGGCCCCACTAAGGGTGTAGAGCTGGTCCACTGTTCCGCGGCCGGGACGAAAACCACACTGTTCCTCCTCAATCTGAGGCTCGACTTTCCGACGGACCTGCCCCTCTAGGACCCCTGAATAGACCTTTCCAGGGAGGCTGAGGAGTGTGATCCCTCTGTAGTTGGAACACACCCTCCGGTCCCCCTTTTTAAAAAGGGGGACCACCACCCCGTCTGCCAATCCAGAGGCACTCTCCCCGATGACCACGCAATGTTGCAGAGGCGTGTCAGCCAGGACAGCCCCACAACATCCAGAGCCTTTAGGAACTCCTGTCGGATCTCATCCACCCCCGGGGCCTTGCCACATAGGAGCTTTTAAACCACCTGGGTGACTTCAGTCACAAGGATCAGAAAGCCCACCTCGGAGTCCACAGACACTGCTTCCTCCAAGGAAGGCGTGTTGGTGGAGTTGAGCAGGTCTTCAAAGTACTCTGCCCACCGGTTCACGGCATCTCGAGTCGAGGTCAGCAGCGCCCCACTCTCACTGTACACAGTGTTAGTGGTGCACTGCTTTCCCCTTCTGAGACGCCGGATGGTGGACCAGAATTTCCTCGATGCGGTCCGGAAGTCGGCTTCCATGGCCTCATCGAACTCTTCCCATGCCCGTGTTTTTGCCTCTGCGACCACCGAGGCCGCATTCCGTTTGGCTAATCCATACCTGTCAGCTGTCTCAGGAGTCCCACAGACTATATAGGCACGGTAGGACTCCTTCTTCAGCTTTACGGCATCCCTTACTACTGGTGTCCACCAGCAAGTACGGGGGTTACCACCACGACAGGCACCAACCACCTTATGGCCACAACTCTGATTTGCTGGCTCAGCAAGGGCGGTACGGAACATAGTCCATTCGGACTCAATGTCCCCCACCTCCCCCGGGACATGTGTATAGTTCTGCCGGAGGTGGGAGTTGAAACTCCTTCTGACAGGGGATTCAGCCAGACGTTCCCAACAAACCCTCACAACACGTTTGGGTCTTCCAGGTCAGACTGTCATCTTCCCCCACCAACGGAGCCTACTCACCACCAGGTGGTGATCAGTTGACAGCTCGGCCCCTCTCTTCACTCGAGTGTCCAAAACATGAGGCCGCAAATCCGACGATACAACTATAAAGTCAATCAGCGAACTGCGACCAAGGGTGTCCTGGTGCCACGTGCACATATGGACATCCTTATGTTTGAATAAAGTGTTTGTTATAGACAATCCGTGTCGAGCACAGAAGTCCAATAACAAAACACCACTCCTGTTCGGATCGGGGGGGCCGTTCCTCCCAATCATGCCCCTCCAGGTCACACTGTCATTGCCCACATGAGCATTGAAATCGCCCAGCAGAACAAGGGAGGGGAAGCGCTCTCCAGCACACCCCCTAAGGTCTCCAAAAAGGATGGGTACACTGAACTGAAGTTTGGTGCATATGCACAGACAACAGTCAGAACCCGTCCCCCCACCCGAAGGCGGAGGGAAGCAATCCTTTCGTCTACCGGGGTGAATCCCAATGTACAGGCGGCGAGTCGGGGGGCAATAAGTATGCCGACACCTGCTCTACGCCTCTCACCGTGGGCAACTCCAGAGTGGAAGAGAGTCCAACCCCTTTCGCGAGGGCTGGTACTGGAACCCAGGCTGTATGTGGAGGCAAGCCCAACTATGTCTAGTTGGAACTTTTCGACCTTGTGCACCAGCTCAGGCTCCTTTCCTGTAAGAGAGGTGACATTCCACGTCCCAAGAGCTAGCTTCTGCAGTCGAGGGTCGGACCGCCAGGCTCCCCGCCTTTGGCTGCTGCCCAGCTCACAATGCACCCGACCCCTCTGGCCCCTCCCATGGGTGGTGAGTCCTTGAGAAGGGGGACCCACGTTTCCTCTTCTGGCTGAGCCCGACCGGGCCCCATGGGTGTAGGCCCGGCCACCAGGCACTCGCCAACGAGCCCCATCTCCAAGCCTGGCTCCAGAGAGGGGCCCCGGTGACCCGCGTCCGGACAAGGGAAAACCAGATCCATTTGTCTTTCTCATCATACGGGGTCTTCTGAGTCGTACTTTGTCTGGTCCCTCATGTTGTCACCCGTGCAGCAGCATTTTTCTTTTTTTCCTGTCGCTCCTTTTCATTTGCACATGCTATGTTTAATTTTTCTAACAGTACTTCATCTGATGTGGTGGTGAGCAGGAGGAAAGGTTGCATGTCACTCTGTAACCCTGTAAGAACTGTGTGCAACCAATGTAGGATCATACTTCAAACCTGATTCGGCCACTTGAGATGCAAAAAGAATCATTTGACGAAGATCCATTGCACGGAGTAGAAAGTTCTGCGGGGAATCTTTATTAGTCTGCACTTCCGATGAGATCTGCTTGAACAATTCAGTGCCTCCTCTCTCCTGATAGTGAGATCGGAGAATCCTTCGTAAAGAAGGTAGGGTGAGGTTTTCTTTCCCTTCGAGGTAGCTTCTCAATGCAGACCTGGTGTTATGGCACGAACCACTGCATCGATGATCTCATCCCCCTGGTAGCCTTTACTGAGCCCTCTTTCTATCTGTCTGACCAAATTAGGAAATGTGAGTTTATCTTTTTGTCCGAGCTCACGTATTTGTCCAGATATCTTGAAATCTTTGCACCAGGGGGCAGTGTCTGGGGGCACTATGCTTCTCTTTCGCACTGCAGCTTCACCTTTTTCACTTCGTTTGGCTATTCCGAGTTCAAAATCTTTTATACTTTCAATCAAGTCCTTTACACGTAGCAAATCTGACATTCCTCCATCTTCTAGCTCTAATTCAGCTCTTTCAATGTAGTTTGACACAATATTAATTAGGTGGCCTCGAGTCTTTCATGTAAGTTGCTCTCTTTTCAGTCCAGATATTTGGATTTCAGCACATAACTCTGACAACTGTTGAAAATTCAGTCCAAATAACTTGCCTTTGATGTCCACCTGTAATTCCTCTAACTCCATTTTCGAGAGGGTACACGCAGTTTAACTGGCCGGATTCACTTCATAGTCTTCCAGTGCCTTCTAGTGGTGGATGTACGCACAGAGATGCAACCAGAGCACATGTAGAAAAAAAAAAACAGTAAACGGCGAGCCACTCCGACTGGGTTGATTGGGGATATTCGGCGCAAGCTTCTACCCACGGCGAGTAGACAACACTCGAACGCAAATATCCCAGCGGTGCCTCCAAAATGTTGTGCTCTCCACTATGGTAAATGAGATACGGTGTTGTGGGATCCAGAAAAAAAACCCACAAGACAAGCAGTGCGATACGTCTTGACTCAACAGTGGTTTACTTCGAATGCCCAGATCTAATGCAAACGTATGCGCACAACAATTTCCTGTCCAACGATCTAAATCGGTCCGACACGAAACACTAACCGAAGCAGGCGTTCCTTGTTTAAATAAACATTTTCGATATATATCATTTGTAAACCAATATAACTACGCGAATGTTACCAAAATACGAAATAAGATACTTTACAACCTGTCACATACAGTGCAGAGGTGCAGGGTCCGATTCCAGCTTTGGACTTTCTGTGTTAAGCGTGCATGTTTTCCCTTGTGTCTCGAACATATACACTGAATATACACAAGTGACTATAAACATCAGGAGAAACTGTGGGTACCCTTAGTGGTCTTTTAACAAATGTCAGAAGGAAAGAAAAGCGAATGAAACCAAAAATTCAGAAGATACAAAAAGGAGAGGAGTAGCAGTACCTTACATTGCAGGAGTTTCTGAAAAACGACAGTCCTTTGACAACACAAAATTCCTACTTATTTAAAAACGATAAACACTATAAGGAAAAAAATAGTGCATCCAAAAGATAGGCTGCCAAATGAAAAACAAAGTAATATAGTTTTTTCAATACATTGTAAGAATGAAAATTGTGAAGACCAGTACATTGGGGAGACTAAACAAATTCTAAAAAAAAGACTTTATCAACATCGCAGGGATAATACCAGTGGGCCTCAATCGGCAGTACACATGCACCTAAAAGCTAGCAACCACTCATTTGACGACAATGAGGTTAAAATCTTAGCGAAAGAACATAGATGGTTTGAAAGGGGAGTAAAAGAAGCGATTTTCATAAAACAACTAAATCCTTCACTAAACCGATATGGTGGTGGGAGGTTCAATTTGGATCGTTCATAAAACAGCCTGCTTAAGCAACATAGGATTAGTAATGCTGATGAGGTGATACCAGAGAAAATAGGGCAATCAGGCCAGTCGTTAGTCAGGACAATAGGAACAATCAGTCGAGCCGCAGGGAGTAGTCCTCTGCTCCCCCCAACCTGAGAGCAGCTACCTATCATAGCATAACAGTAGGGATATAAAAAAAAAATCCTCGTCTCACCCACCATGGGTGGTGTCTGTCCCCATTTCAGCTCGGGTCCTCTACCAGAGGCCAGGAAGCTTGAGGGTTCTGCGCAGTATCCGTGCTGTTCCCAGCACTGCGCTTTTCTGGACCGAGATATCCGATGTTGTTCCCGGGATCTGTTGCAACCACTCGTCGAGTTTGGGGGTCACTGCCCCAAGTGCTCCGACCACCACAGGCACGACTGTCACCTTTACCTTCCAGGCTCTCTCCAGCTCCTCTCTGAGCCCTTGGTATTTCTCGATTTTCTCATGTTCCTTCTTTCTGATGTTCCCATCACTCGGGACCGCTACATCCACGACAACGGCTTTCCTTTCCCCTTTATCTATGACCACGATATCTGGTTGGTTGGCCATTACCATCTTGTCAGTCTGTTTCTGGAAGTCCCACAGGATTTTTGCTCGGTCATTCTCCACCACCTTGGGAGGTGTTTCCCATTTTGACCTTGGGGTTTCCAGTCCATACTCCGCACAGATGTTTCGGTAGACTATGCCAGCCACCTGGTTATGGCGTTCCATGTAGGCTTTTCCTGCCAGCATCTTACACCCTGCAGTTACGTGTTGGATTGTCTCAGGTGCCTCTTTGCACAACCTACACCTTGGGTCTTGTCTGGTGTGGTATATCCTTGCCTCTATGGCTCTGGTGTTCAGGGCCTGTTCTTGGGCAGCCAGGATGAGTGCCTCTGTGCTGTCCTTTAGGCCAGCCCTCTCTAGCCACTGATAGGACTTCTTGAGATCAGCCACTTCTGCTATGGTTCGGTGGTACATCCCGTGTAGGGGCTTTTCCTCCCATGATTGTCCCTCTTCCAGCACCTCATCCTCTGTTCCCCATTGACTGAGACATTCTCTGAGTACATCATCCGTTGGAGCCTTCTCTTTGATGTATTCATGGAGCTTGGATGTTTCATCCTGGACAGTGGTGTGTGTGTGTGTGTGCGTGTGTGTGTGTGTGTGTGTGTGTGTGTGTGTGTGTGTGTGTGTGTGTGTGTGTGTGTGTGTGTGTGTGTGTGTGACGGGTGTCACAACAGTGAGTGTCTTCATCTCCACGATGCTGCCGTCTTAATAAGACCAGACGCGTGGATGTGTCTTTTTATTTCTTTTATTTCTGCAACACAGTATGGCAGAAGGGATGGGTGAAGTCGCATGAGTTTCGTCTAGTGATTAACATAAATCTCATCAAACTATGGGCGGGACTTGGTGCCACACTGTGCGCCGTTGCGTCACTTCCGTCATAATTTAATAATCTAGTGCACAACTGCGTTACATACACCCCACTTAAATTATGCAGAAGTGAGGCAACATACACACGGAAGACAATAGAAAGACCAACAGGCAAAATAGACAAGATTATCGGGAAAAAGATGTACAAGGAAGTCAATCATATGAATTATTCTTTAGAAGTGTGAAGGAATAGGGTGGTACAAAACCCATTCCCATCACAGACTAGTAGAAATGCCATTTACATTTCACAAAACATCACATAACTACTCCCGTTACTGGGTAGCCATAAAGATAATGGCGACAATTGGCACACAGCACAAGCTAAAAAAAAAAAAGAATCAAATGGTCATATTAAACCCATATTAATGTTGGCATCCCGACTCTCTGATAGGACATTTCACATATCAGCCTATCTGAGGGTTTAACTGTCCTACCACATTTTGTGAAATTGACGGGGCCCTGTGTGTCTTGTGGTTGTGTGCAAATGACTTCCTCAAGTTCAGTCTCATCTGGGGTGAGTCAGGAGTCGGGTGTGCTATATCAAACACCGGGTCTGTCGAAGGTTCAGTCTGTGTGTGGATGTCATGGCCTACTGACTGACTTCTCTCACTGACATCCCCTCGACATGCATCGGCCGTATCATGCTCTGTGGACAAGTGCTCATGTTCCTCTGCCTGAGCCGGAGACTGCATGACCCAGTTCTCAGTGTGCAGCTGAGTGTCCTCCTGATCATCTGGAACTGAGCTTTTGTCACTCCCACAATGTACGTCCCGAGAATGTCAAGAAGTCAACCAGGAGCAGCATACCATACCAGCTCCAATGCATACCAGCTCCATTGGAGCCAAAGTGCGGATATTCTCCAGGGGTGCCCGGGCGTCTGGTTCGAGGGTCTTACCCAAGATGCACCTCTGGCACTGCCTTACATGCTTCGTAATGTCTTTCTCCATCCCCGTCCAAAAGAACTGTTCACTAGCCAAAGAGAGTGTCCGAGAACAGCCCAGATGACCAGCCGTGTCATGAACAGCATAGAGGACTTGGTGTTTCAGAGACCCAGGTATGACAAACTGAACATCCAGGGTTCGGACATTGAGAGGGTGACCTCCTACAAGTACCTGGGTGTTACTCTCAACAATAAACTGGACTGGTCAACAAACACGGATGCCCTAATCAAAAAGGGACAGAGTCGCCTCTTCCTAGTCAGGAAACTGAGGTCTTTTGGAGTTCAGGGGTCACTCCTAAAGACTTTCTATGACTCTGTGGTGGCATCAGCCATCCACTATGGCATTGTCTGCTTGTCAGGCAGCATCACCACCCGGGACAGAAAAAGACTGGAGCGCCTTGTCAAGCGGGCCAGTTCTGTCGTGGGCTGCTCGCTGGACTCTCTGGAGGAAGTGGGCAACAGACGGACGCTAGCTAAACTAAAAGCTATTATGGACAGCCCCTCCTGCCCCCCCTGACAGCACTGGGTAGCTCCTTTAGCCAGAGACTATTACACCCGCGCTGCAAGAAGGAGAGGTACCGCCGCTCGTTCCTACCGACTGCTGTCAGGCTTCACAATTCTCAATGATCACATGTGAAAAAAACAACAACAAAAACTGGACACTTGTAAATATGGGTTCTCACAATACATCAAAATGCATTTCTTGATTCTGCACTATCTACAGTTTTTCTTATGGAACGGTTTTGCACATTTACATCTGCACAGTATACAGTTGACACTTTATTTTGTTATGCTTAGAATATCTTGTTTTCTATCCTTTCACCCCCACTCCTACCCCATCCCTTTTCAATTGCTGCTGTGGACTGCAAATTTCCCCATTGTGGGACGAATAAAGGTATTCTGATTCTGATTCTGATTCTGAAAGACTCTTCTGTTCATGTGGCGATCTTTCCTTAATCTGTAGAGTCCCGTCACGAAATTTCAGCTTCTTCCAGTGCCTCAGCAACAAAAGCACACAGCTCGTCTCAGCTGCCCTTTCATGTTTGGTGGGTCTCATATGTCGCTGCACATAGAAAATGACTCGGCTGACTGTAGAATCTTGGTGCTGTAGGTCACGTAACTGACTATGGGGATTGACAATTGAAGGGTCTTCTTCAGGTAGCTGTAGTGACAATGGGGTTGCTCCAGGGAGTCGAGAGGGACCACCAGTCTGATGGACGTCTAAAACTGCAGACACCTCATGCGCATCAATTGCACTCCCAGACGACTGATCAGGAGGTTCCCCCTGGGTAACTTCTCCATCATGGTCACCAGCCATGTGGACAGCCTGACAGTTGGTGGTGAAACGGAAAGCATCCTGTACAGTCTCATTCACGACTCCTTGGACTACATTGAGTAGGTATTGGTAGGGTTCTTTCACCAGGCGATGGCTCACTCAAGACTGAACGAAGGGTTTTCGACTCAGTGCACCAGCCACTATGTTGTTGGGCCCTGGGACAAACTTTAAGTCAAAGTCATATGCTGCTAGCTTCGACACCCACCTCTGCTCGCAGGCATCTAGTTTGGGCTTCCTCAGTATATATGTCAGGGGATTGTTGTCGGACCAGGCAGTAAAATGTCTGCCTTTTAGCCAGTGGGAAAACTTGTCACATACGGGCCACTTTAAAGCAAGAAATTCGAGCCGATGTGCAGGATAGTTCAATTGGGCTCGTGACAGCGTTTTACTGGCTAATGCCACTTGTCTCGCAACCTTGTCATCAGGCTGAAGCTGGGAGAGGATGGCTCCAATGCCGTCAAACGATCAGCATCGACAGCAAGGATGAAAGGTTTCTCAAAGTTAGGATGGGCCAACGTTACACTGTTTGACAGATCGTGCTTCAGAGTCTCGAAGGCAATTTGACATTCAGTGGTCCAGTCCGCCGGTATCACTGACTCAATGCATCCGATGTGGGTTTTGACCTTTGTCTGGCTTTACCACGGGTTTTCTGGCCTGAAAGGAGCTTGAAAAGGGGCTTGGCCTTGATGGAGCAGTCCTCAATGAAGTGCTGATAATACAACACCATTCCCAAGAAAGATCTAATTTTCTTCTGCGAGGGAGTTAGGCCATCATTGTCCATTAGGTCGGCCACCTCCACCCTGTTTATCGCTTCCACCTTTTCAGGGTCTGCCTGTACCCCTGACTCTGAGACGACATGGACAAGGAACTTCACAGATCTCCAAAGATAGTAAAACTTCTTCGGAGCAAGCCTCGGAACATGGTTCTTTAAGCGGGAGAAAACCATTTCCAGTCGCTCAAGCGCAATATCTTCTGTCGGACCAAAGACCACGAGATCGTCAAGATAGCACAGGAGGCTGGTGAAGTTCTTGTCCCCGAAAATGGAAAGCATCATCCGCATGAATGTAGCCGGGCTGTTCGAAAGGCCTTGTGGCATCCGGTTATATTCATGTAGGCCAAATGAGGACGAAAAGGCAGTGTACTTCTTATGGTCCTCAAACAGGGGCACATTATAAAATCCCGAGGTGAGGTCCATGGTGGAGAAGAAGACATTTCCTCCAAGTCCGGCAAGAGCCTCATCCTGATGGGGCAATGGGTGAGCATCCCGCTGTGTCCGCGCATTTAGCCATCTGAAATCCATGCAGATGCGCAACTCTCCATTCTTCTTCCACACTAGGACGAATGGAAATGCGTATTCACTCGTGGATTTCCGAATGATGCCCTTTTCTTCCATCTCATTGAGAGTCATTCTCAGCTTTTCATATTGACTGGCTGGCACTCTTCGATCAGGCAGGCGGAATGGTCTCTCATCCCGAGGTGTATCTTGTGAATTCAGAGGCCTCTCCACAGTTCATCCTGTTCCGTGAAAAGACTGCTTCGTACCTCTCAATAAGTTGGAAAAGTCTGTCCCTCCACGTATCGGAGACAGCACACGCATACAAGTCCAGATCATGTAGCCCAAGCTTGCCCAGTGCTATTTTGATGTCTTCTTTGGACCTTGGCCTTGCGGTGGCATTCTGAACAGATTGGGACAAAATTTGGATGTTGTCAGGTTCAGACAAGTCTTGTGTATCAATGCAGGGAAATACATCTGCGAGCTTTGTGTTTCTTCTCAACACCACTTTTTCAGTCGAGGGGTTGATGACCCTCACTGGTACCCACCCATCGCCCCACATCGGTGTGATAATCCTGCTAACCAGAATCTTCCTGGATCTGCACCTTAATTGGGTTGGTTCAACTTTGACCATGCTGCCAACTGACATCGGTGCGCAGGCGGGAAGCTTAGCCCAAACAAGATGTTCACTCTCAGGTTGCAACATCACACACTGCTGCCACATCACCGTGCCGACTTTGTCAGGTATCGTTCCATCCCTCTATTTCTCTGTGTTGGAAAACAGTGAGAAAAAGTGGTGGGAGTCAACATCAATAGTACTCCCGGGCTCTGACATGAGCCGCCAGTAGCCTTCAGTATTCCGCATCAGGTGAAGGATTTTCTTAATGGCATTGCTGCCAAGGATTATGTCGTCGGTTTGTCCAGGCACCACAAACATGGGCACAGCTATCTTGCAATTGTATACCACCATTTCCAAATCGCATATGGCCACATCCAACAATGACAATGTCATCTGCAGACTAACGTTTCATGTCAGGGTTGCACACTAGCAATCGTGCCATAGCCGACTCACTCAATGTGCATACAGTAGAGCCGCTGTCAATCATTGCGGTCAGGGAAATACCTGTGACAGTGGCAGTGGTGTAGAACAAACTATCCAACTTCAGGACCTTGTGTGTGCCTTGGAAGATAACCGTCTTCTCCGTGGGGACACTGGTAGTGAGGGACTCTAATATCGATTCAAGATCATCTGTCGAACTGTTGGGAGGGTCATGAACTTTATCCGCATCATACTCCCTTGGATGCGGAGACATTAGTTTCCCGACAGTGGTGATCTTGATGGCTGCACTTGTGTGGGGCAGTTGCGTCTGGAGTGATCGGGTGAAAAGCACAGAAAACAAAGTCTCTTTTCGCGACAGTGAATAAGCGCAGAATGGTCTGCGCTGGCACAGACAGCACATGGTAGCTTATTCAAACCGTCCACCATAGGAAGCCTTGACTTGCGTCTACCAGAGGCAGAGGGATTGTTAGCTCCTTGCAGCAAAACTCTTTCCAGCATGGAAAGATTTGCGGAGTCGGGTGGCCTGGCTGAATGGGATATTTTACCGTTGTCATGGCCCGCTGTATTCTGCAGCATTTCAACCTTATTGACATGAATGGGTGTTGCAGTCCTGGGATTCATTTCTGTCTGGTACTCATCCAGGATGGCTTGGACCTCACTTGCTGACCACTTATCTATAGTCTTTGACCTGAATGTCATGGAGAGGTCCTTGGATGGGCAATTTTTAATAAACATCTGTGTTACGTCGAGGGAAGAACAGTCCAAATCTTTGCCCTGTTCTCTGAGACGGTTGTCAGCAACTTCCGCAGCGTTGTTAAGCCTCAACCAATAGTCGTAGATGTCCTCCTTATCCCTGGGCAGTGTGGTGTAAAAGTCTGCTAGAGGGAGAGGTGAACAAGTGGCAGTAGAAAAATGCTTGCGGAGAAGGCTATAGATGGCATTTGGGTTCTGGGTTACATCGTCTCCACTGTTTCTTGTGCTAACCTTGACAACATCTTTAGCTCGACCGCTGATGTTCATGAGGATTTCCTCTGCCTGATGCTCAGGAGCTACTTTTGCTCTCCTAATGTAGTTCCTCATTAGGTCTTCCCACTCATCTACATTCATTTGATCATTGTGGTCACCCTTGAAAGTCTGGGGTTCGCGAACTTTCCTGTGCGGCAGTGTCAGAACTTGTGATGAATCAAGACTTTGTGTTGGTGTGTCAATGGGCGTGTCATGTAGGTGTTATTCATGGTAACGTTATGTGTTGGGATGAGGTGTGCAACAATGCTGTCTGCCAGCTGCTGGCGAATGTGTCTAATTATGTCACTCATCTGACCAACTACGTCAGGTGACTGGGGTAAGGGATCTGTCGCTGATGTGTCAGGAGTCTGTGCACTCCTCTGAGATGTACTGCACTGGGTCTGGGAAGGAACTCTGTCCCCACTAACATAAGTGGCCTCAGCTAGAACCTGCCAATTCCCCTCTACTACATCACTCTGGATGGGACTCCACAACTGTAACATGGTCGGGATGCCTCTACCTCTACCAATACACTTATTCAAAGGTGTGCTAAATGTCCCTTATAAGGAGCTCATTCTCAAACTTAACACAAAAAAAACTTACAGGAAAAAAAAGCACACCAATTGCAAAACAGCACCTCAGACAATTAACACACAATTTAAAGAACGGGGTCGACATACTGTCCACCGAGTGATAGGATGAAGACACTGTGCAGCATCACGGTCCCGGTCCGAAGTGGAGAGTCACTTGTGATCGACAGGTCACGGCACCAATGTGACGGGTGTCACAACAGTGACTGTCTTCATCTCCACGATGCTGCCGTCTTAATAAGACCAGACGCGTGGATGTGTCTTTTTATTTATTTTATTTCTGCAACACAGTATGGCAGAAGGGATGAGTGAAGTCGCATGGGTTTCGTCTGGTGATTAACATAAATCTCATCCAGATTGTTCTGGAAACTATGGGCGGGACTTGGTGCCACACTGCGTCGTTGCATCACTTCCGTCATAATTTAATAATCTCGTGCACAACTCCGTTTTATATATATATATATATATATATATATATATATATATATAGTAAAGTCTCGTTATATCGATATCGGATATATCGATAGTCCCGGTTATATCGATACTATTTCTATGCACGCATGGAGAAAATTACATGCAAACAGGGTCGGATATATCGATAGTCCCGGTTATATCGATATTTTTTCGGACTCCCTTGAATATCGATATAACGAGACTTTACTGTATATACCAGTGAGGATCAGTAGTTGTGAACAAAGAGAAGAAGCATTAGAAATGATTTAGTTTCAGTCAGTCTCTGCTCTCTGTAACTCACTCACCACACCATAGCTAATTCACCTGACGACAGATATGTTGACAGATGTTTCAAAGTCAACCCACACAGCCTGGCTGTGCAATGCAGTCTCCTCAGAATGGCATCCCATGAAGAAAGCAAAGATCGGTTGGCAACTTGTTTGGGGTGTATCCCACCTAATGCCCGAAGACAACTGGGGGAGGCTACAGCATGCCCACGACCTTCATGAGGACAACTTGATTAGAAAGTGAATGGATATCAGTCTTAATCTCAATAGATATGCTCCAATTTCTGCACCCCCGCCCACAAACAAAAGAAGCTACTCACAGTTGGTGAAATCTTGATGAAGTATTTACAAATAAATATACTAAATATGAGGTCTCATTCATCTCAATATATTTTTTAATTCTTGATCTTGCCGTATTTCCTACAAAATAACCTGGAGCATATAAAATGTGCAACAGCAAAATTAAGCAATCTCACATATTTTTAATTCATAAACACTCATTAATTACAGATCTCTCCCTTTCCTAGTCTCTTTTCACACACAATTATGCAGACTGGGCCAAAGGTTAATGTCCCCCCAGGGTTCCGCTGCAACCCAACCTTTGACCTACACTAAGATTCTGCTCTGTTACCAGCCTCGAGAGAGTATTATATGCTTTTCAACAGTTGGCAACTGTCTTTCATCGAATTCACTCAATCGAGAAAAACAAGCAAGAATACAAACACTGCTTATTTGTCTAGCCTAAGGGTCTCCAAATCAGGTACTCGGGAGACCCAATACAGCTAGTTTATCTGTTTGCCTGCTCAAATGCACCCGATTCAAATGATCAGCTCATCAGCACGCTCTGCACAAGCCTGTTTGTGATCCCCAGTTTAAACCAGGTGTGTTGGAACTCTGGAAATGTCTATAACAGACTGGAAATGGGGTCTCAAGAACCCAAATTGGAAACCCCTGGTCTTTTAAATCGATTTCTCAAGATTTGCTGTGGTAAAGAAAAAAATAACTGTCTCCCAAAAAATGGCATGGTATTGCACACAAGATTGTGTAACCTCTGTGTATGTACTGTTAGATGGCATGTTTGTGCCATAGCTACAATAGGAGGCTTTGTCTAACTATCGACCCGTTACACAGAGCTGGGCATTCCATCAGTATTGAGGGATGGTCTTTCAGTCCGTCACAGATGGATGCTCTGTTTCCTGAAAATAGACGATCTATGAGAACCTTAAAAACAGTGACAGACAAACAAAGCACTGTCGGAGTGGGATTTTCATCTGTCGGCGAAGTTGTCATCAGCAGGCCAACCTCCGACGGACTTCTCAGTGCATCACTGACGGACACCTGTATTGCCGGCGACTGACAGAAATACGGTGTGTCTATCTTGTGTGTTTGTTTCCATGTGTTAGTGAGTGCTTGTTTTTAAAAGGATCTCTACAGGGACTTGTGAGGTCCAGCTGTGATCGGAATGTAGGAAAACATCTAAAACTTTAAATTAGGAGATATAATGCAACCGTATAGTCTATTGATTTTGCTTTAGTTTTTCCAGTAAATTGGACTCTTGTAATTTTGCTTGTGTCCTCATTGTTCTATTACCTTGTATTTTGTAAACATCTTTTGTTGATTCCTCATTTTTCCTCAACCCTTGTTACCAATGATTTGTTTCAGACTTGTCGGCTCTGCGTTTTTAATAATAAGCATTTGTGTTATTTTGTCTGCGTCTGCATTTCCAACATCCTAAACATTATTCACATTGATACATTTTGTTGTGTGATAACTCAGGTTTTCCCAGCTCAGAAATGCACATGATGAGACTATGACCAAACTTAATCGGTGGTAGACCGATGAATTTGGATATCTATGCTTGTAAGCCAAAATCAGCTCGATGTTGTCCCTTTGACCCTGAAAAGGATAAATGATACAAAATCCATGAATATCAATTGTTTTAGGGATACAAATAACCTACGTCTGATTGATCTGTTGACTTGACTTTATGTATTGTCGTGGAACGTCAAAAGGTGAAACCTGACAGACAAGATAAGATCAGCAGCAGGAAAAGAACAAAGGAGTATATTGTTAGTTTTGTGTGCTTTTACCATGTCAATATGTTGGGACATTTTGCAACAACAGCTTTACTGTCATGCCACTATGGTAAGTCCGAAATACAAAATGAAGCAGATCCTAGAACAGCATCAGAGTCACCAGCATCATGATACAATATTAAATATGTGACCATCAAAATTATGTTCAAATGTACGGATTCTGAGATAAAAAAGCGGACCAAGATATTCATTTAACTTGTGATGTGTTTGACAACATGTCAATTGGAGATGAGGTGATGTCCAGCATTGGTTCTGTCCACACATCATCTCCCCAATCCCTTTATAACCGACCAATGAAAATCCCTGAAAAATTGAAACACATTAGACCGCGACTTAATCATGTCGATGGCTGTGTCATGAAACACACACGTTCTTCCTCTGAGCTGCTTTGCCAAATATATGCAGGAACTATATGGAGGAACACGTTGACTGGCCCAGACCAAGGCCGGACGATAATCATTTAGATGTCCAAGGAAAACGCCATCATCGATTAAAACGCAACGTGTCAAATGGAGATGTTTTCTTTTTAAACATGATGCCATTTCCAAATAATCTGTTTCCTTTCGATAGTGCATGTTCTTTTGATAACTATGAATACAATTGTTTGCTGCTTTAACAAGTCATTTCCACTGGTTTGTATTTGATGGTGAAAAACGTCAATGCGGTTCGTAGCTTCTGATGTAAAATGTGTCTACCAAAAGCTATTAATCAGAGACATGTTTTATATGAACCACACTTTGTTGTCATTGGAGATGAGAAAAAGGAGCTTGACTCTGTTATTGCTTCAACAACACGTTGAAGATTCATGTTTTGGCAAGGTGGTGGTGAGAATATGTCACCTCCATTCTTGGCAAACATCCCGGCGAATCTCTCTCGCATTCATGCGCCCTCTTCACGGAAGCGCTGCCGCTGCTGCACCCGCCACAAACTTATAGATCAGCTGGTGAAGCTAAAAAGCGATCTGAGACACATTTCACCCTCTGCTCATTACCGAATGCACGGAATTACTGCGTTGCGGTGTGCTCTCGACACCGTCGCCTCGTACTTGACGACAGTAATTGGCACACCCACTGCGCCAAGGCATTTCTACCCTATGTGCCTTTTTCTACCTGGGGTCGATCTTAATATCTTGAGGGAATTTCCCAGATCGGATGAGGCACCCCCGTCGTTGCTCCCACAAGGATTGCTTTGTTGAACGCCCGGTCATTGTCGAATAAAACCATATTTTGTGGGATTTTTTTTCCTTTCAAATGACTTAGATTTCCTGTGTCTGATGGTGACCTGGGCTGCTACTGATGAGTACAATGCTTTAGTTGAATTTCTGCCACCTGACTGTTCATTCCTGCATACCCCGAGGGCCTCGGGCCGTGGTGGGGAACGGTGAGCATTTTTAAGAATAATTTTAAATGCAAACATTACACATTCAACACATCAACCATCCGCTTCAAAGCAACCAATTTTGAAGTTTGCCGCGCATTCCCTGTGCTTTGCATCTACTGCACTCCGAAATACTACAACGACTTTTTAAATGACGTTTCAACCCTTCTTGCGGAAATGAGGTTCAAATATGATCATAACTTCCTCGTGTGGGATATCAATATCCATGTGTGCCGCCCATAAAAACCACTAGAAAAAGACTTTTTTTTCCAAGATGGCGCCTGAGTAGGCAGCCATCAGCAAGTGCTCTCATGAGCCTTGCTTTTTTTGTTGGTTTTGTCTTGTTATTGTGTTTGCTTTTGTCACTTTATGTTGTTGTGAGTCACGTGGAACGGATACATATTGTTTTTCAGCATTTTTGGCCATGACAATCATCAAGGAGGAGACTGTGCCGAGCGGTTGCGCCTTTCGGCAGCATGAATGTGCCAGTACTGTTTTTGAATGGGAGGAATGTCGGAGCCATTTGACTGTCATCGCTGGACAGCTCTGGGGCCATTGTGTTTTTTTGTGCCTGTAATGGGCAGCATCTTCACAGCCCCGCTTTGTTCAGCGGAAAGGTCGGTGCTGTTGGACAGTCTGCGGTTGGATGGATGCATGGCTTGAGGAGCCCGCGATAAGAAGAAAGCAGCGTCAGCGCAGAGCGCCGATGCGTATGTGGAACTGTCGCGACTTGGAATTGAAGCGGATTTATGTGGGACAGGAGATGTGAGTCAATGTCTTTTCCTCAATGGATGCTACAGCTTCGTGTTTGCTTTCAACATTTAGCTTGTAGTAGACGTACAAAAATTCCACCATGACGTCCCTGATCCACTGCTGACATGGATGCTTTGATCCTCTCCTCTTTCATCTACAACTGCTTCATGTCATCACAAAGAGGGTACAGCAAGTCCTGAAGAATGAATGACTGTGTCTTCGTGTTGTCATATTTGTTTTTTTGTTTTTTTTTCCCCAAGATGGCGACGCGTGAACACGCAGCGGCTCCCCTCTCCCGGCAAATTGGCCTTTTCATGTTTATTATGTTTGTTAAAGTCATTATAAGTGCCTTGCATGCTGGGTTGAGAGGACAATAATTTCATCTGTGCTGTATGTCATGCATATTAGCATATTTGACCATAAAGCTGACTTTCACTTTGACTTCCTAAGACTCAGTGACTTTTAATTTTGTGCAACATGTGACCAGCCGACACACAAATAAGGACATATTTTAGACTTGGTTCTTGCTTATGAACTCCCAAAATTGGAAGTCTCCGAAAATGGGATTTCTGATCACATGGCAGTCTTTTTTTATGTAGTCTTATCATGTGCTGTTATAAAATCTGTCATTCCTGGCTGGAGACGTCACATATTTAGCCGTCTCACTGCTAGCCAGTTGTCCGACGCATTTAATAAATTATGCGTATCACCATCTAACGCAGAAAAACTTGTTTTAACTTATCATATCGTGCCATCCTGGATTTGATGGCTCCTTCTAAATCTGTTCTCCCAAAACCTGAACCCAAGCCTTGGTATAATGACAAAACTTGCACAACTAGATAGGGGGTCGTAAAGTAAAATGTAAGTGGAAAAAAGACAATTGCAGGTCTCCTATCAAATCTGGAAAGACTGCTGGTCTAAATACCAACTCACAGTAAAAGAGGCTCAAAATGAGTATGTGTTGGACCTCATTCAGACTGACGGTCACAACTCATGTATATTAGTTGAAACCACCGGTTCTATACTCAAACCCCATTGGCCAACTTGCTCGGAACCTTCACCCGAGATGTGCAACAGATTCCTTCAATTATTTTTTTTAATAATAATAATAATACATTTAATTTACAAGCGCCTTTCTGAACACACAAGGACACTTTACAACAAAGACAACACACAAAACAGTAAAATCATGCATAAAGCAATAAATAATAAAACAGCATAATAAATTAGACCATGTAAGCAAGTTTAAAGAGCTGGGTTTTCAGGTGAGATTTGAAAGTAGGAAGGGAGTCAATGTTGCGGATGTTGGGTGGAAGTGAGTTCCAGAGTTTTGGAGCGGAGCGGCTGAAAGCTATGCACCCCATCGTTGTGAGACGGGCAGAGGGCGTGTAGAGGTGGAGGGAGGAAGAGGATCTGAGGGCCCGAGTAGGAACGGAGATTTGAATTAGGTCAGACAGATAGGGGGGGGCAAGGTTATGGATGGCTTTAAATGTAAACAGAAGTATCTTAATTCAATACGGAGTTTAACAGGGAGCCAGTGGAGCTGTTGGAGGACAGGAGTGATGTGGTGAAATGAGGGTTTTTTTGTGATGATCCGGGCTGAGGAATTTTGGACTAGTTGGAGTTTATGGAGACATTTTTGATTGACGCCGAAAAGAAGTGAATTACAATAATCGATACGGGAGGTGACGAGACTGTGGACGAGGATAGCAGTGGTGTGAGGGGTGAGAGAGGGACGGAGACGATTGATATTGCGGAGGTGAAAATATGCAGACCGGGTTATGTTATTTATGTGGGAGTGAAAAGATAGTGTGCTATCAAGGATGACACCCAGGCTCTTAACCTGAAGGGCGGGGGACACGGTACAATTGTCAATGGTGAGAGAGAAACTGTTTGCTTTGTGAAGGGTGGATTTTGTACCGACAAGGAGAAGTTCAGTTTTTTCGCTGTTTAGTTTGAGAAAGTTATGAGAAAACCAGGATTTGATTTCTGAGAGGCAAAGTGTAAGGGATGCAGGTGGAAGAGAGGCGTCGGGTTTATTGGAGAGGTAGAGCTGGGTGTCATTCGCGAAGCAGTGAAAATGAATTCCAAATTTGCGGAAGATATCACCAAGGGGAAGAAGGTTTATAATAAAGAGAAGGGGCCCCAGGACAGAACCTTGGGGCACACCAGAAGACACAGGGGAGGACCGTGAAGTGAATGAGGTAATTTGGATAAACTGTGAGCGGCCAGTGAGGTAGGAGTGAAACCAACTGAGTGGGGTGTGTGTCACGCCTAGAGTGGAGAGTCGGTTGAGCAGGATGGGGTGAGAAATGGTGTCAAAGGCCGCAGATAGATCAAGAAGGATGAGAATAGAGAGGGAGCCGGTATCTGCTGCTATGAGAAGGTCGTTCGTGATTTTTATGAGGGCTGATTCAGTGCTGTGGCGGGGACGGAAACCAGACTGGAATTGTTCGTAGAGGTTATTGTGAGTGAGGTGAGAGTGGAGTTGACAGGCGACGGTTTTTTCGAGAATTTTAGCGATAAATGGAAGATGCGAAATTGGATGTAGGTTATTGAAATCATTGGGATCTGAACCAAGTTTTTTCAGGATTGGTGTTACAGCTGCGGTTTTAAGAGGGACAGGAACAATTCCAGTGGACAATGAGGAGTGAATAATAGCTGAAATAAAAGGGAGGAGAGCAGGTAGACAAGATTTGATGAAGACAGTAGGGAGGGGGTCAAGTTGACAGGTGGAATTCTTGGACTTGGTGATGAGGTCAGAAAGTAAGGAGGGATGAGGGAGTTCAAAAGACGACAGCAGTTGATAGGGAGTAGGAAGGTTGGGGGAGGGGGGGATACAGAGGAGCCGAGGTGCTGGTGGAGCTTGTTGATCTTTTCAGTGAAAAACAGAAGTAGTGCGTTGCAGGTGTCTGAGGAGTGAAAGTGTGGGGGGAGAGAGATAGGGGGTTGAATGATTTTGTTGTATAGGGAAAACAGAGTCCGTGAATTCCCACTGTTAGCATCAATCAGTCCAGAATAGTATTCCGATTTTGCGCGTGTGATAGAGTCCTTGTAGTGGGTGAGGTGAGCTGTGTACATGTCCTGGTGGGTGGTGAGGCCGGTCTTTCTGTAAAGTCTTTCCAGCTGCCGAGTTTTCGCCTTGGTGGAGCGGAGTTGGGCGGTGAACCAAGGGGCGGATCGAGTGGATTGGACTGACCGGGATTTAACAGGAGCAAGGGTGTTGAGCATGTGTGCAAGGTCCATGTTGTATTGGGAAACAAGTTCATCAGGGGGGGAGTTGTAGTCCGGTTTGAGGTTGGCAGCCATTGCAGTGAGGGTGACAGTGTCAATGTGTTGGATGTTCCGATAAGTGATGATGCGCGGTGGCTTGGGGAGAGAGAGTGTGATGGGAACGTTAAATGAGACGAGGAAATGGTCCGTTACAGGAAGTTCGTTTGCTGTGCAGTTGGCGGGGGTAAAACCACAGCAGCATATTAAGTCCAGGGTATGCCCTTTTATATGCGTGGGGAAATCAGAGAATTGGTGTAAGCCAAAACTCTCCAATGAGGAAATAAAGTCTTTGGTGAGGGGATGGGTGGAATTGTCAATGTGTATGTTGAAGTCCCCAAGGATAATAATATTTGGTGACAGAGTGGAGAGGTGTGTGAGGACGGCTAAGAAGTCTTTTAAAAAGTCACGATGTGGTTTAGGGGGACGATATACAGTGGCTATAACTGTGGGAGATGGACCAGAAATTTGACATGCAAGGCATTCAAATGAGAGAGTTTCCGGGACTGGTACTTGAGTGACTTTCCAGATCTCGCGGTAAAATATCGCGAGACTGCCTCCGCGGCCCGAGAGGCGGGGTTTTGAGAGGTAAACAAACCCAGGTGGCGTCGTGTCGTTCAACTCGGAAAAGTCCCCCGCCGTTTGCCAGGTCTCATTCAAACAGAAGAAGTCCAGCTTACGGTCACTAAGGATGTCTTGGATAAGACAACCCTTACCCGTAAGCGAGCGGATGTTCAGGAGGCCGAAAGTGACGCTGGTGGTGTCATTTTGAGGGGTATTGGCCGACCTAGCCAGGCCGGCCAACACACGGTGTTGCACGGAGCGGCTGTAACCTCTGCGTGGCCGGCGGAAAGATGACCACAGGGAGGTGATATCCTTGGAGTCGTCGAGGTGAAAGTCTCGACGTGATCCGCGGTGGATATACCTCCGGGAAGGGCGGCGAGCGATTTCCGGGAATCGGAAAATCGCCTGTGGCACGCTCGTCCACCGGGAGCGGAGTTCAAGCAGCTCTGACGCCGAATATTGCAGCCGTCCAACGGGTCGTTGGAGGAGCGACATGATAGCAACCAGCAACGTCCAGAGACAGGCAGCGCCCAGGTTAGCCCTCAACAGCGGGTACAGGTGGGTGGAGATCGTACGTGTTCTCGTCCGTGTTCTCGTTCGCGGTCCGGATAAACGACCGGAATCACGAGACGATCCGACAGCCAAAGCGGATTGGAGTTCGACCATAAGTTCCTCTGGTGACTGTCGAGTATTTCCAGTGGTACAGGAATCGTAAAAAAACAAAAAGAAGCCAAAATGTTTGCGGGCGAACAGCGGCAGCCAAAAGCGCGCCAGCGTACATTCGACCCGGAAGTTTATTGATAAGGTAAGGTAAGGTTGATAACTGCTATGACTCTTGCTTCTAATACCACATTTGACCCCTTTGTCAATGTTCCATGTTCAGCTGTGCTAAATTCATTTGAGGCTGTGTCCTTAATGTCACATCGTCGTCGCCGTCAGGAGCGCGCCCCTCCCCTCCTGTCTCCTCTTCCGCTGCTCCTGGGAGCGGGCCCCTCCCTTCCTGTCTCACCCGGCTCACGCACCTGTTCCCCATTCCCTTAATTGTGCCTTCTGGCTATAAAAGCCACACCTAACGTTCGGTCGTTGTCAGACTATTTCTGGAAGCCCCCCGTCACCCTTCCGCACGCAGGTCTGTTTATGGTCATCCACCTTCCTTATTCACGACGTTCTGCTGTTTGATGTTGCCCAGTAAAGACTCTTTATTTGAATCACTGTCTCCACCGTGTATTTCGGATCCGATCCCCGCTACCTTCCGGCGTCCCTTGAGTCCTGTCACCCCGCCTCGAGTGGACGTGACCATCTCAAGGTTGAAAGGCTTGACATTGTACTACCACAGCTGCCAAATATAATGCTCCCATCGCTCTTCATGTTATGAACCCTTTCGGTTCTCCTGAACCCCACCCCAATGTATGTCCCATACCCAACACAATGAACATTAAATTATTATTGGCTAATCACACTCACACAGTGCCTGGTCAAACAGAAACCTGCCAGCCTATGAAAATCCAGGACCACAATGGACATCATCAAAGCTACTCACTTCCAGTCATTGGAAAATAAAATAATTAATCATGGTCTGAGTCATTTTGTCTCAGGCATTCATCTGATAAGACCATTTCATTCTACTGCAGCATCTGGCCGACATTAAGCTGTGGCCTAAGGATCTGGCCGAGGTACACAGCTTCATCACAAGCTGAGAGGTTTGGCAAATGGCTTCCAGACCACTTGGTTATATGCCATTTCATGTTTCCCTCAAGGGAGCATAATCTCCATTCCTTCTGTTAGCATCCACACGGAAGACCGCCTTGACCAAAGCAGTCGACATCAGGTACGCAGATGACACTGGGCTATCTTAGGGCATTGTCATGTTGGCCGTCTTCCAACAAGGGGCTGCTCAATGGACACTAATCTACAGATTTATGTCTTCCCAAAGCCACCATAGCCTGCTTACCTGCATCTCGGACGCCAGGAGGTCCCAGTTGGCTATGAGTTAACTTTCACACTTTTCTTGCTGCTTGTCGAGGTGGGCTTTTGGATCATAACTGTTATCAGTTCGAAAATGTTTTTAAGTTTTGAGCAAAGCCATAAAATAATAGTTTTTCATTTTATCTTACCCATTTTTTCAACTCAGCCAAACAGCATTCTCCTTGAGGGCATTTCAAATGTATCTTTAAAACATTTTTTGAACCTGGGAAACTGTCATGAAACTATTTGGTTGTCTTTTGCATGCACATTTCATGATTGGATTTTTTTCCTGGTTCATTTAACCAGTGTTTTCTGTTCATATTCTGTTGGTACTCTTTTTGTCCTTGTAATTAAACTTTCTTGATATAGAGTTTTGTTTGGTGTCTCCTAAAACATTTGGCTCGTTTCGAAGTTTGACACAAACAGTGGCTTTTGCAAAAAGAAACGTAAATAAGGAAAAATAAAATATGTGATTATGTGAATTCCTGGCTTATTTGGAGACACTACCTCCCGTAACAAAACCTACAATTCTACCTGTTGAGATATGTTTGTGAAAGTGTGTGGATATTTGAGAAGGAGTTGTGCAGTAAAATGAGGTTCAGGTTTAGGTGACCGAATTCATCTATTGACAGGTTCCCATACAAAGCTCAATGACAAAAACGAACACACTTGCACATTGTAACTAGAACCTCAGGTATGATCAAGCATTCTGTTGTTGATTTCAGTCACACAATAATGCTGTTTTGTTGTTGTTGTTGTTGTTGTTGTTTATTTCATTTTGTATGTGTGTTTGATGATAAGTCTGTCACTGTATGGCTGCTTTATTTGGTGGTTGTGTTTCGGCCATCTTATGATGAATTAATGTCATTTTCCAATGTCACATACTTTTCAACTCAACTGATGCCTACTTGTTGCCCTGTGTTGCAGAAGTGAGTGACAAAATAATATGCATCAATGAAAGCAGATTTTTGTTGTATTGATAAAATATTCAATGAAATGGTTCTACTTTTTGGACTACATTTGGACTATGGTAGATGTATGCCGTCTCTACTAAATTACTATCATTTTTGTTTACAGGTAATAAACAATATACAAATAAAGTTTCACGCTAACGGGAGCTGTAAATACATGTGTTTATTATATATATATATATATATATATATATATATATATATATATATATATATATATATATATATACATATACATTGTGATGTCACGAGAGGCTGTGTCCTGGAGGGCAAATACATCCCCCTAAAATGGCTCCACCCAGAGAGAGTTTTGGCCCCATCTGGTGGAAGGCAGCAATTAAAACCACACACCTGCAGCTGATCAGGGCGGGATTGGCAGGCAAGGCTCTTAAGGCAGAGAGCCTCTGAGTGTGGAGCTTGGGGAAAGACAAGCTCGATTGCTGTGCTCTGTGAAGAAGTTGATTGCTGCGTGGAACTCATTGCCAGTTGGGACCACACGACAGGACACTGGATTTGGACCTTGCTAAGGTGGCTAGGCGACATGAGGAGGACGTCAAGAGGGGTGAGCCAGCCTCTCATGATATCACATATGGTGGAGGATGCGGGCACTGGACAAGCGTTAGTAAGTGCATGGACATTGATGGTTTGTGTTATGGTTTTTCTAAATTGAAAATATCCTCAATTACAAAAAAAAAAAAAAAATGGAGGACATTTTGAAAACCCTGCTTGCAAGTCAGGAAGCCCAATATCAGGCCAATTTGGCTCTCCTGGAGGAGCAAACGAGAGCCAATGAACTGAAGGCAGAGGAATTGCTCTTGCAAAAACAAATGACCGCCAAGAACATGCCCCTGGTGAAGGCGGGGGATTTTTAAGCCAAGATGGGGGTGACGGATGATATTGAGGGGTACCTGCATACATTTGAAGCAACAGCCACTCGAGAAAAGTGGCCCAAGCAGCAGTGGGTGGGATTGCTTGCACCCTTCCTGACAGGGGAATCGCTGTGTGCTGTCCTGGACTTGACCGCAGAGAGAGCAGAAGACTACGACTATTTAAAAGCTGAAATTCTCAGCAGACATGGGCTCACCAAGTTCGGGATAGCACAGCGCTTCCACACCTGGACTTTCCAGCCAGACCAACCTCCACGGGCACAGATCTACGAATTGGCCCGCATCGCACGGAAGTGGCTGGAACCGGAAAGGAGCACGGCAGCTGAGGTGGTCGAGGCCATTGTCGTGGATCGCTACTTACGAGCCCTGCCCTATGAGGCGAAAAGGATAATCAGTCAGCAGTCGCTGACTACTGCGTGTCAAACAGTGGCAGCGGTGGAGCAGTACCAGGCCACAGCGGAGATGCTGCGAACGACCAAGAGGGAAACCGGCAACACATCCCCACCCCGGACTGAAATGGCCCGCCCAAAATTGCCCAAGCCCGCCAACACAGCCAAGATTGCTCCAGATGGTGTCAGAGGTCCACCCAGGCAGTGACGGACGCCCAGTGGCACTGAAACCAGACAATGCTACAGATGCGGAGAGACGGGACACATCTCATGGCAGTGTGGAAAACCAACGGAAGAGTCCATGCCGTCCGTTGACTCTTCCAGTGCCCACCCTGCTCATTATGCCTCCCTCCTGGGGGGGAGTGACAGCTCACTAACAAGGCCCCCCACCTGTCCGGTGACAGTGAATCAACAGGATGTTGAAGCCCTGCTGGACTCCGGAAGCCTGGTCACCTTGGTGCGCCAAACGCTGGTCGATCCAACCAGGTTGTCTCCAGAGAAATCCCTTCCAGTCTCCTGCGTCCACGGAGACACCAGAGAGTACCACACTACTGAACTCACCATGATCACAACCAAGGGAATCATCCGCACAGTAGCCGGTGTGGTTGACTCTCTCCCTGTCCCCCTCCTGATTGGACGCGACTGCCCGGCCTTTCACCCATTGTGGAGAGAAACACAGGAAAGACTGGCCCGACTACCTCGGAAGGGGAGAGGTAAGACGCGTGTAGTGAATACCCAAGCCTACCCCTCTGATTCACTCTCCCCAGCCTGTGCTCTCCTAGGGACAGCAGATGCACCACCGGAGACAGAGTCTGGCCCAGAGACCGCCGAGGAAACTCCAGCCTCAGAAAATCTCCCGGCTTCCAGTAGTGATGAGAACCCAGGGACTCAGAAGCTGCCTCCTCTAACAGGCCGGTATGGTACAGCCCAGTTTCAGGATCCATGAAGAATGTGCAGGTTTTAGAGGGTGTAGTACTGGGGGAAAGGACAAGCCCCACATATCCCCATTTTGCGGTTGATCGGGGGCTATTATACCAGGTGACGAAGCAAAATGATGAAGTACATAAACAATTTCTTGTACCACAACCACACCGAGCTGCAGTACTGGACTTGGCACACACACACACCTGCTAAGGGGACACCTAGGGGTCGAAAAGACAAAAGAGAGAATCTTGCAACGGTTCTTCTGGCCAGGGGTGCACAAGGATGTGGAGAACTATTGTCGTTCTTGCCCCGAGCGCCCAAGCCCACATACAGAAACCCGCTCATTCCCTTACCCATCATTGAGACCCCTTTTCAGAGGCTTGGGCTGGACATAGTCAGACCTCTACCAAAAAGTGCTAGGGGACACCAGTATATTTTGGTTATGATGGATTATGCCACTCGGTTCCCAGAAGCTGTTCCCCTCAGAAAGGCTACCACAAAGCAGATCGCAAAGGAACTGTTTGCTCTCGCCAGCCGGGTAGGGATCCCAAAGGAGATACTGACCGACCAGGGAAGCCCCTTTATGTCCAAGGTCATGAAGGACCTGTGTGCCCTGCTCAAGGTCAAGCAACTGAGAACCTCCATCTACCACCCACAGACAGATGGATTGGTAGAACGATTCAACAAGACACTCAAGGCCATGATGAGGAATGTTATCAAAGAAGATGGCCGAAACTGGGATCAACTGCTCCCGTACTTGCTGTTTGCCGTGAGGGACGTACCACAGTCTTATACCGGTTTCTCACCTTTTGAGTTGTTGTACTCTTACAGACCCCGGGGACTGCTGGATATCGCCAAAGAGGCTTGGGAAGAGCAGCCGTGCCGACAACGTACCCTCATCGAGCATGTGGGGGACATGCGGGAAAGGATGAGGGCCATTTATCCGATAGTGCGAGAACACATGGAAGCGGCCCAACGACAGCAGCAAGCCTCCTACAATAGACCTGACCAGCCTCGAGAGTTCAAACCAGGGGACAGAGTGCAGGTCTTGGTGCCAACCGTGCAAGAGTGCAAGTTCCAGGCGTCCTGGCAGGGGCCCTTTGAGGTCATCGAACGCGTGGGGGAGGTAAACTACAAGGTGAGGCAACCTGGTAAGAGGAAACCTGAGCAGATTTATCACGTTAACCTCCTAAAGAAGTGGCATGCCAGAGAGGCGCTGTTTAGTTGCCTACCCCCCAGCGAGGCGAAGGAACCGGCCAGAGAAGACGTCCAGATGGGTCCAAATTTGCCCCCACACCAACGCCAGATGACCCTCGAATTGGTTGAGCGTAACCAAGACGTCTTCTCCTCCATACCTGGACACACAGACGTGGTGCAACACGAGATACGCACCATGCCTGGAAAAACAGTACACCAGCAGTCTTGTGCGACTGTTCTGTCAACCACCAGTTTTCATTCTTGCCAGTTTTCATTCTTGCCTTGATCTTATCTCTCAGGTCAGGCAAGCCCCAATGAATGATGAAATTGGGAAGCCAGCCCCAATGAGTAAAATGCTGAGAGATAAGATCATGGCAAGAATGAAAACTGATGGTTGACAGAACAGTCGCACAAGACTGCAGGTCCCGACATACCAACCTGTGCACAGCCTGGATTGATTACAAGAAAGCATATGGCTCGATGTCACACACATGGATCACTGAATGCTTGGAGTTCTATAAGGTTAACAGGACCCTGAGAGCCTTCGTTGCAAACTCGCTGAGGATGTGGAAAACCACACTTGATGCCAATGGCAAGCAACTAACGCAAGTGTCCATCAAATGTGGCATATACCAAGGTGATGCACTCTCCCCACTGCTGTTCTGCATACGACTGAACCCCACACAACCAGGATCTACAGCAGTGACATCGGGATGTCATTCAGGATGGAGAAATGTAGTCGGATGATGACTAAGAGGGGCAAGGTAGTCCACACTGAAGGGGTCTCACTCCCTGAAGGAACAATAGCAGACATTGAAAACAGCTACAAGTACCTCGGTATACCACAGGCCAATGGCAACCTCGAACTAGCAACAAGGAAAGCGGCTATGACCAAATACCTCCAGCAAGTGAGGCAAGTCCTAAGAAGCCAGCTCAATGGCAAGAACAAGACCCGGGCAATAAACAGCTATGCCCTGCCAGTGATCAGATACCCTGCAGGAATAATATGGTGGCCAAAGGAAGAGATTCAGACCACGGATGTTAAGACCCGAAAACTCTTCACCATGCATGGAGGGTTCCATCCCAAGTCCAGCACCCTGAGACTGTACACAAGCCATAAGGAAGGAGGCCGGGGACAAGTGAGTGTGAAAGCCACTGATCAGGATGAAACATCCAAGCTCAATGAATACATCAAAGAGAAGGCTCCAACTGATGATGTACTCAGAGAATGTCTCAGACAATGGGGAACAGAGGATGAGATGCTGGAAGAGGGACAATCATGGGAGGAAAAGCCCCGACACAGGATGTACCACCGAACCATAACTGAAGTGGCTTATCTCACGAAGTCTTGTCAGTTGCTAGAGAGGGCTGGCCTAAAGGACAGCACAGATGTAGCGGTCCCGAGTGATGGAAACTCACAAAGAAGGAACATGAGAAACTCGAGAAATACCAAGGGCTCAGAGAGGAGCTGGAGAGAGCCTGGAAGGTAAAGGTGACAGTCGTGCCTGTGGTGGTCGGAGCACTTGGGTCAGTGACCCCCAAACTGGACGAGTGGTTGCAACAGATCCCTGGAACAACATCGGATATCTTGGTGCTCAGATAGTGCAGTGCTGGGAACAGCACGGATACTGCGCAGAACCCTCAACCTTCCTGACCTCTGGTAGAGGACCCGAGCTTAAAAAAATGGGAGACAGACACCACCCATGGGGGGTGAGACAATGCTTTTTTTATATATACACTGCTGCAGAATGAAATCTTGACACACTACAACGGGATGCATATAGCACACACAAAGTGACCTTTCATACTGTTTCCTAGAAATGCACTGTAATTATGATTTTGCTCCATGTATTATGTATGTAAACAAGTAATATAATTTCAGATACAAACCACACAGGCACTCCTACAAACTGTCCAAATTCCGAGACTCGTTTTGTGTGAGTTTTTGGCAATAAACAATACTCTCCTTTTGGCTATCTGTGTACTGCGAGCTCCCAATTTCCTGACAGCAGGTGCAGTGTCAAGAGCAGTGTGTCTAGTGCAGGTAGAACTCCTGTTCCTCAAGAGCCTGTCCATTTTAGATATCTCTCTACTCCAATTGATTCAAATGATCATGGCCGTTTCCGGCATTGATAGAACTTGCTGAATCACTTGAATTATCCACCTGTTGACACACAAGGACAAGATCATGGCACATGCCTTCTAGCTTTGTTGGTGTGCATTTTTATTGCACGCTGTGGTTCGGATAACACCGAATCACCCACACTAGCAAAGAAATTACAGTACAACCAAACCAAAAATGACAAGTGTGAAAGCAGCCATGGATGCTTCCCCCCAAAGATACAGATTAGACAGTGGCGGTCCGTGCATTTCACACCTATGCCTTCAGTGAAGTCCTGCTTAGTCCGACTTGAACAAATATCCCTCGTAATACCATAATTTATGACACAACGGCTGGAGATATCATTTACAAAAGCATACGCACGCAGTACTGGGCGTGGCATCACCCTAATCGTCTACAACACAGGCTATTTTCCGGAGCAATTACACATCAATAAATCTATCAGCAATTAGAACTTGTCACTATACGTGATACTGCAAACACTTAAAAATAAAAGACAATTTAAAATCATTTGTCCACAAAGTTTTATTAAGTCCACCAAGAATATGCAATATTTAACAAGATTTTACGCTAAATTACAAAATGTCAGCTTAATATAAGAAAAACAACAAGACGTTCACAAAACGAACTATTTGTTGAAAATAAAAGTAAACAAATCTTTTTCATTTGTTCTTGAGAATAGGCTTGCCTACATGCGACAGCGAGTTGTCCTCTCCTTCAGCCATTGTGGGTTAAAAAAGCGAGTAGATATACTTGGTTTTTCTGCGAAAGTTTCCGGGTCTGATCTGTTGTCAGCTTGGTTGATTTGCATAGCGCTGCCTCCGCTGAGGACTGAGGTAAAGTGAGTATCCAATCACAGGACGCGTACGTCATGTTCAACGCGAGGCCCTCTAGCTGGCCTTACTGTGCCAACTCGTGATCTGATTGGCTATCGCAACTGTATATCAACTACATGTGCCCATTCATGTACTGAATTCTGATTGGATTAAAAAGTCTGACCTAAAACTACAACACTGAAAGGAGCATAACCAAATGGATATAATATAACATCAAGAAAACAGTATGTAGAATAATTTTATATATATTCAGAAAAAATACTTTTTTAATTAAATTGACTTTTATTATAAATATGATAATGATGTCTGATTATGTTAGGCCAGCAGAGAAGGCCTTGCTGGCCCTGACGGCCCACCACTGAGATTAGATATTGTGATTCAATAATAAATAAAAATGCCTGCTTATTCATGTACATGTCTATCACTGTAAATCAAGGTGTTAATTTGTTGCCGTGGGTCACATTGTCGTTACGGTTTACTCTCGAGGGCCCTTATGAATTTGGGGAAACCATTAGAATGTTTCATCTCCTCAACATATTCCACACAAAATGCACAACAAATTAATGAATAACTAGTTTTCAAATCCGAAGTCCAGAATAATGGCTTTTGTAGTGTACATACAACGATTTGAAATTTTGGTTCGGACTTTAGCAAGCATCATTGCAGCCGAATAAAATTATGTGGCGGGCCAGATTTTTCCCCCAGGCCTTGACATTGACATGTGTACTGTAAACGAACACTCTTAAATCAGCTACACACACACACACACACACACACACACACACACACACACGCACACACACACACACACACACACACACACACACACACACACACACACACACACACACACACACACACACACTCACACACTGTGGGGGCTCCTTTTCTAAGGACATTTATGTGAACTGTTGATAAAGCTCCAACCAGGATGGATAAACTAACCTTCCATAAAGCCAGACCCGGCAAACCACCAGCTCTACGGGTGGCTAAATTATCCGCCACTGACAAAATGTGGAACACCACTGGGCTGAGTTTTTCGGCTTTTTCACAGAGCTGTGTAATCCCCTCACCGGGCCAGGAGATATTCTGCATTACAGACCGCTGATCGCCCCCTTTGCGAAACGGATTTAGAGCTGTGTTCAGATTGGAGTAAATGCAGCAAATGTTTAAAAACAAAGAACTGGCACATTATTAATTATTATTATTATTATTATTATTATTATTATTATTATTATTATTATTATTATTATTATTATTATTATTATTATTATTATTATTATTATCTGTATCATTTTCATCATTTAATTCTCTACCCAGTTATTTGGCTAAATAATACAGGAAAGGCAGGGGCTTTCTAAGGTGACAAGAGGCAGGCCACCTTAGTTTGGTCAAACAGAACGGAGTGAACAAAGCGTTTTTTTTCAGATTGCAATGACAGTGTGTTTGACGAGATATGTCAATGCCAAATCCTATAAATTGTTCCTCAAATTGAATTGAGAACATTGTAGACTGTACTAGTATTCCAAATCAAAACACATACTGTATATGTAAACACATAAAATTCCACTTTCTAATTCCAATCCGTCTCTGGCAGGGCATACAGTCCATGAATTCCTTTCAACCAAGACCCTAGACTTGTGATTGTGATTTTCCAAACAGCATATGATGTCTTCTTTGGCCTCTCTGAAATGGAAAACACATGGGAGACAGAACACCCCTCCCCCATATGAGCAGGTTAAAGACATGTACGCACTGGTTGTTGTCCACTACATATGACCTTGTTGTTTGTTGTACAAAGTAACTTTTTGCCACCAGCGAGCTGATGAGAGCTATCACACTGACATCAACACACATCTAATTATCTTATTGCAAATTGTCTGTGTGAACACATACTTTGACAGTAGCAATGTCCCACTTCCTCTCAAAATACAAACCTGGCTGTACTGCATATTTCCTCTAGTGATGATTTATCGGGAATGCAGTGTTCACAGCCAGTGTGAAGGTTATCGTCTTCGAGATCAACCCATGCAAGGCAGCTGGACCGAATCACTGCTCATGGAGGTGCAAGATGTCAGCACATCGCTTCACATCTGCTCATCAGTGACCGTGTACTGTTAAGGCGGATGATAACTGTTGATTGAACAAGTTGTAAATTATTGAACATTAATCCAACGATACAAAGGTAACTTCAGGCTTTGTTGAAAGTTATACCAAAAACAGTTCACGAGTCCGTCCGAGCAGTATATCAAATCATGTGCATGCCGAGCTTCGTCCAGCCTCCCCGGACCCCCACTAATCACACACAGACACAGACACAGACACAGACACACACACACACACGCATACACACGCACGCACACACACACACACGCACACACACACGCACGCACACACGCGCACACACACACACACACACACACACACACACACACACACACACACACACACACACACACACACACACACACACGCACACACACACACACACTTTCCTGATTGACTGAGGTACACCAGGTGTGACTTATCTCAATCAGAGCACCTGTTGTATTTTCCTTGTGAAGGCTGCAAAGGACAGGCACAGTTAAAAGCTCTGTTTTCCCCTTTTTAAAAGAGAAAAGAATAAAGCTGTGCAGAAAACAAGCCCCCGAGCAAACACCTCAAAAGGACATCCAGTATGCATGATTCAAATTGTTGAAGCTTGTTTTTGCTTTTTTTTTCAGTTTATTCCAGTCATTTTCTGTTTGCTAAGGTCAAATCCAAGATGCAAATTCATACATTGCATTTGCATCACAAAATGAAAACTCATAGAATATATTTAAAAAGCGCAAAATTAATTAACTGTAAATTGTTGTTCTTTTGACTTCAAGACGGCGCCGCGAGAGTGGCTGCCTTTCCAGCAGCTCATGTATTTCTTTTTTCTACTTTCATTCCTTTCATCACTTTGCTGCTGTGAAATGTAAATTTCTCCACTGTGAGACTAATAAAGGCAAATCCAATCCAATCCAATCCAATCCAATTCTTAACTCATTTACTCCCAGACGTGCAAAAATGTGTCCACTCCAGTGCCAGGGTTTTGGTCATTGTCACTTGAATTCCAGGGCCCATGGAATATTGAGTTTTAGGACTACATAAACATTCAATACAGCGTTAGAAACCTTACATGCTCTTCTTTCCTAAAAAAAGAGTTAATTCCTAAACATTATGGGTCTGGAGTCATATGAGCTTGAAATGAGAGCGGCTGTCGAAAATACAATGCAATACTACAAATTGGTTTATATAGCGCTTTAACTCGAGCTGGAGCTGGAACAAAGCACTAACATGAAAAAAGAAGTGGAAAAGAAGAAACATTGCCAGAAGCCATGGTTTTATCGCAGCAAAGCATCAAAAAACAAAACCGAAACAAATTTGGGAATGGCGCTCTTTGTCATATTTTCAATTCCCAAATACATTTGTGAATGGCAGTCAATGAGTCAAAATGCTCGAAATAAAATAAGAGAATAACCGCATTACTTAAAATGGCAGAAGATACTTTGACAATAAACTTGTTAAAACCCATTCCTTAATATTGTTTGTTTCGCCGTCATTTACTTTTGTGATTTACCAACAATGATAAATACGTCTGTCTAAGCTCTCGGTCGTACAGGAGTGGCCCATCGATGAAAAGGTTTAGTACAGATGACGGCTGAAGAAACCTTTTCATCAACAATGATAAATGCATATTGCTTTGGTTGCCTGTATGACTTTCATGGAACTCTCAGTTATTCTGTCATGTTTATTGTCTGTGTTTTTTTCCTTCAGAAAAATACAAACAAACAGTATCTAGGCATTGGATTGAAATTCAAAAATCAATCTGAACAGTTGAACATAGTGAGTCAAAACCCACTCAACTGGAGATAATCCCGCATTAAAGCCTCAAATCATGGGAGCAGCAATTCCCGAGGATGTGTCTTCTGTAGAGATGGCAAACACAAAATCTATACTTCTTCACAAAGTTTCGCGCACTGAAAATCCCTGTAAAAATGATGCTTTGTGGTATGTTTAGAGGTTCACTATGATGACAGCCATTGCAAAATATATATTTTCTGCAAGAGTTCAAATCAAAAAGACTCACTGGTGACGAGACATCACATGTACCTATTTTGAAATAGGGCCACAGTAAGCGCATTGGGAAAAGGCAAATGAATTGTGAAATATATTTGACAACAGTCTTTTGGAAGAAAATGCTTTGAAGGAATGGTCTGTCGTGATGGTACAGCTTGAAGTCACAACTCACACAGCTCAAAAAGTGTGTCTGTTTTGGTGGACTCAATATTGCACTCTGCTTTTTGCAGATGTGCCGTGTTGGCTCCTTCAAGCAGAGCTCTGCACCTCTCACTGGAGCATTTTGCAGTCGAGTGTGAAGTGGTTGGGATGAAAACCAGCATGCCCGAATCTGAAACAATGGTCCCCAATCGGAATAGGGTGGACTGCCCTCTCCGGGTCGGGGAGGAGATCTTACCCTGAGTGGAGGTGTTTAGGTATCTTAAAGTCTTGTTCACGAAAGATGGCAAAAGGGAGCGAGAGCTCGATATGTGGATTGGTGCGGTGTCTGCTGTGATGCAGACTTTGTATCGGTCTGTTGTGGTAAAGAAGGAGTTTAGCCAAAGGGCAAAGCTCTCAATTTACCGATCGTTCTACAGCCCAACACTCATCTATGGGTTGTGACCGAAAGAATGAGATCCCAGATACAGTGATACCTCGGTTTACGAATCCCTTGGTTTACGAACTTTTCGGTTTACGAACGTTACATTTATGAGAATTTTACCTTGGCATACAAACTATTTTCTGGGATACACACAGAGCTGCTATAATGAGTGATGCGTCGTTCGCGAACGAGCCCGTTCTCCTAACAAGATGGTGGCCGACTGTTTTGAAAAAAAAAATGGCGTCTTCGGTTAAAGCCACGTGATTGGTCAAGAATGCAGCAGTGAGGGGGGTTTAAACATTAAAGAGACAGGAAGACGACAGAGAGAGTGAGAAAACACACACACACACACACACACGAAAGGGAGACGACAGCGCTTGAAAAAAAAAACAAAAGTGAAAACAAAAACAAAAGTAAAAATGGTGAGGAAATGGATAGAAAACAGTGACATTTGGACTCATTTCAACTTTGAGTGTAGATTGGAATGTTAAAATATCCCATCAATAAGGCTCCACAAGTAACCCGCACAAGCCTGTACACTTAATGCAAAAAGCTATCAACCCAGATAAACATAACACAATTGATGAGGAAAAAGGTAAAATTATCGCAGAGAAAGCACATCCAAGGGATCATTCCTCAAGATGGTGAAAGAAGAAGGCTATGTCCCTCATCAAAGTCAAAGTCAGCTTTATTGTCAAATATGCTAATATGCATGACATTGGATTGGATTAGATTAGCCTTTATTAGTCTTGCAGTAGAGAAATTTACATTTCACAGCAGCAAAGTTATGAAAGAAATAAAAGTAGAAAAGCAAAACATAGGAGCTGCTGGAAAGGCAGCCACTCTCGCGGCGCCGTCTTGAAGTCAAAAGAACAAAAAAAAACTAAATAACAAATAACATGACATCACAAAGAAACAGAGACATTCATTCTTAAGCACTTTCTGTACCCTCTTTGTTACATAAAGCAGTTCCAGATGAAAGAGGAGAGGACCAAAGTGTCTTACACCAGTGGATCAGGGACATCATTGTGGAATGTGCACGTCGACTACAAGCTAAATGTTGAAAGCAAACACGCAGCTGTAGCATCCAGTGACGAAAAGAGATCGTCTCACATCTCCTGTCCCCCATAAATCAGCTTCAATTCCATCCCGCGACAGTTCCATATACGCATCGGCGCTCTTTGCTGACACTCCTTCCTTCTTATCGCCGGCTTCTCAAGCCATGTATCCATCCAGCCGCAGACTGTCCAACAGCACCGACAAAGCGGGGCAGTGAAGATGCTGGCCTCTTCAGGCGCAAAAAAAAACACAATGGCCCCAGAGCTGTCCAGCGATGACAGTCGAATGGCACCGACATTCCCCCCTTTCAATAACAGTACTGGCATATGCCAGCGTGCAAGGCACTAATAACGTGGCTAAAAGAGACACATTTATTATACATAAAATAAAGTGTATTTTGTGTAGTTTCAAGGCTTATTTAGTAGAAAATTATGTTTTATTGGGACCTGGGAACAGATTATTCTCATTTTAATGGTTTCCTATGGGAAATTAATGTTTGGAATACACACTTTTCGCCATAAACACACTTTCTGGGAACCAATTAAGTTTGAAAGCCAAGGTATCACTGTACATATTCTCGCTTTTTCGGCTGAAGAGGCTGTGGGAGGGGTGGGTGAGATCGCCGGCTCTGCGGGTGAGGCGGGTGTTGTAAATGTTCTGAAGGGGGGGGGGATACCGAGGATCTTCTCAGCTGTCCTCACGATGCGCTGCAAAGTCTTACGACAGGACACGGTGCAGGCGCCGTACCACACGGTGATATAGCTGGTCAGGATGCTCTCGATTGTACCGCGGTAGAAGGAGGTTGTTATGGGTTGGGGCTCCAACTCTTTTGAGCTTGTGGAGGACGCACAGGCGCTGGTGGGATTTCTTGGCCAGTGATGACGTGTTGTAGCTCCAGGACAGGTCTTCGGATATGTGCACTCCCAGGAACATGGTGCTGCTCACTCTCTCCACTGCAGCACAGTAAATGGTTAGTGGAGCATGCTGGGGGCGCACTCTCCTGAAGTCCACAACAATATCCTTCGTCTTCTCGACATTCAGACGGAGATTGTTGTCCTTGCACCACGTGGCAAGGCAGCTGACCTCGTCCCTGTAGGCTGTCTCCTCATCGATGTTGATGAGGCCCACCACAGTTGTGTCATCCGAAAACTTTATGAAGAGGGTGGAGCTGGTTCATGATGGTGAGCAGTAATGTGTGAACAGAGTGAAGAGGAGGGGGCTCAGCACACACCCCTGGGGGGCCCCTGTGTTCAGCGTGATGGTGCTGGAGGTGTTGTTTCCAAATCTGACTGCCTGTGGTCTCCCCGTCAGGAAGTCCAGCAGCCAGTTTCACAGCTGATCCCCAGTTTGCTCAGTTTGTCAGTGAGCTATTGGGGGATGATGGTGTTGAATGCTGAGCTGAAGTCGATGAACAACATTCTGACGTAAGAGTCTCTGGTCTCCAGGGTGTGCACTGTGTGGAGAGCAGTGGACATGGCATCATCGGTCGAGCGGTTGGGCCGATATGCAAACTGGAAAGGGTCATGGTTGGGGGGGAGGGCAGCCTTGATGTGGTTCATAACTAGCCGCTCGAAGCACTTCATGAGGATGGGAGTGAGTGTGACTGGGCTGTAGTCGCGGCAGGTGGGAGACGGCTTCTTTGGGACCGGGATGATGGTGATGGCTTTGAGGCACGTGGACACAACAGCCTGGCTCAGAGAGATGTTGAAGATGTCCGTGAAGACATCTGAGAGCTAATCCGCGCAGTCTCTCAGGACACAGCCAGGAATGCCGTCGGGACGCGGGGCTTTGCGTGTGTTGGTCCCTCTGAGGGATCGTCTCACGCTCTCCTGGGACAGTGGCAGCACCTGGTCGCCGGGAAGTGGTGGGGTCTTCTCTGCTACAGTGCTGTTGTCTGCCTCGAAGCGGGCGAATAAGTCATTCAGCTGGTTCAGCAGAGTGGTGAAGTTCTCGCAGATCTGTGGAGAGGGCTAATAGTCTGTGATGGTCTGTCTGCTGTCTCTGAAGTGGTTGGCGATCCTCCTGGAGTGCTGTCTCTTGGCCATCCTGATGCCACGTGACAGGTTGGCCCTGGCTGTCCTCAGGCCCAGCTCATCGCCAGCTTTGGAGGCAGCGTTCCTAGCCCTAAGGAGCCTGTGGACTTCACCCGTCAGCCATGGCTTCTGGTTGGCCCGGATGGTGACAGATCTGGTGCCAGTCAGGTCATCCATGCACCTCCTCATGTGGGATGTAACAGAGTCTGTGTACCCTTAGAGGTCTGCGGTGTTGTTGTAGGTGGCCGCTTGTCTGAACATGTTCCAGTCAGTGTTGGAGAAGCAGTCTTTGAGTGCCTCTGACGATGCATCAGGCCACACCCTTATCTGCTTCTTGACTGGTTTGACAACTTTAACAAGTGGACTGTATGCGGGCATTAACATGATAGTGGAGTGGTCCGAAGCTCCTAGGCGGGGGAGGGGGTAGGCTTTTTAGGCTCCTTTGTGTGTGGTGAAAACATTGTCCAGAATGTTGTTACCTCTAGTCGGAAAGTTAATGTGTCCATGAAGTTGTGGAAACACGCTTTTCGGGTTGGCATGGTTGAAATCGCCAGCCAGGATGAGGAAAGCATCTGGGTGGGCTGTCTGTTGCTCGCTGATGTGCTGGTAGAGTTATTTTAATGCCGCGCTCCTGTTGTTAATTGAGCTCGTGGGACGTGAACTGCTACCACCAGTATGGCACTAAATCCCCTCGGCAGGTAGAATGGCCGACATTTTATGGCCATAAGCTCCATCAGTGGTGAGCAGTGTTTGCATACCACCACAGCGTTATGGCACCAGGCATCACTGATGTAAACACAGAGTCCCCCGCCGCGAGACTTCCCCCCCTCTCGACGAGCGCTCTGCCTGCCCGGAAACTAGTTGGCTGGGCTAGCTGGATGGCACTGTCCAGTATGCTGTCGTTCACCAGTGTTTCCACAAACACAAGGACACAACACTCACCCACGGTCTTGGAAGTTGAACGGAGAAGTCTGATGTAGTCTTTTTTATTGTTCAGCGAACGTACGTTAGCCAGCGTGATGGTAGGAATGGTCGACTGGTGGGGGCTAGCCGCGAGACTAGTGCGGATACCTCCACACTTCCCCCTCTTCTGTTTCCTCATACAGCGCTTGTGGCGCCTCCACTTTGGGTTGGGTGCAAGAGTGGGGGTCAATGTATGAGCCGACTCCCTGAGCAATCCATACTTGCGTAGCACTTCTGCTTCAGTTGGTTTTGGTTTTAAAAATGAACTGCCGATGTCGAGAAGAACCTTACGGGAGTACGTAGGCCTCGGTTGTAGCGAAGTATATGGAGACGAACATTTACACGAGTGAGACAAACATAATAAACACGAACACACCAATTTGCCAAGAGAGAGAGGAGCCGCTGTGTGTACACGGGCCGCCATCTTGAAAAAAAAAGTGTTTAATGCTGATGAAACTGGCGACTCCATTCCATCAAGCCATCAACGACAATCACAAAGGTAAATAATGCGACTTTATCATATAGTACATATTATTTCTTTAATTTTAATACCATAGCACATTTATTTATTATACATAAAACAAGGTATATTTTTGTGTAGTTTTAAGGCTTAAAAAATTAAAAAGTAGAAAATTATGTTTTATGGGGACCTGGGAATGGATTATTCCAATTTTAATGGTTTCCTATGGGAAATTATTTTTTGTAAGCCAAGGTATCACTGTACCAGCGTGTCATGATGCTAAAAGAAATGTTAAATAATTTTGTGTTTCGTGGATTTTGGATGGGAGAAAGGTGCGCATTTCTCCCCATCCAAAATAGTTGAGTTGGGCGACCACTAATTGACTCTGAGAAGGTGATTGCAACCACCTGGGAATGGCCAATTGCCGCTGGGACCTGATTGGCCAGAAGCTCAGGTGAAGCACCTTTAAAGCCAGCCTGAGCCAGTCACTTCGAGGAGGAAGAAGAGGGACAAAGGACAAGCTGGAGAGCGGTGTTACCTGTGGTCTGTTGAAAGCTGATATCAACTTCAAATAAAGAAAACTCACAATACCCTTCCTGCATCTAGCTGAGTGAACTTTTATCCTCTTTCCACCTGCTTGCTGTCTCGCCGCGCGACAATTGGTGGCAGTGGTGGGATCGTTTCACCCTGCATGAAGAAGGTGGGATCGTTACGCCTTGCTGAAGTGGAAAAGATAAGAGGAAGCCGAGAGGAAGAAGGTGGGACGAGTAAGAAGTTGTGTAGCACGGGCCAACCAAACTGGACTGAAGAGTTCTGAAGGGGATCAAGGAAACCAGAAGCTTGAGTTGCCCCAAGAGGATGCCGTTCTTCTTTTCCATGAGGCGTCTGACAGTTGCGAAGCCAAGGATGGAACTGAGCAGAGTGAGATGGAACCAGTGGTGAAGCCTAAGACTCAGACAAGAGGTGATGTTGATTGAACAGATCTAGAGATCAGATGCACCCAACAAGTAAGAATGGACATTCGACAGTCGATCTAGTCAACATTGTCCTCCTCTGGGACTGCACCCCCAGGGCGCTGACTCTCGAACATCCAGGCCAACGAACCTTCCTCCCGCACAAGAAACTCCCAAGTTGGGTTACCTAACATGCCCAACCTCCACAGTTTCATCATCTAAGACAAGCTGCAATTCCAATGCTTTCTGAACCCAGAATTCCAGAAAGAAACGGAAGATGCAGAACGTCAGGAGCTGGAAGAGGATCTCCAGCGAGAATAACGGCAAGAATTTATCAGGGAGAGATTGGCACCCTGGACAGAAGGTGTTAATATTGTTGCATATGGGATCAAGTAAGCTACTGGCAAAGTGGCAGGGCCCATACGCTGTGACTAGGAGAATAGGACCTGTCACATATGACATTCTCTGCCCTGACAACAAATGTTATTGCTGATTATTTGACAAGAATGTCTGAACTCTGAGGAGAGGGGGTGAATGATGTCATGATGCTAAAAGAAATGTTAAATAATTTTGTGTTTCATGGATTACTATGGAATACTATCCAAGATGGCGCCGCGGATGGCAGCCTCGGTCACACGCTCCCTAGTATTGTTCCTGGTTTTGTCATTTTCATTTGTTTTTTGCGATCCTACGCGACTCAGTTACACGAGGGAAGAGTTACTGAGCATTGGGGAATCCACTCTTGGACTATTTTCACCGACACACCAAAATCTACAAGGTTTTTCGGGGCTGCTCGCGAGCGGCGTAGCAGCTCTGTACGGAGCTTTGAGACGCCGGCGTAGGAGGGGCAAGCGAGCCGGCGTTCTCGTCAAGCTTCGGCAGCGTGGATTTCGAACGCCGCTCCCATCGATCCACCTCGCTAATCTACGCTCACTACCAAACAAGATGGACGAACTTCTGCTTCTCACAAAGACCAATAAAACGTTCGCCCGCTCTGCTGCGCTGTGCTTCACTGAGACTTGGCTCAGTGACCGCCACCCGGACTCCGCGCTACACCTACCCGGATTCCGTCTCCTTCGGGCCGACCGTGATACGGAGCAATCGGGGAAATCCAAAGGCGGTGGACTATGCTTCTACATCAACGAAGAATGGTGCACCGATGTCACGATACTCGACGCACACTGCAGCCCTGGTTTGGAATCGCTGTCTCTCAACTGCAAGCCATTCTACTCGCCACGTGAGTTCGCTTCCTTTATTCTCGTTGCCGTGTACATCGCGCCACAAGCTAATGCTAACGCGTGTATACAAACGCTAGCGGACCATGTAAACCATCTCGAACTGAAATATCCAGAATCACCCCTGATCATTTTGGGCAATTTTAATCAAACACGTTTAAACCGTGAACTTCCCAAATATAAGCAGCATATTGACTGTTTTACCAGAGGAGAAAGCATTCTAGATCATTGTTACACAGCACTCAAAGGCGCATACCGGTCTGTTGCGCATGCAGCATTGGGTCTTTCTGACCACTATTTAATCCACTTAATTCCCACATACAAACAGAAACTCAAATGTGTAAAACCGGTAGTCAAGACAGTTAAAACATGGACAGATGAAGCAAAGTTATCGCTACAAGAATGCTTAGACTGCACTGATTGGAGCGTCTTTTAAACTTCAACGGGCACATTCGATGAATACACAGACACTGTAACATCATACATCAGTTTCTGTGAGGACATGTGTGTACCAACAAAGTCCTTCCGCTCATTCAACAACAACAATCCATGGTTCACTCCCAAACTCAGGCAGCTTAGGAAAGAGAAAGAATCCGCATTTAAAAGCGGTGATCGAGCAGTTTACAAACTCGCCCGAAACAGACTGACGAAGGAAATTAACATCGCAAAGAAACGTTATGCGGAGAGGCTTAACAAACAGTTCTCCGCTAACGACTCTGCATCGGTGTGGAATGGCCTGAAAGCAATAACAAATTATCGTTTACCTTCCCCCCAAGCAGTGTACAACAATGGTATGGCTGATGAGTTAAATACATACTTTTGCCGATTTGAAAAGGACACTCCCATTTCCCCGGTCTGCCCACCATTACCAGAAACTACCGTATCTCCGCCCTCTGCCCTACAGATCCACGAACTGGATGTTAGACGGCTCTTCAAGCAGCAGAAGATCAAGAAAGCTGCAGGACCTGACAGAGTGTCCCCCTCCTGCCTGAGAGTCTGCGCTGACCAGCTGGCTCCGGTCTTCACACAAATCTTCAACAGATCCCTGGAGCAGTGTGAAGTCCCATCCTGCTTCAAACAGTCTACTATCGTCCCAGTTCCAAAGAAACCAGCACCCTCGGGATTGAACAACTATAGACCTGTCGCTCTGACGTCTGTGGTCATGAAGTCCTTTGAACGCCTCGTGCTGAACCACCTAAAGAACATCACCGGACCTCTGCTAGATCCTCTTCAGTTTGCCTACCGGGCAAACAGGTCTGTGGAGGATGCAGTCAACATTGGACTGCATCACATCCTCGACCACCTTGACAACACAGGAACCTACGCAAGGATCCTGTTTGTGGACTACAGCTCTGCGTTCAATACCATCATCCCAGAACTCCTCATCCCCAAACTTCTCCAGCTTGGTGTGTCCCCCACGATCTGCCAGTGGACCCTCAGCTTCCTGACAGGACGGACACAACAGGTCAGACTGGGAAATATATCATCCACAACACGAACCACGAGCACTGGAGCCCCGCAGGGATGCGTCCTCTCTCCATTGCTCTTCTCTCTCTACACGAACGACTGCACCTCAACGCACCCAGCTGTCAAATTCATAAAGTTCGCAGACGACACCACGGTCATCGGTCTCATCAAAGACGGCGACGAGTCTGCGTACCGACAACAAGTGGAGCAGCTGGAGCTCTGGTGCAGCCGTCACAACCTGGAGCTGAACACGCTCAAGACAGTTGAGATGATGGTGGACTTCAGGAAACATCCATCACCACAGCTACCCCTCACACTATCCAACTGCCTGGTGTCAACCGTTGAGACCTTGAAGTTCCTGGGAATCACAGTCTCCCAGGACATGAAGTGGGAGGTCAACACCAACTCTATCCTGAAAAAGGCCCAACAGAGAATGTACTTCCTGAGGCTGCTCAAGAAGCATGGCCTGCCACAGGAGGTGCTGCAACATTTTTACACGGCTGTCATCGAATCCATCCTGTGTTCTTCCATCACCGTTTGGTTCGGGGCCGCCACAAAAATGGACAAAATCCGACTTCAACGGACAGTTAGGACGGCGGAAAAAAATCATTGGCACCGCCCTACCCACTCTCGAGGACTTGCACACTGCAAGAATCCAAACTAGGGCGCGGAAAATCCTACTGGACCCTCCGCACCCTGCCCACCACCTTTTCCAGCTACTCCCCTCAGGCAGGCGCTACCGATCCATGTGCACCAAATCCAGCAGACATTTAAACAGCTTCTTCCCCCAAGCCATTAACTCTTTGAACTCTTTCAACAGTAGCCAAAATGGAACTGTATAGTGCCACTTAGCAGTTTTTTTTTTTTTTTTTGACAACGATACTAGTGCAGCGTGTTCTACCGGAAACAAATTCCTTGTGTGTTCTACATACTTGGCAATAAAGATGATTCTGATTCTGATTCTGATTGGGAGAAAGGTGCGCATTTCTCCCCATCCAAAATAGTTGAGTTGGGCGACCACTAATTGACTCTGAGAAGGTGATTGCAACCACCTGGGAATGGCCAATTGCCGCTGGGACCTGATTGGCCAGAAGCACAGGTGAAGCACCTTTAAAGCCAGCCTGAGCCAGTCACTTCGAGGAGGAAGAAGAGGGACAAAGGACAAGCTGGAGAGCGGTGTTACCTGTGGTCTGTTGAAAGCTGATATCAACTTCAAATAAAGAAAACTCACAATACCCTTCCTGCATCGAGCTGAGTGAACTTTTATCCTCTTTCCACCTGCTTGCTGTCTCGCCGTGCGACACAGCGACTGAAATAAATTGTCTTCATTGGGTGTCCGGGCTCTCCCTCATAGATAAGGTGAGAAGCTCGGTCATTTGGGGGAAGCTCAGAGTTGAGCCGCTTCTCCTCCACGTAGATCAGATGAGGTGGCTCGGGCATCTGCTTAGGATACCTCCTGGACGGCTCCATGGTGAGGTGTTCCGGCCATGTCTCACTGGCAGGAGGCCACAGGGATGACCAAGGACACGCTGGGGAGACTGGTACCCCGCTGGCATGGCAATAGGATTCCCTGGAAAGAGCGAAAAGAAATCACTGGGAGATGAGAAATCTGGGTGTTCCTGTTAAAGCTGCTGCCCCCGCGACCTGATTCTGGATAAGCAGTAGATCATCCATGCATGTGTCAGCGTGGGCTCCTGCATACGTTTAACTCCATGATGTAGAACAACACATGCTTCCGTCGACTTTTTCCTATTGTCTCTAACAAAGTCCTGAATGCTCCCTATGACCTTAAGTAACTTAATCCAAGAATTCTCCTTTTCAATATTCATCGTCACACCTTCAATTTTTCACTTTCACAATCATTAACTTGACATACTCAATTCCCTAAGTTATGTTATTTGCATAATCCCAACCAGTTCATGATAAAATACATTGAGTTCTCCCATACTGCTCTGTAAACTGGACTCTTCAACAAACAAAAAGTCCTGAAGCAGATTATTTCTCTTCTGGAGAACCAGACGATTTCTCATCTGCATTAAGTCCCTGTCAAGGAAAACTGGCTCCGGTCTTCACACAAATCTTCAACAGATCCCTGGAGCAGTGTGAAGTCCCATCCTGCTTCAAACAGTCTACTATCGTCCCAGTTCCAAAGAAACCAGCACCCTCGGGATTGAACGACTATAGACCTGTCGCTCTGACGTCTGTGGTCATGAAGTCCTTTGAACGCCTCGTGCTGAACCACCTAAAGAACATCACCGGACCTCTGCTAGATCCTCTTCAGTTTGCCTACCGGGCAAACAGGTCTGTGGAGGATGCAGTCAACATTGGACTGCATCACATCCTCGACCACCTTGACAACACAGGAACCTACGCAAGGATCCTGTTTGTGGACTACAGCTCTGCGTTCAATACCATCATCCCAGAACTCCTCATCCCCAAACTTCTCCAGCTTGGTGTGTCCCCCACGATCTGCCAGTGGACCCTCAGCTTCCTGACAGGACGGACACAACAGGTCAGACTGGGAAATATATCATCCACAACACGAACCACGAGCACTGGAGCCCCGCAGGGATGCGTCCTCTCTCCATTGCTCTTCTCTCTCTACACGAACGACTGCACCTCAACGCACCCAGCTGTCAAATTCATAAAGTTCGCAGACGACACCACGGTCATCGGTCTCATCAAAGACGGTCGACGAGTCTGCGTACCGACAACAAGTGGAGCAGCTGGAGCTCTGGTGCAGCCGTCACAACCTGGAGCTGAACACGCTCAAGACAGTTGAGATGATGGTGGACTTCAGGAAACATCCATCACCACAGCTACCCCTCACACTATCCAACTGCCTGGTGTCAACCGTTGAGACCTTGAAGTTCCTGGGAATCACAGTCTCCCAGGACATGAAGTGGGAGGTCAACACCAACTCTATCCTGAAAAAGGCCCAACAGAGAATGTACTTCCTGAGGCTGCTCAAGAAGCATGGCCTGCCACAGGAGGTGCTGCAACATTTTTACACGGCTGTCATCGAATCCATCCTGTGTTCTTCCATCACCGTTTGGTTCGGGGCCGCCACAAAAATGGACAAAATCCGACTTCAACGGACAGTTAGGACGGCGGAAAAAAATCATTGGCACCGCCCTACCCACTCTCGAGGACTTGCACACTGCAAGAATCCAAACTAGGGCGCGGAAAATCCTACTGGACCCTCCGCACCCTGCCCACCACCTTTTCCAGCTACTCCCCTCAGGCAGGCGCTACCGATCCATGTGCACCAAATCCAGCAGACATTTAAACAGCTTCTTCCCCCAAGCCATTAACTCTTTGAACTCTTTCAACAGTAGCCAAAATGGAACTGTATAGTGCCACTTAGCAGTTTTTTTTTTTTTTTTTGACAACGATACTAGTGCAGCGTGTTCTACCGGAAACAAATTCCTTGTGTGTTCTACATACTTGGCAATAAAGATGATTCTGATTCTGATTCTGATTGGGAGAAAGGTGCGCATTTCTCCCCATCCAAAATAGTTGAGTTGGGCGACCACTAATTGACTCTGAGAAGGTGATTGCAACCACCTGGGAATGGCCAATTGCCGCTGGGACCTGATTGGCCAGAAGCACAGGTGAAGCACCTTTAAAGCCAGCCTGAGCCAGTCACTTCGAGGAGGAAGAAGAGGGACAAAGGACAAGCTGGAGAGCGGTGTTACCTGTGGTCTGTTGAAAGCTGATATCAACTTCAAATAAAGAAAACTCACAATACCCTTCCTGCATCGAGCTGAGTGAACTTTTATCCTCTTTCCACCTGCTTGCTGTCTCGCCGTGCGACACAGCGACTGAAATAAATTGTCTTCATTGGGTGTCCGGGCTCTCCCTCATAGATAAGGTGAGAAGCTCGGTCATTTGGGGGAAGCTCAGAGTTGAGCCGCTTCTCCTCCACGTAGATCAGATGAGGTGGCTCGGGCATCTGCTTAGGATACCTCCTGGACGGCTCCATGGTGAGGTGTTCCGGCCATGTCTCACTGGCAGGAGGCCACAGGGATGACCAAGGACACGCTGGGGAGACTGGTACCCCGCTGGCATGGCAATAGGATTCCCTGGAAAGAGCGAAAAGAAATCACTGGGAGATGAGAAATCTGGGTGTTCCTGTTAAAGCTGCTGCCCCCGCGACCTGATTCTGGATAAGCAGTAGATCATCCATGCATGTGTCAGCGTGGGCTCCTGCATACGTTTAACTCCATGATGTAGAACAACACATGCTTCCGTCGACTTTTTCCTATTGTCTCTAACAAAGTCCTGAATGCTCCCTATGACCTTAAGTAACTTAATCCAAGAATTCTCCTTTTCAATATTCATCGTCACACCTTCAATTTTTCACTTTCACAATCATTAACTTGACATACTCAATTCCCTAAGTTATGTTATTTGCATAATCCCAACCAGTTCATGATAAAATACATTGAGTTCTCCCATACTGCTCTGTAAACTGGACTCTTCAACAAACAAAAAGTCCTGAAGCAGATTATTTCTCTTCTGGAGAACCAGACGATTTCTCATCTGCATTAAGTCCCTGTCAAGGAAAATTAATACATTCTAATTTTAACATGACAGATCAGTGAGTGTAACAACTCTGTCAAATGTTAATGATTCAAATCGATCAACATGATGTCATAACAATTAAAAACAAATGTCCTCAAAATTATTCTTCACTCAGCTGTCAATCTAATAACAATTCTACAAACTGGGAAAATTGATGCTATTTGGTATAGTATATGTCTTGTGCTTACACATAACTACACTGTTGAGCTGTGAAGTGTTACCCACAATAGCCCCCAGTGGATGGAATAAATCCCATTGGTTCGTCATGGAGGCTTTTCCATCCCACGACAACAACGCTAAAATTACCTGTCGCACAAGATTTAAAAAGTAAATAAATACATATTTTCCACCTTCTCTGTGTGATATTGCACACGGGACACACAATGAGGTTTTCTTGGAAGGCCATGCCATCTGACTATCCGAAAAATACATTTTTGCGGCGTAGCCATAGCTAGCTAACTAACTGGAGGGAGATTAAAAAAGACAACCACTGATGTTAAGAAAGGATGTAAGTTATTATGTAACAAGGGGCTGGAGGACTCATACTCAACCCCAAAGGGCATCACAGTTGATATGCCCTCCACCCTTTGCAAAAAGAAATCGTGAAAGACTGTTTAACCCTATAGCTCTACAAGTAAGCCTATACATTCACCGTCTGCGCATATTTTTAGCAATTATCTTCAAACGTGTATTGTATTTTGAAAAAAATCTCTTATTTGACTTGACAGCACCTTTCAGGCTCTAATGGCGATGATAACATAAATCCAGATGTGAGAGGAGAATTAGAGGTCATGACGATGATATTTGTTTACAAACATAGTTGGAGGGCTGTGGCTTAATGGGAATGGTTCCTGGTGCTAGAACTAGTAAACTGTGCTTAATTCAGGCAGAATGGGAACAAGATTCAAAGCATGTGTACATGGAACAAAGACAAGGAGGCAAGCTGGGGACGAGAAATCCAGATAAGGCTATCATAAGCATATCATGTGCAAACTTGACATATAATGTTGAATATCCGGGGGTCTATGCTGCTAATCAGTTTGATCATATACAGCTGCTGGTGACTTCATCATACCAAACCTGCAATCACACAACACACACAACACAGGAGAAGGGAGTCTGAGCTCAGGTTGCAGAGGAGACCTGACAGGACCCCCCCCCCCCCCCCCTTTCTCCACCGACTGGCGCCACTTGGTACACGACACAGGTGATCAAGTGTTGTTGATGGAGGTCAAAGATGAGTGTCCTGCCAAAATCAGTTCCTTTACTTTCAAAGGTAACCAGGTACCGAAGGCCTCTGTGACACACGTCCAGAAGCTTGTTAACAGTGTACGCAGGTTATCCGTCAAGCATCTACGTCAGGATTTTAAGGTACTCTGCACTCATAAAATCACTTGAAAGCAGACAGAGTAAGGGACAAAAACTTACAAGGGCCCCTACGAGAAGACTGCGCACTCCAGGCCTTTTTATTCAATGTCTTAGTCTCCAATGGAATACATGGTGAGTAATGTGTTTCCAAGTGTGGGTTTGTTCGCCTGACGATTCCTCTCACTGAGTTCTCCTATGTTACAAATGGGTCATGACATCAATCACAAGGAGTTATATTGTGATTCGTGTTTTTCCAATAAGGTAGAAGCACCATAATAAGTGTCTGGATTTTATCACATATGATCCTGGATCTGCTCTCAATATATTTGCAAAATTATTATAAAAATATTTTGGCAAAAGGGGAAATAATGCTTGTAATATTTGCATGTTCAACTAGTGATGCCTGGCTATAAACCAAAGGAACATGCGCGCTGCTGCAAGTCAGTCTGATGAGAGCCTACGAGATCCACACATGTCAATTGCCTTCTCCTTCCAACCAACACAGCTGTCCTAATAAAGAACCTCAACTCTATTCAGAAGTTGTTTCATTTACCGAACCCGCTTACACAAAGCAACACATGGTGTCAGAATTGGTCTGAAAGACCAGAGGACGATAAAAGGACTTGGAACGGAAAATTCCACGGAGGAAAGATATTGAGCACAACCCACAGCAGGAAACGGCAGAAATAGAAGCTTTACGTCCACCTACAGCTATGCAGCTAACAGGTAATGTGGCTGAAAACTGGAAGAGATTTAAGTCACGTTTTGAACTGTCTTTGTCTGCAATTGGAGCTGATGAAAGCTATTCAAAGATGAAAGCATCCATGTGTTTGCACGTTGTGGGAGAGGAAGCTCGAGAGGTCTACAATAACTTCACATTTGATGCTGAGGATGACAAGATGAAGCTTTCAAAAATAATGGAAAAGTTTGAAGCTCACTGCATTCCGAAACACAATGTGACGTTTGAAAGGCACAGATTCTTCACATGTATACAGACAGTTGGAGAAGCTATTGACCAATATGCAAATGAGCTAAGAAACAGATCAAAGACATGTGAGTTTGGTGGATTAACAGAATCACTGATCAAAGACAGAATAGTGTGTGGCGATACACACAATAAACTGAGAGAAAGGCTACTCAGAGAATCAGATCTGGACCTGGAAAAAGCCTTAGCACTGTGTAGAGCCGCTGAGACTGTTAAGTCACAGGCTAAAGAGCTGCTAAATGATTCCAGCTGCAATGTGGATGCAGTGGAAAAAAAATGCACACAGATTCCACAAAAACAAGACTGCTGATATGAAAGCAAAAGTGAGACAACCCAACAAAAGTTCGCTGACGAAGCCTCTTGGATAGGAGGCGAAACGTCCGAAACCTTCACTTTTGTACAGATGACGGCTGAAGAAACCTTCTCATCGATGGACCACTCCTGTACGACTGAGAGCTTACACAGACGCCCAACAAAAATAGGATATTCAAAGAAAAATGTACTCGTGGTACGCAACACCCCTCAAAGCAGTGCCCAGCATATGGGAAACTATGTAAAAACTGACAAAGAAAATCACTATGGTCGTTGCTGCAGGAACCAATAAATCAAAGGCAAGGTAGATACAGTAGATGATCATTATGAAGTGGAGGAACTTTATGTGAATGCTGTAAAAGATGAAAGAGAAGAAAGAGATTGGATCACTACGCTGAAAGTGAACACCATTCATCTAAAATTCAAATTGGATACTGGAGCCAACGTGAATGTCATTTCAGACACTGATTTCATGAAAATCAGGCCGAGACCAAAAATACATAGGGCAAACATGAAAGTAACAGCTTATGCGGGTGCAGTCATACCCATGAAAGGAAAATGCATTGTGAATGTGACACACAAAGGCCAATTACATAAGCTATCTTTCATCATAGTTCCAAAGGATGTGCAGGGTCTACTAGGATTGCCGGCATGTGAGAGACTACACCTAGTGAAGAGAGTTTAGGATCAAAGCATCTTTTCACCAGTGGATCAGGGACATCATGGTGGAATGTGCACGTCGACTAAAAGCTAAATGTTGAAAACAAACACGCAGCTGTAGCATCCATTGAGGAAAAGACATTGACTCACATCTCCTGTCCCACATAAATCCGCTTCAATTCTAAGTCGCGACAGTTCCACATCCGCACTCTGCGCTGACGCTCCTTTCTTCTTATCACGGGCTCCTCAAGCCATGCATCCATCCAGCCACAAACTGTCCAACAGCACCGACCTTTCCATTGAACAAAGCGGGGCTGTGAAGATGCTGCCCATTACAGGCGCAAAACATCACAATGGCCCCGAGCTGTCCAGCGAAGCCACTCGAATGGCACCAACATTCCTCCCATTCAAAAACAGTCCTGGCATATTCATGCTGCCGAAAAGGCGCAACCGCTCAGCACAGTCTCCTCCTTGATGAATGTCGTGGCCAAAAATGCTGAAAGACAATCCGTATCCATTCCACACGATGCACAACAGTACAAGGTGACAAAAGAATCAGAACACTTGCTGACAGCTGCCTACTCGGGCGCCATCTTGGACTCCTTTATAAATAATACAAATAGAAATAATAATGAATGATTTCTTTTTTTACACTAAAACCATCAAATTATGTTCTGTACGCTCCGTAATTTTTGTCTTCTCATGTACCGAATTTGTTACGCTTGTCCTTGGATTTGTCACTGGCTGGCCTTCAACTGACATGCCTCAGCATGCATGAAATGCATTTTGCGATCGTTTGGCCATCACGTTGAATTTGAATGTACTTGCAGTTTTAACAGGGAAAATCAATAATGATGATTTTGAGAATACCTTTATTGTTTTTATCTTGATCTTGATGATAAAGCATTAGCCCTCGCGCAAATATGACTAGCTATAGCAGAGGCGGTTTCAGGGGTCGCCGGAGGGAAATCAGCAATGGCAAACAAACGGGTGCAGACACACGCACACACGCACACACACATGCTTAAATCCTACTTCACGCCATAATAGGCTGTTGCACATTTGAGTCCCATAAAAAAAACAAAAATAAAACTGTGGTTTCTCAATATTGTTCATGCCTGAGTTGTAAACAATTCACCAGTGTGAATATGCGCAGTTTGGAGAATGGATAAATAGATGAAAAAGAACTCCACAAAAACATTTCTTGACACAAAAATAGAAAGAAAGTTCTAAACGAGTTCTAAAATGTATTCTCTGATTCAGGTTAATGAGCTGTTTGCACAACAGTTTGCATAGATGTCGATCAGAAGTGGGCTCTCAAAAGGTAGACTGAGATAAAATCTTCTTCTTCTTTTCCTCTCGGCTTTTCCCCTCAGGGGTCGCCACTGTGAATCAATGTCCTCCATCTATCCCGGTTTTGTGCATCCTCTTCTCTCACACCAGCTACCTTCATGTCCTCTTTGACCACATCCATAAGCCTCCTCTTCAGTCTTCCTCTCGGTCTCCTGCCTGGCAGTTCAAGGCTCAGCACCCTTCTCCCGATATAGTCACTCTCTCTCCTCTGGACATGTCCAAACCATCTCAGTCTGGCCTCTCTGACTTTCTCTCCGAAGCATCTAATATGAGTTGTCCCTCTAATGTAGTCATTCCTGATCCTATCCAACCTGGTCACTCCCAAAGAAAACCTCAACATCTTCAGGTATGCTACCTCCAGCTCTGCTTCTTGTCTTTTCTTCAGTGGCACTCTCTCCAGTCCAAACACCATGGCTGGTCTCACCACTGTTTTATACACTTTTCCTTTCATCCTAGCTCAGCAAATAAGAAGGGGCTCAGAGCTGTTCTTAAATATGCGCAACAAATATTTCATAAAGAGAAAGTGGTGTGTGGCCTAAAAAGTAAAAAATAATACAGGTAAACACCCTACAATAACATGAGAGAAACAAAAAAGCACCTGCAAAGGGCAAATAAAATATAAACAGAAATTGTTTGTCACAAAAGAACAAGAAAACCAATTCATAATGAATACAAACCAAGAATACTGTATTTATTTGAGTATAACGCGCACACGTGGATAACGCACACACCTAATTTTCAATTAAAAATCTATAAAATGTTGTCTCACTTTTTCTCAGCTCGGTAACAGTATATCAATTAAAATATGAAGAATACTGAATCAAAACTCTGGATATTGGTAATTTTGCAAAACAGCAATGCTTACCTCACGTTACAGTGTGGGCGAGGCGAGGAAAGGAAACGAAGCGTAGCTAAAGAAATGATAATCAACAATTAAGAAAAAGTAATGCGCATGCTTTTTTTTCCCCCGAGAATCAAAACTGAAGGGCACCTGAACAACAGCTCGACCATGGAGAGATCCATGGAAATGCTGCCCCCTCCTGCAAGAGATAAAGCATTAAATATATATGAGATTTTTTTTTCCCAGGCCTTTACAATGTGCACCCAGACTTTCGAGTTCTTTTTAGGGAGAAAATTTTGCGCGTTATACTAAAAAAAAATACAGTAAACTAACAATACAAAATGGTAATGAAGCCACAAGGGGGCACAAGCCAGTGTCTTGTTGTGCCGGTCCCAAGCCCGGAAAAATACAGAGGGTTGTGTCAGGAAGGGCATCCGACGTAAAAAAAATTGCCAAAATAAATATGCGAATCAAAACACTGAATCCCATACCAGATGGGTCGAGGCCCGGGTTAACAACAGCCGCCATTGGTACTGTTGACCTTCAGGGTGCCAGTGGAAAATTGACTACTGTTGGTCGAAGAAGGACAGGAGGGATGTGTGCCCGGAGGAAAAGAGAGAAATGGAACACCAAGAGTATAGAACTAAGTGTAGGAACTTTGAATGTAGGAACAATGACAGGTAAAGGTGGGGAGCTGGTAGACATGATGCAGAGAAGGAAGGTAGACATACTGTGTGTCCAGGAGACCAGGTGGAAAGAGAGCAAGGCTAGAAGCTTAGGGTCAGGGTTTAAGTTGTTCTATCATGGTGAAGACAGAAAGAGAAATGAGTTGGGGTTATCTTAAAAGAGGAGTTTGTTAGGAATGTCTAAGAAGTAAAAAGAGTATCAGATAGAATGATGAGTCTGAAGCTAGAAATTGAAGGTGTGATGTTCAATGTTGTTTGTGGGTATGCCCCACAAGTACGATGTGAGCTGGCGGAGAAGGAGCAATTTTGGTTGGACTTTTATGAAGTCATACAGAACATTCCGAGAAGTGAAAGGGTTGTAATTGGTGGAGACTTCAATGGACATGTTGGAGCAAGAAACAAAGATGATGAGGAGATGATGGGCTGGTTTGGACTCCAGATGAGGAATGCTGAAGGTGGTTGACTTTGCTAAGAGAATGGAAATGGCTATTGTGAATAATTTCTTTCAGAAGAGACAGGAACATGAACAAGAGTGGAGGCAGAAGTACACAGATAGATTACATTTTGTGTGAACGGCGCCATCTAAACGAAATCAGTGACTGCAAAGTAGTGGTTGGTGAGAGTGTAGCCAGACAGCATAGGTTGGTGGTGTGTAGGATGACGCTGGCAGTGAGGAAGATGAAAAACCCAAAGGCTGTAGTGAGGACAAAATGGTGGAAGTTGAACAAGGAAGAGTGTTGCATGACATTTAGGAAGGAGGTAAGACAAGCACTGGGTGGGCAAGAGGTCCTTACAGATGACTGGCAAACTACAGCAAACATAATCAGACACACAGGTCGGAAAGTACTTGGTGTATTGAGTGGAAGAAAGGTAGATAAGGAGACTTGGTGGTGAAATGGAGAGGTGCGGGAGGGTATACAGAGAAAGAGGTTAGCAAAGAAGAAGTGGGACACTGAGAGAATGGACGAGAGTAGACAGCAGTACAAGGAGATGCAGCGCACGGTTAAAGTAAAGGTGGCAAAGGCTTGTATGCTCGGCTGGACAGCAAGGTAGGCGAGACTGATCTTTACAGGCTGGCAAGACAGAGAGACAAAGATGGTAAGGACCTGCAGCAGGTTCGGATGATTAAGGATAGAGATGGCAATGTATTAACAGGTGCCAGTAGTGTGATGGTAAGATGGAAAGAGTACTTTGAAGAATTGATGAATGAGGAAAATGAGAAGGAACAAAGAGTAGAAGACGTGACTGTTGTAGACCAAGACGTAGCAAACATTAGCAAGGATGAAGTGAGGAGGGCGCTGAAGAGGATGAAGGGGGGAAAGGCACTCGGGCCTGATGATTTACCAATCGAGGTATGGAATGTCTTGGAGAGGTGGCGGTGGTGTTCCTGACTGGGTTATTCAACAAGATGATAGATGGTGAACAGATGCCTGAAGAATGGAGACGACGTGTACTCGTGCCCATTTTTAAGAACAAAGGAGATGTGCAGAGTTGTACTAACTACAGAGGAATAAAGTTGATGAGCCATACAATGAAATTCTGGGAAAGAGTAGTTGAAACTAGACTAAGAGCAGAAGTGAAGATTTGTGAGCAGCAGTATGGCTTCATCCCAAAAAAAGAGTACGACAGATGCAGTGTTTGCTTTAAGAATGCTGATAGAGAAGTACAGAGAAGGTCAGAAGGAATTGCATTGTGTCTTTGTATATGTAGAGAAAGTGGAAAACAGGGTGCCCAGAGAAGAGCTGTGGTATTGCATGAGGAAGTCTAGAGTGACAGAAAAGTAGGTCAGAACGATGCAAGACATGTATCATGACTGTAGGACAGTTGTGAGGTGTGCTGTCGGTGTGACTGAGGAATTCAAGGTGGAGGTGGGACTCCACCAGGGGTCAGCTCTGAGCCCCTTCTTATTTGCTATGGTGATGGACGGGCTGACAGACGATGTTGTGATCTGTAGGGAGAACAGGGAACAGGTGGCTGAGAAACTAGAGGTGGGGAGATATGCCCTGGAAAGGAGAGGAATGAAGATCAGTCGCAGTAAGACGGAATATGTGTGTGAATGAGAGGGATCCAAGTGCAAGAGTGATGCTCCAGGGCGAAGAGATAAAGAAGGTGGAGGATTGTAAGTACTTGAGGTCAACTGTCCAGAGCAATGGAGAGCGTGCAAAAGAGGTGAAGAAGCGTGTCCAGGCAGGCTGGAATGGCTGCAGAAAAATGTCAGGTGTGATGTGTGATAGAAGGGTTTCAGCTAGGATGAAAGGAAAAGTGTATAAACCTGTGGTGAGACCAGCCATGATGTTTGGACTGGAGACAGTGCCACTGAAGAAAAGACAGGAAGCAGAGCTGGAGGTGGCAGAGCTGAAGATGTTGAGGTTTTCTTTGGGAGTGACCAGGTTGGATGGGATCAGGAATGAGCACATTAGAGGAACAACTCATATTAGAGGCTTTGGAGAGAAAGTCAGAGAGGCCAGACTGAGATGGTTTGGACATGTCCAGAGGAGAGAGAACGACTATGTCGGGAGAAGGATGCTGAATCTTGAACTGCCAGGCAGGAGACCGAGAGGAAGACCGAAGAGGAGGTTTATGGATGTGGTCAAAGAGGACATGAAGGTAGGCAGTGTGAGAGAAGAGGATGCACAAAACCGGGATAGATGGAGGACATTGATTTATTGTGGCGACCCGTGAAGGGAAAAGCCGTAAGGAAAAGGAGAAGAAGAAGAACAATACGAAATGGTGACCACGAGAAAGTGGAGAGGAAAAATAAGGCAGAGAAAATAAACGGCCAGTCAGTTGTTGGCAGATGCTTGATTGTGAATCATGACAGGTGACTCGGTTATCTATTTGGTAGGCTTTCTGGTCACCTCACTGGGAAGGTGTACCAGGCTTGTCCCAGCGGAGGTGGCGAGGACAACCCAGCAGGCTCAAGGACAGTTTCTGCCATCAGACAGTCCGGAGACTCAACTCCCTCCCAGCCCTGCTCACCCTGCCCCTTCCCACTGCCACACTCACCGAACTCTGAGGAGTATACGCTACATGCTGTACTATCATCCTGAACTCTATTTTTTGTTCTCATTTTTTTCTGCAAGACCTCACTTCAAACCTTTCTTGTTTGTTTTTGCATTACTACATTACGTCACTTTACATACATCACTACATCACTTTCCAGATCACACTACCTCACTTTACATTCAGAAATTACATGTATTGTCCGTTGTCAATTGTATGTCTTTTTATCCATGTTAAAAGTGCCTTGCATGCCTTGCACACTGGGTCCGAGAGGACATTAATTTCATCTGTGCTGTATGTCATGAATATCTAAACTAAATCAGTGACTGGAAAGTAGTGGTTGGTGAGAGTGTATTCTTTCAGCATAGGTTGGGGTGTAGGATGAGCGGAGTAGAAGATGAAAAACCCAAAGGCTGTAGTGAGGACAAAATGGTGGAAGTTGAACAAGGAAGAGTGTTGCATGACATTTAGGAAGGAGGTAAGACAAGCACTGGGTGGGCAAGAGGTCCTTACAGATGACTGGCAAACTACAGCAAACATAATCAGACACACAGGTCCGTCTGTGTAAGCTCTCAGTCGTACAGGAGTGGTCCATCGATGAGAAGGTTTCTTCAGCCGTCATCTGTACAAAAGTGAAGGTTTCGGACGTTTCGCCTCCTATCCAAGAGGCTTCGTCAGCGAACTAAAATGTGAGACTTTTAGTTCGCTGACGAAGCCTCTTGGATAGGAGGCGAAACGTCCGAAACCTTCACTTTTGTACAGATGACGGCTGAAGAAACCTTCTCATCGAAAGACACACAGGTCGGAAAGTACTTGGTGTATTGAGTGGAAGAAAGGTAGATAAGGAGACTTGGTGGTGAAATGGAGAGGTGCGGGAGGGTATACAGAGAAAGAGGTTAGCAAAGAAGAAGTGGGACACTGAGAGAATGGACGAGAGTAGACAGCAGTACAAGGAGATGCAGCGCACGGTTAAAGTAAAGGTGGCAAAGGCCAAACAAGAGCCCTATGATTACTTGTATGCTCGGCTGGACAGCAAGGTAGCCGAGACTGATCTTTACAGGCTGGCAAGACAGAGAGACAAAGATGGTAAGGACCTGCAGCAGGTTCGGATGATTAAGGATAGAGATGGCAATGTATTAACAGGTGCCAGTAGTGTGATGGTAAGATGGAAAGAGTACTTTGAAGAATTGATGAATGAGGAAAATGAGAAGGAACAAAGAGTAGAAGACGTGACTGTTGTAGACCAAGACGTAGCAAACATTAGCAAGGATGAAGTGAGGAGGGCGCTGAAGAGGATGAAGGGGGGAAAGGCACTCGGGCCTGATGATTTACCAATCGAGGTATGGAATGTCTTGGAGAGGTGGCGGTGGTGTTCCTGACTGGGTTATTCAACAAGATGATAGATGGTGAACAGATGCCTGAAGAATGGAGACGATGTGTACTCGTGCCCATTTTTAAGAACAAAGGAGATGTGCAGAGTTGTACTAACTACAGAGGAATAAAGTTGATGAGCCATACAATGAAATTCTGGGAAAGAGTAGTTGAAACTAGACTAAGAGCAGAAGTGAAGATTTGTGAGCAGCAGTATGGCTTCATCCCAAAAAAAGAGTACGACAGATGCAGTGTTTGCTTTAAGAATGCTGATAGAGAAGTACAGAGAAGGTCAGAAGGAATTGCATTGTGTCTTTGTATATGTAAAGAAAGTGGAAAACAGGGTGCCCAGAGAAGAGCTGTGGTATTGCATGAGGAAGTCTAGAGTGACAGAAAAGTAGGTCAGAACGATGCAAGACATGTATCATGACTGTAGGACAGTTGTGAGGTGTGCTGTCGGTGTGACTGAGGAATTCAAGGTGGAGGTGGGACTCCACCAGGGGTCAGCTCCGAGCCCCTTCTTATTTGCTATGGTGATGGACGGGCTGACAGACGATGTTGTGATCTGTAGGGAGAACAGGGAACAGGTGGCTGAGAAACTAGAGGTGGGGAGATATGCCCTGGAAAGGAGAGGAATGAAGATCAGTCGCAGTAAGACGGAATATGTGTGTGAATGAGAGGGATCCAAGTGCAAGAGTGATGCTCCAGGGCGAAGAGATAAAGAAGGTGGAGGATTGTAAGTACTTGAGGTCAACTGTCCAGAGCAATGGAGAGCGTGCAAAAGAGGTGAAGAAGCGTGTCCAGGCAGGCTGGAATGGCTGCAGAAAAATGTCAGGTGTGATGTGTGATAGAAGGGTTTCAGCTAGGATGAAAGGAAAAGTGTATAAACCTGTGGTGAGACCAGCCATGATGTTTGGACTGGAGACAGTGCCACTGAAGAAAAGACAGGAAGCAGAGCTGGAGGTGGCAGAGCTGAAGATGTTGAGGTTTTCTTTGGGAGTGACCAGGTTGGATGGGATCAGGAATGAGCACATTAGAGGAACAACTCATATTAGAGGCTTTGGAGAGAAAGTCAGAGAGGCCAGACTGAGATGGTTTGGACATGTCCAGAGGAGGAGGTGGCGAGGACAACCCAGCAGGCTCAAGGACAGTTTCTGCCATCAGACAGTCCGGAGACTCAACTCCCTCCCAGCCCTGCTCACCCTGCCCCTTCCCACTGCCACACTCACCGAACTCTGAGGAGTATACGCTACATGCTGTACTATCATCCTGAACTCTATTTTTTGTTCTCATTTTTTTCTGCAAGACCTCACTTCAAACCTTTCTTGTTTGTTTTTGCATTACTACATTACGTCACTTTACATACATCACTACCTCACTTTCCAGATCACACTACCTCACTTTACATTCAGAAATTACATGTATTGTCCGTTGTCAATTGTATGTCTTTTTATCCATGTTAAAAGTGCCTTGCATGCCTTGCACACTGGGTCCGAGAGGACATTAATTTCATCTGTGCTGTATGTCATGAATATTAGCATATTTGACAATAAAGCTGACTTTGACTTTGACCTTTGACTTTGACTTATTTAAAAGGGGGCGTTTACCTGTTTCAACAGCAACGGCCATAGGTCAGTATCATCCAATCAAAATTGCGCTTTCTGCCAACTGCCACCCAAACAGAAAATGAACAGCGAAAAAGCGAGAATATGTACAGTGATACCTTGGCTTACAAACTTAATTGGTTCCCAGAAAGTGTGTGTATGGTGAAAAGTGTGTATTCCAAACTTTAATTTCCCATAGGAAACCATTAAAATGAGAATAATCTGTTCCCAGGTCCCCATAAAACATAATTTTCTACTAAATAAGCCTTGAAACTACACAAAATACACCTTATTTTATGTATAATAAATGTGCTATGGTATTGTCATTAAAGAAATAAACTCTACTGTATAATTCACTTGTTTTATTTACATTTGTGAATGTTGTTGATGGCTTGATGGAATTCAGTGGGAGGGAAAGTCACATTCCATTAGGACTGGAAGAAGGAGAGTTAGTCTATCTTTCATAGGCTTATGCCCAGGGACGGACGTCTCTTCCTATGTAATGAAAGTCCAGTTAGGCATTTTTTTTTTCCAAAAAAGGCCCGTCTAATCAGCATTAAACACTTGATGAGGAACGTAGCCTTCTTCTTCCACCATCTTGAGGAATGATCCCTTGTAAGCTACGGTAGCTTTATTGTCGGAACTGGCTGCCTCACCATGACACTGAATCCCTGTACGACGCTTAAAGTTCTCGAACCATTCGTGTCTCGCCTTGAAATCCTCAATAGATGACGAAGTGCCAGGTTGCCTCTTCACGATATCTGAGTGAATTTGCCGCGCTTTCTCTGTGATAATTGCTTCACTCACGCTGTCGCCGGCTAGCTGCTTTTCGTTAATCCAAATTAACAGAAGTTTTTCAACCTCTTCTATTGCCCGAGACCTTTGCTTAGACAACACGGAAACACCTTTACCAACACAAGCACCTTTTAAAGCTTCTTTGTTCCGAAGGATGGTAGCAATGGTCGACTTAGCATACTGATACGGGGCCGCTAAGTCACACAAACACACACCTCGTTCGTGTTTCTTGATGATCACCTTGTTCTGCTCGACCGTAATTTATGTTTTGTGTCCTGGTGGGACCTTTTTCGGTCCCATAACAACCGAAGTATCTGTGATAACGAATCCTTGGAGACAAATAGGGTGTGGAAAAGTAGTCCGGCAGCTACAGTGGCGCAGTTCGGCCGTGTGGTTTGGTGTTCTTCCGTCGAAAACTAGTCCGCCAAAAATTAGTCCGCCAGCCATCGTAGCACTCCGTGTGTTTCCCGAAAAATAGTTTGTATGCCAAGAATATATTATCGTGAATTTAACGTTCGCAAGCTGAGACGTGCGATAGCTAATGCGTTCGTTAGCCTGTATTTAGGTTTATCGGCAAGACATATGCAATAATCAAAAGAGCCATATATGGCTCGTGAGACATAGCTTCCCGACACCTGATCTCCTCAATGATGTGACAGAGAAACAGTTTCATCGACAAAATAATATTGACAATTGACTTCTCATGTGCCAGAGGTGCCCCTCTCTCCCCACTATGGAAACAATGTAGGGTTAGCGCATGCCATCTTCAATGTTATTCAGAGCTAATTGTGCCTCAATCTGTGCGCCCCAGGTTGCCATGGATGTCTCCCAAAACTCAGAAAGCTTCAGAATCACTTAATTTACTGACACTTATGAGCTAATCTTTGGTCACCATTATGGTGGCGAATGAATGGAAATGCAGGTGTGTGGCAAAAGACATGACTAAACTCACATAGACAGCAAGTTAACTTGAAGTATGGCATAAAATACCACCCTGCCCTGTCCATTCCCCTAAACTAATACTTCCATTGTTGAATTATATCAACAGGCACCGCAATCATATTAATGTTTTTTTTAAATATAGATTTTATCTTAGTTGGAAGCAAAACAAAAATGTGTGTCTGAAGTTGCTCCACAGAAAATGTTTCTCCAAAAGATAATTAATGTTACGCACTGTCACGTCTGCACGAGGCAAAAAAACAAAACGACCTGGTCGGACAAAAAGGAGCTGGATCTGAAGTACTCGATGGAGGCTGTAGATGAGTTCAAAAGGTTTTACTGAGACACACAGGGGAAGACCAAACAAAACGACAGCACAAAGGGAGCGTGACCAACCTGGCATACGGCAGTGGAGAATCACGAAAGGGAATACATCGGCGAATACAGAGGCTAACCGGGTGACTTTTCTAATCACAAGGCACATTAGTGAATGGAAATGAGGTGTGCAAGTCGGAGGAACAGGGAGGGGAGGGCCGCACACCTGACGCCAATCAGGATGTGACACGCACAATGGAAATTTAAGATGGTGATGAAAAGAAACCCAATTGTTCATTTCAAATATTGTCATATTTATATTGTTAGTAATAGCCTTGCTTCGGGTCACTGGGACTGACTTGCGAAAAAAAAATGCTCACAAATTTTCTAAGTTTCTCCTCAAATAGACATTTATTAGCAAAATTACTCCATAAAAACTAATTAATCTTGTCCACTCCACGATTTGCATTAATATGTTAACTTTCCACCCGCAATGTGGCAAAGTACACTGCAATGAATGAACACAATTGGAATATGATACCTTTTTTGAGATTATTTTTTTAGACAAAGGGCTCAGATAAAGGAGATACATGCTTGTGCAGTTTGGATTGCCGCTTCTTTATGGAAAGTTTTTTTTTTTTCTTCAGCTAGTGGTTTTTCACCCCACGGAGTCTGGGAGTTGAAGATGTTTATGGGGGTTGGGGGCGGGGGGCTTTCCATTGGGAATGCTCCAAAAGTAAATATGCTACATGTGTGCTAATACATGTGTGATTACTGCCAGACATAAGTCAGTCAAACATAAGTCAGTTAACCTTATCTGAGGTGTTAAAGAGGCATTCTGAGTAATGAGCATGATTCCCTTATTGGCATGTGTATTATTGTCTCATAAATATATACATAGTCCCTGATGTCATAATATAATCGAGACATGTCAGCCCATGGGAGATTACACCCCGCACCCTCACATGCGCAAGTAGATGATCAGAGAGTGAACACACACACAAGCACACAGACTGCACTCAGCAAAATAAAAATCTCATTATGCTCATGAACCTGAAGGTATGAGAGCAGTCTCTCATCTCAACCCGTGGTCTGGAATATTAAATGGCATTCTGCTTCTCTGCAACTCCCTGGCTCCCCCCGCTCTCTCTTCCCCTCTGCATACATATGCCCGCAACCCTCCCCGCTCACTTGCCTTTGGGATCAAACATACTCAGCACCCCAGGGGCACAGGCTGGAAATGAATCGAAATTACAGCACTCATTTTCCCAGGCATACATTATTATTCCTTTGGTGTCTTTATTTATTTATGTCTCTGTATTGCTGCTTAGCAGTGCCTGCAATATTTTCGCAGATGGTTGGACTGTAGGTAACATTAAGGGATAAACAAATAGACAATAGAGAGAAACACATAAAATTGGATAGATGCTTTGGATTTTAAATTAATTAACAAGGTTGGATCATATCTCTTGAGTCATTTTTAATCGGGCACAATAACCAGTGTTTCATTCTGTGAAAAGATCCCCATTGTGCACAGAAAAAACAAATATTCATTTATTTTTTTAATTTTCTAGGATGTTCAGGTAGCTTCTTGTTAGCTTATGTCATGTTGCTTATGGTGCCACAAACGGCACATTGTAAATGTGATAAATGGTAAATCAGCTAACTAATAAATAATGAGTTCTTATTAAAAAAAACAGCATCAGTGATGGATCAAGGAGGATAGAGTATTGATCTTAAATTATAACTGATCTCAGTTGCACCCAGTGCTATCCTATCTGCACAATCTGAAGCTATGACCAGTCCCTATGGCAACTAATGTAGTCCACGCTGTTCGGTTCTAATTCTTGTTTCTCATCTGGTTCGGTGTTCAACGAAGTTCTGTGATAAAAATATCAGCGAGGACGACAGATGGTGAACAAAACACTACTTTATTCTAGTGAAACAAAAAGAAGCACATGTCTCGTTGGAGCGAGGAGCTAAAAGCACAAAGAGAAGCACAAAAAGCACAAAGAGCACAAAGAGAACGAGCCCTCCCGCTCGGACTAGTTTTAAATGTACACCGCAGCGATCTGTTGTCCAATCAGCTACGGACAAGTTTTGGAAGTCACACAGCAGCGATCTGTTGTCCAATCAGCTACGGGCAAGTTTGTTGGGGGAACATTTAGACTGAAACTTGATACTTGTTACATCCTGATTTCACAACTATTCAACGAATGAGTTTAACAATCCATGTTGTAGACTAAACTAAACATGCAATAACATAATATGTACTAAGTCAGACATGGAATAACATAATATGTTTACTAATCTAAGCATGAAATAACATAATATGTTTACTAATGTGCATAAGCACTCTATCACACGCGTGTCATATTGTGTGTGTGTGTGTGTGTGTGTGTATATGTGTGTGTGTGTGTGTGTGTGTGTGTGCGTGTGTGTGTGTGTGTGTGTGTGTGTGTGTGTGTGTGTGTGTGTGTGTGTGTGTGTGTGTGCGTGCATGTGCGGGTGTGTGTGTGCGTGTGTGTGTGTGTGTGTGTGTGTATGTGTGTGTGTGTGTGTGCGTGTTCGTGCGTGTGTGTGTGTGTGTGTGTTGCAGTTGGTACTGCAATGTGTCTGTGGAGTCATCATAACACACTTTCCTTGCCCATCCTACTCCTCAAATCTCCATTGGCTGCTCTTAGTTCACACTATGGGCTGAGTAGGCATTGTGTAATTATTGACTAGTTGCCATGGACCTCGTATGGCTCGATGAAATGTGGTTCATGTTTCTCCTTTCAGTCATTCATCTTCCGATCCGCTTATTCCTCACTAGAGTCGCGGGCGTTGCTGGAGCCTATCCCAACTTTCGTTGGGCAGGAGGCGGGGTACATCCTATGCTGGTTGCCATTCAATCCCAGGGCACACAGAAACATTCACACTTACACCTAGAGGAAACTTGGAATGTTCAATCAGCCTTCCAAGCATGGTTTTGGAATGTGGGAGCAAACCAGAGGACCCGAAGAGGCCTCGGGAGAACATGCAAATTCCATACAGAGTCCGGAGCAGGGATTGCACCCACAACCTCTGCACTGTGAAGTCAACACCTGACTACCGGGCAGCCATATCATTGGTGTGATAGATGGAAATGAGTTAGGGCATGAGTTGTAACAATGAGTATGAACATATACCCTATGAGAAAAAAAATATTCTGATGACATGATATGGGTAGTTCTTAAAAAACGTTAATTATCCAGAAATTCCGAACATTATCTCACAAAATATAACTGAGTTCATTCATTAACATTGATTCAAGTAGAGCACAATCCATAATAATAGGGGGACATGGGAGGAAACTTGAATACCTGGAAATAACCCACGCAGGCAAGAACATGCAAACTCATATATTTGAACTGGCGAGCTCTGAATTGTGAGCAGTCACTTACTCACTACTCCCAAAAACAAAATGCACTTATTTATGCTAAACTACTGCTAAATGCTAAACTACATCAAGTAACAAATAGACAGGCAGACAGAAAATTATTAAAATGTTTGACTCAATTTGATTTGATACTATTTGTACATTTGTACTATTTGTATGGGGCGGCCCGGTAGTCGAGTGGTTAGCACACCGGCTTCACAGTGCATAGGTCGCCGGTTCGCATCCCGGTCCGGCCTCCCTGTGTGGAGTTTGCATGTTCTCCCCGGACCCGCGTGGGTTTTCGCCGGGTCCTCCGGTTTCCTCCCACACTCCAAAAACATGCATGGCAGGCAGATAGACCACTCCAAATTGTCCCTAGGTGTGAATGTGAGAGTGACTGTTGTATGTCTTTGTGTGCCCTGCGATTGGCTGGCAACCAATTCAGGGTGTCCCCCGCCTCGTGCCCGAAGACAGCTGAGATAGGCTCCAGCAACCCCCGCGACCCTAATGAGGAATAAGCGGTACGGAAAATGGGATGGGGTGGGGGGACCGCGCTTTCTCTGTGATAATTGCTTCACTCACGCTGTCGCCGGCTAGCTGCTTTTCGTTAATCCAAATTAACAGAAGTTTTTCAACCTCTTCTATTGCCCGAGACCTTTGCTTAGACAACACGGAAACACCTTTACCAACACAAGCACCTTTTAAAGCTTCTTTGTTCCGAAGGATGGTAGCAATGGTCGACTTAGCATACTGATACGGGGCCGCTAAGTCACACAAACACACACCTCGTTCGTGTTTCTTGATGATCACCTTGTTCTGCTCGACCGTAATTTTGTTTTGTGTCCTGGTGGGACCTTTTTCGGTCCCATAACAACCGAAGTATCTGTGATAACGAATCCTTGGAGACAAATAGGGTGTGGAAAAGTAGTCCGGCAGCTACAGTGGCGCAGTTCGGCCGTGTGGTTTGGTGTTCTTCCGTCGAAAACTAGTCCGCCAAAAATTAGTCCGCCAGCCATCGTAGCACTCCGTGTGTTTCCCGAAAAATAGTTTGTATGCCAAGAATATATTATCGTGAATTTAACGTTCGCAAGCTGAGACGTGCGATAGCTAATGCGTTCGTTAGCCTGTATTTAGGTTTATCGGCAAGACATATGCAATAATCAAAAGAGCCATATATGGCTCGTGAGACATAGCTTCCCGACACCTGATCTCCTCAACTGATGTGACAGAGAAACAGTTTCATCGACAAAATAATATTGACAATTGACTTCTCATGTGCCAGAGGTGCCCCTCTCTCCCCACTATGGAAACAATGTAGGGTTAGCGCATGCCATCTTCAATGTTATTCAGAGCTAATTGTGCCTCAATCTGTGCGCCCCAGGTTGCCATGGATGTCTCCCAAAACTCAGAAAGCTTCAGAATCACTTAATTTACTGACACTTATGAGCTAATCTTTGGTCACCATTATGGTGGCGAATGAATGGAAATGCAGGTGTGTGGCAAAAGACATGACTAAACTCACATAGACAGCAAGTTAACTTGAAGTATGGCATAAAATACCACCCTGCCCTGTCCATTCCCCTAAACTAATACTTCCATTGTTGAATTATATCAACAGGCACCGCAATCATATTAATGTTTTTTTTAAATATAGATTTTATCTTAGTTGGAAGCAAAACAAAAATGTGTGTCTGAAGTTGCTCCACAGAAAATGTTTCTCCAAAAGATAATTAATGTTACGCACTGTCACGTCTGCACGAGGCAAAAAACAAAACGACCTGGTCGGACAAAAAGGAGCTGGATCTGAAGTACTCGATGGAGGCTGTAGATGAGTTCAAAAGGTTTTACTGAGACACGCAGGGGAAGACCAAACAAAACGACAGCACAAAGGGAGCGTGACCAACCTGGCATACGGCAGTGGAGAATCACGAAAGGGAATACATCGGCGAATACAGAGGCTAACCGGGTGACTTTTCTAATCACAAGGCACATTAGTGAATGGAAATGAGGTGTGCAAGTCGGAGGAACAGGGAGGGGAGGGCCGCACACCTGACGCCAATCAGGATGTGACACGCACAATGGAAATTTAAGATGGTGATGAAAAGAAACCCAATTGTTCATTTGAAATATTGTCATATTTATATTGTTAGTAATAGCCTTGCTTCGGGTCACTGGGACTGACTTGCGAAAAAAAAATGCTCACAAATTTTCTAAGTTTCTCCTCAAATAGACATTTATTAGCAAAATTACTCCATAAAAACTAATTAATCTTGTCCACTCCACGATTTGCATTAATATGTTAACTTTCCACCCGCAATGTGGCAAAGTACACCGCAATGAATGAACACAATTGGAATATGATACCTTTTTTGAGATTATTTTTTTAGACAAAGGGCTCAGATAAAGGAGATACATGCTTGTGCAGTTTGGATTGCCGCTTCTTTATGGAAAGTTATTTTTTTTTCTTCAGCTAGTGGTTTTTCACCCCACGGAGTCTGGGAGTTGAAGATGTTTATGGGGGTTGGGGGCGGGGGGCTTTCCATTGGGAATGCTCCAAAAGTAAATATGCTCCATGTGTGCTAATACATGTGTGATTACTGCCAGACATAAGTCAGTCAAACATAAGTCAGTTAACCTTATCTGAGGTGTTAAAGAGGCATTCTGAGTAATGAGCATCATTCCCTTATTGGCATGTGTATTATTGTCTCATAAATATATACATAGTCCCTGATGTCATAATATAATCGAGACATGTCAGCCCATGGGAGATTACACCCCGCACCCTCACATGCGCAAGTAGATGATCAGAGAGTGAACACACACACAAGCACACAGACTGCACTCAGCAAAATAAAAATCTCATTATGCTCATGAACCTGAAGGTATGAGAGCAGTCTCTCATCTCAACCCGTGGTCTGGAATATTAAATGGCATTCTGCTTCTCTGCAACTCCCTGGCTCCCCCCGCTCTCTCTTCCCCTCTGCATACATATGCCCGCAACCCTCCCCGCTCACTTGCCTTTGGGATCAAACATACTCAGCACCCCAGGGGCACAGGCTGGAAATGAATCGAAATTACAGCACTCATTTTCCCAGGCATACATTATTATTCCTTTGGTGTCTTTATTTATTTATGTCTCTGTATTGCTGCTTAGCAGTGCCTGCAATATTTTCGCAGATGGTTGGACTGTAGGTAACATTAAGGGATAAACAAATAGACAATAGAGAGAAACACATAAAATTGGATAGATGCTTTGGATTTTAAATTAATTAACAAGGTTGGATCATATCTCTTGAGTCATTTTTAATCGGGCACAATAACCAGTGTTTCATTCTGTGAAAAGATCCCCATTGTGCACAGAAAAAACAAATATTCATTTATTTTTTTAATTTTCTACGATGTTCAGGTAGCTTCTTGTTAGCTTATGTCATGTTGCTTATGGTGCCACAAACGGCACATTGTAAATGTGATAAATGGTAAATCAGCTAACTAATAAATAATGAGTTCTTATTAAAAAAAACAGCATCAGTGATGGATCAAGGAGGATAGAGTATTGATCTTAAATTATAACTGATCTCAGTTGCACCCAGTGCTATCCTATCTGCACAATCTGCAGCTATGACCAGTCCCTATGGCAACTAATGTAGTCCACGCTGTTCGGTTCTAATTCTTGTTTCTCATCTGGTTCGGTGTTCAACGAAGTTCTGTGATAAAAATATCAGCGAGGACGACAGATGGTGAACAAAACACTACTTTATTCTAGTGAAACAAAAAGAAGCACATGTCTCGTTGGAGCGAGGAGCTAAAAGCACAAAGAGAAGCACAAAAAGCACAAAGAGCACAAAGAGAACGAGCCCTCCCGCTCGGACTAGTTTTAAATGTACACCGCAGCGATCTGTTGTCCAATCAGCTACGGACAAGTTTTGGAAGTCACACAGCAGCGATCTGTTGTCCAATCAGCTACGGGCAAGTTTGTTGGGGGAACATTTAGACTGAAACTTGATACTTGTTACATCCTGATTTCACAACTATTCAACTAATGAGTTTAACAATCCATGTTGTAGACTAAACTAAACATGCAATAACATAATATGTACTAAGTCAGACATGGAATAACATAATATGTTTACTAATCTAAGCATGAAATAACATAATATGTTTACTAATGTGCATAAGCACTCTATCACACGCGTGTCATATTGTGTGTGTGTGTGTGTGTGTATATGTGTGTGTGTGTGTGTGTGTGTGTGTGTGTGTGTGTGTGTGTGTGTGTGTGTGTGTGTGTGTGTGCGTGTGTGTGTGTGTGTGTGTGTGTGTGTGTGTGTGCGTGCATGTGCGGGTGTGTGTGTGCGTGTGTGTGTGTGTGTATGTGTGTGTGTGTGTGTGTGCGTGTTCGTGCGTGTGTGTGTGTGTGTGTGTGTTGCAGTTGGTACTGCAATGTGTCTGTGGAGTCATCATAACACACTTTCCTTGCCCATCCTACTCCTCAAATCTCCATTGGCTGCTCTTAGTTCACACTATGGGCTGAGTAGGCATTGTGTAATTATTGACTAGTTGCCATGGACCTCGTATGGCTCGATGAAATGTGGTTCATGTTTCTCCTTTCAGTCATTCATCTTCCGATCCGCTTATTCCTCACTAGAGTCGCGGGCGTTGCTGGAGCCTATCCCAACTTTCTTTGGGCAGGAGGCGGGGTACATCCTATGCTGGTTGCCATTCAATCCCAGGGCACACAGAAACACTCACACTTACACCTAGAGGAAACTTGGAATGTTCAATCAGCCTTCCAAGCATGGTTTTGGAATGTGGGAGCAAACCAGAGGACCCGAAGAGGCCTCGGGAGAACATGCAAATTCCATACAGAGTCCGGAGCAGGGATTGCACCCACAACCTCTGCACTGTGAAGTCAACACCTGACTACCGGGCAGCCATATCATTGGTGTGATAGATGGAAATGAGTTAGGGCATGAGTTGTAACAATGAGTATGAACATATACCCTATGAGAAAAAAAATATTCTGATGACATGATATGGGTAGTTCTTAAAAAACGTTAATTATCCAGAAATTCCGAACATTATCTCACAAAATATAACTGAGTTCATTCATTAACATTGATTCAAGTAGAGCACAATCCATAATAATAGGGGGACATGGGAGGAAACTTGAATACCTGGAAATAACCCACGCAGGCAAGAACATGCAAACTCATATATTTGAACTGGCGAACTCTGAATTGTGAGCAGTCACTTACTCACTACTCCCAAAAACAAAATGCACTTATTTATGCTAAACTACTGCTAAATGCTAAACTACATCAAGTAACAAATAGACAGGCAGACAGAAAATTATTAAAATGTTTGACTCAATTTGATTTGATACTATTTGTACATTTGTACTATTTGTATGGGGCGGCCCGGTAGTCGAGTGGTTAGCACACCGGCTTCACAGTGCATAGGTCGCCGGTTCGCATCCCGGTCCGGCCTCCCTGTGTGGAGTTTGCATGTTCTCCCCGGACCCGCGTGGGTTTTCGCCGGGTCCTCCGGTTTCCTCCCACACTCCAAAAACATGCATGGCAGGCAGATAGACCACTCCAAATTGTCCCTAGGTGTGAATGTGAGAGTGACTGTTGTATGTCTTTGTGTGCCCTGCGATTGGCTGGCAACCAATTCAGGGTGTCCCCCGCCTCGTGCCCGAAGATAGCTGAGATAGGCTCCAGCAACCCCCGCAACCCTAATGAGGAATAAGCGGTACGGAAAATGGGATGGGGTGGGGGGACTATTTGTACAAATTGTCTGTATTATTTGTATATGTTAGCCAACGCCCACCACTCCCCCAATTCAAAAACCATGAATGTCAGATTAATTTAAGACTCTAAATTAGTGGTGTCAAACATACGGCCCGCGGGCCGGAACTGGTTCCCCCAAGGAGGTTTAATCAGGCACGCAGGATATTAAAAGTGGAAAAAATACATAAACGACATGGAATTTATATTTTTTATCAGAATCAGAATCATCTTTATTGCCAAGTATGTAGAACACACAAGGAATTTGTTTCCGGTCGAACACGCTGCACTAGTATCATCATCAAAAAATTGCAAAGATGCACGATACAGTTCAATTTGGGCCACTGTTCAAAGAGTTAATGGCTTGGGGGAAGAAGCTGTTTAAATGTCTGCTGGATTTGGTGCACATGGATCGGTAGCGCCTGGCTGACGGGAATAGCTGGAAAAGGTGGTGGGCAGGGTGCGGAGGGTCCAGTATGATTTTCCGCACCGTAGTTTGGATTCTTGCATTGTGCAAGTCCTCGAGAGTGGGTAGGGCGGTACCAATGATTTTTTCCGCCGTCCGAACTGTCCGTTGAAGTCGGATTTTGTCAATTTTTGTGGTGACCCTGAACCAAATGGTGATGGAAGAACACAGGATGGATTCGATGACAGCCGTGTAGAAATGTTGCAGACCTCCTGTGGCAGGCCATGCGTCTTTAGCAGCCTCAGGAAGTACATTCTCTGTTGGGCCTTTTTCAGGATAGAGTTGGTGTTGACCTCCCACTTCATGTCCTGGGAGACTGTGATTCCCTGGAACTTGAAGGTCTCAACGGTTGACACAAGACAGTTGTATAGTGTGAGGGGTAGCTGTGGTGATGGATGTTTCCTGAAGTCCACGGTCAGCTCTACTGTCTTGAGCGTGTTCAGCTCCAGGTTGTGACAGCTGCACCAGAGCTCCAGCTGCTCCACTTGTTGTCGGTACGCAGACTCGTCGCCGTCTTTGATGAGACCGATGACCGTGGTGTCGTCTGCGAACTTTATGAATTTGACAGCTGGGTGCGTTGAGGTGCAGTCGTTCGTGTAGAGAGAGAAGAGCAATGGAGAGAGGACGCATCCCTGTGGGGCTCCAGTGCTCGTGGTTCGTGTTGAGGATGATATTTTCCCCAGTCTGACCTGTTGTGTCCGTCCTGTCAGGAAGCTGAGGATCCAATGGCAGATCGTAGGGGACACTCACACTGGAGAAGTTTGGGGATGAGGAGTCCTGGGATGATGGTATTGAACGCAGAGCTGTAGTCCACAAACAGGATCCTTGCGTAGGTTCCTGTGTTGTCAAGGTGGTCGACGATCTGGTGCAGTCCGATGTTGACTGCATCCTCCACAGACCTGTTTGCCCGGTAGGAAAACTGAAGAGGTCCGGTGATGTTCTTCAGGTGGTTCAGCACGAGGCGTTCAAAGGACTTCCTGACCACAGACGTCAGAGCAACAGGTCTGGAGTCGTTCAATCCCGAGGGTGCTGGTTTCTTTGGAACTGGGACGATAGTAGACAATTTGAAGCAGGATGGGACATCACACTGCTCCAAGGATTTGTTGAAGATTTGTGTGATGGTGTTATGAGGTGCAATTCAAGGATTGTCCACTAAGCGGTAGAGTGGTGCTGCTTCGATCAATGTAGAAGAAAACAGTGGTGTTTTTTTTTCAACTGCGGTCATTTTTTTTAACCGCGGTTTCAACACACAACTGGCAAGTGGCAACCTCGCTCATTTCCCCTGTCTGACAGATGTGTTTGTGACCAGACCTATTGCGGATGTGAGGCGGTGCAAAGACAATTTTGCAGGATTACTGTGAGAGTTTCAGAAACTTTTTCAGGTATTTGGTGAACTTCAGACAGAATTTTCAGTTTTTCGCTCACATTTCACAGTTAAAGCTTCTGAACTACCGGTTGAAATCCAGCTAGAAATAATTGATTGGATTTTGGTCAACAGCAATGTGATGCAGACTTGAAGGGCAAATTTGCTTCCATAGGTTTGGACACATTGTATCGGTATCTACTACCATGGTACCCCAAACTAACAGCCCTGGCTGCTAAAGTTTTGTGCATGTTTGGAACAACCTACCTTTGTGAACTATTCGACCGTGTGGTTTGGTGTTCTTCCGCCGAAAACTAGTCAGCCAGTCATTTTGGTGCTCTGTGTGTTTCCCGAAAACCAGTTCGTATGCCAAGATTATATTCTCGCGAATTTAATGTTCGTAAGGCAAAACGTTCATTAGCTAAAGCGTTCGTAAACCGAGATATCAATGTACATGTACCTGTATATAGTTTCAGAGTTCCATCCTATGTGGAGTACAGTAGTACTGCTACTTTAAAATGTCACATCAATCAAAATGTTGAAGTTACGAAACGCCCCAACAGGAAATTATAATAGTATAATGTTACAAAAGAAATTTCAAGATACAGAAGCAAAAATACAGTATGACCTTTCGCAGCTCAGAGCAGAGTTTCCTGAACGCAACATAATTATGGCTGCTCTGCCATTGATTATGACTAAGCATTGTCTTGAAGAAGTCCTGGCATCCCATTTTCTAAAAAACACTCCTGTTTTGTTTGTTTTTGTTTTTGGGGGGTGTGTTAGAACTAATTAGGGCATTTACATGGAAAACACCACTCTGCTTTCAAAATTTCCTGTTCTGAAATTTCTTCCAGAACCAGTTAATTTCATAAGTAGAGGTATCACTTGTATGCAGGTCTTTTCCAGACACAGTATGTCAGTTTCCTCCTTTATTCGAAAATATGGATGAAGGAAGGATTAATAAACACTGAATATCGTCCCGTCCGTGTGATTGTGAATGTACATGTCTTGAAAATGAAAAGCAGCTTGTTTGTTGTGATATCTTATGGATAAATATATCATCCAGAAAAAAATGATTTAAAATATTGCAGATAGCATCACATCCTGAGAGATCGCTCTCCTCCACATCAATTTCACACCAATCATTTTTTCTTCCCATTGTCTCAGTCTTTTTCTTTTTTTTCTCACCAACTTTCACTCAAAGAAAAAGTTGCTGCTTTGTGTGGAAAGGGTACATGATGTCAAAGTTCGAAAGGGAGATCAGGGGAGTGGGTGGTAGAAGGCCCTGAGGCACAAAAATCTCTCTCCAGCCACTATACCCCATTTACTGGTTGCACAAAGCATTTTCCAAAGTTGACACACTTGCACAACTATACTACATCTATTTGTTTTTTTTTCTCAGTAACATTCAGTGTTTTTTTTACTGCGCATCAATATTAACGCTTTCATCAACCCTGGAATGGTTTGACTGTGATCATGTTAAAAAACGTTGAAAACGGAAGCGTTCCGTGGCTGCCTTCAAATGTTTGTGCATCACATTAGCTAAGCAATGCTGTCATGTGTGGTGATCGCAGGGATCTATAGTTGGGCATGGAAAGAAAACCACCAGATCTCTTACTCATCTCGTTTCGTAGCAAAAAAAAAAAAAAAAAAAAAAAAAAAAAAAAAAAAAAAAAAAAAAAAAAAAAAAAAAAAAAAAAAAAAAAAAAAAAAAAAAAAAAAAAAAAAAAAAAAAAAAAAAAAAAAAAAAAAAAAAAAAAAAAAAAAAAAAAAAAAAAAAAAAAAAAAAAAAAAAAAAAAAAAAAAAAAAAAAAAAAAAAAAAAAAAAAAAAAAAAAAAAAAAAAAAAAAAAAAAAAAAAAAAAAAAAAAAAAAAAAAAAAAAAAAAAAAAAAAAAAAAAAAAAAAAAAAAAAAAAAAAAAAAAAAAAAAAAAAAAAAAAAAAAAAAAAAAAAAAAAAAAAAAAAAAGGGGGGGGGGGGGGGGGGGGGGGGGGGGGGGGGGGGGGGGGGGGGGGGGGGGGGGGGGGGGGGGGGGGGGGGGGGGGGGGGGGGGGGGGGGGGGGGGGGGGGGGGGGGGGGGGGGGGGGGGGGGGGGGGGGGGGGGGGGGGGGGGGGGGGGGGGGGGGGGGGGGGGGGGGGGGGGGGGGGGGGGGGGGGGGGGGGGGGGGTCGAGTTTGGGGGTCACTGCCCCGAGTGCTCCGACCACCACAGGAACGACTGTCACCTTTACCTTCCAGGCTCTCTCCAGCTCCTCTCTGAGCCCTTGGTATTTCTCGAGTTTCTCATGTTCCTTCTTTCTGATGTTTCCATCACTCGGGACCGCTACATCCACGACAACGGCTTTCCTTTCCTCTTTATCTATGACCATGATATCTGGTTGGTTGGCCATTACCATCTTGTCAGTCTGTATCTGGAAGTCCCACAGGATCTTTGCTCAGTCATTCTCTACCACCTTGGGAGGTGTTTCCCATTTTGACCTTGGGGTTTCCAGTCCATACTCCGCACAGATGTTTCAGTAGACTATGCCAGCCACCTGGTTATGGCGCTCCATGTAGGCTTTCCCTGCCAGCATCTTACACCTTGCAGTTATGTGTTGGATTGTCTCAGGTGCCTCTTTGCACAACCTACACCAGACTACGGTCCACGGGCCACATACGGCCCGTTAGGCTTTTTAATCCGGCCCGCCAAACCTGCCCAAATTATAGTAAAAACAGCATCTGAAACTCATTACAAAAAGTTAGCGGACAACAGGGCAGATAACTGAAAAGTTGCCTGCCCCATCTTTCACAACCTGAAGCACAATGAGACAACTAATCACATTAAAAAAACATTGTACCTACTACAAATGCTACCTTGCTTAATTTACGGTAAATGCGCATGGCTAGATTTTGCTGCAGTAGTCGATTGTCATTGTGGTGCACAATGCAACGTTTGCAATTACTTCCTACGAGCCACTCAGCCCCTTTCATGAGTCTCACGTACACTTTACAGTCACGGTTTAACGTAAATTTACGTTTTGTAGCGTCACATATGTTGTTAGCTTCTATTGAATCTTTCTTCTGGGCTGAGGTTCTGTGCATCTATTTTGGAAAATGATATGCAATTGGACGACTTTATAACGCTTGCGAAAGTCCGGAAGAAAGCAGCATGCTTCTGATTGGCTGCCGTGCCGAGTATGCAAATTTCACTGCAGGTTGCCTATGTCTGTGTGCTCGGCGACGGTACATGTGTATTGTTTGCGCGTGAAGGCGAGGGCGTCAGTGAGGAGTTTGTTGAGCGCGCGGTCAGGACAAACCATCGATGATTTGGCGGAATTTAACACAAGTAGGTATTATTGAGCTTGAATATTTCGTTGTGGAATAATATGTTTTGAATGTTGAAAGTGATTCCATTTTTCAATAAATGTTGATTTCTTTAACTTTGCCCCTTCAATGAAAACCTATTAAAAACAGACGCAATCTTGATGAATCACAGTGCATATGTTATTTTAATCTATTTCCATTTCCTCCTCCAAGTATCTGCGAAATAGTATGTAAACGCCATATTCCTTGAGACAAATTTATTAACTGATCAGGGATATTTTTCACATTTGAAAGACAGTTAATAAATTGGGTTGTTACTGTGCTATGAGGTTTGTACACACGACATTTAAAGGACAACCGGCACCATTTTTTTGTGTTTCCCACTGACATTATAAAAACGTTTTATAGCATCTATAATACCCAAAACAGGCAGGCTGATATTTTTAGTTACATGAAAAACACCAATAAAAATGACTTCAAAATGAATCCGGAAATGGCCAGTTTCAGAAGGTCCCACCCCTTTGTTCGTGACGTCACGCCATGACGTCTTGCCTTGCTCGAGAATCAAAACAATGGCTTCAGATTCGGAGAAGATGTTTTCTTGTTACTCATCCAGTTATGAATATGATTCAAATAGTTCTGAAGAGGAAAGCATAAATGTTTGCAAATGATTCAAGGAGTCCTCCCATATCAATTCGAGCCGCCAATGACAGCAATGTAGCACCCAGAAAATGCAGAAGATTGCGCCCAAGCTCCGTTGGAAATGGGCTGATTTGTCAGCTGGGAATTGGTGTCAGCGAATCTCAAATAGTTGTCTTGGTGCAACACACAACGATTCACCATGGCATTATTTATGTGTTTTCCTTCTAATTTCACCATCAACACGAAGTTTTCAGACCAAACAAAGTACCCAAAATGCATTGTGTGTCGCTTTCTCGGTCTGGGGCGGTCCAAACGTGACGTCACATGGGGATCGTCATCAACTCGAAAACAAGACTTAGTGAATATTCAGCACAAGTCTTAGAACGTAAACTATAGCTATATGCTGTGGAATCTTTGTAAAATACGCTCAGTCAAAGTCATTTGAAGTGATTTTATAAATTATGGACATAACTTGTCTGGAGGCGTCGGTTGTCCTTTAATGCTTTAGGTTTAGTATTTCTGGCCCAAACACTCCCTCCAAATGCTCCTGGCCCAGCCCCTCTGTCAAATTTTAGAACCCAATGCGGCCCGCGAGTCAAAAAGTTTGCCCACCCCTGACCTACACCTTGGGTCTTGTCTGGTGTGGTATATCCCTGCCTCTATGGCTCTGGCGTTCAGGGCCTGCTCTTGAGCAGCCAGGATGAGTGCCTCTGTGCTGTCCTTTAGGCAAGCCCTCTCAAGCCACTGATAGGACTTCTTGAGATCAGCCACTTCTGCTATTATTCGGTGGTACATCCTGTATAGGGGCTTTTCCTCCCATGATTGTCCCTCTTCCAGCACCTCATCCTCTGTTCCCCATTGTCTGAGACATTCTCTGAGTACATCATCCGTTGGAGCCTTCTCTTTGATGTATTCATGGAGCTTGGATGTTTCATCCTGGACAGTGGCTCTCACACTCACTAGTCCCCGGCCTCCTTTCTTACGGCTTGTGTACAGTCTCAGGGTGCTGGACTTGGGATGGAGCCCTTCATGCATGGTGAGGAGTTTTCGGGTCTTAACATCCGTGGTCTGAATCTCTTCCTTTGGCCACCTTATTATTCATGCAGGGTATCTGATCACTGGCAGGGCATAGCTGTTTATTGCCCGGGTCTTGTTCTTGCCATTGAGCTGGCTTCTGAGGACTTGCCTCACCCGCTGGAGGTATTTGGTCGTAGCCGCTTTCCTTGTTGCTAGTTCGAGGTTGCCATTGGTCTGTGGTATACCAAGGTACTTGGAGGCAGCAATACGTCTGTGTAAGCTCTCAGTCGTACAGGAGTGGTCCATCGATGAGAAGGTTTCTTCAGCCGTCATCTGTACAAAAGTGAAGGTTTCGGACGTTTCGCCTCCTATCCAAGAGGCTTCGTCAGCGAACTAAAGTCTGACTGGTCGTATCGGCCCCATTTATATATCCCTAATGTCCAGACATGGTGGCGCCGGACACAGCTATGATAGGTCCCTACTCTCAGGTTGGGGGGGGCAGGAGACACCTCCCTGTGGCCCCACTGATTGTTCCTACATTCCTGACTAACGACTGGCCTATTACCTATTACCCCCACTCCCCCCGGTATGCTGATGAGGTGATACCGGGGGTAGTGGGGGTAATAGGCCAGTCGTTAGTCAGGAATGTAGGAACAATCAGTGGGGCCAAAGACTTCTGTTTTTAGCGCTCTGTCCTCTTTTATAATTACTTTACAATCCAAAAAGGCTAGTTGGTTCTCTTTAATGTCCTCGCGAGTAAATTTAATGTTGATGTCTACCGAGTTAAGGTGATCTGTGAAGGATTGAATTTCTTGTTTTTTTAATTATGACGAAAGTATCGTCCACATATCTAAACCAGTGTCTAGGTTTTGTCCCGGGGAAGGATTTGAGGGCCTGTTTCTCCATCTCTTCCATGTAGAGATTAGCCACTATGGGTGAAACTTGTGAGCCCGTAGCACAACCATGCATGTGTTTGTAAAATGTTTCCCTAAATTGAAAATACGTAGTATAAAGGCAGACTTCCAATAATTGGCAGATGTGCTCCGGTTTAAGTTTGGTTCTTTCATGCAAAGAACCGTCCGCCAGCAGTCTCGTCCTTCCCACTGAGACTGCTGCTGGGGTGGGGACAGATGTAAAGAGAGAGGTCACATCGTAAGATTCCAATGTTTAAGTACAATACATTGGGGCGACTAAACAAATTCTCGCCTTCAAAAAAGTACAGATGACGGCTGAAGAAACCTTTTTATCGATGGACCACTCCTGTACGACTGAGAGATTACACAGACGTTCAGCTAGTCTCAATTTTGGTTAATTGAGACTACTCGACAAATATCATTGACCCTATTGTCAACAAACACACCCAAAATATTTCCCTAAGTCCTGGCTCTTGTTAGCGGGCCTGGAGTCACTTTGTTTTGCTTGGTTTGAGACACTGAAGGCTTTTCATGCTCCATGGGGGTGAGGCAGAACAGCTTGCAGGTTCTGGAACAGATCTTGGCCCGGAAAGAGGACCATTGTTTAGATGACATCTAATCTGTCCACCACACTACAAGTAATTCTTTTCACACAGAATTACTTGTATAAAACGTTACTTTACACTTTGCACCACAAAAAGACAATACATGAGATGTTGATATTGATGAAACTCAGTCAAAAAGTCACTCTCTCAAGTCTCAGACTCCACTCATGCCTATCAATAGAATTATTTTAACACATGCATACTGCTTTGTGTACATACGCATCTCTTAGTTAAGGTATGAAGATGTTCCTCACCCCTCATGGGTGGTGTCTGTCCCCCATTTTTTAGCTCGGGTCCTCTACCAGCTTGAGGGTTCTGCGCCGTATCCGTGCTGTACCCAGCACTACGTTTTTCTGGACCGAGATATCTGATGTTGTTCCCGGGATCTGTTGCAACCACATATCCCTGCCTCTATGGCTCTGGTGTTCAGGGCCTGCTCTTGAGCAGCCAGGATGAGTGCCCCTGTGCTGTCCTTTAGGCCAGCCCTCTCTACCCACTGATAGGACTTCGTGAGATCAGCCACTTCAGTTATGGTTCGGTGGTACATCCCGTGTCGGGGCTTTTCCTCCCATGATTGTCCCTCTTCCAGCACCTCATCCTCTGTTCCCCATTGTCTGAGACATTCTCTGAGTACATCATCCGTTGGAGCCTTCTCTTTGATGTATTCATGGAGCTTGGATGTTTCATCCTGGACAGTGGCTCTCACACTCACTAGTCCCCGGCCTCCTTTCTTACGGCTTGTGTACAGTCTCAGGGTGCTGGACTTGGGATGGAGCCCTTCATGCATGGTGAGGAGTTTTCGGGTCTTAACATCCGTGGTCTGAATATCTTCCTTTGGCCACCTTATTATTCATGCAGGGTATCTGGCAGGGCATAGCTGTTTATTGCCCGGGTCTTGTTCTTGCCATTGAGCTGGCTTCTGAGGACTTGCCTCACCCGCTGGAGGTATTTGGTCGTAGCCGCTTTCCTTGTTGCTAGTTCGAGGTTGCCATTGGCCTGTGGTATACCAAGGTACTTGGAGGCAGCAATACGTCTGTGTAAGCTCTCAGTCGTACAGGAGTGGTCCATCGATGAGAAGGTTTCTTCAGCCGTCATCTGTACAAAAGTGAAGGTTTCGGACGTTTCGCCTCCTATCCAAGAGGCTTCGTCAGCGAACTAAAGTCTGACTGGTCGTATCGGCCCCATTTATATATCCCTAATGTCCAGACATGGTGGCGCCGGACACAGCTATGATAGGTCCCTACTCTCAGGTTGGGGGGGGGCAGGAGACACCTCCCTGTGGCCCCACTGATTGTTCCTACATTCCTGACTAACGACTGGCCTATTACCTATTACCCCCACTCCCCCCGGTATGAGGTGATACCGGGGGTAGTGGGGGTAATAGGCCAGTCGTTAGTCAGGAATGTAGGAACAATCAGTGGGGCCAAAGACTTCTGTTTTTAGCGCTCTGTCCTCTTTTATAATAACTTTACAATCCAAAAAGGCTAGTTGGTTCTCTTTAATGTCCTCGCGAGTAAATTTAATGTTGATGTCTACCGAGTTAAGGTGATCTGTGAAGGATTGAATTTCTTGTTTTTTTAATTATGACGAAAGTATCGTCCACATATCTAAACGAGTGTCTAGGTTTTGTCCCGGGGAAGGATTTGAGGGCCTGTTTCTCCATCTCTTCCATGTAGAGATTAGCCACTATGGGTGAAACTTGTGAGCCCGTAGCACAACCATGCATGTGTTTGTAAAATGTTTCCCTAAATTGAAAATACGTAGTATAAAGGCAGACTTCCAATAATTGGCAGATGTGCTCCGGTTTAAGTTTGGTTCTTTCATGCAAAGAACCGTCCGCCAGCAGTCTCGTCCTTCCCACTGAGACTGCTGCTGGGGTGGGGACAGATGTAAAGAGAGAGGTCACATCGTAAGATTCCAATGTTTAAGTACAATACATTGGGGCGACTAAACAAATTCTCGCCTTCAAAAAAGTACAGATGACGGCTGAAGAAACCTTTTTATCGATGGACCACTCCTGTACGACTGAGAGATTACACAGATGTTCAGCTAGTCTCAATTTTGGTTAATTGAGACTACTCGACAAATATCATTGACCCTATTGTCAACAAACACACCCAAAATATTTCCCTAAGTCCTGGCTCTTGTTAGCGGGCCTGGAGTCACTTTGTTTTGCTTGGTTTGAGACACTGAAGGCTTTTCATGCTCCATGGGGGTGAGGCAGAACAGCTTGCAGGTTCTGGAACAGATCTTGGCCCGGAAAGAGGACCATTGTTTAGATGACATCTAATCTGTCCACCACACTACAAGTAATTCTTTTCACACAGAATTACTTGTATAAAACGTTACTTTACACTTTGCACCACAAAAAGACAATACATGAGATGTTGATATTGATGAAACTCAGTCAAAAAGTCACTCTCTCAAGTCTCAGACTCCACTCATGCCTATCAATAGAATTATTTTAACACATGCATACTGCTTTGTGTACATACGCATCTCTTAGTTAAGGTATGAAGATGTTGTTGTACCTATGCAAAAGATGATGGAGGCAGAAAGCATACACATACACTGTGCTCACAATAAATCCTCTCCAAGGTTCATCTGCCTGCACACATTTACATACACCCACACAGTCTCACTACCTTAAACACTTGCAGATTTTCTTCTGAGAAATTAGCATTTCGTGAAACTGTGAATATATTATTTTGCAACTATCTTCAATCCTATTGATTGTCATTGTTTGTTACTGACCATCAACATTTTTCACTTAGGGCAGTTTCACATAAATTTAATCCTGATGCTCTTATGGTTCAACAACAAATGTTTTAACATTGATGGATGGATAGTCTTATCATGTGTCTTTTTTTATTGGGTTAAACATATGCTAATGAGGTTTAAGACTTACTTTGTCTAAATATATCGGTTTAAAGGACAACCGATGTCTCCGGACAAGTTATGTCCATCATTTGTAAAATCGCTTATAATGACTTCTACTGAGCGTATTTTACAAATGTTCCACTGCATATAGCTATAGTTTACGTTTTAAGACTCTGAATATTCCGGAAGTCTTGTTTTTGAGTTGGTGACGAGTCCTCACCCTATGTCACTGAAGGAACGCCCCTGACTGAGAAAGGACATACCTCGCATCACCTCAATGCATTTTGCAGTACTTTGTTTGGTCTGAAAACTTCGTGTTGATCCGTGTTGATGGCGAAATTAGAAGGAAAACACATCAATAACGCAATGGTGAATTGTTATATGTTACACCGAGACAACTCTTTGATATTCATTGACAAAAATTCCAAGCAGAAAAATAAACCCATTTCCAACGGAGCTCTGGCGCCATCTTCTGCATTTTCTGTGACACTACACATCAGTCTTGATCCCTCAAAATGACCCGGAAGACCTTTAATCGATTGCAAACATGTATACTTTCTGATAGGACTATTTATATATGCACATTCTAAAACATTCAATGTTTATTAAAACAACTCATTTATGTGTATAAGTTTAGTCTACGTTGTTATATATATGTATATGTATATGTATAAATGTGTGTAGTTTGCCTTATAACTTCATGTATTTTTAGTGTATACACTCATATCATGTTTCAGTCTAATGTTCCACGCCTTAAGTCACAGCCGATTGGCTCCCTTTGAAATGAGGTCATTCCCGCTAAGGTATAAATAACATCTGTTGGAGGAACAGCCGCCCCCTTTCTTCACTGGTCCCTTTCTCTCTCTCTTGCTCGGCGCTCTGACTGAATAATAAATATTATTTTTGTGTATCACCTTACCTCCTGCTGATTGAATATTTTGACGAAACAAATGAAGAACTGAACCGGGAAGAAGAACAAGATTTAATCTGAAAAGATTCATAATCTAACACTTTCCTCTCAGAATTATTTGAATCATATTAATAACTGCATGTGTAACAAGAAAGCATATTCTCCGAATCTGAAGCCATTGTTTTGATTCTCGAGCAAGGCAAGCCGTCTTGGCGTGACGTCACGAACTGGGGACGGGACTTTCTGAAAATGCCCAATTCGCAGCTCAATTTTTTGCAGATTTTGGACACTTTAAGTCATTTTCATTGGTGTTTTGCATTTGAGTAAAAATATCAGCCAGCGTGTTTTGGGTATTTTAGATGCTATAAAACGTTTTTCTGATGTCAGTTAGGAAACAAAAAAGTGATGTCGGTTGTCCTTTAAGTCACAGGTGTCAAAGTCAAGGCCCGCGGGCCAAATCTGGCCCGCCACATCATTTTTTTTCGGCCTGCGAAAGCAAATCAAACTTGTTAAATTCCATGATGATTGCTAAAATCTGAGCCAAAATTTCATATTTTTGGATGTCAACCACAATAAAAGTCATTATTCTTGACTTCAGATTTGAAAACGAGTTATTCATTCATTTGTTGTGTGCTCTATATGTAATATTTAATGGGATTTAAACATTCTAATGGGTTCCCCAAATTCATAACGGCCCTCGAGAGGAAACCATAACTACAATGTGGCCTGTGGCAAAAAATGACTTTGACACCCCTGCTTTAAGTGGTATATACAGTACTGTATTTACAAACAGATAATAGACCAGCAGAAGCATTTGCAAAGGTGTGTAAAATTATTGGCACTCTTCCCATGATCTTTTTTCTCTCCTCAGTTTTCCCCCTTTTAAATGGTTAAGATCATCCAGGGTACCTGAAGTAAACAAAAAAATGAAAACATTTTTAAAAAGCTGTTTTTTGGGGGGTGATTTTTATTTAAAGGGGAAAATATCAGCTACCTGACTGGCCCTGTGTGAAAAAGTACTTGGCTCATTGTTCATTCATGAACTAACTGTGGCTAATCGCATTAAAATGGGAAGCTGAGCTCCTTTACCCTGAGCACATCCACGCCTGATTACCTCCAGACCTGTTCACAAATCCACCTAAGTATGACCTATCTGGTGGGAGGAGCCACATGATCTCAAAAATCTGCAGCAAATAACCCAGCTCCTAACAAATAAAATAAATGAAACTGTAATTCACATTAAGAGTCGAGAATCGCTGATGGAGCAGTGGCGCAGTGTGCAGGCAGCATAGGATTGGTTTCTACTCAGTGATGGTGTGAATGTGTATGTGAATGCTTATTCGCCTCTATATGTGCCCTGTGACTCACTGGCGACCAGTTCAGGGTGTCATACCTTCTGCCTGAAGTCAGCTGAGACGGGCTACAGTACTTTCCTGCGACCTTGTTCGGTAAAAGATATTTTGGATGCATGAAATAAAAATGATAAGCACATTGAGAGAGCACACACTTGTTTAGGATTAAACCGGTGTCTGTCTGCTATAAGCAGAGATAGCAAAGATAGACAAATGAAGCACAGTTAGTTCTGTAACACAGTGAGTCACACTGAGACAAAATATGTTAATTAAAATACTGTGGTGGTTAATTCCTCCTTTAGCTGGTTTCATAACAATAGGAGCAGAAACTAATGACTATTCACACTCAAAGTCATAAAACTTAGAGTGTCATGCCAGGCGTGTTTTTGGAATGTGGGAACAACGGGGGTGCCTAGAGAAAACCCACGCAGGCACGATGAGAACATGCAAACTCAACACAGGAAAGCCGGAGCTGGAATTGAATCCATGATCTGCATGTGCATTATGGGGTAGAGGAGCAAACCACTCTCCTGCGGGCCCTCCTATCTTAATTTATTCAGAATAAGATTGAATAATGTTTTTGACGAAGAAGCAGAATGCTTTAAAATAAATACAATACATTCTGAAGAAGGTAGGCTGGGGTTCAAAATGTGTTTTTATGGACCTGAGCAACAACTTACTTAGCAGAATCAGCCATTTTTGCATTTTACATTCATCTCAAATGCTTTGAGGTTAGAACTGGAACAATCTGAGTGGGATAAATCCCACTTTGAACCTCCCTCAAATGTAGCATATATTCAACTAATGAAGCAAATTGTCATAAAAGCCGTGGAAGTCCTTTGGGGTAACTTCCCCATGGTCCCGGATATGTTTGTGTTTCAGCTCTTTGATCTTGATTTGCTTTGGATGGCTTCATGTGCAACTGTCAGGGATGGAAGTTTTGATTTGGTGGCATGAAGGCCAGTCAACACCGGTGTATTTTAAAATCAATTGTTCCTTAGGTGGTATCAGAAAAGAAAACAAAAACATGATCACTGTATCGATGAAAAGGTTTCTTCAGCCGGCATCTGTACTTCTTTGCAGGTGTCGGATCTTTCGCTTTTTATCCAAGATGCTTCGTCAGCGAACTAAAGTCTAACTGGTAGTTTTTGTCACGGTTTGCAAGGTGGTGATGGCAGTTGTGGATCCCAAAAAGCATACAGGAGGGAGCAGCAGGTTGTATATGAAAAATGGTGTTAAAATAAAGTCAACAGGAACAAAAATCAAAAACATTAAAATCATCTGAACAAAAAAATACAAAGTATCGAGGGAAGAACCAGGGTAAAAGTCTTCCAAGATGAAACAAACACATGCACAGCATATAATGCATACACAATGCACAAAGCATACAATTGCATACAATGCATACAATGATGACCCGACGCCGAATGGTCATGCCGGGACTGCCACTGATTGTAACGACCAGCACCTGCGAGGCTGCAGGCAGGGCTGACAATACTACCCGTTGGTCACCAATCCGAACATGGCAGTCTGCCACTGATCGGGACGACCAGCACCTGTGCAAGTGCAGGCGGGGCCGACAGCGCCACCCGTTGTTCACCAACCAGATCATGACAGAATGACCCGATCAACCATCGGATCCCACAGGTACAACGGAACGGTCTCATTTCCACCCTGTGCCTGACAGTGCAACGTCCACGTTAGCCCACGACGCGTCGAGTTTGATTTGCATCACTCGACGAGCCGTAACTGATAGAGTGCTTATGCACATTAGTAAACATATTACGTTATTTCATGCTTAGATAACATATTATGTTTTGCCATGTTTAGCTTAGTACATATTATGTTATTGCATGTTTAGTTTAGTCTACATGGATGTATGAAGCTTATTAGTTGAATAGTTGTGAAAGCAGCATGTAACAAGTATCAAGTTTCAGTGTAAATGTTCTCCCAACAAACTTGTCCGTAGCTGATTGGACAACAGATCGCTGCTGTGTGACTTCCAAAACTTGTCCGTAGCTGATTGGACAACAGATCGCTGTTGTGCCTTTTCAAAACTAGGTTGAGCGGGAGGGCTCTCTCTCTTTGTGCTTTGGTTCTCGTTGTGTTTGTGTGCTTTTAGCTCCAAGGAGAGATGTGCTCCTTTTTGTTTCACTACAATAAAGTAGTTTTTTGTTCACCATCTATCGTCCTCGCTGATATTTTTATCACAGAACTTCGTTGAACACCGAACCAGATGAGAAACAAGAATTACAACCGAACAGTAACGTCCACGTCAACGTCCGGCCGAGACCTCTTTCCAGGTGGCCGTGCAGGGTGACACTGGGTGTCTGGCAGTGCACGCCTACGTCTAGCCACGCGTCGTCGTGCATGTTGAATTGAATCGCATCCACGACGAGCCATGAAAAGTCCGCGTCCACGTCAGTCCGAGACCCCACTCACCGATGGATCCCGAAGCCGCTAAGGACTGGTCTAGTTTCCCCGGTGCCGGGCAGTGCACGTCCATGTCGAGCCGATGCTTCGTCCCGTGAGTGTGTGAAAAGGGTCACACTCATGTCCACGACAAGCGGTGCCGCTTGCACGTCCACGTCAACGTCCGGCCGAGACCTGTTCCCATATGGCCGTCCGGGGTGCCACTCTGTGCCTGGCAGTGTGACGTCCGCGCTGAGCCATGTGTCGTCACGTGAATGTGCGAGAGGGATCGCACTCACGCCCACGACAATCAGTGCCGCGTCCACGTCAGCGTCAGGCCAACTCCCGTTTCCATCAGGTCGCCGCCCATCATATGCTGGAGAGGCAACGGTTGCCGTCTCCACCATTGTTTCCTGGCGAGTTGGACCTTTTGGGAGACCGTTGGGACTTCTAGAAGCAGTCCCTTGAAGGGGGGGTACTGTCATGATCTGTTTGGCGCCCAACGGGTGGCGCTGTCGCCCCGCCTGCACCTGCACAGGTGCTGGTCGTTACAATCAGTAGCAGTCAAAAGGACTCCCGCCACGACCATTCGGCGTCGGGTCATTGTATGCATTGTATGCAATTGTATGCATTGTGCATTGTGTATTCATTGTGTGCTGTGCATGTGTTTGTTTCATGTTGGCAGACGTTTACTCTTGGTTTTTATTTTGATACTTTGTATTTTTCTGTTCAAATTATTTGAACGTTTTTTTCAAACCATCTATTTTCTTTCGCGAAAATTTTAAACGCATTGTCGTCAAATGAGTGGTTGGTAGCTTTTAGGTGCACATGTACTGCCGATTGAGGCCCACTAGTATTATCCCTGCAATGTTGATAAAATCTTTTTTTTGAGAATTTCTTTAGTCTCCCCAATGTATTGCTCTTTACAATTTTCATTTTTACAGTGTATTGAATAAACTACATTACTTTGCTTTTCATTTGGCAGCCTATCTTTTGGATGCACTAATGTTTGCCTTAAAGTGTTTATCGGTTTGAAATAAGTAGGAATTTTGTGTTGCCAAAGGACTCGTTACGTCTGTGTAAGCTCTCAGTCGTACAGGAGTGGTCCATCGATGAGAAGGTTTCTTCAGCAGTCATCTGTACAAATGTGAAGGTTTCGCCTCCTATCCAAGAGGCTTCGTTTAGTTCGCTGACGAAGCCTCTTGAATAGGATGCGAAAACGTCCGAAACCTTCACATTTGTACAGATGACTTCTGAAGAAACCTTCTCATCAAAGGACTCTTTGTAGTTTTTCAGAAACTCCTGCAATGTAAGGTACTGCCTCCTCTCCTTTTAGTATCTTCAGAAGTTTTGATTTCATTCCCTATTCTTTCTTTTTGACATTTGTTAAAAGCCCACTAAGAGTAACCACAGTTTGTGAGTGCTCTCCTGATATGTTTTGACTCCTTTTCTCTACCTTTGACGCTTGTTGGTATTAGTTTAGCCCGATGCTGCAGGGTTCTGATAACTCATAGTTTGTGTTGTAGAGGGTGGTTACAATCGAAAAGTAAGTATTGGTCAGTGTGCGTGGCCTTCCTAAAGACTTCTGTTTTTAGCGCTGTCCTCTTTTATAAATACTTTACAATCCAAAAAGGCTAGTTGGTTCTCTTTAATGTCCTCGCGAGTAAATTTGAAGTTGATGTCTACCGAGTTGAGGTGATCTGTGAAGGATTGAATGTGTTGTTTTTTGATTATGTTTTTGATTATGATTGATTGATTGATTGATTATGTTTTTTGATTATGACGAAACCTAGTTCCTAGGTTTTGTCTCCGGGAAGGATGTGAGAGCCTGTTTCTCCATCTCTTCCATGTACAGATTAGCCCAGGGGTGGGCAAACTTTTTGACTCGTGGGCCTCAATGGGTTCTAAAATTTGACAGAGGGGCCGGGCCAGGAGCATTTGGAGGGAGTGTTTGGGCCGGAAATACTAAACCTAAAGAATTAAAGGACAACCGACGCCTCCGAACAAGTTACAGTAAAGTCACGCACGGAGAAAATTACATGCGCGCAGGGTCGGGATATATCGATAGTCCCGGTTGTATCGATATTTTTCGGACTCCCTAGAATATCGATATAACGAGACTTTACTGTATGTCCATAATTTATAAAATCACTTCAAATGACTTCGACTGACCGTATTTTACAAAGATTCCACAGCATATAGCTATAGTTTACGATTTAAGACTCGCGCTGAATATTCATGAAGTCTTGTTTTCGAGTCGATGACGATCCCCATGTGACGTCACGTTTGGACCGCCCCTGACCGAGAAAGCGACACACAATGCATTTTGCGGTACTTTGTTTGGTCTGAAAACTTCGTGTTGATCCGTGTGGATGGCAAACTTAGAAGGAAAACACATAATGTGATGGTAAATCGTTGTGTGTTGCACCAAGACTACTATTTGATACTAGTTGACACAAATTCCCAGCAGACAAATCAGCCCATTTCCAACGGAGCTTGGGCGCCATCTTCTGCATTTTCTGGGTGCTACATATCTGTCATTGACAGCTCGAATTGACATGGGAGGAATCCTTGAATCAATTGCAAACATTTATGCTTTCCTCTTCAGAACTATTTGAATCATATTCATAACTGGATGAGTAACAAGAAAGCATCTTCTCCGAATCTGAAGCTATTGTTTTGATTCTCGAGCAAGGCAAGACATCTTGGCGTGACGTCACGAACAAGGGGTTGGGACCTTCTGAAACTGGCCATTTCCGGATTCATTTTGAAGTCATTTTTATTGGTGTTTTTCATTTGACTAAAAATATCAACCGGCGTGTTTTGGGTATTTTAGATCCTATAAAACGTTTTTCTGATGTCAGCAGGAAACAAAAAAACTGGTGCCGGTTGTCCTTTAAACGTAGTGTGTACAAACCTCATAGCACAGTAAGAACACTACAACCCAATTTATTAACTGTCTTTCAAATGTGAAACATATCCCTGATCAATTAATAAATTTGTCTCAAGGAATATGCAAGATATGGCATTTCCAGACTATTTCGCAGATACTGGGAGGAGGAAATGGAAATAGATTAAAATAACATATGCACTGTGATTTATCAAGATTGCATTTGTTTTTAATAAGCTTCAATCGACGGTGCAAAGTTAAGAAATCAACATTTATTGAAAAATTGAATCACTTTCAAAACATATTATTCCACAACGAAATATTCAAGCTCAATAATACCTACTTGTGTTAAACTCCGCTAAGTCATGGATGGATTGTCCTGACCGCGCGCTCTACAAACTCGCCACGGACGCCCTCACCTTCACGCGCAAATAGTACACGTGTACCGTCGCCAAGCATGGCAGGCTACCTGCAGTTGAAATTTGCATACTCGGCACGGCAGCCAATCAGAAGTCTGCTTCTTTCTTCCGACTTTCGCAAGCGTTATAAGGTTATTTGCATATCATTTTCCAAAATAGATGCACAGAACCTGAGCCCAGAAGAAAGATTCAAAAGAAGCTAACAACATGTGTGACGCTAAAAAAACGTAAATTTATATCAAAAAAAAATTTATATCAAACCGTGACTGTAAAGTGTACGTGAGAGCAAGGTAACATTTGTGGTAGGTACAGCCTTAATTAATCAAAAAAATCTAATACTTTGTGACGGTGTTTTTTTTTGCGATTGCTGGTCTTATCGTGTTTCAAGTTGTGAAAAACGGGGCAGGCAACTTTTCAGACTTGTGTGACCCTTTGTCCGCTACCTTTTTGTCACGAGGTTCAGACACTGTTTTTACTATAATTTGGACAAGTTCGGCGGGCCGGATTAAAAAGCCTAACGGGCCGTAGGTTGCCCATCCCTTGCTTAGCCACTATGGGTGAAACTGGTGAGCCCATAGCACAACCATGAATTTGTTTGTAAAATGTTTCCCTAAATTGAAAATATGTAGTATTAAGGCCAATATGTGTGTGTGTGTGTGTGTGTGTGTGTGTGTGTGTGTGTGTGTGTGTGTGTGTGTGTGTGTGTGTGTGTGTGTGTGTGTGTGTGTGTGTGTGTGTGTGTGTGTGTGTGTGTTTGTGTGTGTGTGTGTGTGTGTGTGTGTGTGTGTGTGTGTGTGTGTGTGTGTGTGTGTGTGTGTGTGTGTGTGTGTGTGTGTGTGTGCGAGCGTGTGTGCGTGAGCGTGCGCGTGCGTGCGTGCATGCGTGTGTTTGCATTAAACAAAGCTCATCTCAGGCCAATCACACACATCAGTGCAGATGAAAAGGTAAAGGGTGAACTAAGAAAGGGAAACTATTGTTTTTGGCCAGATTCTTTGTCCCCTGTGCCCACCACATTGCACCTAACCTGACGTGAAGCTTCACAGCTGGACTCAGAGTAGCTAATTTGACCATTTATATGTATGTATGCAAAATCCTTTCCTGTCTGCTGTTACAATAGTGATAATGAAACCAGGCTGCATGAATAATTTGTCTCTTTTGTCTATACATGCATTTTAATGCGGATCTAACCCTTTGTGCAGAGTCCAGCTTCAGGAAAGCAGTAGTTCCATTGCCATACTGTACATGTAAATGTGATACAGGTTAAAAAAATCCATGCAGAGAATCCCATTTTTTTTATAGTCTGTGAGTCATTTGGGAGTTTGGCTTCATTAATGGGTGACCTTTGATTGCACTACAATAACATGGTTTACAAATCATTATGATGAGATAATACAAATTCTGTCAGATTAGCAGATGAGTTGGAAAAGCATTGCAATGTTTTCGACACTACTTTAACTTCGACAATAATTACAACAAGAGGAGCTAGGACTCCAAATTTAGGCTTGGCAGCTGCTCCATTTGAGATCGTATTGGCAAACTATAACGACTCAACCCAGCAACCTTCTTCGAAAGCTAAGGTATACTTAAATGATTAAAAAAGCAGTAAAGCTGAATTTGTGGTGAGTTGGTGAATTATGAGTATTAGTTTCAACCATTACTCTCATCTAAGAAGCAGAGCCAAAAGTAAGAAACAACATGAAATTATGTCTATTAAAAAATAATAATCATTATAGTTTGACAAAAAAAGCTCAGGTGGAGAAGACTCACCAAAGAATGTGTGGTGAAGATAAAAAGTTGGGGAAAAATGCTGCAACAATGACCCAGTGGTAAGCTTCCCAGACTTCTCAAAATGAAACACCCATTAAAAAGCCAGCAATGCCTCATTCCCTCCAACCATCATTCCACCATACAGCGCATGAAAGCAGACAAGATAAAACAGAAACGTCAAATAAAGAAAAAAACACATCAGAAAGTTGTCTTTGCCTTCTGCTCCTCTTCCTCATCAAAGTGCGTAAGATGTGGGGAGATGATGCACTGCTGTGAGAAAGCCACAATTTGTGTTCTCGTTTTTCATCTTGGCTTGTCAGACTCCCTCCACCCCACACCCGTTTTTTTTTTTCCATAAACAGCAAACACCGGTTATGTATGATAGTGGCGATCTTTTCATGTCGAGCTTCACTCCTAAACAAGGATTTTTTGGGGCAAAATGTCGAGGAACTGTGGCTGTAAATAGTGTATCTAATGTGAGGGTGAGCTATTTATTGTACACATACAAAACTGCACTATTAAAACTCGGCTCAGGCGTTCAATCTTGTTCGATTTTGATCTTGAGTGAAATCAAATGCTCAAGCACTGAGGCCAGGAGCCAAAAAAACGATGTAATCTAGACTTGGCCAAGGACACAGAATATCTGATTGGTTGGATGTCCTTGTTATAATCTGATTTGTTGCTTGATGTAGAGGATTGTAGACTCAGGTTGGAGAGAATGTGGCAGTGCCTCGTAAATTAATAGTGTGAACAGGCATTGGTAAAAGTATAACAGAGCCGAAGTGCAAGAAGATACCTTACTCGTCTGGATGTATTTCCACAATGCAATATTTCACCGACTGTCTCCATTACTTTCTGTACAGGACGGTCAGTTAGATATATTGGTCAAGAAAACTAAAGGGTGTCACACCTTTGGTTTAGTTTGTTACAAAGTCCTCATATCGCTGACAAGAAGCAAACCTCTTAATTATGTTCTCCATTTGACAGTAGCTCTGCCAATTGGGCAAAATCTCACTGAGCAGTCCCATTTAGATAACTGTGTTAGAGACTCATCGTTACAGCTTTGACTCTTTTTTGTATATAACTTCCAGTGGGATGTTCACACTTTTATTTTCTCCATATATTTGAAGACTTTTTAAACATATTTCAAATCATAACTTAGAAGGAACATCTGTCAAATGCTGACCCAAGATGATGCAATGAGCAATAGTTTAATCATTCAGCTATCCTCTCAAGATTCATTCACAGTTTATTGCTGTTACCATATTTAGTGCAATTCCAAAGGGTTTAGGGCAGGGGTGCTCACACTTTTTCAGCATACGAGCTACTAATAAAAACAACCAAGAAATATGATATACCCACTACAATTTTTTTTGTATTTGGACAAATAAATAAGTGGAGCCGAATAATGCAGTCAAGGAGGTAGCGCATTTCCTCATGTTGGGGTACTTTTCCTCTGTGAGTAATTTCCAGAACTGTCCATGAACCCTGGACTTCAGCAGTGAGAACACTCACAATCTCCGATGTCTTTCCACATTTGCTGGGGTTAAATCCTCAGCCATGGCTTCACAGTGCCGTGTAACTGTATGTCTTGACAGCTGCAGAGATTTGATTGAAAATAATATCTCTTTTTAAAGTCTCGGAACAAGGAGTCAGCTGCTTCAACGAATGCTTCTTTTACCATCTCTCCATCTTGGAAGGACTTATTGTTTTTAACGATGGCGTGACTCACCCGGAATGATGCTTCGGTGGCGGCTTTCGCTTTTGAAGTATGTTGAGTGAAAAATGACTGCTGTCCGGACAACTGGGATTTTAGTTTGTCCACCTTTTTCTTTCTTAGCTGGCTTTTCGGCGGGAAGTCAATGTCGTATTTTCCATGAACAGTCCGAAAATGCCGCTCCACATTTTCCCATTCCGTATGAAAGTACAGTGAAACCTCAGCTTACGAACACCTTATCTTACAAACGTTTCATCTTACGAACATCAAATTTATGAAAATTAAACCTTGAAATACGCACTATTTTCATGATACACACCCACCACGGCTGGTGGAGTGATCTTCGACGGAAGCACACGACCGAACAGCGCTCCAGTTGGCGCGACTTTCCAAACCCCCTCTCATTGAATGCACACGTCGATCGCCTCCTTGGAGCTTTTTGCTGATAATTTTACTATTATGGGATCAAAAAAAAACCACCACAGGCTCATCTTCAGCCCAAGAAGACACAAAATAAAATCACCGTCGCTGAGAAGTAGGAGATAATTGAAAAACACGAACAAGGTGTGCGTTTGTGTGATTTAGTGGCCGAGCACAGCTACGCTAAGTCAACCATTGCTACCATTTTCCGGAACAGCGAAGCCATCAAAGGTGTGTCTGTTGCAAAAGGAGTTTCCGTGCTGTTAAAGCGACGGTCTCGGGCAATCGAAGAAGTTGAAAAACTGCTGTTAATTTGGATTAACGAAAAGCAGCTATCCGACGACAGCGTGAGTAAAGCTATTTTATGCGAGAAAGCACGGCTAATTCACACCGATATCGCCATGCGCCAACCTGGAATTTTGGCGCTTATTGAGGATTTTAAAGCCAGCAACGGATGGTTCGAGAACATCTGAGGGCGAGGAGGAGATGGCTGCAGCATCAAGTGAGCTCATAAAGGCAATGTTGGCAAAGTGGAATAATGTGCAGGCTTTTACCGAACAGTTCCACCAAGAAAGGACTGTGGCTATGACAATCATCATAGCTTTTTCGCTGTTCATTTCCTGTTTGGGCGGCAGTTCGCGGAAAGCGCAATTTTGAATGGATGAGCCGTTGATGTCGAAAAAGGTAAACACCTCCTTTTAAATAAGTCGGACTTGTAAAACATGTTGAATGTTGAATGGACAGAAGGATTCGCCTTTGTGGAGAGAAAAAGTTCTGCCGTGATTCAAATTTGAAATGATACGATACCATGAATGAAACAGTTGAATATCAGCGGCACTTTGACAAGCCCCATGTAAAGTTAGCATCAATATACTTCTGTGAGAGACAGCAGCAAGCAAGTGTGCAAGCTAATGAGCAGTGTGCAGGCTGGCTCGCAGTAGCTTTGCCTATGGACACGGAAAGTTGACTTTCATTCCGATCGTTTGTCTGATTTTTTTACCAATCATGAGGAACGGAAAACTATTAATATTAATGGTGTATTATTTTAAATAATATATTCTGACATTTTGTTGAAACCGCGTGCATGTGTGTTTGCATGTGTGGGAATGTGTGTGTGTGGCTCTCACTGAACATTTTCTAAAATTATATATACTTAGAAATACATTTCTATTTTATTTTTTTTTACTTTGATGGCTCTATTAGTCAAAAAGGTTCCCGACCTGTGGGCTAGGCAATAAATTAGACATTTTCAAACTTAAAATGGCACTATGCCTTATGGCCCTCCAAATAATTTTATGTGGGTGAAAGACAAAACAAACAAAAAAATCCTCCTGAACCAGCCCTGGGTTCCATGCTGTTTTTCAGTTGTTCAATCAGTTTATTGATCATATCACGCTAACGTCTCCAAAGGTTCTTGTATTTCATGTGACATTACATAAGCTCCTTGCTAATGCCTCTGACGACATTACTGACTAATTGTTTGGATCGATAGTGGATTATAAAGGAGTGCAACTAGAACAAGTATTTACTACGGTATATTATACCATTGTGTCGGTCGGTGGACCACTCCTGTACGACTGAGAGTTTACACAGACGTACACCATTGTGTGTTACTCCCCGTGGCCTTACTGTGAGGTTTTGTCACAGCTCTTCTTCCTTTTGTCTATTTATTTTTCTCTTGCTCATTTATTTTGGCAAGTACACTTCCGGGGACCTTCTGTTTGTCTTTTTCCTTGATTTATCAGGCTGGACAAGGTGAATTCCAAAACAGTGCTGCATCACCATTTAATTTTGGTTGTGTTTTTCACCAATGACTCCCTGCCCCGCGCGGCTCTGCGTTTTTCTCCATGGACTACTTGACACCTATCCTTCATGTCGGTCCATCTTCTCGTTGTCAGTTCTGCAACACTCAGCACGAGTTTCACCTTTTGGTTTTTGATCCACCATTGTGTTCTGAGCTTGATCATTAGACATTAATCAAACACTTGATTTAACCTCTGCCCACTGCCTTGCTTGTATACACAAGTGCATTTAACTTGTTATCTATGACACTTATCTCAAGAAATGTCGTATTTGAGCATTCCTTACAGTTGCTTGTCACATCTCGTCGCCGTCCTGGGCGCGCCCCGCCCCTCCTGTCATCTCCTCCGCTGCTCCCTGGAGACGGCCCCTCCCATCATCACGCACCTGGGTTCCCACAGCTGTTTGTCATTCCCGTAATTGTGCCTTCTGACTATATCTACCCATTGCGCTATCCTGTCTCCGTCGGAATATTTCGGAAGTCACCCCCATTACTACCTTGCTGTCAGGTTCGCTATTTCTTCCATTGCCTTTACGCACATTCCCCACTTTATGAGTTTGTTGTTTTGCATGCGTGTTCCAGTAAAAGACTTTACCCTGATCTCTGTCTCGCCGTTGCATTTCGGATCCAAGCCTTCCCTCCTTCCCTCGCCACTCGAGCCCGGCGTCCTTGCCTCGAGTATCGTAACAGAATATTCCGACCACCCATGGATCCCGCCGGCGAAGACAGATTCCTCACCGCCCTCTCCATGCAAGCGGAGCGTTCGAGCCAGATGGCGCAAGCCATCGCGGAACTCCGCCAGATCACCACCTCGCTGGCTCAACGATTCGAGACGGTCGAGGAACGTCTGGCAGCCCTCACAATTCGGTCCTCCCCGTCCGCGGGTGGGCACCCGCTCCCGCTACCCAACCCCTCTCGCTACGCAGGCGAAACCGGGCGTTGCGCGCAATTTCTCATGCAATGCGCGCTCGTGTTTGAACAACTGCCGCAAGCCTACGCTAGCGATGAGGCTAAGGTAGCTTTTATCACCAGCCTGCTCAGGGGAGACGCCGAGACGTGGGTGCTGGCCATCCGGGAGTCTCGACCGGAGCTGTGCACCTCCTACCCGGACTTCGTGGCAGAGATTCGCCGGGTATTCCACCATCCGGTCACGGAAGTTGAGGTAGAAGGAAGACTCCTCGACTGCGTCCAGGGGTCCCGCTCGGCTGCAGAGTACTCCGTCGCCTTCCGGATTCAGGCCGCTGGCAGCGGCTACGACGACCGAGCGTTGAGGGGGGTGTTTCGTCGCGGGCTTAACTCCGATCTCAAGGACGAACTGGCTACACGCGACGCTGGCACCACCTTCGACGACTTGGTCGACATAGTCATCGGCCTTGATCACCGCCTTCAGGAGCGACGGAGGGAGCTGAGCGGTCGGCGGCCCGACGAGCCACGAACCCGGTCGTTGAGAACCAACGCCGGCAGCGAGCGCGTGCGACGTCGGGAGATTTCCCCCGAACCCATGCTGATTGGTGGGGGGAACGACCGCATCGAACCCGGGGCTCGCCGCACCCAAGGCCCCCAACCAAAGACCTCCGGCACATGTAAGTCCCTGTCGAAGAAACGACATAGGCGACCGCGGGAGGCAAAACCCCCTACCCCCGTAACGCGATTGGAGCTGGAAAGTGAATTGACTGGGCCTTCCAGCTCCCAAGCAGTGCGGGCATTAGTGGACTCGGGGGCCGACGGGTGCATTATCGATCCCGAGTTGGCAGACTCATTGGGCTGCCAACTTATCGACCTCCTGCCCCCCAAGGAGTTCGTGGACCTGGACGGAGGACTATTAGCGCGAGTCACGCACATCACGGCCCCGCTCAAACTTCGGGTAGCGGGGAACCATGTGGAGCACCGCCAATTTTTAGTCATGCCCTCCCGGAATGCGCCATTGGTATTGGGTCTTCCCTGGCTCAATACCCACGACCCATCCATCTCCTGGGAGGGTCCCACCATTCAGGGCTGGAGCCCCTACTGCTACGCCAACTGCCTACGGTCGGCTACGGCAGGGCAAGATCCCTCCCGCGTTGGCCCGCCCGAGGCCATCTGCCTCAAGGGTGTGCCACAATGTTACCATGACCTGCGGGAGGTGTTCAGCAAGGACAGAGCCCAATCCCTGCCACCCCACCGACCGTATGACTGTGCCATTGACTTGCAGCCAGGGGCTCCATTACCGGACTCCAGACTTTACCACATTTCACAACCGGAACGGGAAGCCCTGAGCACTTACATAGACTCCTCTCTAGCGGCGGGACTCATTCGCCCGTCGCGTTCCCCGCTGGGCGCAGGGTTTTTCTTTATCGAGAAGAAGGACGGATCCCTGCGCCCATGCGTTGACTACCGGGGCCTGAACGACATCACCATCCGTAACAGATACCCTCTCCCCCTCATGGATTCGGCCTTCGCGCCCCTTCAGTCCGCCACCATGTTTTCTAAATTAGACCTTCGCAGCGCCTACCATTTGGTCCGTATCCGTGAGGGGGATGAATGGAAAACAGCATTCAAGACACCTTTAGGGCACTTCGAATACCTGGTGATGCCGTTCGGGCTCACGAACGCGCCCGCCGTTTTCCAAAATCTGATAAATGATGTGCTCAGGGACTTCCTCAATGTTTTCGTTTTTGTTTACCTCGATGACATTCTTATTTTTTCCCGCTCTGCAGAAGAACATCGGCAACACGTCCGACGGGTCCTGGCGCGGCTCCTGCAAAACCGGCTCTACGTGAAGGCAGAGAAGTGCGACTTCCATGTCCGCTCTCTGTCGTTCCTGGGGTTTGTCGTGGAGCAGGGGCAGCTCAGGGCCGACCCCGCCAAAACCAAAGCGGTGGTGGAATGGCCGACCCCTAAGACGCGCAAGCAGCTTCAGCGGTTTTTGGGGTTTGCCAACTTCTACCGCCGCTTCATTCGCGGGTATAGTCAGAAGGCACTTCCCCTCACTAACCTCACGTCCACCAAGCTCCCTTTCAGGTGGACTCCCGATGCTGAGGGGGCATTCAACCGCCTCCGTCGTGCCTTCACCAACCCCCCTGTCCTGCGTCATCCCGACCCCGAGCTTCCGTTCACGGTCGAGGTTGACGCATCCGAGTCCGGAGTAGGGGCCGTCCTTTCCCAGCGCTCTCCCACCGACCAGAAGCTACGCCCATGCGCCTTCTTCTCCCGCCGGCTCAGCCCCGCCGAGGCCAATTATGACGTCGGCAATCGGGAACTGCTGGCGGTCGTCCTGGCCCTGCAGGAATGGAGACACTGGCTTGAGGGAGCTAAACACCCCTTCACCGTCTACACGGATCACAAGAACCTGGCGGCCATCCGGTCTGCCAAGAGACTTAACTCGCGACAGGCCCGATGGTCACTCTTCCTCACCCGGTTTAACTTTTCTCTCACCTACTGCCCAGGGTCACAGAACACCAAGCCCGATGCCCTATCCCGCATCCATGAGCCGGCAGAAAGGGAGGAGACCACCACCAACATCCTGCCGGCCCAACGCATCCTGGGTGCCCTGAGGTGGGAGGTTGAGAGAAAAGTTCAGCAAGCCCTGGGGACGACCACCATCCCCAGGGGCTGTCCTAAGGATCGCCTGTTCGTCCCCGCCCCTCTTCGCACGGAGGTGCTCGTCTGGGGGCACACCTCCAAGATTGCCTGTCACCCGGGGGTCAACAGGACGATCCAACTCATCGCCCAACGGTTCTGGTGGCCGGGGTTCCGAAGGGACATCACCAGCTTCGTGAAAGCCTGCCCGACCTGCGCTTGTGGGAAAGCTTCCCACCAGCCCCCGGCAGGACTCCTCCAACCGCTACCGGTGCCGTCCAGACCCTGGTCTCACATCTCCGTCGACTTCGTGACAGGCCTCCCCCCCTCCCGTGGCAAGACGGTCGTCCTCACCGTTGTGGACCGATTCTCCAAGTCGGCCCACTTCGTCCCGTTAACCAGGTTGCCGTCCGCCATCGAGACGGCTCAACTCCTGGTTAACCACGTCGTCCGTCTCCACGGGATTCCGACGGACATCGTGTCGGACCGGGGACCGCAGTTCGTGTCCAAGGTATGGAAGCGTTTCTGTCGGTCCCTAGGGGCGTCGGCGAGCCTGTCATCCGGATACCATCCCCAGACCAACGGACAGACGGAGAGGAAGAACCAGGACCTGGAGGCGGCCCTCCGGTGCGTGTGCCTCCACAACCCGGCGTCGTGGGCCCTGCACCTACCCTGGGTGGAGTACGCCCACAACTCCCTGGTCTCCGCAGCCACAGGTCGGTCCCCATTCATGTCCGCCTGTGGCTATCAGCCGCCCTTGTTCCCCACACAGGAGGGCCAGGTGGAGGTCCCGTCTATTGAACATCACCTCAGACGGGCCCACCGAGTCTGGAAGGAGACCAGGGACGCCCTGACACGCACCGCATCCCGGAACCAGCGGTTGGCGGACCGTCATCGGAGACAGGCACCCAACTACCAGGTCGGGCAGGAGGTGTGGCTGTCCACGAGGGACCTTCGGCTGGCAGGGTCTTCAGCCAAGCTGGGCCCACGCTTTACGGGTCCCTTCCCCATCGAGGCCATCCTCAGCCCGGTCTCGGTGAGGCTCCGGCTGCCACCCACCATGAGGATCCACCCCGTCTTTCACGTTTCCCTCCTCAAGCCAGTGGAAACCAGCTCCTTAGCCCCCACGCCCACCCCCCCACCTCCCCCCCGGATGTTGGCCGACGGACCGGTCTACACCGTGCGGGAGATACTGGATTCCAGGCGCATGGGCAGAGGAGTGCAGTACCTGGTCGACTGGGAGGGCTATGGACCGGAGGAACGACAGTGGGTCCCACGTGCCTGGATCCTCGACCCATCTCTCATCCGGGCGTTCCATGCGGCTCACCCTTCCAAACCTGGTGGGCCGCCAAGAGGCGTCCGTTGAGGGGGGGGCACTGTCACATCTCGTCGCCGTCCTGGGCGCGCCCCGCCCCTCCTGTCATCTCCTCCGCTGCTCCCTGGAGACGGCCCCTCCCATCATCACGCACCTGGGTTCCCACAGCTGTTTGTCATTCCCGTAATTGTGCCTTCTGACTATATCTACCCATTGCGCTATCCTGTCTCCGTCGGAATATTTCGGAAGTCACCCCCATTACTACCTTGCTGTCAGGTTCGCTATTTCTTCCATTGCCTTTACGCACATTCCCCACTTTATGAGTTTGTTGTTTTGCATGCGTGTTCCAGTAAAAGACTTTACCCTGATCTCTGTCTCGCCGTTGCATTTCGGATCCAAGCCTTCCCTCCTTCCCTCGCCACTCGAGCCCGGCGTCCTTGCCTCGAGTATCGTAACATTGCTAGAAAATGTGTACATGTTGGTATGTTCTACCCCACTCCATAGTGTAGTTTCTCTCATCATTTCTGATGTTGTGAACTTATTTAAGAACAGGCTTTCCTGTATAGCCCAACAACTTGCCATCACAACTCAGTCAACAAACATAAAAAACTAACAACATAGCACTCTTTTGTTGCCAGCGATGGAATACAATTGTTGGTGTGTGTGTGTGTGCGTGCGCGTGTGTGCGTGTGTGTGTGTGTGTGTGTGTGTGTGTGTGTGTGTGTGTGCGTGTGTGTGTGTGTGTGTGTGTGTGTGTGTGTGCGTGCGTGCGTGCGTGTGTGTGTGTGTGTGTGTGTGTGTGTGTGTGTGCTTGTGTGAAGGTATTTTGACAAGAGGTAGAATAAATGAGGAAAAATTTATCACTAAGCATATCTAACTGGATTATGTTCCACAAAAATATTCGTTTTGCCCTGTTTTGTTATTGACAAAACCAAAAAGTAAGGGTGTGGCCTATATAAATTATTATTTTGATATTTGATAACTTGCTGAAGCCCAAACCAGCCGTCTTTGGACAATTTACACCATCATCTGGTTGCCAGCTAATTGGAGGGGGCCTCATTCCAACTTCACACAGGAAGGGTGGAACCTGGAATTGAACCCTGAACCTGTACACCAGGGATGTCAATCTCATGTTTTGTCGCGAGCCAAGTTTCAGCTTCCTTTGGAGGGCCGATGCAAAATCTCAGCTATTTATCTCCCATGACAATTTGACATTTCGGTACAGATTTAAGCAAGGATAATGAAAGTTGACAGAGATGATTTGCTCCTGCGGGCCACATAAAATGACATGGTGATGTGCTTCCCATTGGCCAAAGGTGGCTTATCATACATTGATGGAAAATGAATGAAATTAGATCCATAACATCACAAAGCGAGAGCATTTCCATAGGAAAAAAACATTATTTTTTTAATTGAAAAAGTTTGCATTGTGTAACAGACTGGTGGAATGTGTCGTATATCCTCACTTTGATTTTTTTTCTTCCGATTTTAAAATGAAAACCATTTTTCACAACTTGCTTAGCTCATTTCTTGACAAGAAAGGAGAAAATGGGTACAGCCACTCAGTAACGATGACAGGACAAAAAAAAAACAAGTCTCAAAGAATGAAGAAGCAATTCAAATATAATACTGTGTTACTGACAAATTGAAGAAAAAAAGGCAAAAAAACTAAGTCAATAAATATTTATGATCCATACTATGGCACAAATATGCAGCAGTCGGTTTGGCAAATGTTTGCTCATTTTTTCCCAAACCAAATTACTATGGAAACAGTGCAAAAGGGAAGGGAGTGGGGAGGACACTTTTCATTGAGCACTAGCTAAAATACATAGCAAAAAATTCAAATTTTATACAAAACCTTTTACTTTAACAGTTTATAAAAATGTTTTCTTGTGTTTTCATCAATATTTACATAGGCTATTTAGCAAAAAGTAGTATGCTCTGTTTTACCAAAGTCTAATTATTTTTTTCTGAACTATTGTTTTATTATTTCATAAAAAGCTGAATAAGGCTATTGTAACAACCCAGGATCAATATACAGTACAAACATGAATGTATTTACAGTTTGTTATCTATAGAAGAGTGGTGCAAAATTTCTGACTGAGGGGGCTGAGCACACGAGCAAGGCATTTTACAAGAACGTGACGTGCTTTTCCTCTCCGACTTTTGTAGACTCTCACGGACTCTCACAGCCACTCATTCATGTTCATATAAAATCCGCTCAATGTAAGGAGAGTGTTATTCAAGTGACAGTGAAGAAAAGGATGCCAGATTCAAGGAAACTAAATAAGATTGTCATATTCTGCTGCAGTTCAACACCAACTCAAACAGTGTGTATGTTATATGTGTGTTTTGTTTCCCACATCTCTTTTAAATACCTGTTCGGATGTCATACACTTTTAATTGCTGATTTTTCATGGTGAAAGCCTTTGCACAGCGGTAAAACAAAAATAGTTGGAAATAATATGCAGGGAATGAAAGTAACAGCAGGTTTGTTTGACACAATTTGTTGTTGAACAGTAATGTCATTTGGAACATCTTTCAGTGGTTAAGAACACTTCCAATAGGTGTTTTTTTACGTATATATCAGAATCGATTAAAAAAATAAATAATTGCATATTTGATGATTCTGTAGCCTCTTGGAGGCACAAACCTCATACTAGGCTTGGCTTTTCGGTTACATTTTTATGTGATGAGGAAGATGGGGTGGGGGTTTGTACACTTATAAAACGGATATCATGATGAGCTGAAGATTTGCGAAATCAGTGAAAACAGAAACTCGAAAAGTCACACGCATATGCATGAAAAGACGACATAAAGGATGTGCGTGAAGGGGCAGGTGTTGTTGAGATACAGTATATGCTACACTAAGTGAGTAACGAGAGACGCAGCTACTCTACTCTATGAGAGCCAAGAGTCCGAATTCCCTCACCTGGCCCTGCTTCGCCTGAAGTTCTCAGGAAATTGCAGGACTCGACGCATATCAAATAATAAAATATCGAAATTGCATAATGTGCACGTATACCACAATATATTATCACCTCTTTCCATTCCAACACCTGACTGTGGCTGTCTATCATAAATAAAATATCATATTTATATGTGTTTTCCATTTGAATTTTTATAAGGTATACTTTGTAAAATATTGTTTTTAAAGTGGGAAAACGTAGAAATGATGATGGGGATGGAAAAGAACAGCGGCAATAGGTGAGTGTGTACCTGCTTTCATCAAATGTGAGCAATGATCATATTTCTTTGGGCTCAAAATACCCTGGTCCTCAGATGTTCAGGGTAAAACTTACAGTACCAGGGGCTGTTCCTCTGTTATATGTTGACTATACTTCACCCGATGAGAAAAAAAATTACATTAAGGCAAATTGCAGTTCTTATTGCCCTAAACAATTTCCCGTTTAAAGCTTGGGTTGCGGGGAGTTGAGGTGAAGTTGTTACTGTTCACAAATGCCAGGATACAGCTTTTCTCCAATCTCCTCTTGTTGCGGTCTATCTGTTTAGTGCTATGAAGAGCGCAGGTACCAAAACAGGGTTAAAAGTGCTGCTCTTTATTTCAAAAGCCCTCCACTCTTGGGCATGTATTTTGAACTGACCTGTTCCACAAATTTCCCAACCATCTTGAACACACTCGCTACTTTACTTGTGTTTGAATGACACATACAAAATGAGGTAGAAGGAAGACTCCTCGACTGCGTCCAGGGGTCCCGCTCGGCTGCAGAGTACTCCGTCGCCTTCCGGATTCAGGCCGCTGGCAGCGGCTACGACGACCGAGCGTTGAGGGGGGTGTTTCGTCGCGGGCTTAACTCCGATCTCAAGGACGAACTGGCTACACGCGACGCTGGCACCACCTTCGACGACTTGGTCGACATAGTCATCGGCCTTGATCACCGCCTTCAGGAGCGACGGAGGGAGCTGAGCGGTCGGCGGCCCGACGAGCCACGAACCCGGTCGTTGAGAACCAACGCCGGCAGCGAGCGCGTGCGACGTCGGGAGATTTCCCCCGAACCCATGCTGATTGGTGGGGGGAACGACCGCATCGAACCCGGGGCTCGCCGCACCCAAGGCCCCCAACCAAAGACCTCCGGCACATGTAAGTCCCTGTCGAAGAAACGACATAGGCGACCGCGGGAGGCAAAACCCCCTACCCCCGTAACGCGATTGGAGCTGGAAAGTGAATTGACTGGGCCTTCCAGCTCCCAAGCAGTGCGGGCATTAGTGGACTCGGGGGCCGACGGGTGCATTATCGATCCCGAGTTGGCAGACTCATTGGGCTGCCAACTTATCGACCTCCTGCCCCCCAAGGAGTTCGTGGACCTGGACGGAGGACTATTAGCGCGAGTCACGCACATCACGGCCCCGCTCAAACTTCGGGTAGCGGGGAACCATGTGGAGCACCGCCAATTTTTAGTCATGCCCTCCCGGAATGCGCCATTGGTATTGGGTCTTCCCTGGCTCAATACCCACGACCCATCCATCTCCTGGGAGGGTCCCACCATTCAGGGCTGGAGCCCCTACTGCTACGCCAACTGCCTACGGTCGGCTACGGCAGGGCAAGATCCCTCCCGCGTTGGCCCGCCCGAGGCCATCTGCCTCAAGGGTGTGCCACAATGTTACCATGACCTGCGGGAGGTGTTCAGCAAGGACAGAGCCCAATCCCTGCCACCCCACCGACCGTATGACTGTGCCATTGACTTGCAGCCAGGGGCTCCATTACCGGACTCCAGACTTTACCACATTTCACAACCGGAACGGGAAGCCCTGAGCACTTACATAGACTCCTCTCTAGCGGCGGGACTCATTCGCCCGTCGCGTTCCCCGCTGGGCGCAGGGTTTTTCTTTATCGAGAAGAAGGACGGATCCCTGCGCCCATGCGTTGACTACCGGGGCCTGAACGACATCACCATCCGTAACAGATACCCTCTCCCCCTCATGGATTCGGCCTTCGCGCCCCTTCAGTCCGCCACCATGTTTTCTAAATTAGACCTTCGCAGCGCCTACCATTTGGTCCGTATCCGTGAGGGGGATGAATGGAAAACAGCATTCAAGACACCTTTAGGGCACTTCGAATACCTGGTGATGCCGTTCGGGCTCACGAACGCGCCCGCCGTTTTCCAAAATCTGATAAATGATGTGCTCAGGGACTTCCTCAATGTTTTCGTTTTTGTTTACCTCGATGACATTCTTATTTTTTCCCGCTCTGCAGAAGAACATCGGCAACACGTCCGACGGGTCCTGGCGCGGCTCCTGCAAAACCGGCTCTACGTGAAGGCAGAGAAGTGCGACTTCCATGTCCGCTCTCTGTCGTTCCTGGGGTTTGTCGTGGAGCAGGGGCAGCTCAGGGCCGACCCCGCCAAAACCAAAGCGGTGGTGGAATGGCCGACCCCTAAGACGCGCAAGCAGCTTCAGCGGTTTTTGGGGTTTGCCAACTTCTACCGCCGCTTCATTCGCGGGTATAGTCAGAAGGCACTTCCCCTCACTAACCTCACGTCCACCAAGCTCCCTTTCAGGTGGACTCCCGATGCTGAGGGGGCATTCAACCGCCTCCGTCGTGCCTTCACCAACCCCCCTGTCCTGCGTCATCCCGACCCCGAGCTTCCGTTCACGGTCGAGGTTGACGCATCCGAGTCCGGAGTAGGGGCCGTCCTTTCCCAGCGCTCTCCCACCGACCAGAAGCTACGCCCATGCGCCTTCTTCTCCCGCCGGCTCAGCCCCGCCGAGGCCAATTATGACGTCGGCAATCGGGAACTGCTGGCGGTCGTCCTGGCCCTGCAGGAATGGAGACACTGGCTTGAGGGAGCTAAACACCCCTTCACCGTCTACACGGATCACAAGAACCTGGCGGCCATCCGGTCTGCCAAGAGACTTAACTCGCGACAGGCCCGATGGTCACTCTTCCTCACCCGGTTTAACTTTTCTCTCACCTACTGCCCAGGGTCACAGAACACCAAGCCCGATGCCCTATCCCGCATCCATGAGCCGGCAGAAAGGGAGGAGACCACCACCAACATCCTGCCGGCCCAACGCATCCTGGGTGCCCTGAGGTGGGAGGTTGAGAGAAAAGTTCAGCAAGCCCTGGGGACGACCACCATCCCCAGGGGCTGTCCTAAGGATCGCCTGTTCGTCCCCGCCCCTCTTCGCACGGAGGTGCTCGTCTGGGGGCACACCTCCAAGATTGCCTGTCACCCGGGGGTCAACAGGACGATCCAACTCATCGCCCAACGGTTCTGGTGGCCGGGGTTCCGAAGGGACATCACCAGCTTCGTGAAAGCCTGCCCGACCTGCGCTTGTGGGAAAGCTTCCCACCAGCCCCCGGCAGGACTCCTCCAACCGCTACCGGTGCCGTCCAGACCCTGGTCTCACATCTCCGTCGACTTCGTGACAGGCCTCCCCCCCTCCCGTGGCAAGACGGTCGTCCTCACCGTTGTGGACCGATTCTCCAAGTCGGCCCACTTCGTCCCGTTAACCAGGTTGCCGTCCGCCATCGAGACGGCTCAACTCCTGGTTAACCACGTCGTCCGTCTCCACGGGATTCCGACGGACATCGTGTCGGACCGGGGACCGCAGTTCGTGTCCAAGGTATGGAAGCGTTTCTGTCGGTCCCTAGGGGCGTCGGCGAGCCTGTCATCCGGATACCATCCCCAGACCAACGGACAGACGGAGAGGAAGAACCAGGACCTGGAGGCGGCCCTCCGGTGCGTGTGCCTCCACAACCCGGCGTCGTGGGCCCTGCACCTACCCTGGGTGGAGTACGCCCACAACTCCCTGGTCTCCGCAGCCACAGGTCGGTCCCCATTCATGTCCGCCTGTGGCTATCAGCCGCCCTTGTTCCCCACACAGGAGGGCCAGGTGGAGGTCCCGTCTATTGAACATCACCTCAGACGGGCCCACCGAGTCTGGAAGGAGACCAGGGACGCCCTGACACGCACCGCATCCCGGAACCAGCGGTTGGCGGACCGTCATCGGAGACAGGCACCCAACTACCAGGTCGGGCAGGAGGTGTGGCTGTCCACGAGGGACCTTCGGCTGGCAGGGTCTTCAGCCAAGCTGGGCCCACGCTTTACGGGTCCCTTCCCCATCGAGGCCATCCTCAGCCCGGTCTCGGTGAGGCTCCGGCTGCCACCCACCATGAGGATCCACCCCGTCTTTCACGTTTCCCTCCTAGAAAATGTGTACATGTTGGTATGTTCTACCCCACTCCATAGTGTAGTTTCTCTCATCATTTCTGATGTTGTGAACTTATTTAAGAACAGGCTTTCCTGTATAGCCCAACAACTTGCCATCACAACTCAGTCAACAAACATAAAAAACTAACAACATAGCACTCTTTTGTTGCCAGCGATGGAATACAATTGTTGGTGTGTGTGTGTGTGCGTGCGCGTGTGTGCGTGTGTGTGTGTGTGTGTGTGTGTGTGTGTGTGTGTGTGTGTGTGTGTGTGTGTGTGTGTGTGTGTGTGTGTGTGTGTGTGTGTGCGTGCGTGTGTGTGTGTGTGTGTGTGTGTGTGTGTGTGTGTGTGTGTGTGTGTGTGTGTGTGTGTGCTTGTGTGAAGGTATTTTGACAAGAGGTAGAATAAATGAGGAAAAATTTATCACTAAGCATATCTAACTGGATTATGTTCCACAAAAATATTCGTTTTGCCCTGTTTTGTTATTGACAAAACCAAAAAGTAAGGGTGTGGCCTATATAAATTATTATTTTGATATTTGATAACTTGCTGAAGCCCAAACCAGCCGTCTTTGGACAATTTACACCATCATCTGGTTGCCAGCTAATTGGAGGGGGCCTCATTCCAACTTCACACAGGAAGGGTGGAACCTGGAATTGAACCCTGAACCTGTACACCAGGGATGTCAATCTCATGTTTTGTCGCGAGCCAAGTTTCAGCTTCCTTTGGAGGGCCGATGCAAAATCTCAGCTATTTATCTCCCATGACAATTTGACATTTCGGTACAGATTTAAGCAAGGATAATGAAAGTTGACAGAGATGATTTGCTCCTGCGGGCCACATAAAATGACATGGTGATGTGCTTCCCATTGGCCAAAGGTGGCTTATCATACATTGATGGAAAATGAATGAAATTAGATCCATAACATCACAAAGCGAGAGCATTTCCATAGGAAAAAAACATTATTTTTTTAATTGAAAAAGTTTGCATTGTGTAACAGACTGGTGGAATGTGTCGTATATCCTCACTTTGATTTTTTTTCTTCCGATTTTAAAATGAAAACCATTTTTCACAACTTGCTTAGCTCATTTCTTGACAAGAAAGGAGAAAATGGGTACAGCCACTCAGTAACGATGACAGGACAAAAAAAAAACAAGTCTCAAAGAATGAAGAAGCAATTCAAATATAATACTGTGTTACTGACAAATTGAAGAAAAAAAGGCAAAAAAACTAAGTCAATAAATATTTATGATCCATACTATGGCACAAATATGCAGCAGTCGGTTTGGCAAATGTTTGCTCATTTTTTCCCAAACCAAATTACTATGGAAACAGTGCAAAAGGGAAGGGAGTGGGGCGGACACTTTTCATTGAGCACTAGCTAAAATACATAGCAAAAAATTCAAATTTTATACAAAACCTTTTACTTTAACAGTTTATAAAAATGTTTTCTTGTGTTTTCATCAATATTTACATAGGCTATTTAGCAAAAAGTAGTATGCTCTGTTTTACCAAAGTCTAATTATTTTTTTCTGAACTATTGTTTTATTATTTCATAAAAAGCTGAATAAGGCTATTGTAACAACCCAGGATCAATATACAGTACAAACATGAATGTATTTACAGTTTGTTATCTATAGAAGAGTGGTGCAAAATTTCTGACTGAGGGGGCTGAGCACACGAGCAAGGCATTTTACAAGAACGTGACGTGCTTTTCCTCTCCGACTTTTGTAGACTCTCACGGACTCTCACAGCCACTCATTCATGTTCATATAAAATCCGCTCAATGTAAGGAGAGTGTTATTCAAGTGACAGTGAAGAAAAGGATGCCAGATTCAAGGAAACTAAATAAGATTGTCATATTCTGCTGCAGTTCAACACCAACTCAAACAGTGTGTATGTTATATGTGTGTTTTGTTTCCCACATCTCTTTTAAATACCTGTTCGGATGTCATACACTTTTAATTGCTGATTTTTCATGGTGAAAGCCTTTGCACAGCGGTAAAACAAAAATAGTTGGAAATAATATGCAGGGAATGAAAGTAACAGCAGGTTTGTTTGACACAATTTGTTGTTGAACAGTAATGTCATTTGGAACATCTTTCAGTGGTTAAGAACACTTCCAATAGGTGTTTTTTTACGTATATATCAGAATCGATTAAAAAAATAAATAATTGCATATTTGATGATTCTGTAGCCTCTTGGAGGCACAAACCTCATACTAGGCTTGGCTTTTCGGTTACATTTTTATGTGATGAGGAAGATGGGGTGGGGGTTTGTACACTTATAAAACGGATATCATGATGAGCTGAAGATTTGCGAAATCAGTGAAAACTGAAACTCGAAAAGTCACACGCATATGCATGAAAAGACGACATAAAGGATGTGCGTGAAGGGGCAGGTGTTGTTGAGATACAGTATATGCTACACTAAGTGAGTAACGAGAGACGCAGCTACTCTACTCTATGAGAGCCAAGAGTCCGAATTCCCTCACCTGGCCCTGCTTCGCCTGAAGTTCTCAGGAAATTGCAGGACTCGACGCATATCAAATAATAAAATATCGAAATTGCATAATGTGCACGTATACCACAATATATTATCACCTCTTTCCATTCCAACACCTGACTGTGGCTGTCTATCATAAATAAAATATCATATTTATATGTGTTTTCCATTTGAATTTTTATAAGGTATACTTTGTAAAATATTGTTTTTAAAGTGGGAAAACGTAGAAATGATGATGGGGATGGAAAAGAACAGCGGCAATAGGTGAGTGTGTACCTGCTTTCATCAAATGTGAGCAATGATCATATTTCTTTGGGCTCAAAATACCCTGGTCCTCAGATGTTCAGGGTAAAACTTACAGTACCAGGGGCTGTTCCTCTGTTATATGTTGACTATACTTCACCCGATGAGAAAAAAAATTACATTAAGGCAAATTGCAGTTCTTATTGCCCTAAACAATTTCCCGTTTAAAGCTTGGGTTGCGGGGAGTTGAGGTGAAGTTGTTACTGTTCACAAATGCCAGGATACAGCTTTTCTCCAATCTCCTCTTGTTGCGGTCTATCTGTTTAGTGCTATGAAGAGCGCAGGTACCAAAACAGGGTTAAAAGTGCTGCTCTTTATTTCAAAAGCCCTCCACTCTTGGGCATGTATTTTGAACTGACCTGTTCCACAAATTTCCCAACCATCTTGAACACACTCGCTACTTTACTTGTGTTTGAATGACACATACAAAATAATGCATTTGTGGATGATGAATTAACCACCGGTGTGCACACAGCTACACAGGATCTGAAAGCCACACGTGATCAATCCCAACATATTTTGACACAGGATACATGCTGGATACACCTTCAAGTAACATGAAAGGAAGATGGCAGATGGAATAAGAATTAAAAAAAAAAAACATCAACAACAACAAAAAAAACCTGTTGATTTTGAAGCATGTGTGTAGTTAGGTGGGTGAAAATGTGGCTGGCAGAGTGCTTGGGCGATATCTGCGTGCCAGTCAAGAAAGTCCCAGAGAGCATGGGTATAAATATCTATCCCCCTTTTCTTTGTTTGCCTGGGGAATCCAAATAGTCATTCAAACCAGTGAAAATCAAATCAAGGCAGCAACTTGGCCAGTTCATGGTCAGCCTCCATCTCCTCTATTACTTTTCGTTCAACCTCAAATCTTTGCCTGTTCCCAGCTCATTTTCTATTTTTTTCCAAACGGCAATCACTATCATGGGAAAAGGAATTTCCATTTCCACATTGCCGTTCGTCCTTACCATCAAAACAAAAGAAAAATAACACTTGCGATCTCTCGAACCTCTCCGACCTCACATATCAAGCTCCCGAACACGCCAGCGCCACTTGTGCACAAACCAGAAAAGGGATAAAAGATTGGAAAAAGATACTGAAAGTTATTCCTCATCTTCCCCAAAGCCAAACCGAGTAACAGCAGCAGCAACTTTCTCAAGACTGCCAATCGCAGTCAAACTTGTTGTGAACATACCAGAGGAAGTAGGTATAATCTAATGTTGACAACAAAAATACGACTGACAAAGTATGAGAGGAGAGGGATTGGCAGAATGACAGAAAAGGGTCAGGGAGGTTGTTTGCAGGTATTGGGGCTGTGCTCGCTGAAAGCCTGAACCTGCCACTGTCTACCCTGCGAGTGATCCAGAATGTCTCATGTTTCTAAACTTTCTTATTCAGACTTTGTAATAGATGTTGGCGGGGCTCTGCGGTGGCATCTCTTGGACGATGTACACTGGGTGGCCGTAATCACCACTGACTTTTTCGTAGTGGGGGCAAAACACGCTGTCAGCAGTCCTGAGCGGGATGATGATGTCGCTGGGCTCTGAGCCATTATTGTTTCCGCCACTGCCGCTTCGCTTCGGCGTGGCTAGAGTGCTCAGAGACAATGTGGCCGCATGCTGTGGCGAGTGCTTGCGGTGACGCCGCCGGTACTTGAGCAGTAGCAGCACCAGCATGATTATGATGATGATAAAGATGACACTGCCTGAGGCGATGCTGACAAAGATGGCCACCCCAGAGCCGATGATATTGGACGACTTCCCGCCTGTGTTGTTTGCATCACTTTCTCTGGATGCTGCGCCTGATGGAAAAAGGAAGACAGGCGTGAGGGTGGAAAGGACAGAAAAGGCTTGTTTTTCATGGAACCTATGTTCCTCCATTTTAGAGGTTCAGTCTTTTAGGACTGGCTTGAAAGTGTTGCAAAAATTCAAGGCTCAACTTCAGAAAACAGACACACCCGAATTGGTCATGTCCTGAGCACTCAGAAACTGTGAGATCATTTCAGTTGAGAGAAAGTGTTAAAATGGCCTCTGCCTAAGATGGCTCAAAGGTTTGCTGCTTAACTCATATTCTACAAATGCAACAGTAGCTAAAATGGAACTGTATAGTGCCACTTAGCAGTTTTTTTGACGACGATACTAGTGCACCGTGTTCTACCGGAAACAAATTCCTTGTGTGTTCTACATACTTGGCAATAAAGATGATTCTGATTCTGATGAATCAGAATGCCGTGCTCGGACAAATTGAGGCGCATAGAGCATGCAACATTACCATAAAGAAAATTTTGGACTTAAAATCCCCTTCATTGTAAGGTAAAAACTCACAAAAACTGTTCAAACTCAGATGATGTTTCAATTGCATTGGTTTTGTGCACCAAAACCAATTTACATTTGGAATATTGTTCCTCAATCATGTCTTGGATGTGTTTGAAATTCCCAAAAGCACGTCAGATGTGGTTTATGCTTTCACGAAAAGAAAACAGGGACAAGAGACCTCTTATGTTTCGTTTCATTTTATTTATCTATGTATTCATTTTTGTAATGTATCCAGGGAGACATGTCAGCACGGTGACTCTTGTACGAGACAGACCGAGAGTGAGGATACTTATATTGAAGGCTTTTCTATGAAGGTCAAATTAAATGGGTTGCCATCCGGCCTACGAAGAGTGCTGCCTGAAAACGAGGACAAAAAAGCCACTTTAATGCTCGGTGTATAATTTGAAACTAACAACCCAGAGGGTATATATATATATATATATATATATATATATATATATATATATATATATATATATATATATATATATATATATATACTTGAAACTAACAACCCAGAGGTTATATATATATATATATATATATATATATATATATATATATATATATATATATATATATATATATATATATATATATATATATATATAAAACCTCTGGGTTAGTTTCAAATTATACACCGAGCATTAAAGTGGCTTTTTTGTCCTCGTTTTCAGGCAGCACTCTTCGTAGGCCGGATGGCAACCCATTTAATATATATATATATATTTTTTTTTAATTAAAATAAAAAGATACATTTCCTGTCTTTCCGAACCTCTAAATGATGAAAAATGGTTGCGCCCAGGACTAAAGGCTGGGTGTACACAGGTCCTGCCTGGTCTCCAAGCTTTCTGCTGATCTCTCGAGTGATCTATCTGCAGTAGTATTGAGGTAAGAGCTGATACAAGTTGGCAGGCAGCCCAAAGCAAGAACCCTTCTGCTGTCATACAAGGAGATTATACTGCCTCATACATTCTGCTCTAATGCCCAAATGCTCCTGGTCGCAGCTGACCTGAAGGGTGCCTTTTTTTACAATAGCACAAGATATTAATAAATGGCAAAATACAGTTGGAGCAAAGCATTACTTTTGGAGTTCATTCATTCATGTATTCATTCATCTTCCGAACCGCGTCATCCTCACTAAGGTCGCGGGTGGTGCTGGCGCCTATCCCGTCTATCTTCGGGCAGTCAGCCGGGGACACACTGAACCGGTTGCCAGCCAATAACAGTGCATACAGTAATTAACAACCCTTCATACTGACGATTGGTTCTTTTTTACTGAAAATGTCACTTCAATGATGGATTGCAGTACATGGGACTGGACCAGCATCATGATGACTTTAAAGTCCTTGAGAGTGAAGAGGCCAGAGATGCCTAGAATGTTAATGGCCAACAGTCAATTACAAAGGGATTAATTGGGGTGCATTCTTTCAGAATCAGAATCAGAATCAGAATCATCTTTATTGCCAAGTATGTAGAACACACAAGGAATTTGTTTCCGGTAGACACCTGTTGTTTCAATAAATTACCCTCTCTGTTATCATGGGTGCTGATTTTAAAATGGCGGAAGATGAACTCACCTGGCTTTTCCAGCACTTCATTATTTTTGTGGGTGTCCTTGCTGTCTGGGTGCTTAGGAGAGTAGGGAACCCTGGTGGGTTTGTCTTTGGGTGAAATAGGATCAGTAGTATCTGAGAAATCACAATTAAGGTGTCGTTTTGAGTTTTCAAGTTCAGTTTTCTAGTCACCAAAAAGCATACAATTTCCTCAAAAGCCGACAGTGCATTTTATAATTTGATGTGACTCATATATTCATTAATATTTAGATTTCTTGGACATAGTATTTTCAGTGATCTGAAAAGTACTTTGTTGGAGCGGTTGTGAAAGTGCTATATAAATAATGTCGTATCGAGTTGGATTGCATGGTAATGTAGTGAATTCTATTCCCTTTTGTGTAACTCTACTGGATGCATATCACACCCTCCACCACTATTGTAACTTTTATTTTGTGCACCCTGCAATGCGGCACACCCTATATATGCAGACTATTTTAAAATCTTCTAAAACCTTCTTCAAATTTCTATTCCCTCTTGTTCCCTCAGATCCTCTTTCTCCCTGCACCTCTGTGTGCCCCCCCCCACTGCGTGTCTCAGCACGATGGGGGACAGAGCTTTCAGCTGCTCTACCCCCAAACTCTGGAACTCACTTCTTCCCAACATTCGTAACATGGATTCTCTTCCCACCTTCAAATCCCATCTCAAAACCCACCTATTTAAAATTCCATTTTCTGTGTAGCTCCATCTCTTCTTTCTATTTATAATTGTATTTTATTTATTACATTCTATTTATAATGGTATTTTATGTATTATTGTATATATGCTTGTCTGTGACTGTAAAGTGTCCTTGAAAGCTTTGAAAGGCGCTTAAAATAAAATGTATTATTATTATTATTATTATTATTATTATTATTATTATTATTATTATTATTATTATTATTATTATTATTATTATTATTATTAAAATGGACAATTCATTGAATGTGCACCTTATACTTCAATGTGCCTCTTAGTGCGGAAAATATGGTACTCACAGGTCTACTTAAGCCAAAATGACTACAACAACAAAAATATTAATAGTATATCACGATGATTAGGGTTAAAAACCACCACTGCGGTTTTCAGGATTTGTGTCGTGTGGAGGTGTGATTGTTGTATCTTAGGTATGAACTGATGATTATTTTAGGGTCCGATTCTGTTGTCTTTCGACCCGTTTGTCTACCACCCATCATGTCATTGTCTCAACTTCATTCAACTCAACCCAACTCAACTGCAGATGAAAAGGTTTCTTCAGCCGTCATCTGTACTTCTTTGAAGGTCTCTGACGTTTCTCTTCTCATCTAAGAGGCTGTGTAAGCGAACTAAAATTTGCTGGTAGTTTTGGTCACCTCCTGTATTTTGTTCTTCTACTTTCATTCCTTTCATAACTTTGCTGCTGTGAAATTTAAATTTCTCCATTGCGACACTAATAAAGGCAAATCCAATCCAATATCCCTACAGTCCAGAGGTGGCAGTGCCATACCTCTGCTATGATAGGTGCCTGATCTCAGTTTGGGGGGAGCAGAGGACTAACCCTGAGGCTACACTGAATACTTCTATTGTCCTGACTGATTACTTCTATTGTCCTGCCTGATTATGGGGTCTATGACTGGCCTGATTGCCCCATTTGCTCTGGTATGACCTCATCAGCATAACTAAGCCTATGTGGTTTTAGAAGTCTGTTTTAAGAATGATCCAAATTAAACCTTACCCCGCCATGGCGATTTAGTGAAGGGTTCTGCTGTTTTATAAAAATAGCTTCTTTTATTCCCCTTTCCAACCATCTATTTTCTTTCGCTAATATTTTAACCTAATTATCGTCAAATGAGTGGTTACTAGATTTTAGGTGCATATGTACTGCAGATTGATTGCCCACTAGTATTATACCTGCGATGTTGATAAAGAGTTTTTGAGAATCTGTTTAGTCTCCCCAATGTATTGCTCTTTACAATTTTCATTTTACAGGGTATTGAATAAACTACATTACTTTGTTTTTCATTTGTTTATCTTTTGGGCCAAAACTACCAGCAAACTTTTGTTCGCTGACGAAGCCTCATGGATGAGAAGCGAAACGTCCGACACCTTCAAAGAAGTACAGATGACGGCTGAAGAAACCTTTTCATCAATGGACCACTCCTGTATGACTGAGAGCTTACACAGACGTCAACTCAACTGCATATAGCACTTTCAAACAGCCAATGCTGCATACAAAATGCTGTACATGCAGGGACTATCATAAATCAGTCACAAAGAGAATGGAAAGCACCAAGAGGTAAAACGAAGACTACACTGTCTTGTCAGGTGTGATCCTTATGATTGCCAATCAGCTCTCTCCACTAAAGCTTGACCTGTCCTTGTGTGCATTGATTTGTTGTCAGGATGTTTGTGTTTAGTTCGGCTTTCCTTCAGTAAGTCTCTGATCCTTGTAGCATGGCCTTTACTGGGAATTCTAGCCTTCTGTGTCACAGACCATCATTATCAAGGCTTGACTGCTTTCCTGCACATGCACTATAACTGTATATCTTCTTCACATGAGCCGTAAGCGGTTACTTGTTTCAAACTGTGACATTTGTGTCATAAATAAAGTACAGTACTCGGCTATTCGCACGGGACAGGGAAAGCTGTGAATTGCAAAACGCCGTAACCCAAATCCTCCGTAGCCCAAAAAAATATCTATTGTATGACATAGTTTAAACTTCAAATGGATTACAAACCATAATCCCAAGAGTTTAATATAATTTTATGGATATTGAAAGAAGAGCGATTGCATTTTCCGATATACGTAAAACATCGGGTGACAGTTTATATTAAAGCATAAACGGTGCGCTATTTTCAACACTGTGCCACAAGCAAATGTGACAGCCTCTGGGAATTGCAAAAAAGCACCTGATTCAGGAAAAAAAGAATTAATTAATAGGATCCGGTTTTATGATGATGCCAGTGTGTGTCTGGTGCTTGTGATAACAGTTTGTGTATATATATAAAAAACATTATAATTGCGGGGGTTCAAAACTGCTGATGTTTTCACGACGTGCAAGCTCGCACAATTGTTTGAATGAGTCTTACTCCTGATTCCATCCCTCCCGCGAAGTCAATGATGCTTTAGGACCACTGTCGCGTGTGGCATTACATTTGTCGATTGTTATAGGTTTTTTGTTTTTCTATTTCACTGAACAAACGCTGACTTGTGACAGTCTTTTTGTTCGTTCCTCTAACGAGAATTTATTAATACTCACTTTGTCCTACTTTCATGATCATCTTCATGGACTTGGTCTGACATACTCCTCCGTGCTGGTTGTCGATTCCCTCCATCGTTCCGTTTGAAGTAGCTACAGGACAGAGGGAGAGTGAAAAAAAGGTTAGCATAATCACTGCAGTTTTAGCCTGCATTGCTAAAAAGAATACCGGTTTATCTTTGGGGGGACGGCTCATTCAGAAAAGCAAGCAAAGAGGTGAAAAGACACAAAATTAATCCATGAACTGCGTCGGTAGGCCCCGAATGAATGATGATGAGCATTGAGCAAATCCCACTCTTGATAGTTGATTCTTAAAAATTAATCAAAATCACATAATTTGATTCACTATACCCCGCGATTGGCTGGAACCCATTCACAGTGTCCCCTGCCTACCGGTTGATGACGGCTGGGATATGCTCCAGCACCTTCCACAGCCCTTGTGGGGATTAAGCGGAACAGAAATTAAATGAATATAAAACAGAGAGAAAAATATGACCCTCTCCATTTTTTCAAGAACCTATCAACAAATGTGTTGATATTTAATGTGCATAATGTGTATTGGTGTTAAATTTGCCGAGCCCTCATAAGTATGGTTTCAAGAGCCAAAGTATCCACCACTCAGTCTGGTTGCTATTATCTGGTTTGTAGTCTCGAATGGCTGGTAAGAATAACTGCAGTTGGTTGGTGGTTTAAGTGAAGAATGGGGGGAAGAAGAGCACGGGAGGGGTAGAGCTTGTGGTCTATCAGGTCAGTAACATCAAGGCTAACGAGCTGCCAGGGCTTAGCAGCTTGGCTTCTTGCCAGAGTGCACTGGCCCGCATTCACTACATCTGCTTCCACCATACTTGAACAACCCCCGCACCCTTGCTCTGCCTGCTTCTTGTCCCAAGAACCCATTCTTTATCCCCTCCTCTAAACAACTACACCCCACCTTTACGACTGCCTTTTTGCTCATCGCACCTCCCTATTACCACCACGTTTCACTCCCATTACTGATATTTTTTTCACTCAAGATTGTTTTGTGAGCACAACAGAGCTTGTAGAAAGATGCTGATTTGAAAAATTAAGCACAGTGTCTCTCCCCATTTGCCTTGGTTTTCTTTGTTTTTCTTATCTCTGCTACTATTTTGATCTGGATCGCAATGCTGTGATCGATGCAGACACAAAGAGGGTGTTAACAAGGGCTCCCTCCCTCCTTCCATTCTCCCTCCTTTTTCCCAAGGCCTCTCTCACTCAGTGACCTATGGCTTTCTAGTAGTGGTCCAAAAGCACACAGCTCCTTTAGGGCTTATCTTCTTCTTCTTCTTTTCCTTTCGGCTTTTCCCCTCAGGGGTTGCCACAGCGAATCAATGTCCTCCATCTATCCCGGTTTTGTGCATCCTCTTCTCTCACACCAGCTACCTTCATGTCCTCTTTGACCACATCCATAAACCTCCTCTTCGGTCTTCCTCTCGGTCTCCTGGCTGGCAGTTCAAGATTCAGCATCCTTCTCCCGATATAGTCGTTCTCTCTCCTCTGGACATGTCCAAACCATCTCAGTCTGGCCTCTCTGACTTTCTCTCCAAAGCCTCTAATATGAGTTGCCCCTCTAATGTGGTCATTCCTGATCCTATCCAACCTGGTCACTCCCAAAGAAAACCTCAACATCTTCAGCTCTGCTACCTCCAGCTCTGCTTCCTGTCTTTTCTTCAGTGGCACTGTCTCTAGTCCAAACATCATGGCTGGTCTCACCACTGTTTTATACACTTTTCCTTTCATCCTAGCTGAAACCCTTCTATCACACATCACACCTGACATTTTTCTGCAGCCATTTCAGCCTGCCTGGACACGCTCCTTCACCTCTTTTGCACGCTCTCCATTGCTCTGGACAGTTGACCCCAAGTACTTAAAATCCTCCCCCTTCTTTATCTCTTCTCCCTGTAGCATCACTCTTGCACTTGGATCCCTCTCATTCACACATATATTCCGTCTTGCTGCGACTGATCTTCATTCCTCTCCTTTCCACCTCCACATTGAATTCCTCAGTCATACCAACAGCACACCTCACAACTGTCTTACAGTCATGAGACATGTCTTGCACCGCTCTGACATACTTTTCCGTCACTCCAGACTTCCTCATGCAATGCCACAGCTATTCTCTGCGCACCCTGTCATACGCTTTCTCCAGATCTACAAAGACACAATGCAATTCCTTCTGACCTTCTCTGTACTTCTCTATCAGCATTCTTAAAGCAAACACTGCATCTGTTGTATTCTTTTTTTTTGGCATGAAGCCATACTGCTGCTCACAAATGTTCATTTCGGCTCTTAGTCTAGCTTCAACTACTCTTTCCCAGAGTTTCATTGTATGGCTCATCAACTTTATTCCTCTGTAGTTAGTACAACTTTGCACATCTCCTTTGTACTTAAAAATGGGCATGAGTACACTTCGTATGCATTCTTCAGGCATCTGTTCACCATCTAAGATCTTGTTGAATAACCGAGTCAGGAACACCACCGCCACCTCTCCAAGACACTTCCATACCTCGATTGGTAAATTATCAGGCCCGAGTGCCTTTCCCCCTTCATCCTCTTCAGCGCCCTCCTCACTTCATCCTTGCTAATGCTTGCTACGTCTTGGGCCGTCTTGTGAGACTAATAAAGGCAAAGCCAATCCAATCCAATCCAACAGTCACGTCTTCTACTCTTTGTTCCTTCTCATTTTCCTCATTCATCAATTCTTCAAAGTACTCTTTCCATCTTACCATCACACTACTGGCACCTGTTGATACATTGCCATCTCTATCCTTAATCACCCGGACCTGCTGCAGGTCCATACCATCTTTGTCTCTCTGTCTCGCCAGCCTGTAAAGATCAGTCTCACCTTCCTTGCTGTCCAGTCGAGCATACAAGTCATCACCGGCCTCTTGTTTGGCCTTTGCCACCTTTACTTTAACCATGCGCTGCATCTCCTTGTACTGCTGTCTACTCTCGTCCATCCTCTCAGTGTCCCACTTCTTCTTTGCTAACCTCTTTCTCTGTATACACTCCTGCACCTCCCCATTCAGCCACCAAGTCTCCTTATCTACCTTTCTTCCACTCGATACACCAAGTACTTCCCGACCTGTGTCTCTGATTATGTTCGCTGTAGTTTGCCAGTCATCTGGACGGACCTCTTGCCCACCCAGTGCTTGTCTTACCTCCTTCCTAAATGTCATGCAACACTCTTCCTTTTTCAACTTCCAACAGTTTGCCCTCACTTCAGCCTTTGGTTTCTTCATCTTGCTCACTGCCAGCTTCATCCTACACACCACCAACATATGCTGTCTGGCTACACTCTCACCAACCAGTACCTTGCAGTCACTGAATTCCTTTAGATGGCGCCGTTGACAAAAAATGTAGTCTACCTGTATACTTCTGCCTCCAAAAGCCATTTCCATTCTGTCATGATGCCAAAATAAATGTTAAATAATTTTGTGTTTTCTGGATTTTGGATGGGAGAAAGGTGCGCATTTCTCCCCATCCAAAACAGTAGAGTTGGGTGACCACTAATTGACTCTGAGAAGGTGATTGCAACCACCTGGGAATGGCCAATTGCCGCTGGGATCTGATTGGCCAGAAGCTCAGGTGGTACCTTTAAAACGAGACTGAGCCAGTCACTTCGAGGAGGAAGAAGAGGGACAAAGGACAACCTGGAGATCAGTGTTACCTGTGGTCTGCTGAAAACTGATATGAACCACAACTTCAAATAAAGAGAACTCACAATACCCTTCCTGCATCTGGCATCTCAATACCCTTCCTGCATCTGGCATCTCACTTCTCGGGATGTTCTGTATGACTTCATCAAAGTCCTACCAAAATTTCTCCCTCTCCGCCAGCTCACATCCTACTTGTGGGGCATACCCACAAACAACATTAAACAACCTTCAATTTCAAGCTTCAGACTCATCATTCTATCTGATACTGTTTTTACTTCGAAGACATTCCTAACAAACTCCTCTTTTAAGATAACCCCAACTCTATTTCTGTTTCTGTCTTCACCATGATAGAACAACGTAAACCCTGACCCTAAGCTTCTAGCCTTACTCCCTTTCCACCTTGTCGCCTGGACACACAGTATGTCTACCTTCCTTCTCAGCATCATGTCAACCAATAACAACCAGTCATTGTTCCTACATTCAAAGTTCCTACTCCTTAGTTCTATACTCTTGTCTCTCTTTTCCTCCGGGCACACCTCCCTCCTCTCCTTCTTCAACCAACAGTAGTCAATTTTCCACTGGCACCCTGAAGGTCAACAGTACCAATGGCGGCCGTTGTTAACCCGGACCTCGACCGATCCGGTATGGTATTCAGAGGTATGATTCGCATATTTGTTTTGGCTATTTTTTTTTTACGTCGGATACCCTTCCTGACACAACCCTCTGTATTTATCCGGGCTTAGGACAGGCACAATAAGACACTGGCTTGTGCCCCCTTGAGGCTAAATTCCCTTTAGGAATTCCTTTACATTCCTTTAGTCACGGTTTGCAAGGTGGTGATGGCGGGTGCGGATCCCAAAAAGCAGGCAGGAGTGAGTAGGAGGTTGTTTGACAAATTGTATTAAATTAAAGTCAGCAGGAACAAAATGTAAAACATCAAAATCATCTGAACGGAAAAAATACAAAGTAGCAAAAGAAGACCAAAAGTAAAACCCCGCCAAGGTTAAACAAACACGTACACGATGCATGCAGCAACCAAGCAGCAAACAAACAATGAACCGGCCCCGGATGATCGTGCCAGGTGTCCTTTTAAGTGTCATTGATTCTTCTACTCTTGCCGGCAGCACCTGCGAGGCTGCCGGCAGGGCTGACGTCGCTACCCGCTGGTCGCCAATCTGATCGGGACGACCAGCACCTGCGCAGGTGCAGGCGGGGCCGACAGCGCCCCCCGTTGGTCGCCAACCAGATCATGACAGTACCCCCCCTTCAAGGGGCTGCTACCAGAAGTCCCATCAGTCTTCCAAAAGGTCCACTCGCCAGGAAACGGTCGGTGGAGAGGGCAACCGCTGCCTCTCCAGCATACGACGGGCGGCGGCCTGATGGGAACGGGACTCGGTCTGGGGTGGACGAAGACGCGGCACGGATCGTCGTGGGCGTGAGTGAGATCCCTCTCGCACGTTCACGCGACGGCGCATGGCTCTGCGTGGACGTCGAACTGCCAGGCGCAGAATGGCACCCCGTACGGCCGTATGGGACCAGGTCTCGGCCGGACGCCGACGTGGACGTGAACTGCCCGGCTCCGGGGGAACGAGACCAGTCCAGAGCCGCTCCGGGATCCAGCGGTGAGTGGGGTCTCGGACTGACGTTGACGCGGACGTTGCACGGCTCGTCGTGGATGAGACTCAATTCGTCATGCACGACGACAGCGTGGCTGGACGTGGGCGTGCAATGCCAGTCACCCAGTTTCACCCTGGACGGCCACCTGGAAGGAGGTCTCGGCCGGACGTTTACGTGGACCTTGCGGCTCGTCGAGTGACGCAATTCAAACTCGACGAGGCTTGCGCTAACGTGGACGTAGCATTGCCAGGCACAGGGTGGAAATGAGACGGGTCCGATGTACCTGCGGGATCCGATGGTAGGCCGATTCATTCAGTCACGGTTTGCAAGGTGGTGATGGCGGGTGCGGATCCCAAAAAGCAGGCAGGAGTGAGTAGGAGGTTGTTTGACAAATTGTATTAAATTAAAGTCAGCAGGAACAAAATGTAAAACATCAAAATCATCTGAACGGAAAAAATACAAAGTAGCAAAAGAAGACCAAAAGTAAAACCCCGCCAAGGTTAAACAAACACGTACACGATGCATGTAGCAACCAAGCAGCAAACAAACAATGAACCGGCCCCGGATGATCGTGCCAGGTGTCCTTTTAAGTGTCATTGATTATAACGACCAGCACCTGCGAGGCTGCCGGCAGGGCTGACGTCGCTACCCGCTGGTCGCCAATCTGATCGGGACGACCAGCACCTGCGCAGGTGCAGGCGGGGCCGACAGCGCCCCCCGTTGGTCGACAACCAGATCATGACACCTTTAGGGCAGGGGTGGGCAAACTTTTTGACTCGCGGGCCGCATTGTGTTCTAAAAATTGACAGTGGGTCCGGGCCAGGAGCATTTGGAGGGAGTGTTTGGGCCGGAAATACGAAACCTAAAGCATTAAAGGACAACCGACGCCTCCGGACAAGTTGTGTCCATAATTTGTAAAATCACTTCAAATGACTTCGACTGAGCGTATTTTACAAAGATTCCACAGCATACAGCTATAGTTCACGTTTTAAGACTTGCGCTGAATATTAATGAAGTCTTGTTTTCGAGTTGTTGACGATCCCCATGTGACGTCACGTTTGGACCGCCCCTGACCGAGAAGGCGAGACCCAATGCATTTTGCGGTACTTTCTTTAGTCTGAAAACTTCCTGTTGATCCGTGTTGATGGCGAAATTAGAAGGAAAACACATAAATAACGTGATGGTGAATCGTTGTGTGTTGCACCAAGACAACCATTTGATATTCGCTGAACACAAATTCCCAGCTGACAAATCAGCTCATTTCCAAAGGAGCTTGGGCGCCATCTTCTGCTTTTTCTGGGTGCTACATTGCTGTCATTGACGGCTCGAATTGATATGGGAGGACTCCTTTAATCAATTGCAAACATTTATGCTTTCGTCTTCAGAACTATTTGAATCATATTCATAACTGGATGAGTAACAAGGAAGCATCTTCTCCGAATATGAAGCCATTGTTTTGATTCTCGACAAGGCAAGACATCTTGGCGTGACGTCACGAACAAGGGTGTGGGACCTTCTGAAACTGGCCATTTGCGGATTCATTTTGAAGTCATTTTTATTGGTGTTTTTCATGTAACTAAAAATATCAGCCTGCCTGTTTTGGGTATTTTAGATTCTATAAAACGTTTTTCTGATGTCAGTGGGAAACAAAAAAAACATGTGCCGGTTGTCCTTTAAATGTAGTGTGTACAAACCTCATAGCACAGTAAGTACACTACAACCCAAATTTATTAACGGTCTTTCAAATGTGAAAAATATCCCTGATCAGTTAATAAATTTGTCTCAAGGAATATGCAAGATATGGCGTTTACATAGTATTTCGCAGATACTTGGAGGAGGAAATGGAAATAGATTAAAATAACATATGCACTGTGATTTATCGAGATTGCGTCTGTTTTTAATAAGTTTCCATCAAAGGGGCAAAGTTAAAGAAATCAACAACAATTTATTGAAAAATGGAATCACTTTCAACATTCAAAGCATATTATTACACAACGAAATATTCAAGCGCAATAATACCTACTTGTGTTAAATTCCGCAAAATCATGGATGGTTTGTCCTGACCACGCGCTCTCCAAACTCTCCACTGACGCCCTCGCCTTCACGCGCAAACAATACACGTGTACCGTCGCCGAGCACACAGACATAGGCAACCTGCAGTTGAAATTTGCATACTCGGCACGGCAGCCAATCAGAAGCCTGCTTCTTTCTTCCGGACTTTCGCAAGCGTTCTAAGGTCGTGCATTTGCATATCATTTTCCAAAATAGGTGCACAGAACCTCAGCCCAGAAGAAAAATTCAAAAGAAGCTAACAACATATGTGACGCTACAAAACGTAAATTTACAGTAAACCGTGACTGTAGAGTGTACGTGAGACTTATGAAAGGGGCTTAGTGGCTTGTAGCAAGCAATGCAAACCTTGCATTGTGCACCGTGATGGCAAATGACTACTGCAGCAAAATCTAGACTGTAGATTTGTCATACATTATACTCTTTCATAACGGCCAGTTTCAGTGCAAATCAAACAGACACACTTCCCTTTGAAGAAATATTCACTATCCCACCGTGTCTGAAATTTTCTGCACGCACTTTCTACCTTTTGCTTCTTTGGTTCTGCCATGTTTAGTAACGGGTAAAAGTTGCCTTGATCAACAGTAGCTCCCCTCTGGTGTTAAAACGTAGAAGTACGGGCAAAATTTGAAGTCCGGGCCATATTCCATTCTGTTTATAAAATTTATTGCGGGCCAATTAAAAATGGACTGCGGGCCGCAGTTGGCCCGCGAGCCGTAGTTTGGACACCACTGCTTTAGGGCTTGTGTGATTTTTGTTTGTGTGTGTGCGCGTGTGAGTGTGTGTGTGTGTGTGTGTGTGTGTGTGTGTGTGTGTGTGTGTGTGTGTGTGTGTGTGTGTGTGTGTGTGTGTGTGTGTGTGTGTGTGTGTGTGTGTGTGTGTGTGTGTGTGTGTGTGTGTGTGTGTGTGTGTGTGTGTGTGTGTGAGAGAGAGAGAGAGAGAGTGCACGCTTCATAAGCCTGTTAGCACAACACACAAGAATTTAACAATCCTGTTGGACATCATTAAGTGACACTGTTGACTTGTCAGTCACTTAACACCGAGTGGGGCATGTTTTTACAGTTGTGTTTATGGTATAGCGCATTTGTGCGGACAGGTGTAAGGCAATAAATAAAAAGAAAGAGTATCAGATATAACTGCACCGTTTTGCAACCAAAAGGAGGCAATGAAAGTTTGTTTCATTTGAGTCACAACGCACGGCAGGGAAACATATTGTTCCTGTTACGTACAGGGTAAAAGCTGTTCTGCCAGGCTTGTGTTTGTTTAATGGACTCAGACAAGAGCATGATGATTTGATTGAAAGACTGGCGAGTTAATTCTTCTTTATTGGACCTGTTTCAAAGCAAATTAATCCCAAATGGATTGCATTTTCAATGAAATGCATGTAACAAGACTTGCATACAGTAATGACAAGATGATAGACAAGAAGGTGAAAAGAGAAATCTACTGGTCTGCGTTTTGCAGAGCTCGAGTGAACCCTGTAGATGAGTGTAGAATGTGATTTATTTAAAACTTTCAACACGGGTAGAAGTTTAGTGGTTGGAAATTGTATGGATGCATTTGTATGCACACACAATTGAGAAAAGAAAAGCCATCACATGGAGCGGACATCAGGGAAAATCCCCAAAGAGCAGCATGAAAAAAGTCATGTGAAGTCTCAAGTGACTTTACCAACAGACACGATGCAGTACAACACCAAATACTGTATATTCAGTTTTATTTTTGGCCACATCCAATAGATGGAAGGACGAAGAGGTCGTCCAACTTTAATGTAATTAATGTTTTGCCTTTAGTTCTGTTAGCTATGATGTAATTTATTTTTCTTCTGTGAATGGCACTGTTTCTTGTTACTTATTGGGCTATAGTCCAGTGTGCAATCTGCCTTTTTTTGGGTTTTGGATTGGGAGGGTTTTTTGGGGTGGATTTGATGGATGGATGGATGAATCTCGGTTGGTGGATAGAGGGCAAGGTGGGTAGGGGGGCAGGTGGATTGGGTGGATGGATGGGTGGGTGCCTCTGGATGTCATACAGTCTGTCATTAAAACCTTAATACTTTCTCACTTGAACCTTTCTACCTGCACAGTACATTTTTCTTGGTCTCACGTCACATCACGTCACAAATGGTTTCCACAAAATGACCCAAGTCAACCTGCGTGTCCTTATTCATTTCCTTTTTAAGGCACCAGTGAAATGATCAAGAGCATTTATTGAACATCTTCCCGAACTTCCTGCCTTCACCCCTTGAATTTGATTTCACATCTTTTACTTCATTTTTTCACACTTGTGAAATTGAAAGAGTGGAACAAGCATGAAACATTGAACTAGAGAAGGGGTCTCAAACTTGCAGCCCGCGGGCCAACTGCGGCCCCTGAAAGAATATTTTACGGCCTGCCTTGACATGAAAGATTAATGTTAATGCGGCCCGCATGATTGATATGAATGAAACTTGTGGGTGGAGCTGAACAAACCGCTGAACAAACCATGGAACAAACCACCATTTTGGAGCTCCAGAGGGAATTTAATCACCGATTTGCAGACTTCAAGACGCACAACGCCACATTTCAAATCTTTGCCGACCCATTCTCTTTTAATTTGCAAGATGCCCCTCCTGTATTCCAAATGGAGCTCTGTGACCTACAGTGCCACTCTGCACTCAAAGCCAAGTTCAGGGATGTGAATGGAAAAGCAGACAAGCTTGGGCAATGTTTGAGAGAGTTAACCCTCAGCTTCCCTGAACTTTCCCAAATGTTCAAGCGGACCATGTGTCTTTTTGTGAGCACATACTTATGTGAGAAGCTCTTCTCCAGCTTGAACTTCAATAAGTCCAAGTACAGGTCCAGACTTACTGATGAGCATCTTCAAGCCCTACTCAGAGTGTCCACTGCCTACTCCCTCAAGCCAAATGTGGCTCGGCTTTGTGAAAAGAAGCGCTGCCAGGTCTCTAGCAGCAAGAGTGTTCATGTTCGATATTTTATTTGTTAAGAAAGTTAAAGGTTAAATAACTGTGAATACAGACATTTGAAACTTTATTAAAATAATTAGTTTCCTGTGTTTTTTTTTCAGTCGTCTGTATCTGCCTTGTGATCATTATAATTATTTTATTTATTTATTACTGGTTAATTTATTTTTTATTCATTTTTCCATGTATTCATTTAATTCATTTTTTGTGTGTTAAAAATAAAGATTTTGAGAACATTGGAATGTTTTAGCTGTTCTTTTCTTGTGAAAATCCTGATGCGGCCCAGCCTCACCCAGACTCTGCCTCCAGCGGCCCCCGGGTAAATTGAGTTTGAGACCCCTGAACTAGAGTCTAGTACAGGGGTCGGGAACCTATGGCTCGCGAGCCATATATGGCTCTTTTGATGATTGCATCTGGCTCGCCGATAAATCTAAATACATATTCTCGCTTTTTTCTGTTCATTTTCTGTTGGGGCTGCGGTTGGCGGAAAGCGCAATTTTGATTGGATGATACTGGCCGTCAGTTGAAACAGGTAAACGCCCATTCAAATGAGCCCGAGGAGTCAAAATAAAGTACACTTCAGCTTGAATACACCGAGGGTTTGCCTTTGTGGAGAGAAAAGGTTCTGATTCTAATTTGCAATGAAACAATACCATCGATGAAACAGTCGAATCTCAATTACATTTTAACAAGCCCCATGTTAACGTTAGCATCAATATACTTCTGTGAGAAGTATATTGCATAGCAAGTGTGGAAGCTAATGAGTCGTGTGCAGGCTAGCTAGCATTAACTTTGCGTATGGAGCCGGCAAGTTGACTTTCATTCGTTCCGCTGGATTTTTACCAACATGAGGAACAGAAAACCATTCATGTTAACGGTGAGTACTATCACAAAGTTATTTTGAATATCAAATTCTGACATTTTGTAGAAAAGTGGCCGCCCGTGCGTGTGTGTGCGTGTGTGTGTGTGTGTGTGTGTGTGTGTGTGTGTGTGTGTGTGTGTGTGTGTGTGTGTGTGTGTGTGTGTGTGTGTGCTCGCTCGCGTGTTGTGGCTCTCACTGAAAAACATTTCTAAATATTTTACTTTTATGGCTCTCTTAGTCAAAAAGGTTCCCGACCCCTGGTCTAGTAACTAGACCAGCCATGGGCAAACTACAGCCCGCGGGCCACATACGGCCCGTTCGGCTTTTTAAACCGGCCCGCCGAACTTGTCAAAATTATAGTAAAAACAGCGTCTGATAGTCTGAAAAAGTTAGCGGATAAATCAGACAACTCTGAATAGTTGCCTGCCCAGCCATAAAGAAAGACGAGAAATCGCAAAAAAAAAAAACATTATGCAAAGTATATAGTTTTTTCTAAAATTAAGGCTGTACCTACCACAAACGCTATGTTACTTAATTTAGGGTAAATATGCTGAAGGTTTTATTGCAGTTGTGTTTTGCCATCATGGTGCACAACGCGTTCATTGCGTTGTCTCCTACGGGCCACTGAGCGCCTTTCATAACTCTCAAGTATCGATGAGAAGGTTTCTTCAGCCGTCATCTGTACAAAAGTGAAGGTTTCGGACGTTTCGCCTCCTATCCAAGAGGCTTCGTCAGCGAACTAAAGTCTGACTGGTCGTATCGGCCCCATTTATACGATACGACCAGTCAGACTTTAGTTCGCTGACGAAGCCTCTTGGATAGGAGGCGAAACGTCCGAAACCTTCACTTTTGTACAGATGACGGCTGAAGAAACCTTCTCATCGATGGACCACTCCTGTACGACTGAGAGCTTACACAGACATAACTCTCAAGTACACTTTACAGTCAGGGTTTAATGTAAATTTACCTTTTATAGCGACACATAGTTAGCTTCTTTTGAATCTTTCTTCTGGGGATAAGGTTCTGTGCATCTACTTTGGAAAATGATATGCAAACGCACGACTTTGCTTCGGCTTTCCCAAGCGTTCTTGGGAAAGTCCGAAGCAGGAAGCAAGCATCTGAGTGGCTGCTGTGCCGAGTATGCAAATTTCAACTGGAGGTAGCCTATGTTTGTGTGCTTGGCAATGGTACACGTGTACTGTTTGCTCATGAAGGCGAGCGAGGGCGTCCGAGTTTGTCGAGTGGTCAGGACAATCCATCCATGATTTTGCGGAGTTTAACGCAAGTAGATATTATTGAGCTTGAGTATTTCGTTGTGTAATAATATGTATTGAATGTGATTGCCTTTTTCAATAAATGTTGATTTCTTTAACTTTCCACTTTCGATTGAAACTTATTAAAAACAGACGCAATCTTGATAAATCACAGTGCGTATGTTATTTTAATCTATTTAGATTTCCTCCTCCCAGTATCTGCAAAATAGTATGTAAATGCCATATCTTGCATATTCCTTGAGACAAATTTATGAACTGATAAGGCATTTTCTTCCACATTTGAAAGACAATCAATCAAAAACATCCCTTTCATCCCTTTGCTGATGTGAAATGTAAATTTCTCCACTGCAAGACTAATAAAGGAAAATCCAATACAACCCAAATTGGGTTGTAGTGTTCTTACTGTGCTATGAGGTTTGCACACACTAGATTTAAAGGACAACCAACATCACTTTTTTGTTTCCTAACTGACATCAGAAAAATGTTTTATAGCATCTAAAATACCCAAAACATGCAGTATGATATTTTTAGTCAAATGAAAAACACCAATAAAAATGAATTAAAAAAAAACGAAACCGGAAGTGGCCAGTTTCAGAAGGTCCCGCCCCCTTGTTCGTGGTGTCACGCCAAGACGTCTTGCCTTGCTCGAGAATCAAAACAATGGCTTCAGATTCAGAGAAGATGCTTTCTTGTTACTCATCCAGTTATGAATATTATTGAAATAGTTCTGAAGAGGAAAGCATACATGTTTGCAATTGATTAAAGAATTTATTCCGTGTCATTTTGAGACATCAGGGGGCGAGGGGATGTCGCACCCAAAAAAGGCAGAAGATGGCGACAATCTTCCGTGTGGAAATGGCTCAACATTTTTGTCACAACACACAAGGATTCACCATTGCGTTATTTATGTGTTTTCCTTCTAATTTCGGCATCAACACGGATCAACATAAAGTTTTCAGACTAAATAAAGTACCGCAAAATAAATTGCATGATCAAAGGACTGCTACAGTGTGTCCTTTCTCAGTCAGGGGCGTTCCTTCAGTGACATGACGTGAGGACTTGTCACCAACTCAAAAACAAGTCTTCAGGAATATTCAGCGCGGTCTTAAAACGTAAAATATAGCTATATGCGGTGAAATCTTTGTAAAATACACTCAATAGAAGTCATTTGAAGCGATTTGAAAAATTATGGACACAACTTGTCCGGAGACGTCGGTTGTCCTTTAATGCTTTAGTATATCCGGCCCAAACATTCCCTCCAAATGATCCTGGCCCGACCGCTCCGTCAAATTTTAGAACCCATTGTGGCCCGCGAGTCAAAAAGTTTGCCCACCCCTGAACTAGACTCAAGCATGCAAGCATGAAACAAGCATGAAACATTGAACTAGAGTCTAGTTCAGTGTTTCATGTTGTTCCACGAGACCAGGGTTGTCAAACTCAAATTCACAGAGGGCCAAAATTTAAAAAAAAGAACGTTGTCGAGGGCCAATGCCATTTTTTTATTAATTTGTTGATGTTTTTATTATATTTGAGATACAGTACACTACTGTATTAACCATCCTAATATATTACAATTGATTTTTTGCTTAAATACTGAAACCAGAACAGGTTTAAGAAAATAATAACAATTAAAACTGAAAAAAATATCAGGCTTAAATATCTTTAACTTTATTCATTTTAATTGTAACTTAAATGTTTTCATCACAGACCATCAAGGTCAACACCTCAAGAAAATATATCTTTGAACAGACCAGTAAATACAATAATATGTTTCCATTTTAGTTTTTTTCACTGTTGAGTCACTCTGATGATGCACATGGGTCCAAGCCAGACAATTGGCATCACTTTTTACATGGAAGCAATGTTCCCTCTAATTTTTCATGTGTCTGAGCAGACACACAAGCTCCCTAGCACACTGAGAACCACTGTGATCAGATGTGTACGCTGTGGCCACACATGAACGGTGCGTATGGGCAGGGCATTAAATTACATTCCAAAATCGTACAAAAAAATGGGTGGTGTCTGTCCCCCATTTTAGCTTGGGTCCTCAACCAGAGGCCAGGAAGCTTGATGGTTCTGCACAGTATCCGGGCTGTTCCTAGCACTGCGCTTTTCTGGACCGATATATCTGATGTTGTTCCCGGGATCTGTTGCAACCACTCGTCTAGTTTGGGGGTCACTGCCCCGAGTACTCCGACCACCACAGGCACGACTGTCACCTTTACCTTCCAGGCTCTCTCCAGCTCCTCTCTGAGCCCTTGGTATTTCTCGAGTTTCTCATGTCCTTTCTTTCTGATGTTTCCATCACTCGGGACCGCTACATCCATGACAACGGCTTTCCTTTGCCCTTTATCTATGACCACCATATTTGGTTGGTTGGCCATTACCATCTTGTCAGTCTGTATCTGGAAGTCCCAGAGGATCTTTGCTCGGTCATTCGCTACTACCTTGAGAGGTGTTTCCCATTTTGACCTGGTTATGGCGTTCCATGTAGGCTTTCCTTGCCAGCATCTTACACCCTGCAGTTATGTGTTGGATTGTCTCAGGTGCCTCTTTGCACAACCTACACCTTGGGTCTTGCCTGGTGTGGTATATCCGTGCCTCTATGGCTCTGGCGTTCAGGGCCTGCTCTTGAGCAGCCAGGATGAGTGCCTCTGTGCTGTCCTTGAGGCCAGCCCTCTCTAGCCACTGATAGGACTTCTTGAGATCAGCCACTTCAGTTATGGTTCGGTGATAGGGGCTTTTCCTCCCATCATTGTCCCTCTTCCAGCACCTTATCCTATGTTTCCCATTGTCTGAGACATTCTCTGAGTACATCATCCGTTGGAGCCTTCTCTTTGATGTATTCATGGAGCTGGGATGTTTCATCCTGGACAGTGGCTCTCACACTCACTAGTCTGCGGCCTCCTCTTACACCCTTTGAGGAATCCTTCATGATCAGGATTGTTTTCATTTGTGCTGCTAGGTGCTCGTGGAGTGCTGTGAGTTTCCATAGCCAGTAGGTGTGGATCAAATACGGGCCTGGTGCCATCCAGTTTTTCATACCTGAGACTCTTTCTTGTATACCTGCCGCTGTGATGGTAACTGGGTTCTGTTCAGGGAGGTTGCTGTGCTCCTCTTTCAGAGTCACCAGCCATTGTGCACTGCTGTTATGTGCGACCTCCTTCTCCCATATGCCTTTCTTTCAGTTCTGCTTTGCTGTTAGAACCCTGCCACTGAGCGTACACTTTTGCAGGTTGTGTTATTCTTCGGGCCTCATTCTCTTTCGTGTACCTCTTTAGGCGACTGGACAAGGCCTGGAGCCTTTGTTTGGCAGTTTCGAGTGCTTCAGGTATGGTTATTTGCATGTACCTCTTGGGTATTGGCCTTTTATTCACACCTCTCTGGATTTCCGTCAATTGACTCACATCTTTCCGAGCCGCCTTGATCTTGGCCTCCAACCGTCTTTTCCATGGTGGGTAATGAATCTCGTGGCTCTCATGGTTGCTCTTGTAGCCGAGCATCTCTAGGATCACTGATGCTGAGGTGTATATCAGCTCATTGGTTTCCGTGATCGTTCCGGTCGGGATCATTCTCAGTGCTGCATTCACAGTTTCCATGAGACTTTCAGGTGGTACTTCACATAGCCGTTGTAATCGGTTTCTTGGTTGCCCAGTTTTCATTCTTGCCATGATCTTAACTCTCAGGTCAGTTGCTGCCTCGCTCAGCATTTCATTCATTGGGGCTGGCTTCCCAATCTCATCATTCATTGGGGCTTGCCTCCCAATCTCTGGTTGAACCTCTTCCTCTGATGTGGCAGCCTGGGGCCCTTCACCTCGGAATTTGTATTGTACCTCATCAATCTCAAGTTGTGATAGCAATTGCCGTTTGTGGATATTGGAACACTGAGCTACTAGTTGTTTCCTGGTCGGGATCTATCTATCTATCTATCTATCTATCTATCTATCTATCTATCTATCTATCTATCTATCTATCTATCTATCTATCTATCTATCTATCTATCTATCTATCTATCTATCTATCTATCTATCTCGTTGTGTGTTGCACCAAGACAACTATTTGATATTCGCTGACATAAATTCCCAGCAGACAAATCAGTCCATTTCCAACGGAGCTTGGGCGCAATCTTCTGCATTTCTGGGTGCTACATTGCTGTCATTAACGGCTCGAATTGATATTGGATTGGATATGCCTTTATTAGTCTCACAGTGGAGAAATTTACATTTCACAGCAGCAAAGTGATGAAAGGAATGAAAGTAGAAAAACGAAATACATGAGCTGCTGGAAAGGCAGCCACTCTCGCGGCGCCGATATGGGAGGACTCCTTGAATCAATTGCAAACATTTATGCTTTCCTCTTTAGAACTATTTGAATCATATTCATAACTGGATGAATAACAAGAAAACATCTTCTCCGAATCTGAAGCCATTGTTTTGATTCTCGATCAAAGGCAAGACGTCTTGGCGTGACGTCACGAACAGGGGGGTGGGACCTTCTGAAACTGACCATTTCCGGATTCATTTGAAGTCATTTTTATTTGTGTTTTTCATTTAACTAAAAATATCAGCCTGCCTGATTTGGGTATTTTAGATGCTATAAAACGTTTTTCTGATGTCAGTGGGAAACAAAAACAAAAAATGGTGCCAGTGCCTTTAAATGTAGTATGTACAAACCTCATAGCACAGTAAGAACACTACAACCCAATTTATTAACTGTCTTTCAAATGTGAAAAATATCCCTGATCAGTTAATAAATTTGTCTCAAGGAATATGGCGTTTACATACTATTTCGCAGATACTTGGAGGAGGAAATGGAAATAGATTAAAATAACATGCACTGTGATTTATCAAGATTGCGTCTGTTTTTAATAAGTTTCCATCGAAGGGGCAAAGTTAAAGAAATCCACATTTATTGAAAAATGGAATCACTTGCAAAATTCAAAACATATCATTACACAACGAAATATTCAAGCTCAATAATACCTACTTGTGTTAAATTCCGCCAAATCATAGATGGTTTGTCCTGACCGCGCGCTCAACAAACTCCTCACTGACGCCCTCGCCTACACGCACAAACAAAACACGTGTACCGTCGCCGAGCACACAAACATAGACTACCTGCAGTTGAAATTTGCATTCTCGGCACGGCAGCCAATCAGAAGCCTGCTTCTTTCTTCCGGACTTTCGCAAGCGTTATAAAGTCGTGCAATTGCATGTCATTTTCCAAAATAGATGCACAGAACCTCAGACCAGAAGAAAGATTCAAAAGAAGCTAACAACATATGTGACGCTAAAAAAACGTAAATTTACATTAAACCGTGACTGTAAAGTGTACGTGAGACTTATGAAAGGGGCTTAGTGGCTCGTAGGAAGCAATGCAAACGTTGCATTGTGCACCGCAATGACAATCGACTACTGCAGCAAAATCTACGGCCATGCACATTTACCGTAAATTAAGCAAGGTAGCATTTGTAGTAGGTGCATTCTTGATTTAAAAAAAAACTTTATACTTTGTTACAATGGTTTTTTAATGGGCCTCACCCCTCTTGATATATATTAGCAAGGTCCAAATCCAGTGTCCTGTCGTGTGGTCCCAACTGGCAATGAGTTCCACGCAGCAATCAACTTCTTCACAGAGCACAGCAATCGAGCTTGTCTTTCCCCAAGCTGCACACTCAGCAGCTCATGTATTTCGTTTTTCTACTTTCATTCCTTTCATCACTTTGCTGCTGTGAAATGTAAATTTCTCCACTGTGAGACTAATAAAGGCATATCCAATCCAATCCAATCCAATCCAATCCAATACAGTAAAGTCTCGTTATATCGATATTCAAGGGAGTCCGAAAAAATATCGATATAACCGGGACTATCGATATATCCGACCCTGTTTGCATGTAATTTTCTCCGTGCGTGCATAGAAATAGTATCGATATAACCGGGACTATCGATATAACCGGGACTATCGATATAACCGAGACTATCGATATATCCGATATATCCGATATATATATATATATATATATATATATATATATATATATATATATATATATATATTTACTTGGTCTAACTACATTATATCAATTCTAAAATTAGATATTAAGTAATGCATTTCTGTTTTATTTTATTTTGTGCGCTACATAGATGTTCTTGTGCGCGCTTGCGCACGCGCGCAGTTTAGAGGGAACATTGCATGCAAGTCCGTCAATCTCTGGAATCAGGCTCTGCGCAGAGGAAATCCTCAGGACTGAATGAAGGTGTCCATCGGTGAGACAACTACTATGTGGTTTTTTGTTCATCTTCATTAACGACAACAGTTGCTCACACAGATATGTGCTCCCGAACATAGAGAATATTTGCACAGCCTTTGCATGGAGTTCGGGCAACGTGTCAGGGAGTTAAGGTGGACATTACGCAGCACTGACAGAGTCATATTTTGACTTGAGCGTGTCATGACATTGCAGCTCAATAAGCTCCATTTGGAGATTGTTTGGTGTGTTGTTCACACTAAAGATAAAGGGGTTGCAAAAAAGTACAAATCTACATTTTTGGGCTTCAAAGTCGCCAAATTGTCGCACATAAATGACAACACTTCGTGCGGCGAGTATAGCCAATGCCGTGGCATTTTCGGCAATCAAAAGAGACAGTTCCGGGACTCATAGAAAAATGCTGCCGCAATTGCGGGACGATTGCCACACATGGAGGCTGCCACACATCGAGCCTGCTCCATTTTCCTTCCGTTCATATTTTTAAGACACAAACCGAAAGTGTCGCGGACGGCAGTGCCACTACTATCACTTAGCTTCCTTCTCCACATCGAGAACTCCCGCCCCCAGCACAGGCTGCTCTCCTATTGGCTGCGCCTAGTGTCGTTATAGCGTTTTGACACTCGTATTAAAAATGTTTTAAATCGGGTGTCAAGGCGTCAAACGCCACCCTTGCGCGACACTGTCGCGCAAGGGTGGGCTCTGTCGCTGACGTCGCACATACACAATGAATGGCTCCGTTGACGCCACCCGGCGCTTGACGCTTTCAAAGTATAGGCATCTTTAGCGGTACGTGACCAGCGCCCGTGTAGCAGAGCCATTTTCAGTTTCAGACGCTAGCTCGTGTGTAGCAGACGAGATTGAAGTGTTTGTGTTAAAAGGTAAAAATGGGAAGCAGAAGAAGATTGATGCCTTTTTTACATTGCATACATAATACAGTAAGATGTAAGCGTTGCAGTTTCCCTGTTGTGTTATGTACATGCCCACTGTACTGTATATGAATGCAATCGTTTTTTGCAACAATGTTTTTTGTTTTGTCTGCTGAAGCGTGATGATTTTGAAAATTACTGTACATTCCATACTGTGTATTAAAGGACAACCAATGTCACTTTTTATTCAAATGCAAAACACCAATAAAAATGACTTCACGCCAAGACGCCTGGCATTGCTTGTGAATCCAAACAATGGCTTCAGATTCAGATAATATGCTTTCTTGTTACACATCCAGTTATGAATATGATCCAAATACACTGTAGTTCTGAAAAGGAAAGCATATATGTTTGCAATTGATTAAATAATTATATGTTCTATTTTGAGGCAACATTGGGGGAATATCTCTCACCCATATTTCTTATATGGCGCTTGGATGCCCTCTTTTGGCGGCTTTTGTTAATGCAGTTCGGTGCAGGACGGATATATCGACAGTACGGTTATATCGACATTTTTTCTAACTCCCGAGAATATCGATATAACAAGACTTTACTGTATTTGAAATCATCTCGCAGCCCCAATATAATTGTAGTGTGGGCCACAATTGGCCCACGGGCCTGAGTTTGACATGTCTGCACTAGATAGTCAATTGTCAGATGTGATTTTAAGGACATTATTCACAAATGTGAAAAACGTGGAGAGTCTTTACTGCCAGAGCTTCCGGGTAGAGTGAACGCTGGCGCGAATGGCTGCCGGTGCTCACCCGCACAAAAAAATTCCCATGAATGTTAAGTGTCCTTGAGAGTTTTGAAAGGCGCTTAGAAATTAAATGACTTATTATATTATTATTATATACAGTAAAGTCTCGTTATATCGATATTCTAGGGAGTCCGAAAAATATCGATATAACCGGGACTATCGATATATCCGACCCTGCGCGCATGTAATTTTCTCCGTGCGTGCATAGAAATAGTATTGTAATAAGCGGGACTATCGATATAACCGATATCGATATAATGAGACTTTACTGTAGTTAATTGAGACAATCAAGCTAACCTTAAATTGCATTTTCCTCACTTAAGAAGAAATGCCGGCGATTTACTTGATGCCAGACACCTTAAATTTTGGTTGGTTCTGTGGTTTATCTTTTCATAAAGACTGGAATTTACTTTGCTTTGGTTGTTCTATGTTGTGCGTTTGATAAACACACAGGAGAACAAAGGCAGCGCGATCGGAGAGTGATGTGATTCCCGAAATAGAAATAAGCAGAAGGACAAATTGTGTTGCACACAGAGAGAGACAAGATGATAAGACCCAAGCACAACCAAGACAGCTAATATCTACTGGTACATAAATATAAAGCGTAATTGCCATCCGTAGGGTCGCTAAGGAGCGTGAAGCCATCATCTCAGTGTCGGGGTTGTGACTTGGTTAATTGCCATCACTACTCCTTGCCAAATCACCTGTGATAGGGGTGACTGAGCATTCATGGATCCCAAATGACCCGGAGAAAAAAAGCTCGGCCAAAAGATCGATCACCCCAAATATCAACCTTGTCTAATAACAAGCATCAGATGAGGAACAAATCAACAATGTATTACTAGCATGAGAAATTGTTGCATCGTATATGAAAGGTTTAAAATCCAATCACTTGAGAATTTGATCCATCCATCCATTTTCCAGACCGCTTCATCCTTGCGGGGAGTGCTGGAGTCTATCCCAGCCATCTTCAGGCACTAGACGGTGGACACCCTGAATTGGTTGCCGGCCAATTGCATTTTTTTTTTACAAATCCATCACGACATACACAGTTTTGTTCGTTTGAGATAAAGAAATATTTAATTTGTGGACCTTCCATTTGCTTACTTTACATGCAAATGACTCTTTTCTATGTGATATGATTCCAATTTGTGTTCTCCCTTTGAAACGTGCTGAATTTGCTAGTTTTCGTGAGATCTTTTTTTAGCTGCTCCCTTTTGTTGTTTTTAACTTCTGTCACTCGACTTACTGTCATTCTTTCAAGACGACTATCACAGAACTTTAATTGTTCTCCCCGATGCTCGTGTACTGTAATCTTGCTAACAAAGGCTCTCATCTTCAGGCCATGCGGCTGCAAACAATCACATCAAATCAATTTGCTCCCAACTGGAGCAGCAAGTGTGGCCACTTAAAGACACATTCACAGACACTGGCGTGCGTGAAATCATATTGTGCACAATTGTAGGCACAGTGACAGAAATATCTGCAGACATAAAGCTGCCTGTTGGACAGATGCAACATATGTGTCAAGCACACACGCACACAAATGTACATGCACACACGCTCACACGCACACACCTACAGATAGATGCACGGACACAAATCACAGATTTAATTTTAGCAACAAGAAATAAACTTGAACGTCTGTAAAAATGAGATCTGAAGCATATATTTGCATCAATATAGTTGTCTGTGTAGGTCGATCTGTGTAATATAAGTCTAGCCTTTGTGCAGTTTATCAGCATGAAGCAGTGCTAATCCAATTGGTTGAGATCCAGATCTTTTGAATGGATGTGGGTTCCTTGGCAATTGAGAGAGGACATGTAGGATTAAACGCTGGTTAATTAATTATGTATCAAGTGCTCTCTCCAAAAGACTAATCAAATCCTTGCAGAAAATCTTGAGTGTGAGGCTCCAAATAATCGACACTCCAACATGCATACAGACACCTTTTTTTCCAGGTCTGTATCCATAATTAAACATACAGGTAACATCCGATTTACGACCGGAGCGAGTTACGACCACCCGTACTTATGACCACGACGGCCAGACCCTTTTTTTTTTTTTATTCTACGGCTGGGACCGCTACGGTGGCAGCCCAGCAATCGCTGTCAAAAGACCTTATGTAGCATTGCGGCTGCGTTGCCAGATCCGCTCAAGATTCACCATGCCTCGTTTATCTTAACAGAGAATATTACAGCATTGCACAAAATGAGGATACAAAATAATTGTTTCTTCACAAACGCGTACGACAATTTTGGCCAGCCAGCGCGTGATGGCACCGGCGGGGGAGAGTGTCCACCGACGCCAAGGCGGGTGGGTGTCAGTAGCTCGGGTCGAGGGTCCCCCGACGCTGGCCAAGGCGAAACCCGAGGCGGGTCGGCCATCGGCGCTCGGGTGCGCGGGATCGGCGCGACGAGAACGCCGCGTCGGCCCCACGCCGCCACCACCTCTTTGAGACTTTTTTCCTCCGGCGTCCGCCTAAGTACGAGCGTGTGTGTTGGGCAACCTCTACTGGCTTCTCTGTTAGCAGGGAGAGCTATTTTTCAAAAGCGCGCATGCGTGGGAAGCCGTGTTTATTTGGGTCAGCAGAACGACACAGTAATAAAAATCGATAATACGAAATATAAAATGATAAAAATGACACTAAAAGTTATAAGATTTATAATTGTTTGGTATATAATAGCATTCTATAGAAAATGTTCTTTAAAAACAACAGATTGACATTGTATACTATTCTGCCGTATAAACCTCGCGTCGGCCATTTTGAATGCATTTCGACCGTTTGACTTACGATTGTTTTGTCGGAACGGAACCTGGTCGTATGTCAGATGTTACCTGCATTTGACACAATAACTACTGTTGTATCACAAGCAATTACACCAACAAGCAAAGACTGTCCCTTCCGCTCTGCATCTCCTTTCATTTTTGTCTTATTTTTGTTGTTTGTTTATTCTTTTATGTGTTGCCACTAGGCTTTACTCAATCCAAAAAAAGGATGATCACTGAGTTCACAGCATTGACGCCATTGTTCAAATGCAGTCAGCTGCAACAGCTGCAGAGCTCAAACAAGAGATAGATTAAAAGGGCAATTAACAGAAACATTTGACTCACTTGAAAAAAAGACCAACATCTCCTTTTGTCTTTCAGATGATACATGAGCATATTTTGAGGGGTGGATGTCGGATGAGGGCATTTAGCATGCAATATGAAAAGCCATGATTGTCAACCCTTTGTTTTACTGCCGGCAAGATGCATTTTGTAGCAAGCTTCTGTAAATTGATGAAAAGGTTTCTTCAGCCGTCATCTGTACTTCTTTGAAGGTGTCGGACGTTTCGCTTCTTATCCAAGAAACTTCGTCAGCAAACTCAAGTCTTACTGGTAGTTTAGGCCATATATATATATATATATATATATATATATATATATATATATATATATATATATATATATATATATATATATATATATATATATATATATATATATATATATATATATATATATATATATATATATATATATATATATATATATATATATACAGTAAAGTCTCGTTATATCGATATCGGTTATACACTGCTTATTACGATATTATTTCTATGAACGCAAGGAGAAATTTTACATGCCGCAGGATCGGATATATCGATAGTCCGGTTATATCGATATTTTTTCCGACTCCCGAGAATATCGATATAACGAGACTTTACTGTATACACACACACACACACACACACACACACACACACACACACACACACACACACACACACATATATATATATATATATACGAGCGACTGGCCGTATATATGGCCGCTAATATATATACATATATATATATATCCCTACTGTCCAGGCATGGCGGTGCCGGACTCTGCTATGATAGGTCCCTGCTCTCAGGTTGGGGGGACCAGAGGTCTACTCCCTGCCACTCCATTGATTGTTCCTATTGTCCTGACGAGCGACTGGCCTGAATGGCCCACTTCAGTATTCTTAATCCTATTTTGCCTAAGTAGGCTGTTGTACGAACGATACAAATTGAACCTCACCCCACCAAACCGGTTTAATGAAGGAATGAAGGATTTAGTTGTTTTATGAAAATGGCTTATTTTACTCCCCTTTCAAACCATCTATGTTCTTTCGCTAATATTTTAACCTCATTGTCGTCAAATGAGTGGTTGCTAGCTTTTAGGTGCATATGTACTGCCGATTGAGGCCCACTAGTATTATCCCTGCGATGTTGATAAAGTCTTTTTTGAGAATTTGTTGAGTCTCCCCAATGTGCTGGTCTTTACAATTTTCATTCTTACAACGTATTGAATAAACTACATTACTTTGTTTTTCATTTGGGAGCCAATCTTTTGGATGCACTAATTTCTGCCTTAAAGTGTTTAGCGGTTTGAAATAAGTAGGAATTTTGTGTTGCCAGAGGACTCTTTGTAGTTTTTCAGAAATTCCTGCAATGTAAGGTACTGCTACTCCTCTCCTTTTTGTGTCTTCAGAATTCAGAATTCTTTCTTTCTGACATTTTTTAAATGACCACTGAGGGTACCCACAGTTAATGAGTGCTCTCGGTTTTGTCCCCGGGAAGGATGTGAGGGCCTATTTCTCAATCTCTTCCATGTACAGATTAGCCACTATGGGTGAAACTGATGAGCACAAAGCACAACCATGAATTTGTGTGTAGATTTTTTCCCTGAATTGAAAATATGTAGTATGAAGGCAGATTTCCAATAATTGGCAGATGTGGTCCAGTTTAAGTTTGGTTCTTTCATGCAGGGAAACGTCCGCCAGCAGTCTCGTCCTCACCACTGAGACTGCTGCTGGGGTTGGGACAGATGTAAAGAGAGAAGTCACATCGTAAGATACCAATGTTTCGTCAGGTTCCAATATGAGGTCTTTGATTCTCTCTACAAATCCTGTGGTGTTCTCTACGTGATATTCTGTGTTACCAACCAACGGATAAGATAGTCTTTAAATATTTGGCTACATTGTATGTAGAGGAGTCAATCGATGAGAAGGTTTCTTCAGCCGTCATCTGTACAAAAGTGAAGGTTTCGGACGTTTCGCCTCCTATCCAAGAGGCTTCGTCAGCGAACTAAAGCTGACGAAGCCTCTTGGATAGGAGGCGAAACGTCCGAAACCTTCACTTTTGTACAGATGACGGCTGAAGAAACCTTCTCATCGATGGACCACTCCTGTACGACTGAGAGCTTACATAGAGGAGTCAATGCTACAAACAATGGGTCTGAGGGGAAACCCATTTTCATGTATTTTTGGCATCTTCAAATAAGAACAGATGACGGCTGAAGAAACCTTTTCATCGATGGACCACTCCTGTATGACTGAGAGCTTACACAGACTTCTGGAAATAGAAAATTATTATTTGCTCATGCTGTGATAATGCTCTGTGTGAGGACGCGCAATCTATTGCCACGCACAGCTAAGGGCACGTATCTTGTTGCAGTCGCGGCTTGCATCTGAACATTGTGTGCAGAGAGAAAGATGCCACAAGCTGCACTCCAGGCAGTGCAACGATATTCACCATTACCGTCCCACATCTGTTTCTGTTTGTAGTAGATGGGACGCCTCCTCATTGTTTAGTCACTCCCGTTAACCATTCAAAAGATTGTCAAATCTAATCCCAAACTAATGACATTGAGTGGCAGGACAACACAGAGCATTGAGGCAGAAAATGCCAACATCAGGTTGATGTTGGCATTTTCTGCCTCAATGCTCCATGTTTTCCGACAGGTAACGTCCGACTTACGACAGGGTTCCGTTCCGACAAAACGGTCATAAGTCAAACGGACATAAATTGAAACGCATTCAAAATGGCTGACGCGAGGTTTATATGACAGGATAGTATATGATGTCAATTTGCTGTTTTTAAGTAACGTTTTCTATTGAATACTATTATATACCAACATGTTCACCGTTCATTTATAAATCTTATAACTTTTAGTGTCATTTTAATCATTTTATAGTTCATATCATCAATCTTTATTACTGCGTCGGCGCACACGCTTTCTGCTGACCCAAATAAGCACGGCTTTCAACGCATGCGAGCTGTCCAAAAATCGCTCTCCGTGCTAACGGAGAAGTCACCCAACACACACAGGTGGACGCCGAAGCAAAAACGTTTTACCGGTTGCCCTCTCCCCGGCCGTCCCCCGCGCCGACGTGCGGCACGACCCAGGGTGAACGGCGACTCGCCCAACCCGCCCAACCCACCATCTCGCCACGCAGCAGGACGACCGTGACACCGACGCGGCGTTTGCGGCGCGGCGATCCCACCCGCTCGAGCGCCGACAACCACCGAGTCCTTGGACACCCCCCCCCCCCTCCGATTGTTATGCGAGTGAGAAGATACTGTCATGCTGGAGAATATTATCATACGCGTTTGTTAAGAAACAGTTATTTTGTATCATCATTTTGTGCAATGCTGCTCCGGCAAATAAACATCCTACTTGTTCGATATTGTCACGTTCGGATTGACAGCAGCTATATACATATACAGTGAGACCTCAACTTACAAACACCTTATCTTACAAACTTTTCGTCTTACAAACTTTTCGTCTTACAAACGTCAAATTTATGAAAATTAAACCTTATAATAAGCACTATTTTCATAATACACACCAACCACGGCTGGCGTAGTGATCTTCGGCGGAAGCACACGACCGAACAGCACCAGAGGTTAAGTTACCAACAGTCCTTGTTGAAGGTGACTCTCCTTCCATAAGCCATCAACGACCATCAAAAAGGTAAATAAATCTTTATTTTACAGCACAGTTTATTTCTTTAATTACAGTCCTCATGTAATGCGCCTCTCTTTCCAAACAGCGATTCCCTTTGACCTTCGACCTCCAACGCCATTCCATCAAGCCATAAATGACCATCACAAATGTAAATAAAGTGACTTTATGATACAATGCAGTGTATTTCTTTCATTACAATACAAAAGCACATTTATTATACATAGAATAAGGTATGGTGTGTGTAGTTTTAAGGCTTATTTAGTTGAAAAGTATATTTTATGGAAACCCGTGAACGGATTATTCCCATTTTAATGGTTTCCTATGGGAATTTATTTTTTGAGATACACACTTTTCGCCTTACACACTCTGTCTGGGAACCAATTAAGTTCGTAAATTGAGGTCTCACTGTATACTGTAAAAGTGTTTTTTGTGAGGCACGTCAGGAAGAAGGTAAGAGTTGGGTTATTGAGCTTGTGCTTGTCGGTTCTCTTAGATCGTCAGTATCAAATTCAAGGCCAAGGGGCCAAATCAGGCCCGCCACATTATTTTATTCGGTTTGCGAAAGCAAAGCAAACTAGTGAAATTCAATGATGCCTGCTAAACTCAAAATGTCAAATTGTCCCTTGTAAACCACAATAATAGTCATTATTTTTAACTACAAATTTGAAAACTAGTTATTCATTAATTTGTTGTGCGCTTTTATGTAATATGTGGAGGGGATGAAACATTCTATTGGCTTCCCCAAATTCATAATGGCCCCCGTGAAGAAACCATAACTACAATGTGGTCCCCGGCAGAAAATGAGTTTGACACCATTGTCTTAGATCGTTGAGCGCACACACGAGCATTTATTTTTTTTAGTGTTTGTGTTTTGTTAACCATTTTGATCGTTGAGCCCGCACATGAGCATTTTTTTTTTTTGTGTGTTTGTCGTGTTTGCGTTTTGTTAGCCGTTTTGTTTTTTGGTTTTGTTTTTTTCCCTGTAACAAATGATTGACAATAGTACTTTGTTTCACTTCACTTTACTTTTTTAAGGGGTGCCCCTGCACATGTTACACAGGAGTGAAAACGGGGAGGTTTCTGTGGGAAGTTTCCTACATTCACTCTTAATTGAATTGCTGAATACAATCGGACATTGTTTTGATTATTTACTATTTCTAGCAATTCTCTCCCTATCCGAAAACATCACTTCTTCTTCACCTTTCGACTCGAGACGAAGAAATATTGCCTTCCTCTACAGGGATCAGCACACAGATGGTGGTGGCAGAGCCTCACAGATGGTCTTATCTTCAATACACCCCCACATCCCCCTCTGCACAACACAGATGGTTCAGTCCACCTCCCATATTAAAACCCAAGAGGCCTTCACTAAACCCCGTCAAAACTTCCCCAAGGATGTTAGTACGTCGCAGGTGACCGGGAAAGTGGACTGACCCGCGTAACTCCCAGCGTGAATTATTACACGCCAAGAGGATAAAAACAGCTGGGTCAAAGTCCCAAAACGAATCTCTCGGTCGCATCTAAACACAAAGAAACATTTGGCGAATGTTTAAGATCACAGTTGAGATATGACTGATACTTACAGATGATGTAATAGTCTTTTCCCCTGAAGAACTCCAAGCCCCAAAGGTTGGGGCTGAACTCCTGAAACTTTAGGGTGAACTTGACATCCTGGTCAGGCTTGACACAGTTAAGGAGTGGCGTGTCAGCCTTGGTAATGGTGCAGCTCTCAAGCTGTTCCCTGGGCACCATATACACTTTGAAATACTCTACTCCCTCACCCACCCCACCATCCACTCGGGGGCACACAATGTCCAATTTATCACCAATCTGAGGGTAGAGTACCACACCTTGGCCTGGCACAAATCTGAAAGAACAAAAGAAGGACGGCATTTCAGTGTTGCACATGACTTGGCATTCATTAAGTTTTGCTGCATTTGTTATGGACTTTTATGAAAAGAATCATCATCAACATCATAATCAGATACATGTCCAAACATCTTATAGTAATAATAATAATAATAATAATAATAATAATAATAATAATAATAATAATACATTTGATTTCTAAGCGCCTTTCAAAACTCCCAAGGTCACTTTACAGTCACAGGATCAGTTTTTTTCCTGTGGGAGAGCAGCGGCAGCCACATGCGTCACCGTTCACTCAACCCGGAATAACTCAAATAGATAGAAAGCTAGCCTGCTAGCTAATAGATAGCCAGCCAGAAAACTAGCTCGGTAGATAGCTAATAGATAACTAGCTAGCTAATAGATAGACAGGCAGATAGCCAGCTAGCGAGATAGATAGCTAATAGCCAGAAAATAGATAACAAATAGATAGCCAGCTAGATTGTAGTGACTGTCCATGAATTTAGCTGCTTAACAGAAAAGAAATACGTACAAATTTCATTCAACGTTTTGGAAACTTTACCATGTACGGAATTGCAGGACACGAAGCAACAAAACAATGGGGTGGAAAAAAAGCCTTGCTTTGTGTGGCAACATTTTAACAACAGCAACAGTAGCATGAATACATCGGCAGGAAGCCTGGAGGCCTTTGTCTGGGAGTGTAATTAAATTTCCCCTAAATATTTCCCAAACGTAAAATAATAGCGCCATTTAGTCTCAAGTATGAAGAGGCCTGCAGCATTCCGATGATCCACATTTTGTTAATCACGTTGAATTGAGAGTGAGTCTTTATTTTCTGTGTGCCAAGCTTAAGTCAAATCAAATCATATCAGGCATGATACACATATATTTGGGTAATAAAAGAAAACATGTTTCATAAAGGACACAATTGTAAAAATATCATTCGTCGGCATAGTTCAAGGAAGTTAATGACATGAAGAAGGGCTGGTGAAAGCAATGATGACTTTTCATGCCTCCAAACAAAGATTATCCTTTAGTTTCATAAATTGTATTTTATGTGCGAGGTGGTGTTGACAGTTTAAGAAGTATTGAGACAAAAACATTGCAAGCGCAGTTTCATCAAAAAGAAAGGAACCACCGAGTCATATTCCCGTGTCCATACATAGACACAAACATTTTAAAAACAACAGCTATGTTTTCCGCATCTCCGGGGGAAAAATCACACACACAAGTTTAAAAAAACGATTTTCAGATGTGCGTGTTAAAAGTCACATTTGCGTCTGTCACCCCACTGAACTAAACAAAAAAGACTCTGGAGGAAGAGCTGGTCTCCCTCTAAACCAGGGGTCCCCAAGCCCCAAGCCGCGGACTGATACCGGTCCGTGGGTCATTTGATACCGGACCCCGAAGAAAGAATAAATAATGTACATAATTTCCGTTTTATTTATTATCTGAGTCCGAACTATGTTTTATTTTGAAAAATGAAAAGTCACCGCTTGCAGCGCATTTCCGTGACAAGGAATGGCTCACAAAACTCACTTACTTGTGCGACATATTCAACCTGCTCAACGAACTCTGTCACTTCAGGGAGAAAATTGACAACTGTCTTCAAGTTGGCTGATAAAGTAGCTGCATTTAAAGTGGATTTATGGGGACGGCGCGTGAATAGCGGTGTATTTCACGTTTCAAACTTTGGCGGGGTTTTTGGAAGAGACTGAGCCCGAGCCTTCATTCCCCCAGCTGATGCACGAGCACCTGTCTTTGCTATTAAAAGAGTTTGAGCGCTACTTCCCAGCCACAAAAGACCCACAAAGTGACAAGGAATGAATCCGCAACCCATTTGCCAAGAAACGAGCTGAATCCAGCATGCCTGAGGAAGAACAACTGCTGGAGTTCGCAAATGATGGCGAATTTAAAAGTATGTTTGAGACAACAACTCTGCCGGTGTTCTGGATTAAAGTGATGGCAGAATACCACAAGATCGCCACAACAGCGTCGTGAGTTTTTTTCTTCATGCGCTTTGCACTTGTTTTTGTGGTGTATCTTATTTTGAAGGCACGTTTAAACATTACCATGGTGACCATTGAGCGTTAAGAGGCAGAGACGATGTTACATATGTTGTTGTTGGCGTGATGTTACCAGTACTCTGCTAATAAACTTGGAAAAAATACACAATGGATTCACCTTTATTATTACATTTAAAAGAAAGAAAAAACAGTTTCCATGCCTGTTGTATCATTTTATTTTGTTGTATTTGTCCGCCGGTCCGTGAAAATATTGTCTGACATTAAACCGGTCCGTGGCGCAAAAAAAGGTTGGGGACCACTGGTCTAGACAGATAATGAAGACCTTTTCGAAAGTAGGCACCCTAGACAATGTTATCAAGAGGTCCTTTGTTCAAGACAAAAGTTGCAGTGGATATTTTCAAAAAAAGAAAATATGCATCAAATTGCAGACAAAAAAAGTAACCGCAGAACTCACATGCGGCTGCACACACTATGGCTAATCAGTATCTGACTTTACAAGATTATGCTCAGATGGAGACAACTCAAGAGCAGTCGGTCCAGACATACTTGACTGTCGATATACGTGTATGTGTGTGTGCGCACGCATGTGTGTACGTGTGGGCGTGTGTGTGTGTGTGTGTGTGTGTGTGTGTGTGTGTGCGTGTGTGTGTAGGTGTGTGTGTGTGTGCGTGTGCGTGTGTGTGTGTGTGTGTGTGTGTGTGTGTGTGTGTGTGTGTGTGTGTGTGTGTGTGTGTGTGTGTGTGTGTGTGTGTGTGTGTGCTCTCGTTTATATGTGGTTATGCGGACAAAAACCTGTTTACACAGTCACGTCTTGGGGACCATTTGACGTATGGGGACAAAAAACCTGGTCCCCATAAAGAAAACATAAAAAAAGTTTCAGAAAGGGTGGTCCCCAGAAGTGATGATCCCAAGTGGTCCCCAGAAAGCATAAAAACGTGTGTGTGTGTGTGTGTGTGTGTGTGTGTGTGTGTGTGTGTGTGTGTGTGTGTGTGTGTGTGTGTGTGTGTGTGTGTGTGTGTGTGTGTGTGTGTGTGTGTGTGAGTGTTATTCACAAGTGGAGAACACCCACATAAACATTACTGAAAGCTATTAAATGCACTTAGAAGTTAAAAGGACAAATTTGGCTTATTATTCCTGTAAAGTTGAGTTGGAATGAAATAAAATAATTATGACAATGTATGTGAGTCCTAACAGATCAAAGTTTAGGGCTTTATAAATTTATGAATTTGTAAATGACACTTTCAGAAGTACTGAGAAATTCTAAAATGTTGCAATTGGGGTCTTTAGATTTTATGCTTTAACATTGGCCCATCACATAAATACACATTGACTCCATGGGAAAAAAAAATAAGTTTTTGGGGGGCCTGCTAAATAGTCATTTGCCACTGTGCAAGTTGGCACTCAATCACACAAACACTCACATACTTGAGCTGTAACGGTCTCAACGGTCCGCCTCAACTGTTCGATTGCGTCCCATCACTTTGTCCGCACACGTAACGCATTTTCTCATTCATGAATGAGACACTGCATTGTGTAAAATAGCAAGAACAATCAGAATCAGAAACATCTTATTTGCCAATTATGTAGAACACAAGGAATTTGTCTCCGGTAGAACACACTGCACACACTGTATCAGCATAAGAAAAATTGAGGCACGATGCAGTTCTATTTGAACTACTGTTTAGAGAGTTAATGGCTTGGGGGAAGAAGCTGTTTAAATGTCTGCTGGATTTGGTGCGCATGGATCGGTAATAACCACGTAGTGGTTATGCTATCCAGCGCAACCCTTTTGTTTGGCTAACAGCTATCTTTACAGCCCTCTTTTTTCATGTTTCATGCACTACACACAGCAGGAAGTTAAAGACACTCATGACTGTCATAAGATACCTGTTTCTAGTGCCAGGGGTGAGCTCACAGCTTCGCTGAAATTACTGTACATGGAAAACATCAATCTCTGTACATCGCATGAGACTTATTCCATAACTGGCTTTTATTTAGGTGAATATTGCCTACCATATTAAATCATTACATTTTAAAATCACGGGGAGGGAGCATACACATATATAAAAAGTACAGGTTTGTGAAATATAGGCTTTCTTTAAGTGAACATAAAGCTGACCTGAATTCATGCACTCATTGTTTGTTCCTTTCCTTGAATGGAAGAATGTTTCTTTTTTTTCTCCCTGTCAGCATACACCGCTTGCAGAGACAGAAAGAAATGTGCTTCTGATAATTGTGTGTGAAATAAAAATAATAATAAAGTAATACACAGTTAATCATGATGGATTATGGTAAAAAACGGAGGTACATTTTATTACATTTCAATTCCTATGTTCAGTATACTTGAGAATGTAATGCTAATTACACTTAAAACAGAGTACTGTATTTTCCAGTGTATAAGGCGCATCCAAAAGCCATTATTTTCTTCAAAAGATGGCCTTGTGCCTTCTACCCCAGTGCGCCTATTATGTGAAATAATATTGAGCCACAACAGGATTTCCAACTACTGTCAGCAGCCTGTGACTCCATTTCCCCCTGTAGAAGAAGTAGTGCGCGGTCAATGCTGGGATATTTAAAACGTAAGCCCAGCCTCTACTGTAGCGCCTTATAATGTGGTGTGCCTTATACAGTGATACCTCGGCTTACGAATGCTTTAGTTAACGAACTTTTCGCCTTACGAACATTAAATTCGCGAGAATATAATCTTGGCATACGAACTAGTTTTCGGGAAACACACGGAGCACCACAATGGCTGGCGGACTAGTTTTCGGCAGAAGAACACCAGACCACATGGCCGAACAGCGCCACTGTGGCTGAGGCTGAGTCCACTCAGTGCAGACGTGGTTTGTAATGGAGTGGATACTTTTGCTTTTTTGGGACAGAAAAAGACCCCACCACAGGCTAGTGTTAAGCCAAAGAGGACACACAATAAAATTACGGTCGGGCAGAAGAAGGAGACCGCGTCCAAGTACCATTGCTATGTGTGACTAAGGGTGTTTCTGTGTTGTCTAAGCAATGTTATCAGGCAATGGTAGAGTTTGAAAATCTTCTGTTGATTTGGATGAAGAAAAAGCAGCTAGCAGGGGACAGTGTGTGAGGGTATTATCGTCGAGCAAGCACGGCAACTTCACTCGGATATCATCAAGAGGCAACTACATCACTGACCACCACAAAGGTAAATAAAATGACTATTATACAGTACAGTTTATTTCTTTAATTAGAATACAATAGCACATTTATTATACATAAAAGAAGGTATATTTTGTGTAGTTTTAAGGCTTATTTAGTAGAAAGTTACGTTTTATGGGGATCTGGAAACGGATATCCCCATTTTTAATGGTTTCTTATGGCAAATAATGTTTGACAGATGAACTTTTCGCCTTACACACTCTTTCTGGGAACCAATTAAGTTCGTAAACTGAGGTATCACTGTGTATGGAAAACTTGTTTAAACACGTCATTCAGCTCTGGGTAGCTCTGGGTAGCTCCTTTAGCCAGAGACTATTACACCCGCGCTGCAAGAAGGAGAGGTACCGCCGCTCGTTCCTACCGACTGCTGTCAGGCTTCACAATTCCCAATGATCACATGTGAAAAAAACAAAAAAAACTGGACACTTGTAAATATGGGTTGTTGCAATATATCTAAATGCATCTCTTGATTCTGCACTATGTACAGTCTTGTTTATAGAACGGTTTTTGCACATCTACATTTGCACAGTATACAGTTGACATTTTTATTTTGTTATGCTTAGAATATCTTGTTTTCTATCCTTTCACTCCCACCCCAACCCCATCCCTCTTCAATTGCTGCTGTGGACTGCAAATTTCCCCATTGCGGGACGAATAAAGGTATTCTGATTCTGATTCTGATTCTGATTCATTCATTGAAGATGCGCCTTATGGTCCAGTGCGCCTTATGCCTCTGAAAATACTGTACTTAATAATTTTTGCTCAAACAATCACAATTTCAGTGGCATGAAAATCAACAACACAATAATCTATCATGAGAGTTCCTGAGAAAATATATAATCACGGAAAACTTGTGTTCGTGACAGTCCTAACTGTATCTAATGACTCCTTGGAGAAGCCATTAGTTGAAGTTGGCCGTCCTTCATAAAAAGATTGCTGCCAAGAGTGCAGAACTAAGGAGTTGCCTGCACCTGATACTCATTTTATTTATAAGTTATTGAGTTACAATTGACATTGTTTACTCTTTAGATTTGTACATGTTTTTGATAAAAATTGTAGGCAACCTTGTCTGAGTATTAAGTCCTGTATTCGATATCAATTCTAATTTCAAGAGAGGTGTTGTGTCCGGAGGAACGTCAACGTATTTATTGTGCCACCATGTTAGTCTACCTGCGGTCGTGACGTCACCGCTGCTTTTCGACCTGTCGCAACATTCTGTAGCAGTGTGACATATGCTACATACCCCCCCTCCCTGAAGGAACCAGAAAAACTCTGTAAACAAGGGAAACCGGGTAGACTGCCGGTTTCCCTGCTTAGCCATGTGGGTTATTCTGCCACGCAATAGGCTAAGCACTGGCTAGGGTCTGAAGATTCAAAATCGGTGATTTAATTGTCCAAATACCGAGGGCAAAGGCGAACGCGAGCTGGCCGAGGCTCTGGCCCCACGGGCACGGCTGGTTCACCACGCTCTTCAAGGCGTCCACCGGTGTTCTCGGATGTGTGTCGGCACGTCAGTAGTCTTTGCCTGAGAAGCCCATATCTGCAACAGCCCTGTCGTTCGAGGAGGTCGGTGATGCCACTCTCCTTAGGCAGCTAGCATGCCAACGCGACCTGTCAGCCAGACAGAAGGTGGACGGTCCGAGTTGGGCGGTAATCTGGATTGGTGCTGTCTAGAATGAGTCCAATTTGTGAGAGCAGCTCGGCCGGAAAATGCGGACCCAGTCCGACACAGTAAGTGTGGGTTGCTTCGTCCGGCGCTTCTCGTTGGGCCCTCTGCGGGCTGAGGAGGAGTAGGGAAGGCCGTTTGCTTGGTTGGAGCTTTCTACACAACCGTTGGCCTGGGGGTGAATTGTGGTACCCGCATTGTCAGAGATGGAAAAGCCGAGTGCACATAACAAGTCCAAGCCCAAGAGGTTGGCGCCATGACGGGATATTTGGAAGGTGAAGGGGGCGAGAGTCCTCGAGCCATAACGCACTGTGAAGGTGGCAGTGCCCACCATGCCAATCTTAGTTTGGCCATAGCCAAACAAGTCCTCAGCGTTGGCCTTGATCGGGAGATGAGGAAATAGACATCGAACTGTGGACACATTCAACAGTGACCTGTAGGCTGCAGTGTCGAGCAGGAGTGGTAAGCTCACTCCATCCAGTTCCACTGTGCACCACTTGAATGGCATGGCACGCGAGCCCACGCAGTGCATGGTGAGCGGCGTGACAGGTATGTTGACGTGGGAGCAGAGTGGCACATCCTGGCGAAGTGGTTCCTCTTTCCGCAGTGCTGGCATCTCTGTCCAATGGCTTTGCAAGTTGGCGCACGTGTGGGGTGCCAGGCAGACCCGCAGTTGGCACAAGGTCTGCGTGTGTTGGCCCCTTGATGTCTGACGACATTTACCTCGGCACTGTCGTAGGTGAAGGTGGGAGCAGAGCGGCACATCCTGGCGAAATGATTCATCTTCCCGCAGCGTTGGCATCGTTGTCCGGTGGCTCTGGAGGTGGGTGCACGTGTGGGGTGCGAGGCAGACCCACAGTTGGCACAAGGCATGCGTGCATCGGCCCCTTGACGTCTGGCCACATTTATCTCGGCACCGTCGTATGTCGTACCTCCAAGAGTACACAGACTCTGTTACCTCCTACATGAGGAAGTGCATGGATGACGTGACTGTCACCAGATCTGTCACCATCCTGGCCAACCAGAAGCCATGGCTGACGGGTGAAGTCCACAGGCTCCTCAGGGCTCGGAACGCTGCCTACAAAGCTGGCGATGAGCTGGGCCTGAGGACAGCCAGGGCCAACCTGTCACGTGGCATCAGGATGGCCAAGAGACAGCACTCCAGGAGGATCGCCAACCACTTCAAAGACAGCAGTGACAGCAGGAACCTGTGGCGTGGGATACAGACCATCACAGACTACAAGCCCACTCCACAGACCTGCGAGAACTCCACCACTCTGCTGAACCAGCTGAACGACTTCTTCGCCCGCTTCGAGGCAGACAACAGCACTCCAGCACAGAAGACCCCACCACCTCCCGGCGAACAGGTGCTGACACTGTCCCAGGACAGCGTGAGGCGATCTCTCAGAGGGACCAACGCACGAAAAGCCCTGGGTCCCGACGGCATTCCTGGCCGTGTTCTGAGAGACTGCGCTGTGGAGCTCACAGATGTCTTCACGGACATCTTCAACACCTCTCTGAGCCAGGCTGTTGTGCCCACGTGCCTCAAAGCCACCACCATTATCCCGGTCCCGAAGAAGTCGTCCCCCACCTGTCACAATGACTACCGCCCGGTCGCACTCACTCCCATCCTCATGAAGTGCTTCGAGCGGCTAGTTATGAACCACATCAAGGCTGCCCTCCCCCCCACCCATGACCCCTTCCAATTTGCATATCGGCCCAACCGCTCGACCGATGATGCCATCTCCACTGCTCTCCACACAGCGCTCACCCACCTGGAGACCAGAGACTCCTACGTCAGAATGCTGTTCATCGACTTCAGCTCAGCATTCAACACAATCATCCCCCAACAGCTCACCAATAAACTGAGCAAACTGGGCATCAGCACCTCCCTGTGCAACTGGCTGCTGGACTTCCTGACGGGGAGACCACAGGCAGTCAGAGTTGGCGACAACACTTCCAGCACCATCACGCTGAACACAGGGGCCCCCCAGGGGTGTGTGCTGAGCCCCCTCCTCTTCACTCTGCTCACGCACGACTGCTCACCATCATCACCCAGCTCCAACCTCTTCATAAAATTTGCGGATGACACGACTGTGGTGGGCCTCATCAACAACGATGAGGAGACAGCCTACAGGGACGAGGTCAGCCGCCTGGCCACGTGGTGCAAGGTCAACAATCTCCGTCTGAATGTGGAGAAGACGAAGGAGATTGTTGTGGACTTCAGGAGAGTGCGCCCCCAGCATGCTCCACTAACCATCGACGGTGCTGCAGTGGAGAGAGTGAGCAGCACCAAGTTCCTGGGAGTGCACATATCCGAAGACCTGTCCTGGAGCCACAACACGGCATCAATGGCCAAGAGATCCCACCAGCGCCTGTACTTCCTCCGCAAGCTCAAAAGAGTTGGAGCCCCGACCCCCATCACGACCTCCTTCTACCGCGGTACCATAGAGAGCATCCTGACCAGCTGTATCACCGTGTGGTACGGCGCCTGCACCGTGTCCTGCCGTAAGACTCTGCAGCGCATCGTGAGGACAGCTGAGAAGATCATCGGTGTCTCTCTCCCCCCACTTCAGGACATCTACAACACCCGCCTCACCCGCAGAGCCATCCGGATCGCTGGCGATCCCACCCACCCCTCCCACAGCCTCTTCAGCCTGCTGCCATCGGGTCGGAGACTGCGGAGTCTCCGAGCCAAGACCAGCAGACTCAAGGACAGTTTCTGCCACCAGGCAGTCCGGAGACTCAACTCCCTCCCAGCCCTGCCCAGCCTGCCCCTTCCCACTGCCACACTCACCGAACTCTGAGTACACGCTACATGCTGTACGATCATCCTGAACTCTATTTTTTGTTATTTCTCATTAGACAAGACCTCACTTCAACCCTTTCTAGTTGTTTGTTTTTGCAATCACGACATTATGTCACTTTATGTACGTCACTTCCTCCCTTTACATATGTGACTACCTCACTTTACATACGTCACTACCTCACTTTCCATACGACACTACCTCACTTTACATACAGAAATTACATGTATTGTCTGTTGTCAATTGTATGTCTTTTTTAGCCACGTTATAAGTGCCTTGCATGTCTTGCACGCTGGGTCCGAGAGGACATTAATTTCATCTGTGCTGTATGTCATGCATATTAGCATATTTGACAATAAAGCTGACTTTGACTTTGACTTTTTGACTTTGTAGAGGTGGAGTCGTAGGTCGAGGTGGCGTCTGGGAGTGGAGGAGTTGGAGCAACAATCTGTGCCAACGCGGGAGAGTGTGAAGGTGTGGGTGGGTTCATGAACCGAGCCGTTAATTGTGCTGCGTTCTCCAATTGGAATGCCATTTCCACAGCATTCGATAGTGGGAGGTCATCAGGGGACAATAACAGTTTCTCCCGTACCTCTGGATTAATCGTGTGCTCCGCTAGTTGATCTCTAATCATTTCCTCCTCCAAGCGGCCGAATTTACAGAGGCCCGCTAAACACCTCAAATCGGCAACGTAGTGGCGTACCGACTCGCCTGTTCGTTGCCGTCATTGACGGAAGGCAATCCACCGTACAATCACGCTCTGCGGTGGGGCGAAATGTCTGTCCAACAAAGCGACACAATCTTTGTATTTCTGCGCGGGTCCGAGTGTCCGAAAAATGCGCTGCCCCTCACTTCCCAAGCTGTGCACTAGCATAGCTGTTAGCCGTGCGTCGCTTGCCTCGTTTAGTCCGATCGCCGTCAGATATGTCGTGAAAGAGTCATACCAGCGGGACCACGGGACTGGTGGCTCACCGGGGAGCGCGAGAAACGAGGGGAGGGGAGCTGTGTAGGAGTCCATCTTCGTCACCAATGTTGTGTCCGGAGGAATGAGAGGAGAAGAGTTGCTTTGTCAATGTGCCACCTTTATGGTGCCACCATGTTAGTCTACCTGTGGTCGTGACGTCACCGCTGCTTTTCGACCTGTCGCAACATTCTGTAGCAGTGTGACATATGCTACAAGAGGGAGATTGACGCTGCATCTTTCTACGGCCTGTGAGTCCACTTACAAAAGATACCATGAGATTTTCTGAAATCCCAGACTGAACAGCAAAGAAAAGCATTTTTTTTTTTCCTTCGACTACTACAAACACAGACACTGCTATGTGTGCTGTGTGACAAGGGAGACCTCACGCAGGGGACATGTAGCAAGGCACAGATAATTAATAATTAATAACGAGCACACATTGAAATTGGGAGGTAGCGGGTGGTGAATCAATGAAGAAGAGTATTTAAAAACAGTTGTGGTTTGTCACTCGCAAATGAACAGATACCAAACTTGCATTATTTTCTCGATTCCGCTCGAACGAGTATGCTACATGTTTTTCTGGCTGCCGGAAATCACATGGGCAAGTAAACACACAACATACATACAAAGAACGAACATAGTCAAGCACAACGGCTAAGTAGGCCGAGTGGATACTTTTCCAGCCCCCAAGGACACACTCAGTGGCAGAGTACTGATGGACACAGGGACAAAGAGAGGCAGGATGTTGTCAGAAGATAAAAACTTAAGAATGAACGTTTTCCTACAACTTTCTGTTTTCATTACAACCGGTGTGTTTTTTTTTTTTTTTTTTTTTTTTTTTTGGGGGTGGGGGGGCGCGGGGGTTACTCAATTTCATTTCCCACAAAAATCACAACCTCTTCACACAGAAAAGACACCAAGATATCGACCAACATCCTACGTACATACACAGAGGAAAAAAAGGTCTTTGCTGATAAGACATTTCATTGCACACTTTCAGGCAATGATTCTGGGTGTCAGAAACCTACCCAGTTTGCATGAATGCTATCTCAACAGCAAGTGGGCAACTTGCTGAAGATCAAATGTTTCCAGAGATAACGCAGAGAAGCTTAATCATACACTCACCGCAGACAAACGAGAGCCAAAGAAAACTTCATTGTCTCAGGTTCATTTTTGATGCTGTTTTTGTCAGAGTCAAACACTCTGTATCCTGTGTGATCTCAACAACCCAAATATGAAACATAAGTATGGTTTCATTCCAGAGTGAACTGACAGGAAGATATGATGTGCAATATTATATAAATCTTCACAATTGAAAAAGTCAAGAAGATTGTTTGAAACTTTTTTTCAAAAAAGGTCAGAACTAAAGGTGAGTTAGCAAATACAATTGAGAATGCAAGGTGTCACCAATGATTAATTTCTTTCTGCACCCCACTTATTATACTGCGGTTCCTCCCTTGCCTGTTTTCAACGTGTGGGAGTGTTACACATAATAATATTACTTGTCCGATGATCTCACTTCCATTCTGTGATATTTTAGGATGGTTTCTGACTGTAGTGCAAAAACAGTTACCAGACCTCCAGTCAAAAGAAGACATTTTTCAGGTTTACAGGAAAAACATTCACTTGAATTACTTGTCGTTCCAATTAACAACTCATCAACATGACGGCCGATATGGAGCAAATTACACGACATACTTTAACAACAATATCAAGGTGAGTCTCGTAAAAGATTATCGGATGGAGACGTCACCAAGCCACATATCAATAACTGATGCTTTGATGAATTTTGTGTGACAGAACAAAAATACTGGTGAAAAAAAAATGAATATAAATATATTGCTTTCCTAATAAAAAAAATTTATATATATATATATATATATATATATATATATATATATATATATATATATATATATATATATATATATATATATATATATATATATATATATATATATATATATATATATATATATATATATATATATCAGTGGCGGTCCGTGCATTTTACACCTAGGCCTTCAGTGAAGTCCTGCTTAGTCTGACTTGAACAAATATCCCTCGTAATAGAAATAGTAATAGAAAATTTAAAATTATTTGTCCACCAAGTTTTATTAAGTCCACCAACAATATGCAATCTTTAACAAGATTTTACGCTAAATTACAAAATGTCAGTTTAATATAAGAAAAACAACAAGACGTTCACAAAACGAACTATAGTAAAGTCTCGTTATATCGATATTCAAGGGAGTCCGAAAAAATATCGATATAACCGGGACTATCGATATATCCGACCCTGTTTGCATGTAATTTTCTCCGTGCGTGCATAGAAATAGTATCGATATAACCGGGACTATCGATATATCCGATATCGATATAACGAGACTTTACTGTATTTGTTGAAAATAAAGTAAACAAATCTTTTTCATTTGTTCTTGAGAATAGGCCGACATGCGACAGCGAGTTGTCCTCTCCTTCAGCCATTGTGGGTTAAAAAAGCGAGTAGATATACTTGTTTTTTCTGCTAAAGTTTCCGGGTCTGAGCTGTTGTAGCTTGGTTGATTTGCATAGCGCTGCCTCCGCTGAGGGCTGAGGTAAAGTGAGTATCCAATCACAGGACACGTACATGTCATGTTCAACGCAAGGCCCTCTAGCTGGCCTTACTGTGCCAACTCGTGATCTGATTGGCTATCGCAACTATATATCAACTACATGTGCCCGTTCATGTACAGCGCACAGACACCCTCACTGTTGATTCTGAAGGCGTCGGTCCGATTTCATGCAGCCTGGCGACACAAGCTAGCTGAATTCTGATTGGATTAAAAACTCTGACCTAAAACAACAACACTGAAAGGAGCATAACCAAATGGATATAATATAACATCAAGAAAACAGTATGTGGAATAATTATATATATATTTAGAATAAAAACTTTTTTAATGAAATTGACTTTTATTATAATTATGATAATGATGTCTGATTATGTTAGGCCAGCAGAGAAGGCCTTGCTGGCTCTGACGGCCCACCACTGAGATATATATATATATATATATATATATATATATATATATATATATATATATATATATATATATATATATATATATATATATATATATATATATATACACAAGCTGTAAGCAAGGAGGCCGGGGACTAGTGAGTGTGAGAGCCACTGTCCAGGATGAAACATCCAAGCTCCATGAATACATCAAAGAGAAGGCTCCAGCGGATGATGGACTCAGAGAATGTCTCAGACAATGGGGAACAGAGGATGAGCTGCTGGAAGAGGGACAATCATCGGAGGATAAGCCCCTACATGGGATGTACCACCGAACCATAACAGAAGTGGCTGATCTCAAGAAGTCCTATCAGTGGCTAGAGAGGGCTGGCCTAAAGGAAAGCACACAGAGGCACTCATCCTGGCTGCTCAAGAGCAGGCCCTGAACACCAAAGCCATAGAGGCATGGATATACCACACCAGGCAAGACCCAAGGTGTAGGTTGTGCAAAGAGGCACCTGAGACAATCCAACACATAATTGCAGGGTGCAAGATGCTGGCAGGGAAAGCCTACATGGAGCGCCATAACCAGGTGGCTGGCATAGTCTACCGAAACATCTGTGCGGAGTATGGACTGGAAACCCCAAGGTCAAAATGGGTAACACCTCACAAGGTGGTGGAGAATGACCGAGCAAAGATCCTGTGGGACTTCCAGATACAGACTGACAAGATGGTAATGGCCAATCAACCAGATATCGTGGTCATAGATAAAGGGCAAAGGAAAGTCGTTGTCATGGATTTAGCGGTCCCGAGTGATGGAAAAATCAGAAAGAAGGAACATGAGAACATCGAGAAATACCAAGGGCTCAGAGAGGAGCTGGAGAGAGCCTGGAAGGTAAAGGTGACAGGCCTGTGGTGGTCGGAGCACTCGGGGCAGTGACCTCTAAACTCGACGAGTGGTGGTTGCAACAGATCCCGGGAACAACATCAGATATCTCGGTCCAGAAAAGCGTAGTGCTGGGAACAGCACGGATACTGCGCAGAACCCTCAAGCTTCCTGGCCTTTGGTAGAGGACCCGAGCTAATAAGCACTATTTTCTATTTTCACAATTTTTTACTATTTTCATAATACACACCCACCACGGGTGGGTGTATATATATATACAGTAAAGTTTCGTTATATCGATATTCAAGGGAGTCCGAAAAAATATCGATATAACCGGGACTATCGATATATCCGATCCTGCGCCGAACTGCATTAAACAAAAGCCGCCAAAAGAGGGCAGCCAAGCGCCATATAAGAAACGGAGCTGGCCATTAGCTCCCTTTTTTTGGGTCAGAGATGTTCCCCCAATGTTGCCTCAAAATGGCACATATAATTCTTTAATGATTGTAAACATGTATGCTTTAATCTTCAGAACTACAGTGTATTTGAAACATATTCATAACTGGATGTGTAACAAGAAAGCATATTATCCGAATCTGAAGCCATTGTTTGGATTCACAAGCAATGCAAGACGTCTTGGCGTGAAGTCATTTTTATTTGCATTTGAATAAAAAGTGACATCGGCTGTCCTTTAATACACAGTATGGAATGTAAATAATTTTCAAAATCATCGCGCTTCAGCAGACAAAACAAGAAACATTGTTGCAAAAAACGATTGCATTCATATACAGTACAGTGGACATGTACATAACACAACAGGGAAACTGCAACGCTTACATCTTACTGTATTATGTATACAATTTAAAAAAGTCATCAATCTTCTTCTGCTTCCAATTTTTACCTTTTAACACAAACACTTCAATCTCGTCTGCTACACACGAGCTAGCGTCTGAAACTGAAAATGGCTCTGCTACACGGGTGCTGGGCACGTAACCAAGTCACCTGACCAAGTCGACCAATGGCGCGACTGATGGCGTGACACGTAACCAAGACACGTGACCAAGTTGACCAATGGCGCGACCGATGGCGTGTCACGTGACAAAGTCACACGGCCAAGTCGACCAATAGCGCGACCGATGGCGGCTCATGTGACCAAGTCGACCAATGGCGCGACCGATGGCAGCTCACGTAACAAGACACGTGACCAAGTTGACCAATGGCGCGACGGATATATCGATATAAACAACAAAAATGGCCGGCGGGGGATGAAAAGGAGCACCGTAATAACTGAATTATCATAATAACCGGGTATCGTACTAAACGGTACTAATTATACATAAAAAGACTAGAAATGTGCAAGGGAAATGAAAATAGTATCGTAATAAGCGGTACTATCGATATAACCGATATCGATATAACGAGACTTTACTGTATATATATATATATATATATATATATAGTGAGACCTCAACTTACGAACTTAATTGGTTCCCAGACAGAGTGTGTATGGCGAAAAGTGTGTATCTCATCTCATTTCAACAGAGAGAGAGAGAGAGAGAGAGAGAGAGAGAGAGAGAGAGAGAGAGAGAGAGAGAGAGAGAGAGAGAGAGAGAGAGAGAGGTGGATAGATGGATGGATGGATGGATGGATGGAGGGATGGATGGATGGATGGTTGGATGGATAGATAGACATAGATAGGCTGCTATAAATGATACAAAAGTAATGTATTTTTAACTGTCTGGCACGTGCGAGCAGCTTCATTAATGGCTTATTCAAAACCCAAGGGTATAAGTCGTCGTACTACAGTAGGTGTGAATTTATTTTACGACTGTTGGAACGTCTGTGTTTTATACTTCCCCATTCTGTGTTTTACTTAAACATACATTCAATACAAAATCTCGTTCGCAGGGTAGGAAGCATCTGTAAAATTTCTCAAATTATCGTGCTCCTCCCTCATGCCTGCATTTTTGGGGTCCGCCACCACCACCATACAAATCATGACAGGAGGTACCAAGTCGTCCAATGTCTAACATTTGCCCTAATTAGATCTCTTACTCTGGGATGGCAGTTTAACACACTAGGTCTCTTCTCCTCAAAGGCAGTTTAACAGGCTGGGTCTGATCCCCTCAAATTGACCACATATTCTTTGTGCTCCATCGTGTATGGCCATGTGGTCACACATGTCCAACCAAGCATACAACAAGACGAAATGTTTTAAAACGTGGAAGCATTGTGTTTTCTTATTCTCTTACAGACAGGCATGTGCATTCAAAGCTGAGAGGTCATATTAAGTTCACCTTATACAGGTAGCATCCGACTTACAACCGGCTTGACTTACCCGTACTTACGACCACGACCACCAGACCCTATTTTTTTTTTTTATTCCACGCCTGGCACCGCAACGCGGGAGCAGCCTGGTAATACGTACGAAAGCTAGCCAGCATCTCACTCTCGAACACAATCGACCGCGCGATGGCACCGGAGAAGGGAGTGCCCACCGACGCCGGCCACGGTGCGGCCAGGACTAGAGCTGAGACGGGCCGGGCGTCGGCGTGTGGGACTGCCACGATGACAACGGGGTGGGTGTTGACTGACGCCGGCCACGGCCCAGCCAGGACTAGAAGCGAGGCGGGTTGGGCGTTTGAGCTCGGGAAGGCTGTGACGAGAACGCCGCGTCAGGCCCACGGCCGGCGCCACCTCTTTGAGACAGTTCGTTCTGCTTCAGGGTGAGGTGGTGGGTCGGGTGCCTCGGCGCTGCAGACAGCCGCGGGATCGAGCCACGCATAGAGTGGGATAAGGCCAGGGAGAAGGAAACCGGTAGAACACCAGCAACCTAGACCCATGCCCGCCAGGTTGTTTGCAAGTCATTTAGCACTGAGTCTCTATTCAACATTTTGAATGGATTTCGACTTACGACCATTTTGGCTTACAACCGGTTGGTTGGAACGGAACCAGGTCATAAATCGGATGTTACCTGTAAAGGTTTTAATGTATTTTATGTTTGGCCTGAAAGTCATCCAGAAGCCAAATATGTATTACCTTTGGTGAGTAATCTGTAAAAACAGAGAACAAGAGATAGCGACAGACACAGAGAGAGAGAGAGAGAGAGAGGGGGGGGGGGGGGGGGGAGGGGGAGGGATGAATAGATAGATAGATAGATAGATAGATAGATAGATAGATAGATAGATAGATAGATAGATAGATAGATAGATAGATAGATAGATAGATAGATAGATAGATAGATAGATAGATAGCACAATCACACTATTCAGCACTGTAGTTCATTCCCATTGCTATCGCAACCCCACACCAAGCACCAATGGTGGATTTCCAACACAATGATACGATAGGATGGAGAGGGAGACCACTCAATCACCCTGGAGGCCATGGCTAAGAAAGGGAAGAATGAAGACAATGTCTTCCCATCTCAGCATTGCCAACTCAGCAGTCTCACCTGAACTTCGCATTTTTAAGAAATCTCCGTTAATACTGTCTTGGCCTTTTCTCTATGTATGCATATTGACTTCATTCACAATTACGTACTATGTCATGCACTATGTACTGTGGTGTTTGTTGACCTATTTCCGTAATTAAACTAATAGTTTAGGGCTAAGTTCTTGAGGTATATGTTCTGGATCGAGTGGTTTTTGTGACGGACCTCCAGTTGATTCCTGTTTTTGGCAAGTGAAAAGAAGTCAAGTCAATATATGACAACACGCCTCCTTTTCTTTGGTACCAAATTGTATTACAGTGAAAGTCCTCTGCAACAAAAAATACATGTGCAAAAACGACCTCTCGTGTGAAATAATCTAAATGCATTAAATATATTCCATCTATACTGCTTCCCCAACAACAAAAAGTCCCCTTGTTGCATCATACAAAATATTTTTTTCCACCTTTGCCTTGCAACGAGGTTCACTGCAATGAAAATAAGCCGACCGCAAAAGTCTAATGCGACCTCAGCCTGCCTCAGCGAATCCTACTGCTAGTCGTAGTGAAAGTCTCGACTTACGAACCATTCATCTTACATCCAGCCTCTCGGTGCTCATTGTGTTTGTATTTCAATGTACCTTCCGTTTTTATACCTGTATTGCACATGCTGTACACTGTATGCACGTGCGAAGATCTCAGATGACATTGTGGTCTGATTCATCAATTATTGGGCAAACTTGCAGCCCTCTGAATCATTCGGTGGCAATTGGTTCCAACCCCAAATCGCACGGATCAAAATGTTGAAGTTGCTGAGAATGGTGTGGAGCACAATCAAACATACTCTTGTGTCATCAATCCCCCATCTGCCTCCCATCCTCTCTTGCCAACAGAGAAGCCAAGCTGCGCTTGATTCTCTCTACACATGCATGTATATTTTATGTGAAACCAAAATTATTCATCTGTGTAAGGTAAAATATTACTTCTAGAGTTTGCCAATGTGTTGACAAAAATCACTTCTTGTTGTAAACATACATGTACTTTCAAGGCAGAGCTGCTGACATTATAATTGAATTTCCAGCCTTTTGGTTCACTTGATGCATGTGCCAAACGGGGGTGAAATTCCGCGTGACAAGTCCTGCAAGTGTGGGTTAACATCTGAGTGACACCAGAGACATGAAAGAGCATTTGTTTAGCTGCCATCTGTTTGTCTAACTACCTTTGCTCCTTTCAGTTGGGTGCGCATGTGTGACATTTTTTTCTGGAGGCAGGGGGGTGAAAAGTGTAGCGCCATTTTATCAGCTAATGAATTTCAACCAATGGATTATTGTGTTAAAAAAACAATGGCCACTCTGGTGTATTCCCTCAAATCTTTTCCCCCAAGCCTCAAAATCATGTGAAAACAAAGGAGAAGGATGGGATGGTAAATATCTACCCACTGATCAAGCACAAGTGTTTGAATCCCGGCTGCAACGCAAGGTTTCATTAAGGAGATGGACAAAGAAGGCAATGCAAGGTATAGTGAAGGTTAATCCACTCTCAATTATTTTGCAGCGCTGTGGCTTTCGCCCTCTGTGGTACGAAGGGACAGAGGTCTTTATGCTGACTGTCACCCTATCCCCTCTTGTCCTCTCTGGCTCTGTCTACACTCCCTGCACCTTTCATCCAGTAAGCCAGGCCTACAGGACCTGAGCAGCCCGAGACATAATTACCCTCCTGTTCCCGAGGGGCCCCGATGCTTTTTTTATCTACTCTGTTTAATTTCACTCTGTTTTTTGGGGGGGGATTGGTTTCAATACATGATCCAAATCATTATCTGGAATGGCTATCATAAAACAGCCACAAAGGCGACCTTGGCAATCTGAACACTCCGTCAAACACCACATGGTTTATCGATGAAAAGGTTTCTTCAGCCGAATTCAGATGACGGCTGAAGAAACCTTTTCATCGATGGACCACTCCTGTACGACTGAGAGCTTACACAGACGTACCACATGGTTTAATTAACTGACCTTTTAGTTTCATCACTCAGCAAATATTCACCATTACAGCGAGACAGTTTTGCTACATTGAAATGGCAGAACCTTCTCCTTATTGATTGCAGAGGAAAAGGGCGTGGGGGAATACATTTTGAAACTTTGACGATTTTTTTTCTCTGAAAAGTAGGGTCAATGAAGGAGGGGGGGTCATCACTATAACCTTCACAACCAAGGCTCTTTTCACTCATTCGCGATGGACCTGTGTCTCTATGCAGAAGTCCGACCCCCAAAACAACAAAGAAACCCACTGAGGTGCCCCCGCCACAGCCCGGTCACAAAGAGCCTTTGGGCTTTTTCGTAATCTCTTAATGAACTGCAGAGGAGGAGAGGGAGCACTCTTTTTACATAAACCATGTAAAGCAGACCTCGCTTTTGTTTCTCCCTCCCGACTACAAAATGGATTAGGAGGAGGCAGGCGTGTGTGTGTGTGTGTGTGTGTGTGTGTGTGTGTGTGTGTGTGTGTGTGTGTGTGTGTGTGTGTGTGTGTGTGTGTGTGTGTGTGTGTGTGTGTGTGTGTGTGTGTGTGTGTGTGTGTGTGTGTGTGTGTGTGTGTGTGTGTGTGTGTGTGCGTGGGTGTGTTTTCGACTGTGGTGAGAATGTGGAGGTTGGGTGTTTCCTTTTTTTCTTGGGAGGTTCATGCATAAGCGCAGTCCACATAACAATAGGGTTTAATCGACATTGCCAGTCTTGTGGGTATTTTTTTTTTATGTACACACGTAGCACTTATAGAGAAAGCTGTAGAACTAGCCTCGAGTTTCCTTTATCCACCGCCCCACCGACACACAAAGCCATTAAACTGGCCTCGAGCCCTCACACTTCAAATGTTCCTCCTCCTTGAATAGTCAAAGAGGCAGACTAAGACAAATTAAACGAGGGACTGAGCAAAAGCCAACATTTGGTTTGTCCGGCATATTGCTGACCTGCTCAACAGACATATTTTATAGACATGATGACTTTGCATCAACTTCCAAATTAAACGATGATTGGTTTCATTGTTTGTCATATTTTGTTTTTCCAGTATGCATTTTCTATTATTTAAAATGGCTGGAAGGATGGCCATGTTTTGAGTTTCATGTTTTTTTTTAGTAGATAAAAAACTATCTTGAAGCAAGTTACAATTTTGAGCGTCCAGATATTTCGACTTATGAATTTTAAACTACACCTCAGCACTCAGTGATTCTTTCTTTGTTGTTGACATTTTGCTCCACTGGCATACTACCGCCCACACCCATAACATAATTAAATCAATGATATCACAGCCTGACCCTTTAGCCCTGAAATAACACACAGGACAAAAAGAATGTGCACATGCACGCACTAATTCAGCGAAATGTTTGCTGCTTTAGTGACAGTCGGGGGAGCTAAAATTCCTAGGTCGGACAAACATCACATGTTCAAAATAAAAGTTGACAACCACAAAATGTTAAAAACTCCCTTTCCTGAAAACGTTGATTTTTCATCGATTCATTTTCTATATTGCTCATTGTGTTCTGAGTCAAAAGGACAAGAGTAGGTCATACACACAACAGTCTACTGCTCAGACACTGCATGAGAACAGTGAATATGGTGTGAATTGCAGGGGAAAAAACTATCATGGATGAGCTTAAAAGTGAAAAGTGCTTGATCTGTTGGATAGTCAATAGCTTTACATCTATAGAGACACAGTTGGCTGTGGAAGTTGAGACAAAAAAGGAGCCTGGCGCTTGCTGTGAGCAGAGCACAAAGCTTTACCCCCTCCATCAAGCAAATACTCTCTGGGCACCCCACAAAAAAAAAACATCAAACGTGTCTGTATAGATATGATTTACACTCACTTTACTTTCATTAATAATGTTAGAATACTTCAGAGAAATTCACCTTTCATATTGAAATTTACCACTAGTTACTGGACACAGATGACCTCTTAACAGCTAAATAGTCCCATTGGTTATTACAGCATCTACTGGAGATTGATCTGGAGTTGGTGTTGGGTGATCCCAAAAAAAAAAAATAATAATAAAAATAGCAGACAGCTGGAACTAAAAATATTTTGCTGTGATAAAACATGTGTTAGACTCCTGAGTCGTTTTGATTTTATTGAATCATCAAATATGGTTTGCGCAGATCCAGCACATTGTCAATGGTAAATTGTGAATTGAGGAATCACTGATAGATGTGGGACACCACAGATATCCTTACTTAAAAGAAGTGCACCTTGGCTCAATTTATGGGCCAATAAATTAAAAGATACTAGAAGTAGAAAAACACAAAGGTAAGATCTTAACTCAATACTTCTGCATCAATACTGCGTAAGTTCCCCAAAATGAAAATGCTGTTTTATTTTTTTCATGAACACAATGAAAAACAAAGCATTATTTAGCATTTTTTTATCAAACTAATTGTTTCTGAATGACATCTAGTGGCTCCCGCGGAACCAGAGCGAAGAGCCGAGGTAAGCGGCGCAAAGTTTATACCTGTACCTGGGTGCATTTCCCAGGTGTCTACCAAAATCCATCAACAGCAAAAAAATATACATTTGACCTAAATTTAAAAAGCATTAGAGACTATTGTCCAATTAAGTGACATGCCGTTAGTCAGCAATTCGAACATTTAATGGAGTTGGTGGAAATTGTTTGGGGTTGTATTTCGCAACCAGGGTCGTACAAACATGATCAATGATATTATACACGCAAACACAGACAACAAACAGCTATCCATGCATACCGATGTTAACGCACGGCCCGTCGGGTCACAAGCGTTCTCTCTAAATAGCCGAAATGTCATCCACGATCCATGCAAACAACCAAAATAATACACGAGACATTATGTAATGGATGCAATTGTGTCCTTAAAATTATGTTTAAAGTTTGGATAATTTACTTTAAATTACCGGTACTTCCCCACAATCTAATGCGCAGCCAGAAATTGGCACGTCGTTAACGTTGGACAACCCCTGGAAAAAAGACGGAATAAAACTAGTTGGTACTTATTTATGTATTCCTAAATTAAACAATCAAATATAATTTATTTATTGTATATTACATTTAAAGATAGCTTATTCTCTAACTATTCTGTGCAATTCTAGTGGCTGTGTGTGCGCGCGTGCGTGTGCGGACTCGTTTTGTTGCACAGCCTTGTGCTTGCGTCTGCAGGCGTGCGTACTTACTTGGTATTTGTTGTGTTCCAATAAATAGACTCCAAAACTAGCGACCGACACAAGTGTAGTCTGAAGACAAGAACTAGAATTCCAAAATAATATCTCCACATCGAGTCCCCCATGGTTTCACTGGTAGGTGAATCTTCGGGTGGCTGCACGATTTTTGTCAAAATAAATACACCTGTCCCAAAAATCTATTCGAGCGACAAGTACTCCCAATTGGAAAGAAAAACTCGCTTATTCGACTTTGTATCCCGATCCAGTGGATATGCACGCTGACCACAGACTCCGACGCGGTCTACAGCATCGCGGGGAGAAAGACCAGATTCACAAAGCCAAGACACATAGTTTATTCACTGGCGCTGCGTATATTCTCCTCTCCTCAGAGCGCAGACTGAAAGCCGTCGCTATACATTCCTCAGCGCGAACAAGTGTTGTCTTTAGAATAAAAAAATATATAAATCCCCTTTGTCCAAGTCCAGCAAATCGCATTAAATCCAAAGCAGCGGCAACAGCAGAGTAAACGGTAGAGAAGCGTAGTGGAATGCAATATCCCCTGTTTTGGATGACGCTGGTGGTGATGAGCAACAATTTGTGGCTAAAGGCAGCAGAAAAAACGGCAACGGACGAAACAATGGTGATGGTCAAAATGAAGTAAAGAATCAAACATGAGAATGAAATAAATCAAAAGAGCTGATGTGAGGGTTTTCATCAGAGAGGTCCACAAAAAATGGGCTCCAGCGGTCAAATGTAGCAGATCCGTTCCAAAAGGCCGCGAGAACGAGCGGAACACTCAGCTTAGCTCCGAAACCTGGATAGAAAGTAACTGAGAGACCGCGGGCTCATATATTAGGTGGAGTCCGGTTCACCATGACCCCGCCCATGAGCGCAGCCGATTGGTCTCTGGGCAGGAAGTGAACACAAGTCGGCTGTCAGTCAAGCAAGGCGACAGGTTCAGGGCGACCGAAGGAGGAGGGAGAGGAAGTAGGACAACGTGACTCAATTGACCAATGCAATGGAACCGATTTTCAAGATTAAAATATGTATGACATTTCTCAGAGCGAGACACTAATAGATCAATTAAATTCAAGTTACGTCACGTAATGGCAAGAGTTTCCACAATTACACAAGATAAACATGAAAGCTAAAAAATAAAAGAAAATAATGTTCAAATTGCCTCTGATCTCATAACCTGGGCAACGTCGACAATTTACCGGTGGAGCGCGAAGCACAACGATGCAAAGTGCCCCCCATGAGTGTAAGAGAAAGGGGGAGGGAGGGATTAGGGAGCGAGAAATAGAGGGCGAGAGAGAGAGAAAGAGGGTGGGGGAGGGGAGACAGAGAGAGAGAGAGAGAGAGAGAGAGAGAGAGAGAGAGAGAGAGAGAGAGAGAGAGAGAGAGAGAGAGAGAGAGAGAGAGAGAGAGAGAGAGAGAGAAGAAAATGTAGACATTGAAGACAGTCGAGTTTTTTCAAAAGGCAAGAGCACCCACTAGTGGAAATGCCACACCCAATAAAAGCATAAAACGGGTACAGGACTTAATGTAATTTAAATTTGCGTATGTGTATCAAGCTTTACAAAAAAGTAGTCGATTGTATTATGTATGAAATACGTTTTTTTAATTGGACAAGGCAATTCACTAGTAATTTCGAGAGTAATGTTGCCTACGACATAATGTTATAACGTTATTCAATTCATTTTTACCCTGATAAGATTTTTTTTATTCAATGAGCGAATTCTTTTTTTTTGGTGAAGACTCAAGCAGCCTTTGCTCACACTGAATTTTATGTCGTTGATCTACATACACTTCGACGATCTCGCAAAAACTCGCGCGCTCACTAGCCAAACTTTGTTCAAAGTCTTTCATTAGACCGCAGCTCCGGCGTTCCAACGTGTGAAGGAAGGTCTGAAACTTTTTAACAACTTAATTTGATCAATGTCGTTAAAAAGCAGCCGCTGTGGATTGCGTTGTTTGTCCACCCAATAATCAGGCTGACGTTAACACAAGGGAGATAATTTAGGTGTCGGATGCCTCTTGTCCTGCCCTGGAATAAACACAAACAAAGCCACTGGTAATGTGGCGGCTTGAGTAAAACCCACTAATGTTTATTGCATCCGTTTGCTTGACCGACCGGTTATTTAATTGAATTGAGAGCGGTATTAAAGGGAAACACGAACAATTATATTAGAAGATAAAAGTTACAGTCGAACTTTGAGCAACATTTTCCGTTTTGTCTTCAGACCAAAATCAAGCAAATATATAGTTTTCGTGTGAAGTCAGGAACTCAGAACCACCTTTGGGCGCATTGCCACTTGACTTTAGTCTTATTTTTTTGAGACCATATAACCGTATGGTATGCATGCCTAATTCCATGCACTTATTTGTGGTTCAAGTCTACACGCGTGTAATTGTCTACTTATGAAGACATTGCCAAAAGCTAGTTTGCTAAATTTTTACGAGTTTGGTTGATCACCTACTTACAAGTCGGAATAGGTCGTCATGCCTGGTGGTAAATGGCATGCCTGACAAAGGAATAAGGCTGTGAGACACGCGGACAAAAGTTTTTTTTGCTTTGAATTTATTTGTTTTCAACACGTGTACTCAATTTCACATTTTGTGCATAAAAAATACGGAATTATTATCTACGAAAGGATTGTCTAATTGTTCAGAATTGCCACTGCTGTGAAAGCGCTAGGATGTATTGTACAGTATAGTATATCCACTATTGGATACGTCTGTGTAAGCTCTCAGTCGTACAGGAGTGGTCCATCGATGAGAAGGTTTCTTCAGCCGTCATCTGTACAAATGTGAAGGTTTCGGACGTTTCGCCTCCTATCCAAGATATATATTTATTGGATAGTATAATTCAGTCGATATTTATATATTATGAATTTTGGTTGTGGGGTTCAGCAAAGGAAATGACAACTACAGTATTTTTACTCGGTCTCGCTTCGACTGAGCACGGAAAGAGCAGTGGAGGCTTTGAGAACGACGGAACGGTAGCGCCGGCCGGTCTTGTTTTTGTTTCTCCAATGACAGTTCAAGTGCGTCGAAATAAACACGTCGGTATTTTAGTGTTAAAGGTTTCATTAAAACGTCAACACTGTTCAGACCTCCATCGGACGAATGTGTAGAAATATGTGCATTTGGGATTCAACAGAGTACAAAATATATAATTTGCCTAAATAGAGACGTAGACCTGGCAGTCTGCTTCACGGGCCATGAAAGATCCCAAGCCAAGCAAGGAACACAGGTCAAATAACACGTCAAATAACAACCCTCCTCCATAAGGTAACCATGTCAAATAACAATCCACCTCTATAATGTAACCCAAAACAATATACCAAAGGATGAGAGAATACCTAGAATATAGCACACATTTGGATTTTGAACATGTATGGCAAAATGTGTTTTACAATGTTATATCAGGTCAATACAAAAAAAATCTTGCACAACAAAATGGTTTTGGAGTGACCTGTCACCATGTAAGCAACATCATTTTGGGAAAAATGTGTTTAATATAAGGCAAGCGCATGTTGAATTGAGGATTAGATGGCCAGTGATGTTATTTAATTGCATATTTTGGGTTATGGACAATGAATTTTGTGATTTTTTTTTAAGAACAACAATAAAGATGTCTCAATGGGTTTATTGGTCAATTCTGGCAACAACTGAAAAAGTTACAAGGACACCCAACTAAATCATTATACCCACCTGAGGTCAACTCATCTCACACACACACACACACACACACACACACACACACACACACACACACACACACACACACACACACACACACACACACACACACACACACGCACACGCACACGCACACACACACACAATCTGACCTCAATCCATACCTTACCTGAATTTGGCCATCCTCTACCCTTCCAGTAATACCAAGCGATGCAACTATCCAAATTAATTTACATAACAGGGCTAAAGAACATAAACGGTATAGGTTGACATTTCTGGAAAAAAAGTTATTACTGTGGGACCTGTTTACTGAGAGGTGATTGTTTTGAAACATGAAGGGTTGAAAGGGAATAAGCATGTCACGGGGGATTCACAATATGACATCACTCAGAAAGAACAGCTGAGTCTCCACTTTTTACACTACTTATCACTTATGAGGGCAGAAGAACAAAATTAATCTAATATTGCATCGAAGTGTCGGTTCTCGACAGCTCGGGTGTGAGGCTTCATTTTAGTGATACTGAATGAATTCCAATGAGGACAATAACAAAATAACAAGACCAGTGCGAATTCAACATAGATAAGCCAAATTATACAGATAATTGAGATTTTAAAACAGAAAAAATAATCAACGCTCTGCTGTGATTTGTTGCCAGAGTCGTATTTTTTAAGCCTAAAAAAAATAAATAATGCCAGTTCCCAAGCTGCACGCGACACTTTACAGTCACTGCGAGTCACTGGACGTTATAATTATTCCTCTTCTTCCGGGACCATTTGCTGCTATGATTTCAGCAATTACTCATTACACTGAGTTAAGACTTACTTTACGGTCATGTTAAAGCATTTTTCATCAAATATTCATAATTACTAAAAAAAACTAATTAAAAAACCATGACAAAAGCACAAACTTGAGTTTTTATGTGTGGCTGGAGGAAAAAAAGAAAGAACAGATTGAGGCAAGGGAGTAGTCAGGTCCATCAAGGTCTCGATGTTCTTCTATGCCATAGTGGCAAGATGTGGGTGGACCTTCACAAGGTTGCAAGTTTAAACACTAAGTTGCACCACTTTCATTTCCGTCGTTCAGCACTTCCAAAATGAAGCGAGTCGCTGACATATGACTGAAGTTGATGAGGAGCAGCGCTGGATGGGGATGAAGGGAATCACTCCTTCATTCGGTGGCCTTGAGGGAAAAGGAGAGCTTCGGTCTGGACTTGCCCTTGCCAAGGATGATTTTCTGCTCCTCCTTCTGTTGCCTCTGTCGGTCCTGCTCCAGTTTCATGCGCTCCTCATGAATTTTTCTTTGCTCCTCCACAATGCGCAACTGATCTTCAGCCTGACAGAAAAATAACGTAATCCCAAATTGAAAGATGTCAATACAAGAAAAACAAGCCATTTTGTATACAGTTGAAAGCATTAGTTTACATACACTATAAAAAGACAAATTTCCCCTCATTGTCCGACATGAAATTGTGCTATGGTGCACATATATATATATAGTGAGACATCAACTTACAAACACTTCGTCTAACAAACGTCAAATTTATGAAAATTAAACCTTATAATAAGCACTATTTTCATAATACACACCCACCACGGCTGGCGGAGTGATCTTCGGCGGAAGCACATGACCGAACAGCATCAGAGGTTAAGTTACCAACAGTCCTTATGGAAGGTGACTCTCCTTCCATAAGCCATCAACGACCATCAAAAAGGTAAATAAAACTTTATTTACAGTCCTCGTGTAATGCGCCTCTCTTTCCAAACAGCAATTCCCTTTGACCTTCGACGTCCAACGCCATTCCATCAAGCCATAAATGTCCATCACAAATGTAATGTTATGATACAATGCAGTGTATTTCTTTCATTACAATACAATAGCACATTTATTATACAGAAAATAATGTATGTTGTGTGTATCGATGAGAAGGTTTCTTCAGCCGTCATCTGTACAAATGTGAAGGTTTCGGACGTTTCGCCTCCTGTCCAAGAGGCTTCGTCAGCGAACTAAAGTCTGACTGGTCGTATCGGCCCTATTTATATATCCCTAATATCCAGACATGGTGGCGCCGGACACAGCTATGATAGGTCCCTACTCTCAGGTTGGGGGGGCAGAGGACCCCTCCCTGTGGCCCGACTGATTGTTCCTACATTCCTGACTAACGACTGGCCTATTACCCCCACTCCCACCGGTATCACCTCATCAGCATAACGACCCTCATCAGCATTACGAAAGTTGCCTAACCTGTTTTGCCTAAGCAGGCTATTGTATGAACGATCCAAATTGAACCTCACCCCACCAGACCGGTTTAATGAAGGATTTTGTTGTTTTATAAGAATCGCTTCTTTTACCCCCCTTTCAAACCATCTATGTTCTTTCGCTAAGATTTTAACCTTATTGTCGTCAAATGAATGGTTGCTAGCTTTTAGGTGCAAATGTACTGCCGATTGAGGTCCACTTATATTATCCCTGCGATGTTGATAGTCTTTTTTTTTAGAATTTGTTGAGTCTCCCCAATGTACTGCTCTTTACAATTTTCATTCTTACAATGTATGGAATAAACTACATTACTTTGTTTTTCATTTGGTAGCCTATCTTTTGGATGCACTAACGCTTAACGTGTTTATCGGTTTGAAATAAGTAGGAATTTTATGTTGCCAAAGGACTCTTTGTAATTTTTCAGAAACTCCTGCAATGTACGGTACTGCTACTCCTCTCCTTTTTGTATCTTGAGAATTATTGGTTTCATTCCCTATTCTTTCTTTCCGACATTTGTTGAATGACCACTGAGGGTACCCACAGTTAGTGAGTGCTCTCCTGATATGTTTTGACTCCTTTTCTCTACCTTCAGTGCTAGTACTAGCACTGATATGTTTTGACTCCTTTTCTCTACATTCAGTGCTGATGAGGATGAGGGTTGTTATGCTGATGAGGTGATACCGGTGGGAGTGTAGGAACAATCAGTGGGGCCACAGGGAGGGGTCCTCTGCCCCCCCAACCTGAGAGTAGGGACCTATCATAGCTGTGTCCGGCGCCACCATGTCTGGACATTAGGGATATATAAATAGGGCCGATACGACCAGTCAGACTTTAGTTCGCTGACGAAGCCTCTTGGATAGGAGGCGAAACGTCCGAAACCTTCACATTTGTACAGATGACGGCTGAAGAAACCTTCTCATCGATGGACCACTCCTGTACGACTGAGAGCTTACACAGACGTATGTTGTGTGTAGTTTTAAAGGGCAACCGACGTCACTTTGTTTTTTAACTGACATTAGAAAAACGTTTTATAGCATCTAAGATACCCAAAACACGCAGTATGATATTTTTATTCAAATGCAAAACACCAATAACAATGACTTAAAGTGTCCAAATTCTGCAAAAAATTGAGCTGCGAATTGGGCATTTTCAGAAAGTTCCGCCCCCAGTTTGTGACGTCATGCCAAGACGTCTTGCATTGCTGGAGAATAAAAACAATGGCTTCAGAGTCGGATAATATGCTTTCTTGTAACACATCCAGTTATGAATATGATTCAAATAGTTCTGAAGAGGAAAGCATACATGTTTGCAATCGATTAAATAATTTATTCCGTGTCATTTTGAGGCAAACAGGCGGGGTGGAATGTCTCACCCAAAAAGAGGCAATAAAATGGCCACCGAGCTGTGAGGAATGAATCAGCCCGTTTCCACAGGCTGATAAATTCTTCAATGGAGCTTGGACTCCCTCTGCTGGCGGCTTTTGGATGTAAAATAAGGTTTTAAAAAAAAAAACAGTACAGCAAAATACATTGACGTGATGGAAGGACCGCAACAATGCGTCTTTTTTACGGTGAACGGCGGTCCTTTTCTGACGTCACGTGAGGACTCGTCACCAACTCAAAAACAAGACTTCCTGAATGTTCAGCGCGAGTCGTAAAATATAGCTATATGCGGTGGAATCTTATTAAAATACGCCCAGTAGAAGTGATTTGAAGCCATTTTACAAATTATGGACACAACTTGTCCGGAGACGTCGGTTGTCCTGGCTTATTTCGTTGAAAAGTATATTTTATAGAAACCCGGGAACGGATTATTTCCATTTTAATGGTTTCCTATGGGAATTTTTTTTTTAGATACACACTTTTCGCCTTACACTCTGTCTGGGAACCAATTAAGTTCATAAGTTGAGGTCTCAATGTATATCTTTGGAATGTCAGATTCTTATATTTTTAGAATTCACTATTGTATCGAGTAACGGGACAACACTTTAACTTGTATTTAAACATAAAATCACCGCCGCAAGCCCGATGACGGGTTTTTATCCAAGTGTAGTTTATTTGGGATTGTTTGCAGATTTAAAAACGACACTCATGCTAATGCTTTATCATAATGAAATAACCAGGCAACGAGGGTGATTGCTCGACCCCCCCCCCCCCCCCCCCAAACCACAATATGAATGGTCTGTGGTTCTTTTAAGCTCTAATTTCGGAGTAAGTTCAAATAGAAGAACAAGTAAAGAAACAGGGTGAGATTTTTTTCTTTATCGAGTGAGAAAGATCTGCTCTGCAAAAAATGCAAGGCTAAAACTTTTAAGCGAATTTTACTATGGAAAAATATGGACGAAATGGAAGTTGGCTAAACTCAAGCAGCACATTCAGCAAAAAGTAATTTGAATGATGTTGGAATTGTACAAAGACTAAAGATGGGGAAATGGATCAGTATAATACTGTGGGAGAATGCAAATGACTGGAAGAATAAGAATAGGTTGTCATAAAGAAAAAATGTGACCTTGAGCAAGTTAAAGATCTAATTAACTATATTTTACTTGCGATTAAATGAATGCACCAAATATTGGATTTATGTTAATTTTCTATTCAATATGTTATAATATAGTGTTTTTCAATGTAAAAAAACTTACTGTAACAATACCACACTTAATTGTATAAATAAACTTATTTTCACATTTTTAGGTAGTGGTGTGCTCTGGGATATTTTCAATGAAAGAAATGTGCCTTAGCTCAAAAAAGATTGTAAAACATTGCTGTTAGAGAACTCCTTTGAGTGACTCACATATTAATCAGGCTTTTTCTGGTTTAGTTTGAAGTACAAGTTTCAGTAACTCCACTTTTTTAAATTGAGGGAGTAATCAAATTATTTTCCCGGGAAATTAGATTTCTGATGTATCTTCAGTGAAAGTCCTGTAGCCCATTCATGGTGATGTATGAAAGCTGCAGTAAACTAAAAGGAATGTCAGTGATAGAGGAATTTAAATAAATTAATTTTCCTGGGTTGTGTCATGTCCTGAATAGTTTAAGTTAAATATACATATTTTGTTGAGTGTGTTCCATTTGGGGAAATATTTTATACCAAAGAAACTTTGTTTCTTGGCCCATGTTTACCACAGTACACTGAACCAAACTGGAGGTTTGCACTACAGAAGGCTGCTGTTTTTCTACTGCATTTGGCCACATAAAGAACATTGAGTTTTTCTTCAACAGTGTAGTACCAAAGAAATACATCCCCACTTTTTTTTTTACAACTTTAGCTGTCATCCCAAATATGACCTGTGAGCAACGGGGGTGGGAGAGGCAGGCCTTGGACAGACCAATTACAATCGTCATTGCATCTGCAAAGTTCTGAAACGTAACAGTGTGGCTATTAGGCTTGAATTCAATACCACTCAAAACAAATTTGTAGTGATATTATGAAGGAGCTTCATACCATCGGGGGTCGCTGCTGTGGAGATTCAGTTTGCAAAAAAAAAAAAAAAAAAAAATCTGCTGTTGGACCTGGATGAATACTGATAAAACTTTGGACTCACATGTATATCTTAGAGATTGTTTTACAGTAGCTGTATGTGCAAGTCCCCCAGCGTTGCCAGAGCTGCAAAGACACTTTATAGTTGCTCACAGTTCTAATTAAAATATTAAATGTGTAAAGTATTGTTTTAAATCAGGGTCCAATGCCAGCTTTGTCATTTCCTCAACTTAAAGCAGTTTAATGTTTGTCCCTGACCTTCAGGCAACGGAAAAATGCACAAGACTTGTGCATATCCACAAGCTTGAGTTGCTGATATCTCAGCTGATTTCTTGATGTTCCTGTGATGTTGCATAAAGAGACGTAAAACCTCAAGAGTAACTGTAAGGCAAATGCCGTCAATAAACCATCCCAATAATCACAAAGGTCATCATCTGGTTTTCTACAAAGTTTAAAAGTAGAGTAATCTTACGAGATGGAAAATCATGACTTTGAAGAAAATAATGAAATGGTTTGAGTAAAATCATTTTCTCATCGTGGCTGTTGGCAAAACTGAAATAATTCTAGCAAATGACATAAAATTAATGAAAAAGATACATTTGTTTTCATTTCCGATATTCAGGGTTACACCAGTGTCTGAAATAACGTCTGCTCGGACGCCCGAGGCATGCAACTTTTATGTCGGGCGTACAACTTATAGAAGGTTCCCGCCTACGTGGCCTTTTTCAAGGGGGGGAAAAAAACAAAGATTTTTTTTCAACTCAAACGTTTGCTTTATTCCAATTTCGAAATCTTCGTTCGGTTTGGAAATTTTGGAATTTCTGTTTGTTTGGTAATTTGCATACTCTGCAGCCAATCCGAAGCCTGCATCAAATAACTTCGTGCTTTCGGGTGCATTTGCATATCATTTTCCAAAGTAGACGCACAGAGACCACAAGAAAATGGATAAGTGGTTAGGCATCAAGCCAAAACCTAAGCCCCAGAAGAAAGATTCAAAATAAGCTAACAAAATGTATGACGCTACAAAACGTAAACGTACATTAAAAGCATGTGATACAGCTGCAAATAAGTATTTGAACACCCGTGTATCATCTAGAATTCTGACCCTGAAAGACCTGTTAGTCCGCCCAGTAGAAGTCCATCTGCACTCCATGCATCATCCTGAATCAGATGCACCAGTTTGCGGTAGTTAGCTGCATATAGTCACCTGTCCACTCCACGCAACCAGTAAGACTAACTTGTAACATTGCGAAGACCAAAGAGCTGTCCAAAGACACAAGAGACAAAATTGTACACCTCTACAAGGCTGGAAAGGGCTACGGAGCAATTGCCAAGCAGCTTGGTGAAAAAAGGTCCACGGTTGGAGCAATCATTAGAAAATGGAAGAAGCGACGGTCAATCTCAATCGGAGTGGAGCCCCGTGCAAGATATCACCTGGTTGGGTCTCAATGATTCTAAGAATGGTGAGGAATCAGGCCGGAACTACACGACAGGAGTTGGTCAATGACCTGAAAAGAGCTGGGACCACCATTTCCAAGGATACTGTAGGTCAGACCTGGGCAAATTACGGCCCGCGGGCCACATCCAGCCCTTTGTACGTCCCTGTCCGGCCCGCGTGAGGCCAATCATAAACGCCATAAATTAAACAAAAAAATGATGTAACTTTTATTTTGAAAAGCGTTAGGTCATTACGTATGCACGACGTAGACTCTACGTCTTACGTGTATATACACGAGAGTCTTACGTGTATACACGGAAGTGAGTGAAGGCGATTCTGTTCGCCAGGTTACCCTCAAGGCTCAAGATGTCGGCACACCCCAAGAAAAGAAAAGTTGATAACGAATGCCGTATTTTCAAGACATGGACTGCCAAATATTTCTTTACAGAAATTAAAGGTAAAGCAGTGTGCTTAGTCTGTGGTACAAAGGTTGCTGTGTTTAAAGAATATAATTTGAATCGCCACTACACGACCAAGCATGAAGATAAATACAGAAATCTGTCTGGTGAAGAGCGTGCAAGGGTGTCTGATGCATTGCTTGCAAAACTACAAACCCAACAAGGATGTTTCACTAAACTTCACACTCCCAGAGATGCAGCCGTCATTTCATTTATGTCATTTCTCACAAAATCGCCAGAAAAAGTAGGGCATTTTCCGACGGAGAGTTTATTAAGGAGTGTTTATTGGCCTCTGCTGCGCTGATGTGCCCAGAGAAAAAGGGCACGTTTGAGAACGTTTCACTCTCCCGACGCACTGTAACGAGGCGGATTGAGGACATCGCGGGAAACTTAGAGCTTCAGCTGAAGAACAGAGCGGCCGACTTTTACTTTTTTTCTCTGGCTTTGGATGAGAGCTGCGATGTACGTGACACCGCCCAGCTGCTCATCTTCTTACGTGGGATAACCGCCGACTTTCAAATCACGGAGGAGTTGGCAGCCATGCAGTCAATAAAAGGGACAACCACTGGTAATGACTTGTTCAGAGAGGTAAATGCATGTATGGCCATGTTAGGACTGAAATGGGACAAGCTTGCAGGTGTGACAACAGATGGTTGTCCAAATCTAACCGGGAAAAATGTTGGACTTTTAAAGAGAATGCAGGATAAAGTGACAGAAATGAACCCTGATCAGAAATTGACATTTTTGCATTGTATCATACACCAGGAAGTGTTGTGTAAGACAGTGTTAAAAATGAAACATGTCGTTGATGCTGTCACTAAAATAGTTAATTTCATCAGAGCGAGAGCTTTAAATCACAGACAGTTTGTTGCTTTGTTGGAGGAAAATGAGGCTGAACATGGTGACATAAGCTATCACTGCACTGTTAGGTGGCTCAGCCTTGGCAAGGTTCTGAAAAGTGTCTGGGACCTGAGAGACCAGATTCAGGAGTTCTGTATTCAGAAAGGTCATGACGTCCCAGAACTTTCAGATAACGACTGGTTGGCAGACCTCGGATTCGCTGTGGATGTGACTGCACTAATGAACGAACTAAATGTCAAAATGCAGAGCAAGGGCCTTTTTGTGCATGAGATGTACAGTGCAATGAAGGCTTTCATGAGAAAACTATAGCTTCTCTCAAGCCAAGTGAAGGTCAACATTCTGACCCACTTGCCAACACTTAAGGAAGCCAAAAGATCAGGTGATCACCTCCAAAAGTACTCAACCACGTTAGAAGCATTGCATGCAGAGTTTTCAAGGCGATTTCAAGATTTCAAAACTCTTGCTCGTGAAATGTACATGGTTTCTTCTCCCTTCAAATGCAGTGTGGATGATGCACCAAGTGAAGTTCAGATGGAACTCATTGATCTGCAGTCTGACACACTTCTGGAAGATCACTTCAAGTCAGTCTCACTGGACTGGGGCCACGTATTGTGAGATTTTGGGGAACAACCTCCTTCTTGCACTCAGAGCATTGAAGATGGGTCGTGGCTGGGTCTTCCAACACGACAACGACCCGAAGCACACAGCCAGGAAAACCAAGGTGTGGCTACGTAAGAAGCATATCAAGGTTCTAGCATAGCCTAGCCAGTCTCCAGACCTGAACCAAATCGAAAATCTTTGACGGGAGCTCAAACTCCGTGTTTCTCAGAGACAGCCCAGAAACCTGACTGATCCAGAGAAGATCTGTGGAGGAGTGGGCCAAGATCCCTCCTCCAGTGTGTGATAACCTGGTGAAAAACTACAGGAAACGTTTGACCTCTGTTATAGCAAACAAAGGCTACTGTACCAAATATTAACATTCATTTTCTCGGGTGTTCAAATACTTTTTTGCAGATATATCACGCAATTAATCGGTTAAAAAAAATCATGCATTGTGATTTCTGGATTTTTCTTTTTAGTTTATCTCTCTCACATTGGACATGCACCACGATGAAAATTTCAGACACCTCCATAATTTTCTAAGTGGGAGAAATAGCCAAATAACAGGGTGGTCAAATACTTATTTTCTTCACTGTACATGTACAGCTGTATATATTTTTTTAATCGCTGCGTACGGTCGGATTGATCAAAGCATAACGTGCGCATGTGCAGTAAGCATTTCCGCTTGTTAGTGTATGAACGATGCTAATGTAGGCACAAGGGGTCACAAGCAGGTGTCTTGTTGTGCCGGTCCCAAGCCCGGATAAATACAGAGGGTTGTGTCAGGAAGGGCATCCGACATAAACATTTTTCCAAAACAAATATGCGAATCAAACCTATGAATCTCATACCGGATCGGCCGAGGCCTGGGTTAACAACGGCCGCCATTGGTACTGTTGACCTTCAGGGTGCCAGTGGAAAATGGACTACTGTTGGTCGAAGGAGGAGGGAGGTGTGCCCGCAGGAAAAGAGAGACATGGAACGCCAAGAGTATAGAACGAAGAGTAGGAACTTTGAATGCAGGAACAATGACAGGTAAAGGTCGAGAGCTGGTTGACATGATGCAGAGAAGGAAGGTAGACATACTGTGTGTCCAGGAGACCAGGTGGAAAGGGAACAAGGCTAGAAGCTTAGGGTCAGGGTTTAAGTTGTTCTATCATGGTGAAGACAGAAAGAGAAATGGAGTTGGGGTTATCTTAAAAGAGGAGTTTGTTAGGAATGTCTTAGAAGTAAAAAGAGTATCAGATAGAATGATGAGTCTGAAGCTAGAAATTGAAGGCGTGATGTTTAATGTTTGTGGGTATGCCCCACAAGTACGATGTGAGCTGGTGGAGAAGGATAAATTTTGGTTGGACTTTGATGAAGTCAAAGAGTGTTGCATGACATTTAGGAAGGAGGTAAGACAAGCAGTGGGTGGGCAAGAGGTCCTTACAGATGACTGGCAAACTACAGCAAACATAATAAGAGACACAGGTCGGAAAGTACTTGGTGTATCGAGTGCAAGAAAGGTAGATAAGGAGACTAGGTGGTGGAATGGGGAGGTGCAGGAGTGTATACAGAGAAAGAGGTTAGCAAAGAAGAAGTGGGACACTGAGAGGACGGACGAGAGTAGACAGCAGTACAAGGAGATGCAGCGCACGGTTAAAGTAAAGGTGGCAAAGGCCAAACAAGAGGCCTATGATGACTTGTATGCTCGGCTGGACAGCAAGGAAGGTGAGACTGATCTTTACAGGCTGGCGAGGCACAGAGACAAAGATGGTCAGGACCTGCAGCAGGTTCGGGTGATTAAGGATAGAGATGGAACTGCATTAACAGGTGCCAATAGTGTGATGGCAAGATGGAAAGAGTACTTTGAAGAATTGATGAATGAGGAAAATGAGAAGGAACAAAGAGTAGAAGACGTGACTGTTGTAGACCAAGACGTAGCAAACATTAGCAAGGATGAAGTGAGGAGGGCGCTGAAGAGGATGAAGGGGGGAAAGGCACTCGGGCCTGATGATTTACCAATCGAGGTATGGAAGTGTCTCTTGGGGAGGTGGCGGTTGTGTTCCTGACTGGGTTATTCAACAAGATCATAGATGGTGAACAGATGCCTGAAGAATGGAGACGAAGTGTACTCGTGCCCATTTTTAAGTACAAAGGAGATGTGCAGAGTTGTACTAACTACAGAGGAATAAAATTGATGAGCCAGACAATGAAACTCTGGGAAAGAGTAGTTGAAGCTAGACTAAGAGCAGAAGTGAACATTTGTGAGCAGCAGTATGGCTTCATGCCAAAAAAAAGAGTACGACAGATGCAGTGTTTGCTTTAAGAATGCTGATAGAGAAGTACAGAGAAGGTCAGAAGGAATTGTATTGTGTCTTTGTAGATCTGGAGAAAGCGTACGACTGTGCCCAGAGAAGAGCTGTGGTATTGCATGAGGAAATCTGGAGTGACGGAAAAGTATGTCAGAGCGGTGCAAGACATGCATCATGACTGTAGGATAGTTGTGAGGTGTGCTGTCGGTGTGACTGAGGAATTCAAGGTGGAGGTGGGACTCCACCAGGGGTCAGCTCTGAGCCCCTTCTTATTTGCTATGGTGATGGACAGGCTGACAGACGATGTTAGACAAGAATCTCCTTGGACCATGATGTTTGCAGATGACATTGTGATCTGTAGCGAGAACAGGGAACAGGTGGAAATATGCCCTGGAAAGGAGAGGAAGATCAGTCGCAGCAAGACGGAATATATGTGTGTGATTGAGAGGGATCCAAGTGCAAGAGTGATGCTACAGGGAGAAGAGATAAAGAAGGTGGAGGATTTTAAGTACTTGGGGTCAACTGTCCAGAGCAGTGACGTGCGGTGAGGTTCATGGCTGGTGAGGCACTTACGTCATCAATGACATCACCGCTCGTCTCTACTTAGTATTTGAACGGTAAATGTGAAAATTCAGCGATTTTGAAAAAAAATCCTAAAACGGTGAAGTTAAATGGACAAGAACTTTAAAGTACAAATCACTAAATACATCTAACTGTTTAATTTATTTTTTCATTTGATATTTCCATGACAGCTTTCCATGATGACAGGTGAGGCACTGCCTCACCTGCCTCCACTGACTGCACGTCACTGGTCCAGAGCAATGGAGAGTGTGGAAAAGAGGTGAAGAAGCGTGTCCAGGCAGGCTGGAGCGGCTGGAGAAAAATATCAGGTGTGATGTGTGATAGAAGGGCATCAGCTCGGATGAAAGGAAGTGTATAAAACAGTGGTGAGACCAGCCACGATGTTTGGACTGGAGACAGTGCCACTGAAGAAAAGACAGGAAGCAGAGCTGGAGGTAGCAGAGCTGAAGATGTTGAGGTTTTCTTTGGGAGTGACCAGGTTGGAGAGGATCAGGAATGAGTACATTAGAGGGACAACTCATATTAGAGGCTTTGGAGAGAAAGTCAGAGAGGCCAGACTGAGATGGTTTGGACATGTCCAGAGGAGAGAGAGTGACTATACAGGGAGAAGGATGCTGAGCCTTGAACCGCCAGGCAGGAGACTGAAAGGAAGACCTAAGAGGAGGTTTATGGATGTTGTCAAAGAAGATATTAAGGTAGCTGGTGTGAGAGATGAGAATGCACAAAACCGGGATAGGTGGAGGACATTGATTCGCTGTGGCGACCCCTGAAGGGAAAAGCCGAAGGGAAAAGAAGAGGAGTGCAAGAACGATGCTAACTATTCCAGGAATGAACAGTTACTCTGGATTCCAGAAAATACCCGTACCACGCGCATGCCCAATTCATCTAAAGGAAGCTAACAACGGGCACTGTCGATCGCCTGTTCTCGTGTTTTGAATGAACGTTGAGTACAGTACTTAATATTTTGACTATTTTTATTCATTGTTTCTATTGGAAACCGCAATTTTCATTATTAACTCGTAAGCCGCAATGGGATCAGGAAAACTGTAGTTTTTACAGCAAAACCGGAGTGGTTGGCAGTTATGCTACTATGATTGGCAACAGGCACTTGTGTATGTGTTGAAAAATAAATAGGTATACAGACCGTTGAAAAAAAGAAGCATTTTAAACCTGGATTTAAACACCTATACACGTTCCTGGTACATTATCAATCTTGATTAATGCGTATTTATGAGGGGCGGGGGGGAGCGTGTCAAATTATTGGGAGTCTTGACCTTATTAAATTATAGTAATATATATACACTTTTGGTTTCAATTGTATTATGTGTCAAACTCTCAGTTTATCAATGAGGACATCAAAAACAAGAACATTTTGATAACATACCAGTTTTGCCTGGGCCTCTGCGATCTTACGATTATTCTCCTCCAAGATTTTTTCAAGCTCCTCCCGCTTAGATTTTTCTTCCTCCTAGATGGATGACACAATGTCATGTTAGCATACATACAGGCTACAGGTGCACTCATACGCCACACATTCATGCACACCCATTTCACTTTTTAAACCACAAAAAAGTTTTTAATCTCTTGCATATAACCACTGCGTATCACTCTTCGCAGCCACCCCAAATTGTTCTAAATTTAGAGTAGGGCCCCAAATGGAACCCTGTACCCTCCCATTTTTTTTCTAATAAAATATGAAGTTTAACCCCATCTGGAGCATTCTGTCGTACCGTGAAACAACTGACAATTTGAAAAGAAAGCGGACGAAATCCACTCATCACACTCAAAGAACACGTATCAATGACAGACAATCTAGAAGAATATACAAAAACTGTCCTAAGCAAGAAAAATACTAAAATAAAATAGGGAATAGTTTTGGCTCACCAATGCATGTATACCTACGTATTTTCCTTGCCTGTGTACCTACACAACCGGTGAAACCATTCCGCATAAAACAGTTGTATTTTTACTGTCTCGTCCGGACTGTGTTGCCCCTGCAGAGAGAGAAACGCTCCTGGGGTGGGCGTGTAGGTAGATAGGTGTGGGGAACTCTGCCAGACCGCATCCGCGGTACTGCTCTTTATTACCCATTTCTGCATTGCTAAGCCTGCAGCCACAGCTCGCAATTCATGTTCTGTTTTTCCATTTCTGTGCAGCAGCACATCCCCGGATGATAGCGGAGAACGGAGAGACCAGCACTAGATGGTGTTTGTGTGTGGGGGTGTGGGTTCACGAAGAACCGGACCACGGTAACACTTACAGAACAGGACACAAGTTCACAGCTGAGCTGAAAGGCTGCAGGCCAGCTCAGGTCAAGTGCTAGTTAGGAAAGTGGTTACAAATAACAATATCAATCTTAACAAACAGTCCTATAGAGGAAGCAAGTCATGAGTAAAACACAGTACGTTTTTTGTTCTTATAAGGGAAGAAAAAATGCATCAGTGTTATAAGCAATTAAATGTAAAACAAAAATTTAACTTGTTATACAGAAGACAATTTATTTGTGTCAAAAATAAGAAAGAAAAGATGTCAAATTAAAAAGACCTATATGGAACGTTCTTTTTTAAAAAAAATATAAAAAAGCAATGCTAATTACACAAAAACGCAGTGAATACAGTGAGTGAGTAGACGGAAAATCTGGTTCGAAACGGCTGCGGCGTGAGCACTTGACCAGGCCTTATTTTAAATGAATATGGGTTCCAGATTAATTCCAAGTGGCAAAGATGGTACACAGACTGCAGCTCTCATCCTAAAAATAGCTGGCGATTCTGCTCCATGTGCAAGAAGGGGTCATTAGGCTCATTTGGTTTTGTCTGCTAAATCGACACTCCATCACATTTAATGCCTTTGGTGGTTGGACTGAGAGGAAACAAATCTCTGCTTTTTCCTTTCAACAAATTTTAAGAACTTTATCATGATCTTGATTTGATTTAGTGCGTTGACTTTGAAATAATTTTCCAAATGCTGGTAACAAAGGAAATGTAATACGGCATCATTATGTATCTCCCGACACACTTTATTACATCTGTTAAAATAAAGGTTATTTTTGAATTTAAGTAATTGTAGAATTAATACTATCACGGTCAAACTGATAATCTTTAATAATATAATGGTGTCAGATAGGAAAACAATTTGATTGTTGCATTTAATAGAGTAAAATTTCTTTGGATACATGCACTAGATTTTACATTCAATGTATTTTGAAGGAAAGATGTATAATGGCTTTTCTCAGTATCCACTTGTTTAGCTCTCTCCAATTGAAAGACACTTAAAAATGAAATGTATTATTGTTATTATGATACGGGATTATTGCACAACTACAAAATCATTGTGATTTTGCATACCCTTAGCCTGTATGCTAAATGTAATGATAAAATTAAGCATGAAAGTTAAAGCATCTTCCTGAAGATGCCACTTTGATAGAGTTTAATGTTTCCACAAAGCATCAAGGCTTGCCGGTGTGGTTCAGAACAGAAACCCAGATTCAAAGTGCTATTCAACTGTTGCCTTTGTAAATGGGATGGTAATAGCTGTGATATGTAAATACAATGATTTCAAGCAGCGTGTAACCACCAAGTAAATTCTATGCAGAAATTGAATCAAGACAAAAACTATTAACCCTCCCTGATGATTGGGATGATTCGTTGATCGTCACCATCAAAACTCCAGTGTCGAGGATTGAATCCAAGCAGCAGTGCGCCAGAAAATTTATCAGTAGACAGCCTTCACAGCTTTCAGAAGACAATGGAAGCAAAATGTTTGAAACTGACCCACAATGTCAAGCTTGTTGGAAATAGGGCTTAACAGTCCCATTGGCAGTGAATGTTCTAACAAGGGTCAGTTATCATCTCTCAACAGGACACTGGAAGAAGGGCCTTCCAAATACACATTCTCCACCCAGTCTCAGATGGAGAGGGTGACCGGAGGCTAATCGGTTGGGGTAGTAAAGAGAGAACGGAGGGGCTGCGTTCCAAACGACCGAGCGTTACCTCTCTGGCTTTTTGTGCTGCCAACTCAGCATGTCGCTGTCTCTCCAACTCCTCCAGCAGCTGTCGCTCCATGATGCGCTTTGCCTCCTCGACGCGACGCAACACTTCCCGCTCAATCTCGTCCTTACGCTTTTCCAGCTCCTCTTCAACCCGCTTGGCCACCAGCTCCTCCACTCGCCGAGCCGTCTCCTCTTCGATAAGCTTCTCTTCAATCTCCTGCTGCCGACTACGAGACAGAGAAGCAGTGGTGAAAATGACTGATGGATGATGAGAGATATGCTCCAATTTTTCCAAGAGGAAATCACCTGAATAGAAATCAGCTATCCCCAAGCTCCTAATTTGCCCATCATAAAAATGTAACTGCCAGAAAAGCATAGATGCAACACCAATAAAATCATGCAACAATTATTTATTGCAGTAGTTTTAACTTGAAACTGGGGAATAACTTACGATCGAGATGGAAAAATCAGGGGAGAAAATGTTACTCAGTGTATTTTAGGCCAATTTCGTCCGTGAATGAACCCCAGCGGGGAGAAAAAAAAAACATTCACCGCATGCACACACACTTGCAAACCTCCACCGATCTAATATTTGGCTTTCAAACTGATTTAAACGGGGATCGGGTACTCCCCAACTCCTCAGTGCATCGCAGTGCATTTTTTTCAGGGGATTTTTTTTATTAATGGCATGCAAATGTGCAAATAAACAAAGTAAAAGAAACAACACTGCAAAAAGAGCAGAATAAAATCAAAAACACTGTCTTTGAACATTGTCCATGAGCTGTTCACTATTCTAAAAAAAAAAACAAAGAAAGAGTGCCAACAACTAGCGATAACAATGTTCTTCTCTCAGAGAAAGACTCCTTCATTAGAAAAAGACGCTACAGCGCAGTCAGGACGAATAGGCGCAGCAGCAAAATATTGTTTTACAACACCGTTCTTTAAACTCTGAAGGTTTTAATTTTTGTTTCATTCTGCAGTAAGTAAAGTTTTGCATTATAAAAAAAAAGCTGACTACATTGTACTTCGCAGATTTCACCTATCGCGGGCTATTTTTGGAATGTATCTCCCGCGATAAACGAGGGTTCACTGTATCTTTTTTAAATATTTTTTAACAACAGTCTTTACAGCAGAAGATGCTTGCAAATGATGCGCACAAATGGGTTGATGTACACTGTATATTGATAGCCCTGATTATGTTATTTCCGGGCTTCACGAATCATAAGGAACTGGCAATGTCTTACGACTGTTTACAAATGTACATGACTTTTTTGCAAATACCACTGATTCACTAACACGGACATGTTCCAAATTTCCCTGTGACAAGAAACCTCTGGGGAAAATGTTTGTAAACTTTTATGGACATTATCTAATCTCCAAATTGGCTATTTCGCTCTACTCAGTGACAATATGGGATGAATATACGTGCGTGACAACTGACACCTTTCGACCAGTTTTACATTTTTGTGTGATCACATTAGACAGGTCTGTTTTAGACTCCTCTCTGAAAAATAAGACCTGACTGTTAAAACATGTGCAGCGGAATATCCGATCGCTTTATTTTGAATGTGATGATTTCCACCCATCCATCTTCTGATGCACTCATCCTCGCAAGGGTCATGAGGGCCAGGGGTGCTGGAGCCAATCCCATCTGTCGAGAGGCAGTTGATGGATGGGATTGGACACCCTGAACTGGTTGCCAGCGAATCCAAGGGCACTTGGAGACAAACAACCATCTGCACCACACCCACACATAGGGATAATATACAGTGTTCAATCAACCTGGCATCCATGTTCTTTGGAATGTGGGACGAAACCTGGGGACGTGGAGAAAAGTGAACATGCAAACTCCACACAAGGAGGCCAGAGATGGAATTTAACCCAGTACCTCTGCACTGTGAGGTCAACGTGCAAACCACTGTACCAACAGGACCCATAACTTAAGACTAAATAAAAACCTTTATTGGTCTCACAATGGATAAATTCCCCATTGACAGCAGTAAAGGTATGAAAGGAAGAAGTAAAATAACAAAATATAGGAGCTGCTAAAGGCAGCGACTCTTGCGGCACCATCTTTAAGTCAAAATAAAATAATACGACAACACCTACAGTCAGTCATTCAAGCTTAATCACTTGTTTTGCATACATTTTGTTGTCTGAAGCAGTTACAGATGAAAGAGAACTTTAGGATTTCCATGCACTAATTCAATATTTAACAGATGTGCAGCAGAATGTCATCTTTACCCTCAAAAAATACTGGTGTTTTGCTGACACATGCAAACTTTGCATAACAACCAATTTGAAGTTGCCAAAAAGTGTCAACTAACCTCGCAGCTAAGCAAAAAGGTAGACGAGGCTCACACTGCAGAAACGGCGTTAATCGCATATTCGTTTCTGTCCCCTATTTTGACTGAAAATACATCCGTTCCAAGTCCTGAAAGAGCTGCACAATGCTGGACACAGTCAGTAACTCCCAAATAATGTTGACAAAATTGTAACACTGCTTTGTTCACTTCCAGATTCTTCCACTGACAATGGTATTGATGGTGGGAAAAATATATTAATTAATCAATATTGATTTTGTCGTCATATCCATTGTTAACGATTGAAGCAATTTGCGAAACAACCCACTAATCAATTCAGTGACCGATTCTAATGAAACAAATAGGTAAAATGGAATTAGGACCGTCAGCCACGTGGTTAGCACGCAGACTTCACAGTGCAAAGGGCGTGGGTTTCCTCCGGGTCCTCCCACATTCCAAAAACGTCCATGTTAGGCTGCTTGAACACTCGAAATTGTCCCGGGGTGTGAATGCGACGGTGACTAGTCGTTTGTTTCTGCGTGGCCAGCAATTGACGGGCAACCAATTCAGGGTGTCCCCCGCCTACTGCCCGAAGACGGCTGGAATAGGCTCCAGCACCCAACCCTCGTGTAAGATGAAGGAAGATGAATGCACGACTCAATGAATTACGACCGATCAAATAAAATATTACAAAATATTGCTGAAACAATGTTTAAACTTAACCGCGTTGTGTAGTTGATTGCATGCAATCGAGGCCTTCTAGCTATGTGCTAAAGGCTCGCGTTGTCAAAAAGAACAAGGCTAACTCAGCAGGTTAGCATAGCATGTAGCTGTCTCTGTCGCTGATATGGAAGTGACGACCACCTGTTTATTGTCTTGTGCAATATACTCACATTTTTCTTTGCCGTTCCATTTCAGCTTTTCTTTCCTCCTCCTCTTTTCTCTGCTTTTCGTCTAAGGCATTCCTTTTGCTCAATGTCCTTCCGAAAATGTCGATGCGCTCAGGCGGGGATGGCGCTCTGTCCCTGCGAGATGAGGTTGTGGCAGAACGGGAACGCGAACGAGAATCTCTGCGTCTGTTCCTCTTCGATTCTCTTGACTTGGAGCGCTTCTTTGGCCTGTCTCTGGATCTTGACCGACTCCTTTTCTTGCTGTGCTTACTGCTTTTGGAGTGTTTGGACCGGGATGAACTTCGGCTTCGAGAGCGGCCCATGTTGACCACTCCACTCGTCGGGTGCTGACCAAGACGTACAACTAATGGATGGAAAGTATCTAGAAGTGTGTATAACAAACGACTATCTTAAGTTATTGTTTAGAATTAACAATCGTAACCACTTAAAATCGTTGTTTAGCAGAAATTATCATTCGAAAGCTGTTGTATGCAGCTTGCTAGCTTGGAGCAAGCAAATATGGCGATTCGACGAATACTATCTTCCCGTCATGCACAGCGGGGTTCGTTTCGATTCGGCTTTTTCCGGAGCCACTCCTCTGAACCGCTTCGGGAGATTTTCGTACTCGCGTCTCTGTGGTACGTGTTAAAATAATGTGAGCGTTACAAAAGTGTAAATTAGAAGTAAAAAAACACACAAAATGTTTTCATTGTTTATTTATACATTCAATTTGTATAAAAATGTATTTTGTTTTTTTACATTGTCTTTTGTTTAACCTTACAAATGAATTGTCTGTATTGTGTCAATAGTTGCTTTATAGTGGTCTTTTACGTAATCCTAAATTGCAACGATCACTTGCTCTTATCCAAGAATAGTCAGTTTACCAACTTGACTGAAATTTACATTCATATCTTGTTTTTTTGTTGTTGTTTTTTTTGCAGGACGCTTTGGACTTTCGTTGCTACTATCTGCCATGTTTATTGTTTTGCTATTCTCGAACGTATTAGATCACGTGCACTGCGAGACGCGCTATTGATTTTTCGAGTGCTGGCAGAAAATGACATCGATTGAGGTTATTCGTAGTTTGGTCACTTTCCAAATCGGGGCGTATGGTATTGTTACAAAACTGTGAAAAATGAGAGCGGCAAAAAGAAAAAATCAAAAACCTTTTTTTGGAAACTGGGAGATTTGGCTCTCGACTCGTGAGGCGTGGGTATTGTCGTCAAAATCGGGAGTCTTTCGACCAAGTCTTACGATTTGGTCGAAAGACCAACGGTTCACTCTTTTCGAGGTACCGAATCAGTTAAGATGCACATTCACCAAACCCTTTATGAGTGGGGAGAGAAAAAAAATATCACATACACACACACACACACACACACACACATACACACACACACATACACATATATATATATATATATATATATATATATATATATATATATATATATATATATATATATATATATATATATATATATATATATATATATATATACACACACATATATATACATATATATACACACATATATATACAGTAAAGTCTCGTTATATCGATATCGGATATATCGATAGTCCCGGTTATATCGATACTATTTCTATGCACGCACGGAGAAAATTACATGCAAACAGGGTCGGATATATCGATAGTCCCGGTTATATCGATATTTTTTCGGACTCCCTTGAATATCGATATAACAAGACTTTACTGTATATATATATATATATATATATATATATATATATATATATATATATATATATATATATATATATATATATATAGAACTGACTGACAGACAGGAGGTTTTTTTGAGAAGTCCAAAAAAAAGACCCAGGAGATCTCCATGGACTTCATGGTGACATCGCTCCTCGTTGGCTTCCGCATGGAGACACAGATCGCCAATGGAAAAACATAATTTACAACCTCATAAACATATTTGCATTCATTCATTTTCTGATTGATGCACTCACTTATCCACAAGGGTCATGGGTGTGCTCAAGCCTCTCCCCGCTGCTATCAGACAGTACTCGCTAGGGAGGGTAGACTCTGAACTGGTTGAGAACCAATCACAGGGCACACAGAGACAAACAATCATTTGCGCTCACCATCACATTTAGGGACAATTTAAAATGTTACATTTGTCCAACATATTTTTTTTAATGTGGGAATTGTCACATCCGCTCGAGGAGTGGTGACAGGACTCGAGGGACGACAGAAGGTGGTTGACGTCGGATCAAAAATACACGGTGGAGACAGTGATTCCAAAAAAAAGAGTCTTTACTGAGACACATATGGCATGAAAAGAAAAATAGGCAAGGTAGAGGGCAATGACAAAAACAGACCTGCGTGTGGAGGAGTGACGGACTTGCTGGAATACACCGACAACAACTGAACGGTAAGGGTGGCTTTTATAGACAGAAGGCACAATTAAGGAAATGGGGAATAGGTGCGTGAGTCAGGAGAGCCAGGAAGGGAGGAGCCCGCTCCAAGGAGCAGCGGAGGAAGAGACAGGAGGGGAGGGGCACGCTCCTGGCGTCGACGAGGATGTGACAGGAATAAACCGGAATACTTGGCAAAAACGCACTTAAGCCCAAAGAGAAGATGCAAACTCCACACAAAAAGGTCAATCAATAGAGATCAATAGTGGCTTCTTGTATTGAGGAAGAAGAACAGTAAGTGTTGTATCTCATGGCTAGCGGAGTGATAGTGACAGTTGAACATGCAGAGATTTTCAATGACTGCTGTTCGATGAGAAGGTTTCTTCAGCCGTCATCTGTACAAATTTGAAGGTTTCGGACGTTTCGCCTCCGAAACCTTCAAATTTGTACAGATGACGGCTGAAGAAACCTTCTCATCGATGGACCACTCCTGTACGACTGAGAGCTTACACAGACGAAATGACTGCTGTTCAAAATCTGTGAACTGGCTTACTTTTTGGTACTAAGGTTTCTTTCCACATTCTAACATCATGCATGGCAGGTTAATGGAATACTATAAGTTGTCCTAAAGTGTGTGTGTGTGAGCACGGATGGTTGTTCGACTATGTATATCCAATTGGATAGGCGCCACGACGCCCAATGACCCTTGTCAAGATAGGTGCATCAGAAAATAGATGGATTGCTCGTGTCCCACATGGCGTGGCATTGTTAATATGTGCTTGTGGACATTGTGAACAGATGTTTGTGTCCAATGAATCTCATTTCAAACATTTTATTCTAGGTCAGGGGTTGGGAATCTATGGCTCGTGAGCCATATCTGACTCTTTTGATGATTGCGTCTGGCTCGCCGATAAAACTAAATACATATCCAAACTAAATACTTATCCTCGCGTTTTCGCTGTTCATTTCCTGTTTGGGCGTCAGTTGGCACAAAGCGCAATTTTGATTGGATGATACTGACCTGTGGCCGTTGATGTTGAAACAGGTAAACGCCCCCTTTTGAATAAGCCTGACGAGTAATAAAAAATGACAAGTATCATACACTTCAGGTTGAATGGACCGAAGGATTCACTTTTGAAAAGGTTCTGTTGTGATTCTAATTTGCAATGAAACAATTCCATTAATGAAACGGTTGAATATCAGTGGCACTTTGACAAGCACCATGCTAACGTTAGCATCAATATACTTCTGTGACAGCAGAAAGCAAGTGCGCAAGCTAATGAGCAGTGTGAAGGCTAGCTAGCAGTAACTTTGCCTATGGACCCGGCGAGTTGACTTTCATTCCGATCATTTGGCTGGATTTTTTTTTACCAATCATGAAGAACGGAAAACTATTCATATTAATGGTGAGTATTATCACAAAGTTATTTTGAATAATACATTCCGACATTTTGTTGAAATCACGTGCATACGTGTTTACGTGCGTGTGTGTGTGTGTGTGTGTGTGTGTGTGTGTGTGTGTGTGTGTGTGTGTGTGTGTGTGTGCGTGCGTGTGTGTGCGTGTGTGTGTGTGTGTGGCTCTCACTGAAAAGCATTTCTAAATATTTTACTTTTACTTTTTGGCTCTCTTAGTCAAAAAGGTTCCCGACCACTGTTCTAGGTGATTTGATACCTGTAAATAGTTTGACACTATTAAAATGTATTTTGTTACTAAAAAATATTTCCACTGAGTTGTATCCATCCCATGTTGGCCTAGATTTTCATGGGCTACTCTGGTTTCCGCCAACATTCTACAAATATGCATGGCAGATTAATCGATGAGAAGGTTTCTTCAGCCGTCATCTGTACAATTTTGAAGGTTTCGGACGTTTCGCCTCCTATCCAAGAGGCTTCGTCAGCGAACTAAAGTCTGACTGGTCGTATCGGCCCTATTTATATATCCCTAATGTCCAGGCATGGCGGCGCCGGACACAGCTATGATAGGTCACTACTCTCAGGTTGGGGGGAGCAGAGGACCCCTCCCTGTTGCCCCACTGATTGTTCGTACATTCCTGACTAACGACTGGCCTATTTCCCCCACTCCCACCGGTATCACCTCATCAGCATAACGAATGTTGCCTAACCTGTTTTGCCTAAGCAGGCTATTGTATGAACGATCCAAATTGAACCTCACCCCACCAGTCCTCTGCTCCCCCCAACCTGAGAGTCCGAAACCTTCACTTTTGTACAGATGACGGCTGAAGAGACCTTCTCATCGATGGACCACTCCTGTACGACTGAGAGCTTACACAGACGTATGGCAGATTAATGGAACACTGATCGGTCCCTGGGTGTGATTGTGAGTGCACATTGTTGTTCTCACTTACATAAGGATAAATGGATTTGAAAATGGATGAATGGATGATTTTATCCAGATATTGGCATTGAGAGAGACCAGTTTTTGGAAGTGTTCTGAAAAGTACTGGAGATTATGAACTATACATTTGAAATATGTTGTTGAGTAACACCACAGTGACTTTAACATTTGTCTGATTTGCCTCATGGGCAAGTCAGGTCTCCCACAGCTCTCCTAAAGAAGAAACAACAGCTCTCCTGAACAGTCTCTTCAGTTTGGTAAAATTTCACCCACTCCTCCCCTCTGCACACTTCCAGTCCCTAGCCTGAGGGTTAAAAAAAAGGTCTGATTCATGGCAATGTATGTGTGGGAGGGCTTACTTGCAGTTCCCCTTCCTCAATAGTATTTTATTCCGTGACCTCTGGGCTATCAACATGACAATGTGACAATAGCAAGCCTTTTCTAAAGAGATCCTGCGTTTGTTAAGTGTTTCCTGTTGAGGACAACCGCAGGGCTGTGCAACTGCCACTGAGTGAAGTGGACCAACTATGATCGCTCATGTGACATCGAGAGACTTTTGGATTAATTTAAGATCGAAGACCTTAATTGTTCATCTTTGAATTTCACAGCAGATGAATTAGTCATTTGAGTAGGAAGCAACATTGATTGGCACTAAAAGGGGAAAAAAATTCCCTGAAATCTCAGTTGATTGTGAAATGTACACCTCGCAGGAGTCTGGGGAAAATAGGGTATTTGCTTGTCCTTTATGACTAAATAATTTAATGAAAGAATGAATGCATATGTGAATGGATATAGATGAATGGATGAACGGATGAATAAATGAAATAATGACAATAACAACTGACCAGGTTGGATAGGATCAGGAATGAGTACATTAGAGGGACAACTCATATTAGAGGCTTTGGAGAGAAAGTCAGAGAGGCCAGAATGAGATGGTTTGGACATGTCCAGAGGAGAGAGAGTGACTATATTGGGAGAAGGATGCTGAGCCTTGAACTGCAAGGCAGGAGACCGAGAGGAAGAACGAAGAGGAGGTTTATGGATGTGGTCCAAGAGGACATGAAGGTAGCTGGTGTGAGAGAAGAGGATGCACAAAACCGGGATAGATGGAAGACATTGATTCGCTGTCGCGACCCCTGAGGGGAAAAGCCGAAAGGAAAAGAAGAAGAAGAAGAACAACTACAAGACGAGAAAGCATATTATAGCTTTTTGTTTTATTGCCAAACTTATTTTTAGGCTTGACGTCTGGGATTCACTGGTGAAAGGACACTTTCTCTCATATTTCATCTATAACTGCCTCAAACAACATAGAGTATGCAGGAAAGCGGTTAAGCGCGAATGACTGTCTGTGTTCGATGTGTTGTGTTTGAGTATTTTGTTGTTAGTATTTTGTTTGTTAGCGGCGGTACCTCTCCTTCTTGCAGCGCGAGTGTAATAGTCTCTGGCTGAAGGAGCTACCCAGTGCTGTCAGGATGGGCAGGAGGGTGTGGGAGGGGCTGTCCGTCATAGCTTTTAGTTTAGCTAGCGTCCGTCTGTTGCCCACCTCCTCCAGAGAGTCCAGCGAGCAGCGCAGGACAGAACTGGCCCTCTTGACAAGGTGCTCCAGTCTTTTCCTGTCCCGGGTGGTGATGCTGCCTGACCTGCAGACAATTCTATAGTGGATGGCTGAAACCACCACAGAGTTAGTTATTATGACTTCAAGATGACACCATGAGAGTGGCATGCCTTTAAAGCACCCACTATGGTTTTTTTCTTCTGCTTTATTACTTTCATAACTTTACTGTTGTAAATTTAAAATTCTCCATTGTGAGACGAATAATGTGCCAAGCCCGGATAAATAGGGTTGTATCAGGAAGGGCATCCGACGTAAAAGCTTGGCCAAAACAAACATGCGGATCAAACCTCTAAAGATGGAGGACACTGATTTGCTGTGGAAAAGAAAATTGCATGGTTGATTAATTAAGCCAGCGTGCTGATCACTCAACTACATGGGCCGATCGATTAAGTCTCCTATTTCTTTTTTTAATTATCGCTCAAAATGATAAGAGGTGACTTTGAGTATTTTTAGCTTGAGTTTGCCTTTTAAATGAATCAAGTTTCTGATTTCTTGGACGGAGTATTTTAATTACGTAAAGTTCTTTCTAATAGCTGCAACACACGTGAAAGGCCTACAAGAATAAATATTTATTGTATTGTATTGTATTGTATTGTATTGTATTGTATTGTATTGTATTGTATTGTATTGTATTGTACTCCCACTAGTGTACCTGCATCTAGTGGATCCTTTTTTTATTATCTGTTGTCTTTGCCAACCTTTCTCTTCATGACATGTTTTGAAAAAGACAAAACTGGAATTGGGTGACAGGATATCTTTTACTTCGACTTGGTGTCACTTCAAAATTACGATTACCCAGAGCTATCAAAATCCATAAGTTATTTAAAATGCGTGCGCACACACACACACACACACACACACACACACACACACACACACACACACACACACACACACACACGCATGCACGCAGGCACGCGCACACACACATGCACACACACACACACACACACACACACACACACACACACACACACACACACACACACACATACACATGGTGGGGACATGGTGTGCAAAAGTTTTGACCCGTGGGAACTCAATTTCAAACATGAAAAAAACACATTTATGAAACTCATAAAAATTAGATTTTAGGACCCACATTTTTTTAGCCTGTGCTCACTCAGAAATCAGGTTAAGATGGCATAATTCTTGATTTAATTTTTCCAGGTTTTTCGCAACTCCGTGGGGACTTAACGAATCATGTCAAACCAAAACTACCAGCAGATGGCGCTAATTTTTTTCATGAGACGTTATTTAGAGCCTGTAAGGACAGCAATTGTGTTTTGCAGGAGCCGTGATCGTATATTTTTTGACAATTCTAAATTTTGAACACATAAATTGTGAAGTGTTTTGTACACATGCACAACTGGGTCCAACAGAACAATCAAGCACCAGATGTAGGTCTGCCAGGTTCTGTCACAACCAAAAGTTTGACTGCATCCAGTATTGGACTTTTCAATGTGCTATTCTTTCTTATTTATCTGTGAATTACAGTCCATTGGTGCTGCCATCCAATTTTTGTTTCATAAATGTGCTGAGTACCAACACTAGGTGTGCTCTTTGTGTAGTTTTTAGATTTGTATGTTTAATCTATAGAAAATATATAATCCTATAATCCTTATATCCTATAATGTAAATTTCTCCACTGTGAGACTAATAAAGGCATATCCAATCCAATATCTTGTCTTTTAATTAGATATTGACTAACAACCTGTGAACATCGGACCTAAATGACAATGTTTTAATTTTCTCAATTTTCTATCTAAGTTGCTAGAACAAACATACTTTTTCTTGCATATTTATTGGATTGGATTTGCCTTTATTAGTCTCGCAGTGGAGAAATTTACATTTCACAACAGCAAAGTTATGAAACAAATGAAAGTCGAAATGCAAAATACAGAAGCTGCTGGAAAGGCAGCCACTCTTGCCGCGCCGTCTTGAAGTCAAAAGAACAAAAAACTAAATAACAAATAACATGACAATTATAAAATAGATTGAAGAGCATCAAGTAAACTAACACTGCTCACGTACCAATTTCAACCGATCTTTTTAATAATTGAAATACATCAACCTGAAATTTCAAACATTCAAGACATTGTGGTAAGAAAATAAATACAAATTGCTTTCATATTAACAACTGCGTGTAAAACGTTCAAGATTGAAATAAAAGTGCTGGACAAAATTGGTGTGTCCAGAAGCTAAGTCGACAAATATTCAAGAAAAAAACACATATGTTGAAATAAAAGCTATTGTCTCTGTGTATTGTCTCTTGTATTGAAATGTGCCAGAAACAAGTGCACATGACACATATAACATACATAAAAACAATGAATTGTTCCAGCTGCCAAACCTAACTTTTCCTTAGTTTCGGACCTAACCTTACCTGCATTTTGCAGACATTCTCATTAATTTATCAATGCGGTTTTTCACGAAATATTTAACTCCCTTCCAAGTTCTCCCTTTTAATTCTTCTGGTGAAGCCTTAATGCAGTTCATGCATTCGTCTTTGCCTGGAACCTTGAGAGACCTGATGGAGTCCAACAAGGTTTTCTCTGCAGTGTGGATTTCTTCTTCTGTCGACTTTTTTACTTTCATTTTTACTTTTTCCTTCCCTATATAAAATAAGACAGTCAATTAATATTCCTCCAAAAGTTAAGACACAGGCCAGTGCTGTCTAAAGTCATCATTGGTCTGTTTTGTAACAGTTTTGTAGTTTTTATACATCAAATGATAACACATTCACAAGCCACTAGATAACAGTTTACCTTCAGAGATCTTCACCAGCTCCGCCCTACCATCCAATTTACCTATTAGTAGTAAACACAGAATACATATATTGAGTTCTACAAAATCAGGAATATGTACTTCAGTGCTATGTTCACAGTGCAGATCTGAATGCAATTCAGATTTTTTTGGGTGGGATCAATTTCTTTTGTAAGGGTTCACATTACATGAAGAAATGCTTATCTATTTACTACTAAGAAAACATGATTTTAAAGATTCCATTCCGATTTCTATACACCTTCGACGTTAACTTGAAGTCGTTCAATACTAAATATCCCATAGAATCAGTGACGTGCAGTCAGTGGAGGCAGGGGAGGCAGTGCCTCACCTGTCATCATGGAAAGCTCTCATGGAAATATCAAATGAAAAAAATAAATTAAAAAGTTATATGTATTTAGTGATTTGTACTTTAAAGTTCTTGTCCATTTAACTTCACCGTTTTAGGATTTTTTTCAAAATCGCTGAATTTTCACATTTACGTTCAAATACTAAGTAGAGACGAGCAGTGAGGCACCAGCCGCCTGACCCTCACCATGGATTGCGCAATCACTATGCTTACTGTGCTGGCTTGCTCTGCAGTGAGACCGCATTGCTGTACTTCTGCATATCGCTATTAAAGCGTTCAAACACGTTTAGTATATGAACTAAATTTCTACAGTTTAGCTGGTGTATATAATGTAGAGTCATTGTACATTATAAACACTGTACTACAGTGTTTATTTTGTTTTATTTTTATCAAAACGCTGTGCGTAGGTGAGGCACACAGTTCTCCCGCCTCATGACAGGCAGGGGGCGCTTGTGATTCCAGAGATACTTCTTACTCCACGTCTGCAGAATAATAGAATTAGAGACAGAAAGCTACAGTAAACAGTTATGGATTACATATCTAAATTGAAAGAATTTTCTAAACTGGACTTTCAATCGAAGCAGGAGGTAATAATTAAAGGAAGACCAACACCGGAGCTAAAAGGTTTGCTTCAGACAACGGGACACACTACTCGCTCTTTTCAGGCGGACTGGTACACACGAAAAGGCTGGCTGTGTGGATGTCCAGCAAGAAACCGCCTTTTCTGCTTTTCCTGCCTTCTGTTCTCAACTTGTGACAATGTCTGGACTCAAATGGGATATTGCGACCTGAAAAATTTACAACGGAGCCTCATCAAAAATGAGCGAAGACTCAACATCAGCATCCACAATGCTAAGGTAAAGGAGAACCGGGAGATTTTAAAAGATCTCATCAATGCCACCTGCTTCCTTGCCAAACAACAGCTGGCATTTCGTGGAAATGATGAAAGTAAATGCTGTCATCGTGGCAACTATGTTGAACTATTACTTGCTTTCGCTCAGAAAGATGACCGGCTAGCGAGTCATTTTGGGACATCCACTATATTTTCTAGCCTGTGAAACAGAATACAGAACGATTTAATTGAAGCAGTTGGTGATGTCATTAGAAATGACATTAAAAAGGAGATCGGTGTTTGTTGCTGTAGAAGTACACGAGATTGTCATTCTCAGCACTGAAAACATACAGTCGGAACAGGACTGATCAAGGACGACTTTCTTCACTGGCAGTGATCTCCGTTGAGACGGAGAGACTTTTAAAACTGAAGAAAGATAAGGAAGGCTTCTACAAAGAAGTTATCGATGCCTTTCTTCAGAAGGAGCGGCGCATGGACTAAAGGTAACACGATAAAAACGTTTTTTTAATTGTTTTTTCTATGCTACAGTTTGTATATATAAAGAATGCTGACATGAAATTTTAAACAAAATACGTTAACTGTTGCCAATCAAATGGTGAATAAACTACTCTGTAGAGTTCATATGTTTGTAAATCTGACTATGTTTGACAATGTCAAACAATTTTTTTTCCAAGATGGCGGCGCGTGCACACGCAGCGGCTCCTCTCTCTCCCGGCAAATTGGTTTTTTCGTGTTTATTGTGTTTGTCTTACTCGTGCAAATGTCCGTCTCCGTTGGCCTCGCTACACCCGAGGCGTACCTACTCCCGTGAGGTTCTGCTCGACATCGGCAGTTCATTTTTAAAACCTAAACCAGCTGAAGCAGAAGTGCTACGCAAGCATGGATTGCTCAGGGAGTCGGCTCATCCATTGAGCCCCACTCTTTCACGACCCCCACTCCTGCACCCAACCCAGAGTGGAGGCGCCACAAGCGCTGTATGAGGAAACAAAAGAGGGGAAAGCGTGGAGGTATTCGCATTAGGCTCGCGGCTAGCCGCCACCGGCCTTGCATTCCTACCATCACGCTGGCTAACGTGCGCTCGCTGGACAATAAAATGGACTACATCAGACTTCTCCGCTCAACTTCCAAGACCGTGGGTGAGTGTTGTGCCTTTGTGTTTGTGGAAACATGGCTGACCGACAGCATACCGGACAGTGCCATCCAGCTAGCCCAGCTAACTAGCTTCCGGGCAGACAGAGCGCTCGTCGAGGGGGGGAAGACTCGCGGCGGGGGACTCTGTGTTTACATCAGTGATGCCTGGTGCCGCAACGCTGTTGTGGTATGCAAACACTGTTCGCCACTGATGGAACTTATGGTCATAAAATGTCGGCCATTCTACCTGCCGAGGGAATTTAGTGCCATACTGCTGGTAGCAGTTTACATCCCCCCGAGCTCAATTAACAACAGGAGCGCGGCATTGAATGAACTCTACCAGCACATCAGCGAGCAACAGACAGCCCACCCAGATGCTTTCCTTATCCTGGCTGGCGATTTCAACCACGCCAACCCGAAAAGTGTTTTTCCACATCTCCATGGACACATTAACTTTCCGACGAGAGGTAACAACATTCTGGACAATGTTTTCACCACACACAAAGGAGCCTACAAAGCCTACCCCCTCCCCCACCTAGGAGCTTCGGACCACTCCACTATCATGTTAATGCCCGCATATAGGCCACTTGTCAAAGTCGTCAAACCAGTGAAGAAGCAGATAAGGGTGTGGCCTGATGGGTCGTCAGAGGCACTCAAAGACTGCTTCTCCAACACCGACTGGAACATGTTCAGACAAGCGGCCACCTACAACAACAACACCGACCTCCAAGAGTACACAGACTCTGTTACCTCCTACATGAGGAAGTGCATGGATGACGTGACTGTCACCAGATCTGTCACCATCCTGGCCAACCAGAAGCCATGGCTAACGGGTGAAGTCCACAGGCTCCTCAGGGCTCGGAACGCTGCCTACAAAGCTGGCGATGAGCTGGGCCTGAGGACAGCTAGGGCCAACCTGTCACGTGGCATCAGGATGGCCAAGAGACAGCACTCCAGGAGGATCGCCAACCACTTCAAAGACAGCAGTGACACCAGGAACCTGTGGCGTGGGATACAAACCATCACAGACTACAAGCCCACTCCACAGACCTGCGAGAACTCCACCACTGTTGTGCCCACGTGCCTCAAAGCCACCACCATTATCCTGGTCCCGAAGAAGTCGTCCCCCACCTGCCACAATGACTACCGCCCGGTCGCACTCACTCCCATCCTCATGAAGTGCTTCGAGCGGCTAGTTATGAACCACATCAAGGCTGCCCTCCCCCCCACCCATGACCCCTTCCAATTTGCATATCGGCCCAACCGCTCGACCGATGATGCCATCTCCACTGCTCTCCACACAGCGCTCACCCACCTGGAGACCAGAGACTCCTACGTCAGAATGCTGTTCATCGACTTCAGCTCAGCATTCAACACAATCATCCCCCAACAGCTCACCAATAAACTGAGCAAACTGGGGATCAGCACCTCCCTGTGCAACTGGCTGCTGGACTTCCTGACGGGGAGACCACAGGCAGTCAGAGTTGCCGACAACACTTCCAGCACCATCACGCTGAACACAGGGGCCCCCCAGGGGTGTGTGCTGAGCCCCCTCCTCTTCACTCTGCTCACGCACGACTGCTCACCATCATCACCCAGCTCCAACCTCTTCATAAAGTTTGCGGATGACACGACTGTGGTGGGCCTCATCAACAACGATGAGGAGACAGCCTACAGGGACGAGGTCAGCCGCCTGGCCACGTGGTGCAAGGACAACAATCTCCGTCTGAATGTGTAGAAGACGAAGGAGATTGTTGTGGACTTCAGGAGAGTGCGCCCCCAGCATGCTCCACTAACCATCGACGGTGCTGCAGTGGAGAGAGTGAGCAGCACCAAGTTCCTGGGAGTGCACATATCCGAAGACCTGTCCTGGAGCCACAACATGGCATCAATGGCCAAGAAATCCCACCAGCGCCTGTACTTCCTCCGCAAGCTCAAAAGAGTTGGAGCCCCGACCCCCATCACGACCTCCTTCTACCGCGGTACCATAGAGAGCATCCTGACCAGCTGTATCACCGTGTGGTACGGCGCCTGCACCGTGTCCTGCCGTAAGACTCTGCAGCGCATCGTGAGAACAGCTGAGAAGATCATCGGTGTCTCTCTCCCCCCCCTTCAGGACATCTACAACACCCGCCTCACCCGCAGAGCCATCCGGATCGCTGGCGATCCCACCCACCCCTCCCACAGCCTCTTCAGCCTGCTGCCATCGGGTCGGAGACTGCGGAGTCTCCGAGCCAAGACCAGCAGGCTCAAGGACAGTTTCTGCCACCAGGCAGTCCGGAGACTCAACTCCCTCCCAGCCCTGCCCAGCCTGCCCCTTCCCACTGCCACACTCACCGAACTCTGAGTACACGCTACATGCTGTACGATCATCCTGAACTCTATTTTTTGTTATTTCTCATTAGACAAGACCTCACTTCAACCCTTTCTAGTTGTTTGTTTTTGCAATTACGACATTACGTCACTTTATGTACGTCACTTCCTCACTTTACATATGTCACTACCTCACTTTACATACGTCACTACCTCACTTACCATACGACACTACCTCACTTTACATACAGAAATTACATGTATTGTCTGTTGTCAATTGTATGTCTTTTTTAGCCACGTTATAAGTGCCTTGCATGTCTTGCACGCTGGGTCCGAGAGGACAATAATTTCATCTGTGCTGTATGTCATGAATATTAGCATATTTGACAATAAAGCTGACTTTGACTTTGACTTTGACTTTGATCAGTGCCTCACCAGCCATGAACCTCACCGCACGTCACTGTTCATCAGTGTGAACTGTGGGTCTGCATCTGGCTGGTGAGAAGTTGAATATCAGGTTCCATTCTAGTTACAGCCAGTCTCAAGCACTGATGCAAATGTTCTTTTGTCAATCTTGATCTCATCGGAGATTTCAGCAGTTTCATGCTTTAAAAGCTTTTCTTGCAGATATACGTGCTGCCAAAAACTGTGGACATTTTTATTGCGTGTTTTTTGATGTTTGGATATGTGTCGTTTGGGAGGGTGGCATAGAAGTCAATGAGACTGTTGGGCTGTCTTTCAGAACATCACAGTTCTCTAACTCAGGTCCAACTTCTTCATGGTTTGGTACACTTGGTAAAAAATATCCTCTCCCGTGGTAGTCCCTTTGAGACTTTGGAGGGCTGGCAGCTCCTCGCATATCTCAAAGTTTACGCTTACTCCACGAATAAAAATGAGCAGTTGCGCTGTGTCGTGCACGTCCGTGCTCTCATCCAGTGCTAATGAAAAAAAATCCAATTCTTTCGTCTTCTGCTGCAGCTGGACATATACATTAATCCTGATTTCTTCACCGCGTCTGGTGATTGTACTCGCCGACAGACGAGCATTATATGCATCTTTCTTCTCGGGACACAACTCCTCCGCGACAGCATCCATACATTTCTTAACAAAGTCTCCGTCAGTGAAAGGCTTACCGCTGCCCTTTAGCAACCCGAAAGCTGGCCCGAACGGATGCCTTCTTCAGCTGAGCTTGGCGTACAAATGTATTCTGCTGAGATAGTAGTCTACTTTTTCACTTTGAGAGTTTGTCTGCTCGTATTTGGCCTCGCAAGCTATCGTACTTGTCTTTGTGACGGGATTCATAGTGTCGGCGAAGATTGTATTCTTTGAATACCTCCACCGCCTCTTGACAGATGAGATAAACAGCCTTTTCTTTGCATTGAACATAAAAATAATCGTTTGTCCACTGCAGGTTAAATACCCTGCATTCTGAATAATTTTTTCTCTTACCTAACCGTTGCGCCATTATTCCGTTCTCTCTTTGACAGGAAGGTTTACAAAAGAAAACGGGGCTGGGACCAAATAGAGCATCAAACTGAGTGCACCTGAATGTACTACAGGACTCCTCTCCACTTTGTCATACGTCACTTTCTTGTGTCGCTTCGTATTGTGACCGACTCCTTTAGCACTCTATTGTGAGCAGGTGTGTTTGTATTGTTCAATCACGATTTTAAACAACAGACATTGATAAAAATAGGAACAGATAATGATAATGATCGAAAACCGACCTTTGACTTGTAAAACGATTTTTTATTTTTCTGGAGGCCAAATTGGAATAACATCTAATAGCACCTCTGGTATTGTTCAGGGGGCCGGGCCAAATGTACTGACGGGCCGGATACGGCACGCGGGCCGTAGTTTGGTGACCACTGGTTTAGCACGACTCACTGATTGACTAAAACCCCCCGAGAAACTATGTGGCAGGCAGCCATCACAACTCTTATGGCAGGAATGACATTTGGCTTTACTATATACTTGCTCAACGAAACATTTCCTTTATGACAGCACCACACCAAGTCAGCATTAATGCAAGAAAGAAACCAATGATACCAAACGTATTTTCAAAATAGCAGAGGTAGGATGAGCTGTAAGGCTGGTATGCTAAAACAAACCCAGTAGTGCTGTGTGCAAATCGAGCTCAAGCCAAGACAGTTTGTTGTGATGTCTGCCAGCTCACTGAAATGAAGTGACTGACTCTGGCCCCATCTGTCACATCAAAGAGGAGATACGCTTCGGGTTGCTTCATAGCACCCTTTATTGACCAGCTAACACTGGCCCTGCTTTAGGTAAACAAGCGGGACCGCTAGTGTGAGATTGACTGTCATTTCTCATCCTCATGACCTCATCCTTTTCTCAGCAACCCCCCCCCCCCCCTCACTATAATATCACTTCCTCTTCGCAAAGAGTTATTTTAGATTACAATAATCTTCTGCAGACAGTGACGTAGAGCGACTAAGACACGAGAGTAACAAAATGGTGGAACAAGCTCGGGGTCATTTGCTAATTCAATTTCAGGCAAACGTTATTCAAAATTACAGTATTGAAAGAAACTACAGCACAGGCCGTATCAATAAGTGTTGCCTCTTGCTTATGTGATAACAGAGGATAACAGTGGAACAAAAATTCATGGATCTGAAATCAAAGGACTCCAAATTTAACAGACAAAATGAGGTTGAAACAATTGTGTCTGGCTGAAAAATAAAGCCACCTCCTAAATTATCCACAGTTTGCTGACACAATCAACTGCCAGAGGCTGACACTATTTTTCAGAATCTGTGAGTTTGTTATCATAGATACAAATCATACTTTTTTCTGTACCCATTTGATGTGTACATGTATGCGAAACTCAAATTTTCAAGATTAAAGTTTAGGTCGGCAGATAATAATAACCACTTTTTGGTTTGTTTGAAGACTTAACCTGTTGGATGCTTGTTAGTCGTAGCAAGACGGAATATATGTGTGTGAATGAGAGGGATCCAAGTACAGGAGTGATGCTACAGGGAGAAGAGATAAAGAAGGTGGAGGATTTTAAGTACTTGGGGTCAACTGTCTGGAGCAATGGAGAGTGTGGAAAAGAGGCGAAGAAGCATGTCCTGGCAGGCTGGAACGGCTGGAGAAAAATATCTGGTGTGATAGAAGGGTTTCAGCTAGGATGAAAGGAACGGTGTATAAAGCGGTGGTGAGACAAGCCATGATGTTTGGACTGGAGATAGTGCCCCTGAAGAAAAGACAAGAAGCTGAACTGGAGGTTGCAGAGGTGAAGATGTTGAAGTTTTTTGGGGGAGTGACCAAGTTGGATAGGATCAGGAATGAGTATATCAAAGGGACAACTCATATTAGAGTCTTTGGAGAGAAAGTCAGAGAGGCCAGATTGAGGTGGTTTGGACATGTCCACAGGAGAGAGAGTGACTATATAGTGAGAAGGATGCTTAGCCTTGAACTGCCAGGCAGGAGACTGAAAGGAAGACCTAAGAGGAGGTTTATGGATGTTGTCAAAGAAGATATTAAGGTAGCTGGTGTGAGAGATGAGGATGCACAAAACCGGGTGAGATGTAGGACATTGATTCGCCGTGGCGACCCCTGAAGGGAAAAGCCAAAAGGAAAAGAAGAAGAATGCACACTTCTGACACACTCAGATTATAAAGTAACAATAATAATAAATGTTTTCACAAGTTCGCATTTGTTTCTGATCATCAATTCACATGTACAATACTGTCATTGATCACCCCCCCCAGTTTGTTTAATTAACTAACAACACATATTAAAATACCTAGCAAAAATGTTTTCTAAATTTGACACAGCAAAAAAAGCTAATTTCACTACTGTAATTAAATAAATACATAGATATAGCTATCTAGCCAGCCAGCGCTACAAAAGCTAGCTAAAAAGATCGTTAGCTAGCTATATTGTCTAGCTGACTGGCTATCTATTAGCTATCTAGCTATCTGGCTAGCTATATAGATATCTAGCTCACTGGCTAGCTGTCTAGATCACTGGCTATCTATTAGCTAGCTGGCTAGCTTTCTATCTATTTGAGTTACTTCCTTGTTGAGTGACCGCTGGCGCGTGTGGCTGCCGCTGCTCATCCATAGAAAGGAACTTATCCCGTGACTGTAAAGTGACCTTGAGAGTTTTGAAAGGCGCTTATAAATTAAATGTATTATTATTAACAAGGGCGGCCCGGTAGTCGAGTGGTTAGCACACCGGCTTCACAGTGCAGAGGTCGCCGGTTCGCGTCCCGGTCCGGCCTCCCTGTGTGGAGTTTGCATGTTCTCCCCGGACCCGCGTGGGTTTTCTCTGGGTCCTCCGGTTTCCTCCCACACTCCAAAAACATGCATGTCAGGCAGATTGACCACTCCAAATTGTCCCTAGGTGTGAGTGTGAGAGTGACTGTTGTATGTCTTTGTGTGCCCTGCGATTGGCTGGCAACCAATTTAGGGTGTCCCCCGCCTCGTGCCCGAAGACAGCTGAGATAGGCTCCAGCAACCCCCACGACCCTAATGAGGAATAAGCGGTACGCAAAATGAGATGAGATGAGATTATTAACAACAACACCTTTAATCTGTGATCTATGTTGCATATTTGACAATAAAAACTGAGTTCACTAGACTTCACTTAATTCGACTACATTTATGGTCATAATTAGGGCTGGCAACTCTGATGTGATTGCAGTTGACAGATAGCAGTTCTATAAGAGTGACATATGTCTCAATTTAGCTAGCTAGCAGAGTTAAATAAATTGAACAAGAATAATAATTCATGACTCGGTCAAATAACTTAATGTTTTAAGTATTCACTGAGAAATGACTCGACAATATAGATGATTGTTTTCTTTTACATTTGAACTAAACTGTAGTTGAAAGATGGTGAAACTTAAAGCATACGAGAGGAAATTGCTTCAGTCAGCCGGTACTGAGGGAAAAAAAACATTTTCAATCCCTTTGTTCTGACATGAATGTGATATGACTGCTCGCTATGGGCCTCAATGGAGGCTTACAGTATTTAGTGAAATGCCTGTACAGTTACCATCTGGGCTTTCAGCCTGTTAGTCACTGAATTAAATGTTACACCACACACAATCACTTTCTAGCCCTAATGACTACCGTTCAAGTTATTTCTCACACATCCCGGAATGACAAGCTGTTTTCACATTCATCCTCTAAGCAGTCCTTTAAACTTAACTTTTACCAGAATCAGAAAACCTTTATTCATCCCACAATGGGGAAATTTACAGTCCACAGCAGCAATTTGAAAGGGGATGGGGTGGGGGCGGTGAAAGGATAGAAAAACAAGATATTCTAAGCATAGTAAAAAATGTCAGCAGACTGAGATGTATATTGTAAATGTGCAAAACCGTTTCATAAAAAAATGTTAATAGCGCAAATATCAAGAAAAGGTATGATGATATAATTATGTAGCTGTATTGCATCAACCTATATTTACAGTATAAGAGTCCATTTTTTTGAAGCTCTACCATTAAGTCCGTGATGGGAAGACAGTATGAAACCGTGTAGCTACATTGTATTGTTACCAATCAAAGTACAGCACACACAAGCCCAGATTTCATAATAAATTATTTGGCAAATTTCATTAGACTTTTTTGTGCCCTTTGCTTTCTCAACTGCAACAAATACAGAACTTAAGTTGAGAAAGCAAAGGACACATGCTCTATCAGAGAAAAATTAAGCCACTAGTTGTTAAACTTTGATACACTACGTACACTAAAATACTTCATACATACCAAAGGCTCTCTCCGTCCCTGTGTTTGCATTTGTGATCTTAACATGGAAAAAAATATGCACATCTGCAGAGACCTTAAAGTTTGCCTCTGCACTTTAGTCCGGTCTTCATTGTGAGATGTGCTTCAGGGTAGCAATTCAGGACAAAGTGGACCATAAAGGGAGTGATTTGAGGCCCAGAGATATTGCCCGGGGAGAAATAGTCAGGTGGTCTTAAAAGAGAGAATTTCATTGTCGTTAGGTTGCCCACATGGCCACGATCACATGGGAGCAATAAACCATTTCTACCTTAGAGCAGTTTGGGCCAAATTCTTTGACATTAATGTCATTCCTATAATGAAAGGAAACGAAAATGTAGGTGTGTGCACAATTTGTCTTTCACAGTATACTGTAGAAATGGAAGGTTTTGGACCAAAAAGCAGAGCATAATAATTTTGGGGAAACACGTGGTCATGCTTAATTGAAATAAGTAATCTTGTCTTTTTTGATAAATTGTTGTTAAAATGCAAAGCTTACGCTGGAATGTTTTTTTAACTGGACCTCTACATTTCACAGTGCTGAGGTTGTGTGTGCTAAGGTTGAGTTTGAATCCCGCTCCGGCTTCCCTGTGTGGAGTTTGCATGTTCTCCTTGGGCCCATGTGGGTTTTCTCCGGATCCTCCGGTTTTCTCTCACATTCCAAAATCATGCATGGCATGCTGATTGAACACTTGAAATTGTCCCTAAGTGTGAGTGTGAGAGTGTGGTTTGTTTCTGTGTACCCTAGATTGGCTGGTCACCAATTCATGGTGTCCTCTGCCTCATGCCTGAAGACTGCTGGGATAGGCTCCAAAACCCCTCGCGGCCCTGGTGAGCATTAAGCAGTCTGAAAGATGAATGAATCCCTGCTGTTTTAGGACAGCAGGCAGGGGACACCCTGAACCGGTTTCCAGCCAATCGCAGGGCACTCAAAAACAAACAAAACAGTGAAATTCCTCTTCGCGATCGAAACTACACGTTGCAGGTAAGACTTTGATTACCGGTAGTCTTAAATACAGCAGACAGTATATGGCTGGGACTGCATATGTTATAATGCCACATTTTCTTTGATATTTTTATCTCCCTCAATAATGTAATGAATTCAAAATGAATTGAATAGTTTTGTCAATAATTTTTAGATGAGTGAAAAAAAACAGATTAATTCGTGATCAATTAATTTAGCTCTGTAATTAATTGATCATACACATTTTTTCATCGCCTGACAGCCCTAATTAAAATCACTTTTAGTTTGACATCTTCGCCTAGTGTCTTATGTGTGGATTAATGAACGCGTGTTCACATGTACTTCAGAGAGAAGGAAACATAGGACTGGGCGTTGATTCTTGTAGCAGGGATGGACAGGTCATTTGTCTTTTTTCCCAGAGACTGCTATATTTATATCTATTGTTTTGAACAAGGAACAACCTTTTGTGTGTGTGTGCGTGTGTGTGTGCGTGTGTGTGTTTGTGTGTGTGTGTGTGCGTGTGCATATGCGTGTGCGTGTGTGTGTGTGTGCGTGTGTGTGTGTGTGTGCACGCATGCAACTTTGTCTCTCTGTATGCTTTACTGGCTTGCCAGTTGGACTTTGTCCAGTGATGAAAATAACAGTGATCCATTTTCTGTACTGTTTACCCTCATTAGATCGCGGGTGAGCTCCAGCCCATAGCAGCTGACGTTGGTCAAGAGTCAGTGATATGTCCAAGACTAATTGATAGCGCTACACTCAGCATTAATTTCCAGCTGTGCTGATGGAGCGATTGATGTCCCTCTGCGAGAATGTCATATTTTAACTTGGTCTAAGCTTGGTGCGTGGTCTACCCGCGGGTATGACTGGCGTTCCGGGGGATTTCTTTTCACAAAAATAATTATGATAATAAGTGACAGCAGATGCGTATGTGGAACTGTTGCGGCTTGGAATTGAAGCAGATTTATGTGGAACAGGAGATGTGAGACAATCTCTTTTCGTCAATGGATGCTACAGCTGCGTGTTTGCTTTCAACATTTAGCTTGTAGTCGACGTGCACATTCCACCATGATGTCCCTGATCCACTGTTGGAAAGACGCTTTGATCCTCTCCTCTTTCATCTAGAACTGCTTCATGTCATCACAAAGAGGGTACAGCAAGTCCTGAAGAATGAATGTCTCTCTGTGTCTTTGTTTTGTCATATTGCTGTCATATTGCATCTATGCTGTCATATTATTTGTTATTTAGTTTTTTTTGTTCTTTTGACTTCAAGACGGCGCCCCGAGAGTGGCTGCCTTTCCAGCAGCTCATGTATTTTGTTTTTCTACTTTCATTCCTTTCATCACTTTGCTGCTGTGAAATGTAAATTTCTCCACTGTGAGACTAATAAAGGCAAATCCAATCCAATCCAATCCAGACCAGGTGCCATGGTCTGCGACTCCACATGCCTTTAAATGCATTTCAAATGTTACTTCGTAGATTGGTATGCGTATGTTTTTTTTTTTTTAATCGAACAAGGCAAACATATTACCATAGGTACAGGGGGAACTATTCGGAAAAAAGCAATGAAAAACTTTTTTGCTCAGTGATTTTACCAAATAAAATCATCCGCATTCTGATGGTTTTATTTCGGCAACAACATGATGTAATAAAATTCAGTGAGTTCAAAACACCTTTTTTATTTTTAGTTTGTAGACAAGACTGTGTTTTGTGTTTACACAAGTGAGCAGACCACCCCTATTGTCGTGTAGGTGATTGCATATCAAAACCATTGTGAGACCTGAGTGTTTTCACACCTGCACTAAAGTGAGCAGTCTGCACTGGGTCACTCGCAACACACGGCCACACACACACACACACACACACACACACACACACACACACACGCACACACACACACACACACACACACACACACACACACACACACACACACACACACACACACACACACACACACACACACACACACACACACACACACACACACACACACACACACACACACACACATCAAATTCTACACATTTCCCATTGGCCACCCTGGCTCTTCTCTCAATTTATTTTCTAAACACCACCTCTCCTAAACGTTTGTTTAACAAATTCCTCTTTTCCTGCAAAATACATCAACCTCCTCTGTCACCCTATTTCTCTTGTGTTTTTTTAAAAGTTATCTCTGTTTTTGCCACTCGACTGTACCAATTGTGAACCAGGTTAAAGTAACAAGAAAAACCATCAACATCATAAACAAGACATATTATCTTGATAATTACACTATATGTGACGACTAAATATAATTTAATTTGGGTTTAATATACCATGTTTTGTTCTCTGTCTTATGGTGTCACGTTCTGGTTGGCGACCAACTGGTAGTGCTGTCTGCCCCGCCCTCAGTTGCACAAATATTGGTCGTCTCCATCAGTGGCAGTTAAAAGGACTCACGGCACGACCTTTCGGTGTCGGGTCATTGCATTGTGTAGTGTATGTGTTTGCTGCACCCTGTCAGGTTTGTTTCATTTAGGCAGAATTTACTCTTGGTTTTCTTTGATACTTTGTACTTTTCTGTTCAGATGACTTTGACTAGATTTTGTTCCTGCTGACTTTATTTTAATACAATTTGTCAAATACATCCTGCCTGTTTTTTGGGATCCACCACCACCTTGCAAACTGTGACAGACCATCGGATCCCGCAGGTACAACGGACCGGTCTCATTTTCACCGTGTGCCTGGCAGTGCGACGTCCACGTCGAGCCATGCGTCGGCGCGTGTTTGTGTGAGAAGGGTCGCACTCACGCCCACGACAAGCTGTGCCGCGTCCATGTCCACGTCAGGCCGAGACCTCTTTCCAAGTGGCTGTCCAGGGTGACACTCGGTGTCGGGCAGTGCACGTCCACGTCCAGCCACGCATCGTCATGCATGTTGAATTAAGTCACATCCACGATGAGCTGTACCACGTCCGTGTCCACATCAGGCCGAGACCCCACTCACCACTGGATCCCGCATTTGCTAAGGACAGGTCTCGTTTCCCTGGTGCCGGGCAGTTCATGTCCACGAGCCGTAACGTTCGCGTCAGCGTCCGGCCGAGACCTGTTCCCATACGGCCGTGTGGGGTGCCACTCTGCGCCTGGCAGTGCAGCGTCCACGTCGAGCCATGCGTCGTCACGTGATTGTGCGAGAAGGGTCGCACTCACGTCCACAACGATCCGTGCCACCTCCACGTCCACGTCAGGCCGAGTCCTGTTTCCATCAGGCCGCTGCCCATCATTTGCTGGAGAGGCAACCGTTGCCGTCTCCACCATTGTTCCCTGGCGAGTTCGACCTTTTGGGAGACTGTTGGCACTTCTGGAAGCAGTCACTTGAAGGGGGGGTACTGTCACGATCTGGTTGGCGACCAACGGGTGACGCTGTCGGCCCCGCCTGCACCTGCACAGGTTTTGGTCATTCCGATCAGTGGCAGACTGTAACGTTCTTGTTGGCGACCAATGGGTAGTGCTGTCGGCCCCGCCCTCAGTTGCACAGATGTTGGTCGTCTTTTGGTTGGTTGGTCACGACCATTCGGTGTCGCGTCATTGCATTGTGTAGTGTGTATGTGTTTGCTGCACCCTGTCAGGTTTGTTTCATCTTGGCAGGCGTTTACTCTTGGTTTTCTTTGATACTTTGTACTTTTCTGTTCAGATGACTTTGATTTTTTAGATTTAATTCCTGCTGACTTTATTTTAATACAATTTGTCAAATACATCCTGCTGCTGCCTCCTGCCTGTTTTTTTGGATTCTACCACCACCATGCAAACCGTGACATATGGAAGTAAAACAAGTTTAATAATACCACTCCCATATAGCCGATTCATCTCGAGAATCACTAGAGAATGTGCAAAATGTTCAAAATTCTTGATGTTCATTAAACAGTAGGATTCATGTATCATTTCAATCACTAGAATAATATCTGTTTTTCTTTTTACCTGTTTAAGTCCCCAACACCAATACACTCTATTTGTACAAATCTAACTTAAATATCTTACATCATACAAAACTGATTTACCGTGAAAAAAACAAATACAAATTCACGAAAGTGCCATTTAACTTTATGTTTGCTTCCTTTTGACTACCTCATAATTATTCTTCTGCCAGACAGAAGAGGACAGTCCACCCAGGGCAGTGAAATGGCGGTGTGTCTTTTTGTGGGGTGATGTTGAGCTTTGACAGCAGGTTGACAGATCATGTTTTCTCCTGAGTGATTACAGTTAACTCCTGTTGAGGCACACTATTCCAGCTAGGGGTTTTCCACACAATAAGAGGGACAGGTGAGGAGGAAAGAAAGGCAGATGCAATGCCTTATACAGATTGTTTGTATGCTTGTGTGTGTGCATGTGATTGACAGCCACAGATACATTCCACTACTGTATGGTTGCGCCTGTACAGCAATCAATGGAAGGGTCTCTGTTAACCCACCTGGTTGTCAGTATAAACACAGATTATTGTGAAGTGAACCCGGATATTCAGTCACAACCACATTTGTGTTTGAACTGGCCGTAGTTTGTTTTCAGGATCTTGCTCTCTCATTAAGGTCTTTGTAGTCTACAAAGTACATGCGTATGTTAATGATATCCACAGGATTTCTTTTAAGTGAACTGAGCCATCAGAATCAGTTAATCAAAAAGAATCGTACAGAGTAAAAGATATCTGCTTCCCTTGATGTTAGTCATTGTAAATACAGTAACACGATTGTATAAATATTGTTAAGAATGCTGATAGAGAAGTACAAAGAAGATCTGAAGGAATTGCATTGTCTTTGTAGATCTGGAGAAAGTGTATGACAGAGTGCTGTGGTATTGCATGAAGAAGTCTGGAGAGACAGAAACGTATGTCAGAGCGGTGCAAGACATGAATCACGACTGTAACACAGTTGCGAGTTGTGCTGTCGTTGTGACGGAGGAATTCAAGGTGGAGGTGGAAATCCACCAGGAGTCAGCTCTGAGCCGCTTCTTATTCGCTATGGTGATGGACAGGCTTATAGACGACGTTAGACTAAAATCAAAAAGTCGATGATGTTTGCAGATGACATGTGGTAACAGGTGTGGGGGGAAACTAGAGAGATGGAGGTATGTCCTGCAAAGGAGAGGAATGAAGATCAGTCTCAGCAAGAGGGAATAGAGTGAACCCATTGGCTTACGAACTTTTTGGCTTACAAACATGAAATTTATGAACATTTAACCTTGGCATGCAAACTATTTTTCCGGATACACAGGGAGCGCCACAATGAGTTATGTGTCGTTCGCGAACGAGCCCGTTCTCCTAACAAGAAAATGGCAGCCGACTTGTTTTTGTCCTTGATTCCTAGCCCCCGGTCTTCGGTTAAAGCCACGTGATTGGTCAAAAACGCAGCAGTGAGGGGAGGGGGGGGGGTTAGAGAAACACAGAGCTGCAAATATTAAATAGATAGGCAGACGACAGAGAGAGCAAGAAAACTCTGGAACTCACTCCCAACATTTGTAACATCGATTCTCTTCCCACCTTCAAATCCCATCTCAAAACCCACTTATTAAAAATTGCATTTTCTGTGTAGCTCTAGCTCTTGTTTCTATTTATAATTGTGTTTCATTTATTGTATTCTATTCATAATCATATTTTATTTATTAGCAATCAACAACTATCATAAAGGTAAATAAAATGACTTTATTATACAGTAAAGTGTATTTCTTTCATTACAATACAATAGCACATTTTTTATATAGCGATACCTTGGTTTACGAACCCCTTGGCTTACGAACTTTTCGCTTTACGAACGTTGAATTTCTGAAAATTTTACCTTGGCATACTAACTATTTTTCTGGATACACACGGAACGCCACAATGAGTGATGTGCCCGTTCTCCTAACAAGAAAATGGCAGCCAACTTGTTTGTGTCCTCCATTCCCCGCCCCCAGTCTTCGGTTAAAGCCACGTGATTGGTCAAGAATGCAGCAGTGGGGGGGAGGGGTTACAGAAACACAGAGCTGCAAACTTGAAATAGATAGACAGAGAGGGAGTGAGGCCGTTCTCCAAACAAGAATACGGCAGCCGACTTGTTTTTGTCCTCTATTCCCCGCCCCCAGTCTTCGGTTAAAGCAACATGATTGGTCAAGAACGCAGCAGCAGGGGTGGGGGGGTTACAGAAACACAGAGCTGCAAACTTTAAATAGATAGACAGAGAGGGAGTAAGGCTATTCTCCAAACAAGAATATGGCAGCCGACTTGTTTTTGTCCTCTATTCCATGCCCCCAGTCTTCGGTTAAAGCCACGTGCTTGGTCAAGAATGCAGCAGTGAGGGGGGGTTAAACATTAAAGAGATAAGCAGACGACAGAGAGAGAGTGAGAACATGGATAGAAAACAGTGAAGTTTAGACTGCAAGGTTAAAAATAGCCCATCAATCAGGCTCCACAAATAACCCGCACAAGCCATCTGCACACCTGATGCTCAAAGCTATCAACCCAGCTAAACAGAACACAATTGATGAGGAACTAGGTAAAATTGTCGCAGGCGTTCCTTCAGTGACGTAGGGCAGGGGTCGGGAACCTATGGCTCGCGAGCCATATATGGCTCTTTTGATGATTGCATATGGCTCGCCGATAAAACTAAATACATATTTTTGTTTTTTCGCCGTTCATTTCCCGTTGGGGCCGCAGTTGGCGGAAAGCGCAATTTTGATTGGATGTCACTGAGCTAGGTTGGCCGAAAGCGCCATTTTGATTGGATGATAGTGGCCGTCATGTTGAAACAGGTAAACGCCCCTTTAAATGAGCCCAACTAGTGCACTTCAGTGTGAATGCATGAGAGGAGAGAAAATGTTCTGATTCTAATTTGCAATGAAACAACACCATCGATGAAACAGTCGAATGTCCGTGACATTTTAACAAGACCCATGTTAACGTTAGCATCAACATACTTCTGCGAGAAGTCGATTGCAGATAGCAAGTGTGGAAGTTTATGAGCCGTGTGCAGGCTCGCTAGCAGTAACTTCGCCTCCTGACCGGCAAGTTGAATTTCATTCTGATCGTTTGCCTGGATTTTTACCAATCACGAGGAACGGAAAACCATTCATGTTAACGGTGAGTACTATCACAAAGTTATTTTAAATAATACATTCTGATATTTTGTTGAAAAGTGGCGGCGGGTGCGCGCGTGTGTGCGCGCACGCATGCGAGCGTTTGTATGTGTGTGTGGCTCTCACTGAAAAACATTTCTAAATGTTTTACTTTTATGGCTCTCTTAGTCAAAAAGGTTAACTTAAAAACAGACTTCCGGAATATTCAGAGTCTTAAAACGTAAAATATAGCTATATGCGGTGGAATCTTTGTAAAATACACTCAGTAGAAGTCATTTGAAGCAATTTTACAAATTATGGACACAACTTGTCCGGAGACGTTGGTTGTCCATTAAGGTGCTTTCACATCAAAAGTACCGGAAACCTATTTCCTGGAAAATCTCGGGTCAAAAGGTTTGGAGCATGTGTGTATTTCACATTCACACATCAGCTGAGGTCCCTCCAACACCAACAAAGGGACCATATTACGTTAGTTCAAGCGATCCATTCATTATCTATTAGCTTTGGCAAAATAACATTCCGATTTTCATGAAGCCAATTGCAGCTGCTGCAAACCAAGCTCAAGGATGTTTTTAAAAAGGCAGCAGGAGAATAATTGGGTTTGGCTGTACAGTACTTTATTGAAGTACTTACAATGTACTCACATTAAGTTTGGATCAATGCTCACCCATTAAAGTCCTAATACTCTGTATCTGAAATGGACAGCTGGGAAAGTTCACAATCCACCACATCAGGTTCACTCATGTCATTGTCAGAGTTTTGTTGCTGTGCAGCTCCTCAAAAATCTCTCATCTCATTTTCCGTACCGTATTCCTCATTAGGGTCGCGGGGGTTGCTGGAGCCTATCTCAGCTGTCTTCGGGGACGAGGCGGGGGACACCCTGAATTGGTTGCCAGCCAATCGCAGGGCACACAAAGACATACAACAGTCACTCTCACACTCACACCTAGGGACAATTTGGAGTGGTCAATCTGCCTGCCATGCATGTTTTTGGAGTGTGGGAGGAAACCGGAGGACTCGGAGAAAACCCACGCGGGTCCGGGGAGAACATGCAAACTCCACACAGGGAGGCCGGACCGGGACGCGAACCGGCGACCTCTGCACTGTGAAGCTGGTGTGCTAACCACTCGGCTACCGGGCCGCCCGCTCCTCAGAAATGATGCTGGGTTTTGCGAAAGCACTAATAACAGTGCAAGCAAACACGTTAGCACAAGCATCCACAATCCAACCACAAATTGTGGTGAAACTCACTCGATTCTGCCTTCCAGTCTAAGTAAAGCTGTGTACGACATCACTCCTATGCAGCTCACAATTTCACTTAGGCCGTTTCTGCCCATTTCAATGTCAACATTGCAAAACAGTCATAGGTAACTACATGTCATTTGTTTCGCTTACCTCCACTATGCTGGTCCCCTTGTACTCTTCAGTGTGTCGCGTCCGCTCGAGGAGTGGTGACAGGACTCGAGGGACGACGGGAGGTAGTAAAGGTTGGATCCAAAATACACGGTGGAGACAGAATTCAATAAGAGTATTTACTGAGACACATGAGGTAAACAAAACAGAAAATCAGGCAATGGAGGAGAACAACGAAAACAGACCTGCGTGCGGCTGGGTGACGGGGAACTTCCGAGAATACACCGGCACTAACCGAACGGTATGGGTGGCTTTTAGTCAAAGTCAAAAAGTCAAAGTCAAAGTCAGCTTTATTGTCAAATATGCTAATATGCATGACATACAGCACAGATGAAATTACAACAGGTGAGTAACAGGTGAGTGAGTCCGGAGAGCAGGGAGGGGAGGGGCCCGCTCCAGGAGCAGAGGAGGAAGAGACAGGAGGGGAGGGGCACGCTCCTGGCGCCGACGAGGATGTGACACAGTGTATTTCAAAATGTCAAGTGTGCTTGTCCCTCAACACTTGCAATAACCCAAGCGGGCAAGTAGGAATTGTAGAGATTGGTCCAAAGAACAGCCGTAAATATAAACCAAATGAAGCCGGCAGAGCAGCAGTAAAAGGGGTGAAAACCTCAAAGAAAGGGTATTTATTTAATGTTGCCTAGAAAATGACACTTTATAGAGAAGAAGGAGCGGCCGACTTTTCTTAGTATTTCGTGGGATGTTACTGTGCCACGGACGGCCCTCCCCAGATGGATGGTCCCATTTCATAAAACAAAGACACCGACCACCGTGGATTAGTTGATTTTGAATTCTCTCACGGCTGCTCAATTCCTATGGTCATCCGGATAGCTGGTAACTTGCAGTTTAAACAGTGCTTTGTAAGCGTGTCGAAGGTGCTATATTTGGGATGTTGTTTTGCACAATGCACATACTATTTAGTATATATACCGATCAACGTCCGCAGTCTTCAGTTGCGTCCGACTTTCCTTTATGTAAGTCACATTTTGGCAAAACATCAGTCAGTCATGAAGAACCCTCATCAGAGTCACTCAACAGCATTTACAGATTTTTGGAACTCGATGCATGCACCAGCATTATTAGGGGCCCAATCCTTTTCTGAGAAAATGTAGTACTTGCCTTGTGGTCGTGAAAATACTGTGCTTAAAAACCTCAAAATAAACTGGTTACGATTGATGGCAACAGCTACATTACGTTTATTGTGGTCACAAGGGAATGAGCAACCTCCATAGACAAGACAGGGGTTGCATTGCAAATTAAATAGGGGGATCACACCATACTGTGCAACAGTCACCAGTGATGGATAAGATGGATCAATCACCTTCTCTGACTTTAATCAGGACATCAGTCAGCAAAACAGAAGCAGATTGTGGTGAAAGTTGAATGGGCTTTTGGAGGGGGAACTGCAGGCATAGCTCTAAAACCGGTTTATTACCACATTTAAACAATTATGAAAATCTTGATTTGTTTATGGAAAGAAAATTTTACATGCTTATGACACAGTTCAGCCCTTTTACAACGTGTTTTGGTTTTTGTTTGGGAGCGAATTTGTGTTAAGGAAAGTGCATTCTGAAATTTTCTCCAGCCAAAACCCATCTGTTTAAAATTGCATTCACTGTTTTGTTTAAATCTGCAATTTATTATTCATCATTTTATTCATGGTTTTATTGTTCTGTGTATTATTCTTTTAATTGTAAAGTGTTACAGGGTGTTCTGAAAAGCATTTGGAAATTAAATTATTATTATTATTGTCTAATTGCTGAATGAATTTGTTTTCTAAGGGGCATTTGCACCATCTAATGATGGGGTGTCAAACTCATTTTTAGCGGCCGGCGACATTGTAGTTATGGTTTACTCTTGGTGGCCGTTAATAATTTGGGGAAGCCATTAGAATGTTTAATCCCCTCAACATATACCATATATAGTGCACAACAAATTAATGAATAACTAGTTTTCAAATTTGAAGTGAAAAATAATGACTGTCATTGTGGTTTACATGGGGCAATTTGAAATCTCGGTTCGGAGCAAATATCATGGAATTTTGATTCGCTTTCCTGGGTCGAATAAAATGATGTGGGCCAGATTTGGCCTCCGAGCAATGACTTTGAGACCTCTGATCTAATGACACAGAATATGGTGTAGCCTATATTTATGTCACAATTTTTAGGTTTTGTCCTTTCATCTAAAAAAAAACATGTTCTTTTTTGTTTTTTTGTTTTCATGCTTTGAGTACTTGTTTTGAGTACGTTGTCAAGAGGAAGTAATCTAGCTAATTGTAGCAACAATATGATTCAACAGTTCGGCGTTGCTGGACACAAAAACATCACCATTGTGGTAAGAAGCCCAACTTAAAACAAAAAACAAAACAAAACAAAAAAAGGCAATCAATATATTGAATCAACGCTGCTATTATTTTGAGCTTGTTCGCTGCAAAGTGCTCCGGCGTAAGAGCTGTCAGAGTATGTTTGGGCCATTTTGCTATCAATGTCAAAATGCATAGTGCGGCTGAATGCTCACTTTCTAATAAAAAAAAATACTTGATGGTGCTGACACTGTATGACATGGTGCCTTATGCCTGCATTTTACCGTGGCGCCAGAGTTAGAATCACAGCGTCAGCGGTTAGTGAGAGCCATCAAATCACTTTTCAAAGGCAGTTTTAAATGACATAAATGACTATGCACACATTGAGGCTGACAGCCGGACACAGTTGCCAATCTTACTGATCACTTTTTTTGTTTTGTTTTTTTAAACGAAGTTTTCTTAAATGTGTTGTTTTAGCCAGAAAACTCTCGACTGTGGTTTTGGCACATGGTCTCATAAACCAAAAATTATGGGCAGAGATTTGTTTGAATGTGAAAACCACATCTGTAAATGATAGTACATTTTCGAAACGTACCCAAACATATGTCAAAAAATATTACAAATTAAATATTAAAAATGTTAACTTGTTTGTTGATTGATTTCATACAATTTGTTGAAGTCAGATATTTTTCAAAAAGCTCATTCAAGAGTTTAGAGAAGAAAATTCTGTTACATTTAAGTTAAAATGTCTACTGCCTAAGAATGAACACCACTTTGTACCTCAGTGCCCAAATACCGAATGATTCAAATTTTAAGTCAGAGATCTGAATTCCAAAATATTCTATATCTGCATCCCAAATTTAGAGTGACAGGGTTTTCAATGTTCCGAAAAGAACAATGGTGGAGACAATGGGATACAAAGAAAAAGAGATAGACTATACGAATCCACTGAGGCATTGACATACAGCATTGAATTACCCTGTCAAGTTAACCTGACACATGATGTCTTCATCCCTTACAGTGGCAATACAGATGGCATGAAAGCACTAGCGTACAAGATGCAATACATTCAGTTCAACACAATTGGGATAGTCTGAGCCATATTCAAGTCTCATTCTTTAACTTCACCGTTTATATAAAAGTAAACTGAGAAACACAGTACTCCTGTTTTCAATTGCACAAAAAAATGCAGGAAATCATGAATGCATGAAAGTCCCCCCCCGAGTGTGTTTTCAGTGTTGACTCAGAAGGTCCGTCCTATTCGCTAGTTCTTGAGCTTTCACACGGCACCAGCTCATTGCTTACAACGTCACCATAAACTCAGTCATCAGGAAACATCCATTGTTGGAGTGCAGAACAGGGACAGAAAACTGATGTTGATTGTGAACTATGTGCATGTGTGTGCGTGTGTGTGTGTGTGTGTGTGTGTGTGTGTGTGTGTGTGTGTGTGTGTGTGTGTGTGTGTGTGTGTGTGTGTGTGTGTGTGTGTGTGTGTGTGTGTGTGCGTGCGTGTGCGTGTGCGCAAATGTGTGTGTGATGGCGGGGACGGCAGAAGGGGTGTTTGCTGGTGATTGAAATGTTTCTCTTCCTGTTTGTAGGTTCTCATGAGTGCTCTTTTTCCCATGCTGTGAAATTCACACACATACATTATTATGCTTTCCTGTGTGCCTACGTTAGAAAACATGTAGTGACAAAAAGAATAAATATATTTTAAAAAAAGCAGAAAGGGTTGCATGCAATGCCAGCATCTTTGGTCCAAAAAAGGGCTCAGCGAGATTGGGTTCTATATTTTAGTTTAGGATGAAATTGCAGTATCCTTAGTCAACCTATGTATCATTCGAACAAACAGTATATTTACAAGCACTAAAATAATAAAGTACATAGGGCTGTAAGTAAATAAATAAACATACATTAAATAACACTACCTCTGTGTAAACTGTCAGTTGTTCAGGAGTGGTCCATCGATGAAAAGGTTTCTTCAGCCGACTGTAAAGTGTCCTTGAGAGCTTTGAAAGGTGCTTGAAAATAAAATGTATTATTATTATTATTATTATTATTATTATCTGTACAGTGATACCTCGGCGTACGAACGCTTTGGCTAACGAACCTTTCGCCTTGCGAACATTAAATCCGCGAGAATATATTCTTGGCATACAAAATAGTTTTTGACGGACGAACAAAACCACACAGCGGTGGCTAGCAGACTAGTTTTCGGCATATGAACACCAAACCACACGGTCGAACAGCGGCTAGCGGACGTGTTTTCCACACACCCATTGAGTGCAGACATGGTTTGCTATCGAATGGAGTACTTTTCTTACTATGAGACCACCACAGGCTGGTGTTAAGCCAAAGAGGACACTAAAGAAAATTATGGGCCAGCAGAAGATGGAGGTCATCAAAAAACACAAACGAGATGTGCGTTTGTGTGACTTAGTCTCCCAGTACCAGTATGCTAAGTCGACTATTGCTATGTGTGGCTAAGGGTGTTTCTGTGTTGTCTAAGCAACGGTCTCAGGCAATAGAAGAGGTTGAAAAACTTCTGTTGATTTGGATTAACGAAAAGCAGCTAGCAGGGGAGAGTGAGTGAGGGTATTATCCCAGAGAAAGCACGGCAACTTCACTCGGGATATCATCTAGAGGCAACTACATCAAGGACCATCACAAAGGTAAATAAAACAACTTTATTATACATATTATATATAATATATATATACATATTAAACTATAAGATATATACATATTAAACTATACTATACATTATATTATACAGTAAAGTCTCGTTATATCGATATTCAAGGGAGTCCGAAAAAAAAAAATATATATATATATATATATATATATATATATATATATATAATATATATAATAATAATATATATATAACCGGGACTATCGATATATCCGACACTGTTTGCATGTAATTTTCTCCGTGCGTGCATAGAAATAGTATCGATATAACCGGGACTATTGATTTATCCGATATCGATATAACGAGACTTTACTGTCGTTTATTTCTTTAATTACAATAGGACATTTATTATACATGAAATAAGTTATATTGTGTGTAGTTTACAGGCTCATTTAGTAGGAAAAAAATGTTTTATTGGGACCGGGGAACTTATTATTTTCATTTTTAATGGTTTCCTATTGGAAATAATTGTTTGGCAGACGAACTTTTCGCCTTACACACACTTTCTGGGAACCAAGTTATCACTGAGGTATAGAGGTATCACTGTACTTCTTTGAATGTGTCGGACGTTTCGCTTCTCATCCAAGAGGCTTCATCAGCTAACTTAAATTTTTGCTGGAAGCTCTGGCCCTATATATCCCTAAAGTCCAAAGGTGGCGGTGCCAGACCTCTGCTTTGATAGGTCCCTGCTCTAAGGAGTCAAAACAGATCAGGAGAGCATCACGAACTGTGGTTTCCCCTTGTGGCTTGTATTAGTATTAAGTATTATTCCACACCACTATTTACAATCCACTTGCCCACTTGTTTTTATTTGTCAGTCATGGCCAAATTTTATGGAGAGTGATGAAGTTAATTTGAGTTCAGGCCGTGAGTGTGTCTGCTGGGAACAGAAAAAGAGATCGAGAGTCTGTCACTCATCTGTGAATCTTCACGAATGACCAATCACCAGCCACTGTCAGGTGGGACAGAGGCTTTACTGAATATATGATTTTGTAATCTGAAGGAGATCAATCAGGTCAAATTTATTTATATATTCTGTACTTAGTCACAACAATATAGCTCTACTCAGCGTAACCAGAGAAGCGGAGCAAAGAAACATTTGGTGGATGCTGAAATGTAAAAATGTTTTATGGCTCAGAGAGAAATTTAGATTTGAGACTCTTGGTAAACAGGAAGAGTATCTAGAAAATATGACTGCGACAACCAAAGGTGATCAGAAAGACAGGCAGGAAGATACTGTGTTTCTCCTGGTAGGAAAGAGGAAAAACAGACTTGCTGGCGAAACAAGAAAATACAGGAAGGTCTTGAGGGGAAAAGGTGAGCTAAGAATAATTGCAATCCTCAGAGGAAGGAGGTGAGGAGACAAGAATATAGCTGCAACGTAAGGCAAAGTTAGAGGTGGCACAGGCCACACAAGAGGCTTATGATGACTTGTAGACCAGGTTGAACAGTTAGCGGTGAGAAAAGGAACTGTACAAGTTGGTCGGACAGAGAGACAGCAGTGTGAAAGATGTGCAGCAGGTGAGGGTGTTCAAAGGACAGAGATGTAACTGTGTTCACTTTGTGCTAGCAGGGTCATGGATAGATGGAAAGAATACTTTGAAGAGTTGATGAATGACTAATTGGTGATGAAAAAAAGAATAAATGGCCTAATAAAAGGTACATCAGAAAGAAACTAAAGAAGATGAAAAAAAAGGGCTTGATGACATCTCCGTGAGAATATTAACGTGTATGGGAGAGACGGCAGTCATGCTTTTGACAAGGTTAATTAATTGAATTCTATAGGAACTTTTTGAGTCATCCGATAAAGTTACAGGAAAAAAATAATGATGGCTACGACTCAGGGTAGTAGTGAATATCTGTGAGCATCGGTATGATTCAATGCCAAGAAAGAGTATCACAGATGCCTTATTTACCTTGAGATAAAATCATCCAGAGAAGTTCCGAAGGAATGCCAGAGAAGTATGTCAGTCGGACAGGAATTAACATGGTCAGTGGTGGGAAAACTATGGCCCTCGGGTCGGACTCAGCCCATTGGTGTTTTTAATCCGGCCCGCCAAAGATTGGTACTCAATTAAGGCTGTCTATGATTGCATCCATTTCATTAGACTTATTAAACACAGGCCTTTCAATGCCAGGTGAAGCTACTTCTGAATGTTTCGTACTTTATATCCCGCTTCATTTAATCAAATACATATAACTTTCCCTACTGCGTCATTACTCTCTCCCTCTTTCTTCGTCTCACCTTTCCATCCTGTACTCTCCAACTTGACGTAACTGCCTCACCTGGCATTGAAATGTCAAGAAAGTCCAAATGAAATGAATGAAATAATTCACATTGAATCTTACTATGTGCCAACCTTTGGAAGGTAGTATTAAAAAGACCAACATACCAGATCTGGCCTAGTTTACCCACCTCTGGTCTAATGGCCTGAGGAGTCATAAATTGTGTGTATTCCAAATACAGAACATTATACCGTATTTACACGACCAAAGGGTGCACCGTGTGAAAAGGCGCAGTCTCATTTATGTGTGCCATTTCTGTATTTAACACACACATTGGGCGCACCGGATGAAAGGACGCAAGTGTAACCGGCCTAAGGCCTAGGGGATACCTGGGTCGGTCCAACGGCGTCACAGGCAGGTAGCACTGTGAACGACGAGGAAAAGACGACATGAGACAACCGTGTTAATCAGCTTCACACAGCGGCATTTATGACAACTCATTTACTCATCAAAACATCAATTCAGCAATTTCAATATCAGAATACATTCATATGTAGATCTATACATTCAACATCTATGCATTGTATATATCCTCCATATTAGCACATGCTTATGCACGTCTGCACGCTCATGTGTGTTGTACTGGGAAGTACAATTGACATCCCAAAAATCCAAATTCATCAAAGCCAGTGAACGACGAGGAAAAGACGACACGAGACAACCGTGTTAATCAGCTTCACACAGCGGCATTTATGACTAACTGCGCATGCGTGAGCTGAGCCTAAATCGTCTTCCTCTGTTCCATTCACAGGCGCGTAGCGCCCTCTCCTGACTTGGTAGTCTAATCGAATAACATACAGTAACGGAGGTCGTTTCTAACCCCCTACACAAGTTTTATATACCGGTACATATCCTCTACTGCCATACGTACGTCCGCCTCACAACAACACACAGGCATAAAAGTGTGCGTATTTAAAAAAACAGATCAGGAGCAATACTGAGTTTGGTAGTGCTTTATTTATTAATTACAAAGGAATAACATTTTGTAATCATCACTCAATAGGCGTCGGCATGGTAAAAAAGAGCACATTACCGGTACCGACTTTTCTGAAAGCTCGAACCACCGTGCTAGCAGACACGTCAGCCCAAGCATCCACAATCCATTGGCAAACTATGGCGTAACATCCAGCCCTTTTCGTTTGCCTTAAGAATGACGCCTGCTGGAAATGTCTCTTTAGGCAAAGTATTTCTTTTAAAAAATCATTTTCCCTCCGTTAGCATGGCAGCCTTTTCGCCAGCTTTTCAGAATAATTTGCCGGCCGTTGCTGCGCTACAGTAGTCCTGGTGCGGATGGATAAATCACAGTTTCATAAAACGCCAGCACCAAGACGGACCTGCTTGGAAATGTTCAATTTTCATTTCCTCCGCTAGCGTTACTGCTCTGAGTGGGATGGTGACAGTCGAAACGATCCTTCCGCTCGCTCTTAGCTCGCCGATCCATTGCTCGAATCTTTCCTCCAACTCCGGCTACCTTGCCTTATGTCCGCGTATTATGTCACGGCCGCTCCATTCCCATGTTCCTCGGCGTAACTGATAGCCTTCAGTTTAAACTGAGCTTCATAACCATATCTCTTTGCCATTTTCAGAATCAGAATCAGAAAACCTTTATTCGTCCCACAATGGGTGTTGTGTAAAAAAGGAAATCACATGTTAAACTTGGCTTTACATGCAGTAGAGACTTGAAAGGGTTAATCCGATCAGCCGGTGAGTGGGTGTGGCTGTGGAGTTAAATGCTGTCTGAACCAGGTGGCTCTTGTTAGCCAAGGGAGACACGCCGCAGTAAGACAGTTGTGACAAAGAGATATTCCCTCCGCCTGAGGGTGAAAACCCCTAAGGGAAAAGTGGATGAACATAAGATTCTCTGCTATGGCCTACATAACATTGCTGAGGTGAACCAGCCTGTCTCACCCAGGCAATTGCAAAAATTCTTCCCTGACGTTGCCGCTGATGAACTAGTACGGCCAAAGAAAATAGACCTCCTGATCAGTCACCGCGAGGGTCGACTTGTTCCCCAGCCAACCAAGATTGTAGGGGACCTCGTGCTCTGGGATGGCCCACTGGGCAAGACTGTTGGAGGAACCCACCCCAACCTGAATGAGGGTATCGACCTGGCTGTGTACCGCTCGGACACTCACTTTGCAAGGACTATGAGGTCTGCCTCGAAGGCATGTAAAGAGACAGTCTTTGTCCAAGAAGCGGAGGAGAGAGCACTTGCCCAAAGCCTCACAGCTACAAACAAGGAGGGCCTCGAATGGTTCAAGTGGTACAGCATTGGAGCATCCCGTATTCCCCTATGTGGTGGCTGCAAGTGCGGCAAGTGTTCCCCAGGAGGGAAGGAAATGACCTTCAGGGAAGAAAGGGACCTGGAGAAGATAAAGGACTGCCTCACTTACAAACACAGGGATTCTCCCCATTGGGACGCAGCGTATCCTTGGAAGGGTGACCCAGCAACACTGCCAGAAAACTGTCAAGCAGTTGAAGCGACCTTCAGGAACACTGAAAGATGTCTGGAGAAGGAACCTGTCTGGAAAGCCGCATACAAAGAACAAATTCATGAAATGGTTGCCAGAGGAGCTGCTGTCAAACTCTCTAATGAGGAAATCAATAGCTGGACCGGACCAACACGGTATAGAAGTCATCTGGTTGCACCTGATCCTCACTCCACTTCAACCCCTGTGAGAATAGTGTGGAACAACAGCCAAGAATTCCGAGGGATGATAACCAACAATCCCCTGTACAATGGTCCCGATGTCCTCAACCCAATACGGGGAGTGCTTCTGAGGTTCAGGAGTGGACAACACGCTGCACTGGGAGATGTGAAAAAAATGTATAACTCAGTGTGGCTGAAGGAAAAGGAAGTCCACCTACACCGCTTCCTCTGGAGAGACCACCCAGAAGATGAAATAGAGGTTTTTGCAGTTGTCAGGGTAAACATCGGTGACAAACCAGCTGGTTGTATCGCCCAAGTCGCCATGAGGGAAACCGCCAACCGTACCCAGTTCGCTGACATGGTTGAAGGATGCCGCGTTCTAACTGAGGATAGCTACATGGATGACACCTTGACATCACATGATGAACCTGAAACCCTGCAAAAAATCACCAGAGGGGTGGAGGACATTCTGAGAGCGGGGGGTTTCTTCCTTAAGCCATGGGTCCTGTCACACCAAAGTGGGAGGAGTAGTCCACCTGCTGACATCGGGGCCAAAACAACAACTCCCAGGACCTTCGTGCTGCCAAACCAAATGAAGGATGAGGAGAACAAAGCGCTGGGTGTTGGCTACAAACCCGAGACAGCGACGCTTCGGGTGATAACCTCCATCAACTTCGCCAGGAAAAGAGGGAAAGTGGGAATGTGCCAGCATATTATGAGCGATTTGCCACCAGAGCGCTCACAGTGTGCCAATCCATTCAAATACACCACGCTTGACCTCTTAGATCCTTTCAAAATCAGGGATGCTGTCAAGAAAAGAACCAGAAAGAAGGTCTGGGGCATCGTGTTCTGCTGCATGGCATCAAGAGCAGTTCATGCAGACCTTGTTGAAGACCAATCATCTGAGAGCTTCCTCCAAGCTTACTCTCGTTTCGTAGCCCTGAGAGGCCATCCAAAAAGACTCTGGTCTGACCGAGGAACACATTTCCTTGGAGGTGAACCTTCCTTGAACGAACTGTACAAGCACCTGGCCAGCCTGCAGAGAGCTTCCATCAGTACAAAGCTGCCGAGAATGGAACAGAGTGTTCGTGGGAGTTCCACCCGGCTGACGCACCTCATCGCAACGGAGCTGCTGAAGCCGCAGTAAAGCTCTTAAAGAGAGCCCTCATGAGCCTCGGTGCAACAGCAGGCTCATTCACCTGGAGCGAACTCCAAACCCTCTTTTATCAGGCAGCTAACCTAACAAATGAAAGACCAATTGATGCGAGGGCGCAATTACAAGAGGATTCAGTTGAGTACATCACACCCAACAGTCTACTCCTCGGACGGACCGGACAAGGAGGCGATACAGGAGAAATCGACTTGTGTATCCATCCCTGGCGCCGGCTCAGAGCCATTCAGATCAGCGTGGACATGTTCTGGTCAAAATGGCGTGAACTTGCTGGACCAAACCTATTTGTGCGGCCAAGATGGCACCACACGAAGAGGAACGTTGAAGCCGGTGACATTGTGTGGATCGCTGACCAGAACGCTCTATGAGGGCAATTCCGGCTTGGACGGATCCAGGCCGTATACCCAGACAAGAAAGGACATGTTCGAACAGCAGATATGAGAATTTGTGCCGGCCTGCCTGCCCCACTGGCAGTCAGGCAACGCAGGAAGGACTTGCCGCTGCAAACAACCGTAATCTTACGGAGAGACGTCAGGAGACTGGTGGTCCTCCTCCCCGTTGAAGACCAGCATGGCCCAGCTAGGCCTGACACTGGTTTCCTTGACTGACATCACTCTAGTTCTGCAGGCACTGCCCCAACGTCATTGCCCTCACACCTTCAGGGCTGGTAGGTGCAAGCCTAGCGCTGCCACCAAGTCCCACACTTGCACATACACGAAGTAAGAAGATGAAAACACGCACATAACCATACTCTGACAGTACACCCGCTCTGTCAAGGTAGGCGCCCGAACATTGACATTGACATCATCTCCTTCGTGTGCAGTAAATAAAAATGGACTTTTATCTGATGTGGGGAAAATAAAAAATAAAATAAAAAAATGTAATATGATAATGTTGGGTGACCTCTCTGATTCATCAGTCGGTCAAGTGGGAGGTGTGTAAAAAAGGAAATCACATGTTAAACTTGGCTTTACATGCAGTAGAGACTTGAAAGGGTTAATCCGATCAGCCGGTGAGTGGGTGTGGCTGTGGAGTTAAATGCTGTCTGAACCAGGTGGCTCTTGTTAGCCAAGGGAGACACGCCGCCGGTGAGTCCACATGTTGCATTTCCACGTTCAACCTTTCTGTTGATTTAAACTAAAATAATGTCAAAGTAGTGATTGAAATGATTGTGAATATGTTGCATTCATATCCTGTGTTTCTATTTGTAGGTTTATGACCTACTTCACTGCTCGTCTACCAAACAAAAAGAACCAATGTATTCAAAACTCAATCAACAATAAATAACGAGAGTGAGTTGAGTTGTATCAGTGTGTCTCTCTGGCATCCCTTTCGGTGGGAAAACGTGGAAACGTAAATTGACCGAACAATGGGGAAATTTCAGGGTTGTTAAAACAGCAATGTTCTGCATAAAGCACATACCTGTTCGTTTATACACAAACCACGCCCACACATCCCGTCACATGTTCTCTCCCACGTCCTCCTCATGCAATGAGGGCAATAAACAATCAGACCTGATGGTGTGGTAGTAGCGGGGAACTTCCTGAAATACTCTGACAAAGACAGTAAGGTAGGAGGGGCTTTTATAGCCAGAAGGCACAATCAAGGGGATCAAGAACAGGTGCGGGAGCCGGGTGAGTCAGGAAAGGAGGGGCCGTCTCCAAGGAGCAGCGGAGGAGGAGACAGGAGGGGAGGAGCGCGCTCTGGACGGCGATGACGATGTGACAATCGAGAAGAACGGTGGGGTTACCATAGATTTCCGGCTTGATGGAAATCTATTCTACATCAGGAGGCTCCAGGCAATCACGAAAGTAAGATCAGAGCAAGTCATCGAACTCCAATATGCAGATGACTGTGCAGTTGTGGCCCACACACCAAAAGCACTACAAGCTAGTCTCTCAGCTGCTGCAGATGCCAATGGTAGACTGGGCCTCTCTGTCAATGTGGAAAAGACTGAGGTAATCTGTCAGTGGGCATCCATTCCTCCAGTTCATCCACCAACATTCACCATCTCCAATGAGCCACTAGCAATAGTGGACTCTTTCAAATACCTGGGCAGCTTTCTCTCTGACGACTGCAGCATCGACAGGGAGATACAAAACCAGATCAAACAGGCATCAGCATCTTTTGGCAGACTTAGGAGGAGAGTCTTTCAAAACAAAGATCTCAAACTCCACACCAAGACTGCAGTTTTTCGGGCTGTTGTTGTGTCAACCCTCCTCTACAGCTGCGAAGCATGGACCATGTACAGTCGCCACCTCAGGATGCTTGAGGATGCACACATCAAGTGCCTAAAATGCATCCTTGGGCTATCCTGGAGAGACACAGTCCCCCACATGGAATACTCTGCAAAACCAACTGCACCAGTGTGGAAGCTACAGTCACACAGCACCAACTTCGCTGGCTAGGCTATGTGATCAGGATGCCAGAAGAGCGCTTGCCACCTAAGGTGCTTTATGGCCAGCTCCATGTCGGCCGTCGCCTGGCAGGAGGCCCCAAAAACCGCTATACAGACCAGGTGAAGACTGCCATGAAAAAATGCGGCCTGAACCTGACCGACTCAGCTGGAGGACATTGCAGCTCAACCATCCATCTGGTGGCAGCTCCTCCCACAAGGCATACAGAAACTTGAGGAAGACCGAGGTCACCGACGAACCAGGAAACATCAAAGGAGACATCATGCCAATGCCATACGCACAACCCCAGTCAATGCCTTCACCTGCTCTGCCTGAGGCAAGCAGTGTGGCTCACGGAATAGGTTATACAGTCACATGAAATGGTCCCACAAGAAGAAGTAGAGCACGACTATCACCATCGGACACGATGGACAACCTTAAGCAAGAAAGACATTGTAGCAGTAGAGGAATGAGCATGCTCACCATACCATTTATATGTGAAAATACGTATAAGTAACACGAGGCCTACAATTGGTGCGTTGCATGTAGCATTCAATGACACAGCCTTATGCCAACAATGTGGCACACTAGCATCGAGAGCATCCGGCATATTTCGTTCCGATAATGATGAAACTACGGTGACATAGATTGGTCTCATAAATCGTATTTTCGAGACTGTGTTTGTCACCACCTTCACCATGGTTAATGGCCCAGTGCAGCCAGCATTACAAGATGATTTTTATAAAATCAAATTAAATTGATACATGCAGCTAATACTGCAGCCCCAATTCTTCAATTGTAAACGCCAAAACACGTGCAGCGATGCATTTGGGTCTCCCCATTTACGCATTTTGACAGCAGCTGGACCAACTTTGTAACTCCACTGCACCAGCACTGGCGCACGTCTATCACGATTGGCCCATATTGCTACGTGCTCTGAGCCTCATATGACATACTTCTTTTAGAATAGCTAAAGACACAAATTTAGTTAAACAGCAATTGAAAACTGTTTGTTTTGCTTGAAAGGTTTTAACTTTCCTCGTAATTTGATGGAAACTGCTGAGATAATATAATCGAATAATCATTTACCCATGATACATTGCAGTATTTACATCAAACGACATCCACATGAATGGTTGCATTATGGAGTGAGAGAACAGGAGTAAAACCCTAAAAGATATTAAACACAAACATATTTTCATTTTTTTAAGAAGCAACGGAGTGACAATTTGTTTCAGCAAACTGCTGTTAACGATTCAAATTTAGTGGATAAGGGACATTATTTCAGAGCTGTTGAAGCACATTGGAAATCTTCCAATCAAAGAATTTTAAGTGGACACTAATGAGAAATATTGTGCCAAGTCTGTTCTCTTTGTCATCTCTGTACCGTAGCATATCAAAATAGCACAGCATTTATTGTGTAGTAACTTAAGAAAATGGAAATACAGTAAAGTCTCGTTATATCGATATCGGATATATCGATAGTCCCGGTTATATCAATACTATTTCTATGCACGCACTGAGAAAATTACATGCAAACAGGGTCGGATATAGCGATAGTCCCGGTTATATCGATATTTTTTCGGACTCCCTTGAATATCGATATAACGAGACTTTACTGTAGTTTGTTTATTGGATTGGATTGGATTGGATATGGATAGTCTCACAGTGGAGAAATTTACATTTCACAGCAGCAAAGTGATGAAAGGACTGAAAGTAGAAAAACAAAATACATGAGCTGCTGGAAAGGCAGCCACTCTCGCGGCGCCGTCTTGAAGTCAAAAGAACAAAAAAAACTTAAATAACAAATAATATGACAGCATAGAGACAATATGACGAAACAAAAACACAGAGAGACATTCATTCTTCAGGACTTGCTGTACCCTCTTTGTGATGACATGAAGCAGTTCTAGATGAAAGAGGAGAGGATCAAAGCGTCTTTCCACCAGTGGATCAGGGACATCATGGTGGAATGTGCACGTCGACTACAAGCTAAATGTTGAAAGCAAACACGCAGCTGTAGCATCCATTGACGAAGAGATTGTCTCACATCTCCTGTTCCACATAAATCTGCTTCAATTCAAAGCCGCAACAGTTCCACATACGCATCGGCGCTCTGCGCTGACGCTCCTTTCTTCTTATCGCGGCTTCCTCAAGCCATGCATCCAACCAGCCGCAGACTGTCCAACAGCACTGACCTTTCCGCTAAACAAAGCGGGGCTGTGAAGATGCTGCCCATTACAGGTGCAAAAAAACCACAATGGCCCCTTTGGTGTCCAGCGATGGCAGTCGAATGGCTCCGACATTCCTCCCATTCAAAAACAGTACTGGCATATTCATGCTGCCGAAAAGGCGCAACCGCTCAGCAGAGTCTCCTCCTTGATGAATGTCGTGGTCAAAAATGCTGAAAAACAATCTGTATCCGTTCCACACGATGCACAACAACACAAAGTGACAAAAGAAAACACAAAACAAGACAAAAACAACCAAAAAAAAGCAAGGCTCATGAGAGCACTTGCTGAGGCTGCCTACTCGGGCGCCATCTTGGACTCCTTTCCTTTCCTTTATTTTGGGGTAAATCGCTATACAAACATCTTTAAAGATCGCTTCCTAATCTTTGTTTATGTTTTGGACTTCCTGATACGTCATATCCTGCCTTCCTTTACATTATGTCGCATCTACATTACGTCACATCCTATCGCATCACACACCGTGCACCGTATAAATGCTCTCCCATTGCGTTCGTCTCTCTCCTCTCCATGCCTCCTCCTTGGCCAACACCGCGATGTCTCCGCTTTCTTCAAGATTAAACCAACTTTCTGTTCAACACCTAGCTTCCTGATGATTTAACCATCCTCGGCCATCAACGCCCGTAGAAGCAATGAACCAGGGACGAACGATCAACATAAACCCATTATTATTGGTGCCGAAACCCGGGATCCTAGCTGATGGCTTGGAGACTGGGGGAAAGGAGTGGGCCATGTGTTGCTTCCAGTGAATGAAGCTCTCTTTTTCCTTCGAGAGTGTTCGAGTGAGCAGTCCCTCCCTTCTGGTGTCTGTCTCTCATGGATTGTTTTTACGGGTGAGTTTCATCGTTAGCATGCATCTATGTTGAGTGAATGTATTGTGGAATTCTTTTGGCCAAAAGTAATTCTATTAATGGTTAATTTGCGTATCTTCAGTTAGTAATGCGAATTTCCATCGGGTCAAGGCGGACCATCCTAATGCAAGCCCATGTGCGGAGTTTTCGCACGTGACTGATTGACGCTATTTCGGGTCATATCAAGTTTGATGCCGCATGCCCGGCCGACGGACCGTAAGACCAGGATCTTCCAGAAAAAGATTATTCAGAAGGGGTGAACTTCTGGAATTTTTTTTAGTGCGAGGGCTGAAGAAAGATTAATTTATTAATCTGCTTCGGACGATTATGTGTTATTTTTTTGTTTAATTCCAGCTGCAATAAATCGTGGATTACTGTAACATTAATGCATTCACCAACACTAGCGCGTGGTCAGCACTGCGAGCCGTTGCTATGGGGTTTCCCAGGGAGTTTCATTGTCCAGAGGACAGTCCGTGGGTACAGAGATGGGTCGGCTGAGGGGGGGGGGGGCGTTTGGAGGAGCGGTCTTTGTGTGGGACTTTTGTCTTCCCTTTTGTGTGCTTTGTCTTTTGTCTTTTTGTGTTGCATTGTATTTGTGTATTTTTGTGTATATGCGTGCGTTGTGTGAGCTTCGCTAAAACAAAGGGGGGGGGGGGGGTTGGCTGCCAGCAGAGAGAGCTGGCACCCCAGTCCTCCCTCCCTCCTCCTTCCTTCTCTGCCCGAAAGGGGGGGGGGGATTATATTCTAGGATTGGATTGGATTGGATTGGATTTGCCTTTATTAGTCTCACAGTGGAGAAATTTACATTTTACAGCAGCAAAGTGATGAAAGTGATCGGCAAATTAATTTGTTCGCGAATAGGTAAATAAACGGAAATAAAATGAATAAAGCGCTTGAGTTAACATTCACAAACGTATTGTGCAAAAACATTGTTCCAGCCTGCATAAAATCTGCCGCGCAGTTCTCTTTTCTCCTTTCACTGGACGAGAGAATGTGCCCTGGGGAAAGAGCCTTGTCATTATGAGAGGACTCGACGGGGGTGCCGAAAAGGCGCAACCGCTCAGCAGAGTCTCCTCCTTGATGAATGTCGTGGTCAAAAATGCTGAAAAACAATCTGTATCCGTTCCACACGATGCACAACAACACAAAGTGACAAAAGAAAACACAAAACAAGACAAAAACAACCAAAAAAAAGCAAGGCTCATGAGAGCACTTGCTGAGGCTGCCTACTCGGGCGCCATCTTGGACTCCTTTCCTTTCCTTTATTTTGGGGTAAATCGCTATACAAAAATCTTTAAAGATCGCTTCCTAATCTTTGTTTATGTTTTGGACTTCCTGATACGTCATATCCTGCCTTCCTTTACATTATGTCGCATCTACATTACGTCACATCCTATCGCATCACACACCGTGCACCGTATAAATGCTCTCCCATTGCGTTCGTCTCTCTCCTCTCCATGCCTCCTCCTTGGCCAACACCGCGATGTCTCCGCTTTCTTCAAGATTAAACCAACTTTCTGTTCAACACCTAGCTTCCTGATGATTTAACCATCCTCGGCCATCAACGCCCGTAGAAGCAATGAACCAGGGACGAACGATCAACATAAACCCATTATTATTGGTGCCGAAACCCGGGATCCTAGCTGATGGCTTGGAGACTGGGGGAAAGGAGTGGGCCATGTGTTGCTTCCAGTGAATGAAGCTCTCTTTTTCCTTCGAGAGTGTTCGAGTGAGCAGTCCCTCCCTTCTGGTGTCTGTCTCTCATGGATTGTTTTTACGGGTGAGTTTCATCGTTAGCATGCATCTATGTTGAGTGAATGTATTGTGGAATTCTTTTGGCCAAAAGTAATTCTATTAATGGTTAATTTGCGTATCTTCAGTTAGTAATGCGAATTTCCATCGGGTCAAGGCGGACCATCCTAATGCAAGCCCATGTGCGGAGTTTTCGCACGTGACTGATTGACGCTATTTCGGGTCATATCAAGTTTGATGCCGCATGCCCGGCCGACGGACCGTAAGACCAGGATCTTCCAGAAAAAGATTATTCAGAAGGGGTGAACTTCTGGAATTTTTTTTAGTGCGAGGGCTGAAGAAAGATTAATTTATTAATCTGCTTCGGACGATTATGTGTTATTTTTTTGTTTAATTCCAGCTGCAATAAATCGTGGATTACTGTAACATTAATGCATTCACCAACACTAGCGCGTGGTCAGCACTGCGAGCCGTTGCTATGGGGTTTCCCAGGGAGTTTCATTGTCCAGAGGACAGTCCGTGGGTACAGAGATGGGTCGGCTGAGGGGGGGGGGGGGCGTTTGGAGGAGCGGTCTTTGTGTGGGACTTTTGTCTTCCCTTTTGTATGCTTTGTCTTTTGTCTTTTTGTGTTGCATTGTATTTGTGTATTTTTGTGTATATGCGTGCGTTGTGTGAGCTTCGCTAAAACAAAGGGGGGGGGGGGGGTTGGCTGCCAGCAGAGAGAGCTGGCACCCCAGTCCTCCCTCCCTCCTCCTTCCTTCTCTGCCCGAAAGGGGGGGGGGGGGGATTATATTCTAGGATTGGATTGGATTGGATTGGATTTGCCTTTATTAGTCTCACAGTGGAGAAATTTACATTTTACAGCAGCAAAGTGATGAAAGTGATCGGCAAATTAATTTGTTCGCGAATAGGTAAATAAACGGAAATAAAATGAATAAAGCGCTTGAGTTAACATTCACAAACGTATTGTGCAAAAACATTGTTCCAGCCTGCATAAAATCTGCCGCGCAGTTCTCTTTTCTCCTTTCACTGGACGAGAGAATGTGCCCTGGGGAAAGAGCCTTGTCATTATGAGAGGACTCGACGGGGGTGCCGTCGAGTACCGTCCACTTGAAACAAAAAACTAAATTAAATAGGCAGGCAAAGTATACTGAGTGAACAAATAAATCAGCCAACATACAAATGAATAAACAGAAACCGAACTTAAGTGAATTTGGGGGCAAAAGCAAAGTATTTTTGTTAGATTGGACGAAGTGTTTTCACTAAGAGAATTGAACACCTTGAAGTCAGGATTCCAATGTTTTTGTCTGCGATCGGGACGAATAATTTTGAAATCCTGATTTGGGCGAATGCAACATGAAATGGAAATTGTATAAAATGACAGTTCAATTGGAAAAAGTGAATAAAATAGTCAGTAAATTAGGCTAAATGACAGGAACATTTACCTTGAATTGGATGGAAATTGGCAAGGTAAATGTAACTAGATTCGCTGGTGATTAATTACTTAAAAGAGATTCACCAGTTGGTATCGTTGGACTTTTCACAGAAGAAAAGTTTATGGATTTATTAAGATAATGATTGTTACATGATCATTACACTTGTTTTGACCTGACAATTGTTAATCCCCTGAAGTCAAAGAACAGATGATTTGATTCATATATACGATACGTATTGGATAAGGTTGCGTTGCAAAATTTGATGACTAAACTTTTTTTTCATTATGCTTTTATGCAGTTGATGTGAACCGCAACAATTCGCAGACAGAGCTGGGATGGGGGTTGAGAAATTGTTCAATTTGCAGGACGAATTGATGAACTGGGAGATGCACAAGCCATTTGCATCCACCCATTTTGTGATTTTCTAGGCAGAAGGCTGAATCACAGTCGTAGCATCGAACTGCATTTTGATTCTTGATGTCTTGATGTCTAGAAACATTTAATCTCTGTTACAATTGTCATAGGAGATCCAATAAGAGAGGCCGCAACGGCTGGTGGGATGCACCTGCACAACTAGAGTTTGGCACACCCCACTGATGATTTGGGATCGATGACAGAGCCCCTATTGAAAATAGTTTTGATTTCCAAAAGTATCGTGTTTGGCATTTATTCAAATGCATGACAATTTTTATTTTTTTCACATATTTCTCATCCAACCATCTAGCGAGCGACGAATTGTTACAATTAGGTTTGGTCGAACGAAAGGTATTCGACATTGGAGATGGGATGGCGGAAATCCAACGTTTATTAAGACAGCCACAAATGCTAATTTATCTTCTGGCTGCCTTTGCGTACAGTGATGACATTTGTCAGTTCAAAAGTAGTTATAGTTACGACTAAAAAGGCAGGGTAACCTGTTGAGATTAATTTGATTATGAATTATCATTATTATTATGAAATGAATGCAGTGTACATTAAAGTAATTGACTGCGGTGCACATTAGAGGAATTTCTCACCGTTCAGGTTGGTAAGATTGAAATTGGCAAATGACTTGAGTGGGCACCGATGTCAGTGAGAGATTCAGGCGGAATCAAATATTATATTGTATAGGGTCTCCACGCTAACCAGCTTCTTTCAGAATTGGGAGAAGGAGATTCTTCAGGAGAACTCCTGGTGCATCTGTGCCAGGGTGACCGGAGATGAAGCTGGGTTGCGCGGATGGATGCCCTATGCAGAAGCGAAACTGACTGCCAACCGGTGCCCTCCAACAGAATGACAAAAGGCGAGTATGTTGACCATTTACGCGGATTGCCATAATGTTGCTGACCATGTCAACTTGTGCTAAAGAATTGTGGAAGGTTGTCCTCCACCCATACAATGTGGCGACATGCCAAGATTTGGCCTCCAAAATTTTGGGAAAATGATTGACAAATGGTTTTATACAAATTGATAATCTGTGCAATGTCGATGATGGGTCGTGTTCCACACAGACACGTTCCCTGTTGGCAAATTGAGACTTTTCATGTCTCAACAGGGGGGAGTGACGATAGCTCAGATCATCATTGCCAAAATTTTCACTTTTGGTAATGTGTGATGTTGGCTGCAACGCAGTGACGTGCGGTGAGGTTCATGGCTGGTGAGGCACTGACATCATCAATGACGTCAACGCTCGTCTCTACTTAGTATTTGAACTCCCCTGCCTCCACTGACTGCACGTCACTGCTGATGAACATACATAGGTAAGATCACTTTTCTGACTTGAATGAGTCATTCTGAGCATAAACAAATACAGTAAAGTCTCGTTATATCGATATCGTTTATATTGATAATACTGCTTATTACGACACTATTTTCATTTCCCGTGCACATTTCTAGTCTTTTTATGTATAATTAGTTCCGTTTAGTACGATTCGTGGTTTTTACGATAATCCGGTTACTACAGTGCTCTTTTTCATCTGCCGCCAGCCATTTTGCTATGTTTATATCGATACACGCCATCGGTCATGCCATCGGTCGCGCCATTGATCGCTCCAATGGTCGCGTCATTGGTCGACTTGGTCACGTGACTTGGTCACGTGAGTTTGTTACGTGACCAGCTCCCGTGTAGCAGAGCCCTTTTCATTTTCAGACGCTAGGTCATGTGTAGCAGACGAGATTGAAGTGCTTGCATTAAAAGGTAAAAATGGGAAGCAGAAGAAGATTGATGACTTTTTTAAATTGTATACATAATACAGTATGGAATGTAAGCGTTGCAGTTTCCCTGTTGTGTTATGTACATTCCCACTGTACTGTATATGAATGCAATCGTTTTTTGCAACAGTGTTTCTTGTTTTGTCTGCTGAAGCGTGATGATTTTGAAAATTACCATACATTCCATACTGTGTATTCAAGGACAACCGATGTCACTTTTTATTCAAATGCAAAACACCAATAAAAATGACTTCACGCCAAGACGTCTTGCATTGCTTGTGAATCCAAACAATGGATTCAGATTCGGATAATATGCTTTCTGTATAATCATAATAAAATCTACTGGGATAAAATCCATCTTTACAGCCATACTGGTAGTGAAATGTATTGTGCTGTGTAGGTGCTGTATCACTTAGTTCTTTCTCACCTGCTTCCTTTGTGGTTTTCACAGGGAAGTTGATGAGAGAGAGCTGCAAACAGCGGTGTCTACAAGCCTACAGGAACCTACAAAAGGATTATAAGGATGGAACACAAGAACTTTAAGAGACTGCCTATATGTGTTAGAGAGATTCTGCTCCGACAACTGAGCTGAACTTTTATCTGTTAAAATTGTGCATGGCACAACAAAAAGTTAACAAAGAGTTATTTAGTTATTATTTATTTCATAAATAGTGTTATTTATTTCCTGATTTTTTTTTTAGATGAAGAACTCAGAGAGGGTTATTTAGTTATTATTTATTTCATAAATAGTGTTATTTATTTCCTGATTTTTTTTTTAGATGAAGAACTCAGAGAGGGTTATTTAGTTATTATTTATTTCATTAATAGTGTTATTATTTGTTTCATGACTTTTTTCTGTAAAGAACCTGGAAAGGGTTGTTTGGTTATGTGTGGCTTTCTGGAAAACTATTTTTTTAAGCTCCCCTACTATCGTCACACTTTTTCTGTTACGAACTGACACCGGCCCCCCATCACAGAAGGGAAAAGTTATGTGGCCCTCACAGAAAAAGGTTTGGGGACCCCTGTGCTAAACACTTGTAAAGTGGGGAAATTGGCGGGTAGATGGATCTAGACCAGCCTGGATGACTATACTTAAACAGTGGAGCAGACAACCAAGGCAACTTCATCCCGCTCCTTAAATCTGTGTCTCATTGAGGACAAAGGTTTCCAATTGTGTGCCCATGTGTGTGTATCTATCTCTTTTTCCTTCTCTCTCCCTCTCTCTCTCTCTCTCTCTCTCTCTCTCTCTCTCTCTCTCTCTCTCTCTCTCTCTCTCTCTCTCTCTCTCTCTCTCTCTCTCTCCTTGCTTTGCTTTTCAAGAATTTCAGGCAGATAATGTGACATGCCGGTGTAAAAATATCCTCTTTGTCCCACCATCTTCAAGGTTATTTTCGACTTATTATGTAGTACCAGGTTGAGTTATGTCCACCTTATTTTACTACTCCTGTTTTTCCATCTACACCATGACGGGCGGGGATAATTGGTTGACTGTTTCAAAATCTCACAAGGCTTTCACTGTGATTATGGCCAATCACTTTTGTCCATCCATTCCCTTCGTGTTGTCTCTTGTCAATTCTGTCCTTGATAGAATGTAACGGCGCTGCAGTAGCTGCCGGGAAAACCGGCACTTTAGATTCGATATATTGTAGTCATTTTCCCAATTGCCCTATTACTGTTCTCACTTTGACTCGTCCAAAATGCTATCAGCTCTCTGTCTCACTTTCTCTTCTATTTTCTATCTCAGTGTGTCTCTTCCTCTCTACTACTTTAACTACCTTTGACGACCTCAACTGTTTTTGGCAAAGGGGTGACCTCAGGTGTTATTCTGTTTTGTTTTGTTTTATACAAACAAAAACAAATACAAGCGAATTTAGTTTTTTTCCATGTTTACAGTTTTTTTTTCAAATCAGACTATAGGAGGAATGGGTGTTCAATTTAAAACAGACGCAAAGGCAGTAAGACAGTATAAAAAGTGAAGGACAGCACTTTATTGTCGCTGTCGAGCAGAAACCTTATATTATTATCAATTCAAAATATTATCAATATTATTATCAAAGTGACAACTTTTCGAGGAAGAAAATGCCAGCTTGCTCGAGCTCCCATGACATTGTTTCAGGCCACTTCATCGCGCTCCTTAAATCTGTGTCTCATTGAGGGCGAAGGTTTCCAATTGTGTGCCCATGTGTGTGTATCTATCTCTTTTTCCTTCTCTCTCTCTCTCTCTCTCTCTCTCTCTCTCTCTCTCTCTCTCTCTCTCTCTCTCTCTCTCTCTCTCTCTCTCTCTCTCTCTCTCTCTCTGTCTCTCTCTCCTTGCTTTGCTTTTCAAGAATTTCAGGCAGATAATGTGACATGCCGTGGTAAAAATATCCTCTTTGTCCCACCATCTTCAAGGTTATTTTCGACTTATTATTGTGACGACGCTCAAGTGCAAAGAGGCAGAACTCGAGCGACGGAATCTTGGCGATAGGGAAGGACCCGAAATACACGGCGTGACAGGCTTGGATGGATCAAGAGTCTTTACTGGAACATGCATCAAATAATAACAAACAGGGAAGAGTGGAGGAAGAGAACTAAATGACAGCAGACCTGGCAACACGAAAGTGGAAACGGCAATGACCAAAAATACTCCGACGGAGACGGTAGTGAGCGACAGACAGATATAGGCAGAAGGCACAATCAGTGAATGACAATCAGCTGTGGGAACCCAGGTGAATGATGATTGGAGGGGCCGTCTCCCAAGATTGGCGGAGGAGGTGACAGGAGGGGCGGGGCGCGCCCCAGATGGCAACGAGATGTGACAGTGACCCCCCCTCAAGGGACGCCTCTCGGCGGCCCACCAGGTTTGGATGGGTGAGCCGCATGGAACGTCCGGGTGAGGGATGGGTCGAGGATCCAGGAACGTGGGACCCATTGACGTTCCTCAGGTCCATAGCCCTCCCAGTCGACCAGGTACTGCACTCCTCTGCCCCTGCGCCTGGAGTCCAGTATCTCCCGCACGGTGTAGACTGGTCCGTCGTCCAATATCCGGGGGGGAGGTGGGGGGGCGGGCGTGGGGGCTAAGGGGCTGGTCTCCACTGGCTTGAGGAGGGAAACATGAAAAACGGGGTGGATCCGCATGGTGGGTGGGAGCCGGAGCCTCACCGAGACCGGGCTGAGGATGGCCTCGATGGGGAAGGGACCCGTGAAGCGTGGGCCCAGCTTGGCCGAGGACCCTGCCAGCCGAAGGTCCTTCGTGGATAGCCAGACCTCCTGCCCGACCTGGTAGCTGGGTGCTTGCCGCCGATGGCGGTCTGCCACCCGCCGGTTCCGGGATGCGGTGCGTGACAGGGCGTCCCTGGTCTCCTTCCAGACTCTGTGGGCCCGTCTGAGGTGATGATCGATAGACGGGACCTCCACCTGGCCTTCCTGTGTGGGAAACAAGGGCGGCTGATAGCCACAGGCGGACATGAATGGGGACCGACCTGTGGCTGCGGAGACCAGGGAGTTGTGGGCGTACTCCACCCAGGGTAGGTGCAGGGCCCACGACGCCGGGTTGTGGAGGCACACGCACCGGAGGGCCGCCTCCAGGTCCTGGTTCTTCCTCTCCGTCTGTCCGTTGGTCTGGGGGTGGTAACCAGACGACAGGCTCGCCGATGCCCCTAGGGACCGACAGAAACTCTTCCATACCTTGGACACGAACTGCGGTCCCCGGTCCGACACGATGTCCGTCGGAATCCCGTGGAGACGGACGACATGGTTAACCAGGAGTTGAGCCGTCTCGGTGGCGGACGGCAACCTGGTTAACGGAACGAAGTGGGCCGACTTGGAGAATCGGTCCACTACGGTGAGGACGACCGTCTTGCCACGGGAGGGGGGAAGGCCTGTCACGAAGTCGACGGAGATGTGGGACCAGGGTCTGGACGGAACCGGTAGGGGCTGGAGGAGTCCGGCCGGGGGCTGGTGGGAGGCCTTTCCACGGGCGCAGGTCGGGCAGGCCTTCACGAAGAGGGTGATGTCCCTCCTAAACCCCGGCCACCAGAACCGTTGGGCGATGAGTTGGATCGTCCTGTTGACCCCCGGGTGGCAGGCTATCTTAGATGTGTGCCCCCAGATAAGCACCTCAGTGCGTAGAGGGGGGGGACGAACAGGCGATCCTTGGGACAGCCCCTGGGGATGGTGGTAGTTCCCTGGGCTTGCTGGACTTTTCTCTCAACCTCCCACCTCAGGGCGCCCAGGATGCGCTGGGCCGGCAGGATGTTGGCGGTGGTCTCCTCCCTTTCTGCCGGCTCATGGATACGGGATAGGGCGTCGGGCTTGGTGTTCTGTGACCCTGGGCAGTAGGTGAGAGAAAAGTCAAAACGGGTGAGGAAGAGTGACCATCGGGCCTGCCGTGAGTTAAGTCTCTTGGCCGACCGGATGGCCGCCAGGTTTTTGTGATCCGTGTAGACGGTGAAGGGGCGTTTAGCTCCCTCAAGACAGTGTCTCCATTCCTGCAGGGCCAGGACGACCGCCAGCAGTTCCCGATTGCCGACGTCATAATTGGCTTCGGCGGGGCTGAGCCGGCGGGAGAAGAAGGCGCATGGGCGTAGCTTCTGGTCGGTGGGAGAGCGCTGGGAAAGGACGGCCCCTACTCCGGACTCGGATGCGTCAACCTCGACCGTGAACGGGAGCTCCGGGTCGGGATGACGCAGAACAGGGGGGTTGGTGAAGGCACGACGGAGGCGGTTGAAAGCCCCCTCAGCATCGGGAGTCCACCTGAAAGGGAGCTTGGTGGACGTGAGGTTAGTGAGGGGGAGTGCCTTCTGACTATACCCGCGAATGAAGCGGCGGTAGAAGTTGGCAAACCGCAAAAACCGCTGAAGCTGCTTGCGCGTCTTTGGGATCGGCCATTCCACCACCGCTTTGGTTTTGGCGGGGTCGGCCCTGAGCTGCTCCTGCTCCACAACAAACCCCAGGAACGACAGAGAGCGGACATGGAAGTCACACTTCTCTGCCTTCACATAGAGCCGGTTTTGCAGGAGCCGCGCCAGGACCCGTCGGACGTGTTGCCGGTGTTCTTCTGCAGAGCGAGAAAAAATAAGAATGTCATCAAGGTAAACAAAAACAAAAACATTGAGGAAGTCCCTGAGCACATCATTTATCAAATTCTGGAATACGGCAGGCGCGTTCGTGAGCCCGAACGGCATCACCAGGTATTCAAAGTGCCCTAAAGGTGTCTTGAAGGCTGTTTTCCATTCATCCCCCTCATGGATTCGGACCAAATGGTAGGCGATGCGAAGGTCTAATTTTGAAAAAACGGTGGCGGACTGAAGGGGCGCGAAGGCCGAATCCATGAGGGGGAGAGGGTATTTGTTGCGGATGGTGATGTCGTTCAGGCCCCGGTAGTCAACGCATGGGCGCAGGGATCCGTCCTTTTTGTCGATAAAGAAAAACCCTGCGCCCAGCGGGGAACGCGACGGGCGAATGAGTCCCGCCGCTAGAGAGGAGTCTATGTAAGTGCTCAGGGCTTCCCGTTCCGGTTGTGAAATGTGGTAAAGTCTGGAGTCCGGTAATGGAGCCCCTGGCTGCAAGTCAATAGCACAGTCATACGGTCGGTGGGGCGGCAGGGATTGGGCGTTGTCTTTGCTGAACACCTCCCGCAGGTCGTGGTAGCACTGTGGCACGCCTTTGAGGCAGATGGCCTCGGGCGGGCCACCGCGGGAGGGGTTACGCCCTGCCGTAGCCGACCGCAGGCAGTTTGCGTAGCAGTAGGGACTCCAGCCCTGAATGGTGGGGCCCTCCCAAGAAATGGATGGGTCATGGGCCTTGAGCCAGGGGAGACCCAAGACCAAGGGCGCGTTCCGGGAGGGCATAACAAAAAATTGCCGGTGCTCCACATGGTTGCCTGCCACTCGGAGCTTAAGTGGGGCCGTGAGATGGGTGACCCGGGCTAATAATCGGCCATCCAGGTCGACGATCTCCTTAGGGGGAAGGAGATCTATAAGTTGGCAGCCCAACAGGTCGGCCAAGTGGGGGTCGATGATGCACCCGTCGGCCCCCGAGTCCACTAGTGCCCGCACTCTTTGGGAGCTGGAGGGGCCAAATAGTTCACTTTCCAGCTCCAACCGTGTGACTCGTGTTGTGGACTTAGCCCCCAGCGGATGCCGTTTCGGCGGGGACTTACATTGGCCGTGGGTCCTAGGCTGGGGGCCTCGGGTGCGACGAGCCCTCGGGTTGGCGCGGTCGTCTCCCCCCCCTATCACCATAGGTTCAAGGAGTCCCTCCTGGGGCTGCGCGCGGTCGCTGCCGGGTGTGGTCGACCGAGGTCGGCTTCGGGGTACCTCGGGCCGTCGGTCGCTCAGCTCCTTTCGCCGCTCTCGGAGACGATGATCCAAGCCGATGACAATCTCGACGAGGTCGTCGAAGGTGGTGCCGGCGTCGCGGGTAGCCAACTCGTCCTTTAGGTCGGAATTCAAGCCGCGACGAAACACCCCCCTCAACGCTCGGTCGCCGTAGCCGCTGCCAGCGGCCTGGATCCGGAAAGCGACGGAGTATTCTGCGGCCGAACGGGCCCCTTGGACGCAGTCGAGGATTCTCCCTTCCGCCTCGACCTCCGTCACTGGATGGTGAAACACCCGGCGTATCTCGGCTACGAAGTCCTGATACGAGGCGCACAGCTCCGGTCGGGACTCTCGTACCGCCAGCACCCATGTTTCGGCTTCACCCGCGAGCAGGCTGGTGATGAAGGCTACCTTAGCCTCATCGCTAACGTAGGCGTCAGGATGTTGTTCAAACACGAGCGCACACTGCATGAGGAATTGAGCGCAGCGCTCGGTTTCGCCTGCGTAGCGTGAGGGTTGGGGTAGCGGGGGAGTGCGCCTGCCCACGGGCGGGGGGGAAGGAACAGTGAGGGTGGCGATGCATGTTTCCATCTCCTTGAGGCGTTGAGCCAGCGAGGAAGTGGCGTAGCGCATTTCCTCAATCGCCTGGGCCAGCTGGCTCGAACGCTCCGCCTCTTGCACAAGGGCGGCAAAATACCTGTCATCGCCGGCGGGGTCCATGGGTGGTCGGAGTATTGTGTGACGACGCTCGAGTGCAAAGAGGCAGAACTCGAGCGACGGAATCTTGGCGATAGGGAAGGACCCGAAATACACGGCGTTACAGGCTTGGATGGATCAAGAGTCTTTACTGGAACATGCATCAAATAATAACAAACAGGGAAGAGTGGAGGAAGATAACTAAATGACAGCAGACCTGGCAACACGGAAGTGGAAACGGCAATGACCAAAAATACTCCGACGGAGACGGTAGTGAGCGACAGACAGATATAGGCAGAAGGCACAATCAGTGAATGACAATCAGCTGTGGGAACCCAGGTGAATGATGATTGGAGGGGCCGTCTCCCAAAATTGGCGGAGGAGGTGACAGGAGGGGCGGGGCGCGCCCCGGATGGCAACGAGATGTGACAATTATGTAGTACCAGGTTGAGTTATGTCCACCCTATTTTACTACTCCTGTTTTTCCATCCACACCATGACGGGCGGGGATAATTGGTTGACTGTTTTAAAATCTCACAATCTTTCTTTTAAACAATGTCAATGTTTGATACCCCACAGACCATTGCACACTCAGATAAAAATAAACAAACAAATAAATAATATACATTTGATAATATTCAATACTCTAAAACAGTGGTGTCAAACTCACATTTGTCGTGGGCCACATCGCAGTTACGGTTTCCCTTGGAGGGTCATTATGAATTTTGGGAAACCATATGAATGTTTAATCACCTCCACATTTTATTTACATAGCACACAACAAAATAATGAATAACTAGTTTTCAAATTTAAAAGACAACCGACACCATTTTTTGTGTTTCCTAACTGACATCAGAAAAACTTATAGCATCTAAAATACCCAAAATACACAGGCTGATATTTTTAGTCAAATGCAAAACACAAATAAAAATGACTCAAAGTGTCCCAAAACTACTTCAGGATGACCTCAGAAAGTTTCAGTTTCAGAAGGTCCTGCCCCCTTGTTCGTGACGTCACACCAGGACGTCTTGCCTTGCTCGAGAATCAAAACAATGGTTTCAGATTCGGAGAAGATGCTTTCTTGTTAATTATCCAGTTCTGAATATGATTCAAATCAGAATCAGAATCAGAATCAGAATACCTTTATTCGTCCCGCAATGGGGAAATTTGCAGTCCACAGCAGCAATTGAAGAGGGATGGGGTTGGGGTGGGAGTGAAAGGATAGAAAACAATATATTCTAAGCATAACAAAATAAAAATAAATAGTTCTGAAGAGGATAGCAAACATGTTTGAAATCGATTAAAGAAGTCCTTCCGTCTCATTTTGAGGCGTCTGGACTCCAATGTAGCGCCCAGAAAATGCACAAAATGGTGCCTCAGTTCCGTTGGAAATTGGCTGATTTGTCTGCTGGGAATTTGTGTCAAATAGTATCAAATAATATTCTTGGTTCAACACACAACGATTCACCATAGCGTTATTTATATTTTTGCCTTCTAATATCGCCATCAACACGGATCAACACGAAGTTTTCAGACCAAACAAAGCACCCAAAATGCATTGTGTGTCACTTTTTCGGTCAGGGGAGTTCCAGACGTGACGTCACATCAGGCATCGTTATCAACTCGAAAACAAGACTTCCTGAATATTCAGTGTGAGTCCTAAAACGTAAAATATAGCTATATTCCGTGGAATGTTTGTAAAATACGCTCAGTAGAAGTCATTCTATAAATTATGGACACAACTTGTCTGGAGGCATCGATTGTCCTTTAACGATAAAAATAATGACTGTTTTTGTGGTTATATTTGCTTTCCCAGGCCGTATAAAATGATGTGGCGGGCCGGATTTGGTGTGGTGGTCATAGTTACACTGACACTGATTAAAATAGTGCAAACATTGAGCCAGTGGAACCCATGCATTTTAAAGTCCTTTCTATACGTCACCACCGAAAACACCTGTTCTATGTCATTCTCACAAACTGATTCTGAAAGATTTTAAGCCATGAGCGATATGAATCAATTGAACAATTCTGTCTTCTGTCTTGGTTGTGTTCCAGCTACAGCTGGAGTGAATGGAGTTTCCCTCCAGCGGGTGCACCTTGTTCCCTCATTGGTCTGGCTTAGTATTTAAGGACTCTGACTACTGCTTCTCTTTGTCGCATATTTGACCTTACTGGCTGGCTTGCTTTTAGTGTTGTTTTCTAAGACTTTGTGATCATGTCTATAGGCGGTTAGTCACTCTTGTTTTTTATCGTTCCATCCTGTTGTATTTTCTTCATTTGAGATAACACTTATTAGTAGTGATGGGAAACTGAAGAGTTATGAAGCAATGAGGCTTTCCGTCCAAATGGTTCGCTCCTGGGTTGAAGCATCATGAGGCTTAATTTGTTCTATTGCGCCATCACGTGGAAAATATCAGAATCAGAATCAGAATCAGAATACCTTTATTCGTCCCACAATGGGGAAATTTGCAATCCACAGCAGCAATTGAAAAGGGATGGGGTAGGGGTACATGTCATAACTGAGAGAGTGGTTCAAATGATCCCATGGATTGGATTTTTTTTTGTGAAAAATGACATGGAGTTGTGATGTGAGTGAATGTGCGTCATTTACTTGAAAGAATAATTGCTTTAAAACACATGTTTCATTCAAGTTCTTTAGAACAATGTCTACACTTCACCTTTTGATGTCACGGCACTCGAGGCTTGAGGGCAGGGCTCGAGTGACGAAAGGAAAGCGAGGAGGCTGGATCCAAAATACACAGCGAGACAGATACTCGTGAACAAAAAGTCTTTACTGAGGCATGCATGAAAAATAACAGCAGGGAGAGGTAAGTGAGAGATCGGTGACGGCAGACCTGACGGCATGGAAGTAGCAATGGTGGCTTTCAGAATACTCCGACGAAGACGGTATTGCGCGATCGGTAAATATAGTCAGAAGGCACAATCAAGGGAATGACAAACAGCTGTGGGAACCCAGGTGCGTGATGATGGGAGGGGCCGTCTCCAGGGAGCAGCGGAGGCGGTGACAGGAGGGGCGGGGCGCGCCCCGGGCAGCAACGAGATGTGACAGTGCCCCCCCTTCAACGGACGCCTATTGGCGGCCCACCAGGTTTGGAAGGGTGAGCCGCATGGAACGCCCGGATGAGAGACGGGTCGAGGATCCAGGCACGTGGGACCCACTGTCGTTCCTCCGGTCCATAGCCCTCCCAGTCGACCAGGTACTGCACTCCTCTGCCCATGCGCCTGGAGTCCAGTATCTCCCGCACGGTGTAGACCGGTCCGTCGGCCAACATCTGGGGGGGAGTTGGGGGGGGGGGGGGTGGGCGTGGGAGCTAAGGAGCTGGTTTCCACTGGCTTGAGGAGGGAAACGAGGAATACGGGGTGGATCCTCATGGTGGGTGGCAGCCGGAGCCTCACCGAGACCGGCCTGAGGATGGCCTCGATGGGGAAGGGACCCGTGAAGCGTGGGCCCAGCTTGGCTGAAGACCCTGCCAGCCGAAGGTCCCTCGTGGACAGCCACACCTCCTGCCCGACCTGGTAGCTGGGTGCCTGTCTCCGATGACGGTCCGCCACCGGCTGGTTCCGGGATGCGGTGCGTGTCAGGGCGTCCCTGGTCTCCTTCCAGACTCGGTGGGCCCGTCTGATGTGATGTTCGATAGACGGGACCTCCACCTGGCCCTCCTGGGTGGGAAACAAGGGAGGCTGATAGCCACAGACGGACATTAATGGGGACCGACCTGTGGCTGCGGAGACCAGGGAGTTGTGGGCGTAATCCACCCAGGGTAGGTGTAGGGCCCACGACGCTGGGTTGTGGAGGCACACGCACCGGAGGGCCGCCTCCAGGTCCTGGTTCTTCCTCTCCGTCTGTCCGTTGGTCTGGGGATCGTATCCAGACGACAGGCTCGCTGATGCCCCTAGGGACCGACAGAAACGTTTCCATACCTTGGACACGAACTGCGGTCCCCGGTCCGACACGATGTCCGTCGGAATCCCGTGGAGACGGACGACGTGGTTAACCAGGAGTTGAGCCGTCACGATGGCGGACGGCAACCTGGTTAACGGGACGAAGTGGGCCGACTTGGAGAATCGGTTCACTATGGTGAGGACGACCGTCTTGCCACGGGAGGGGGAGAGGCCTGTCACGAAGTCGATGGAGATGTGAGACCAGGGTCTGGACAGCACCGGTAGCGGCTGGAGGAGTCCTGCCCGGGGCTGGTGGGAGGCTTTCCCACAGGCGCAGGTCGGGCAGGCCTTTACGAAGAGGGTGATGTCCATCCTGAACCCCGGCCACCAGAACCGTTGGGCGATGAGTTGGATCGTCCTGTTGACCCCCGGGTGACAGGCTATCTTGGAGGTGTGCTCCCAGACGAGCACCTCCGTGTGAAGAGGGGGGGGACGAACAGGCGATCCTTAGGGCAGCCCCTGGGGATGGGGGTCGTCCCCTGGGCTTGCTGAACTTTTCTCTCAACCTCCCACCTCAGGGCACCCCGGATGCGCTGGGCCGGCAGGATGTTGGTGGTGGTCTCCTCCCTTTCTGCCGGCTCATGGATGCGGGATAGGGCATCGGGCTTGGTGTTCTGTGACCCTTGGCAGTAGGTGAGAGAAAAGTTAAAACGAGTGAGGAAGAGTGACCATCGGGCCTGACGTGAGTTTAGTCTCTTGGCCGACCAGATGGCCACCAGGTTCTTATGGTCAGTGTAGATGGTGAAGGGGTGTTTCGCTCCCTCAAGCCAGTGTCTCCATTCCTGCAGGGCCAGGACGACCGCCAGCGGTTCCCGGTTGCCGACGTCGTAGTTGGCCTTGGCGGGGCTGAGCGGAGAAGAAGGCGCATGGGCGTAGCTTCTGGTCCGTGGGAGAGCGCTGGGACAGGACGGCCCCTACTCCGGACTCAGGTCCGTCAACCTTGACCGTGAACGGGAGATCCGGGTCGGGATGACGCAGAACAGGGGGATTGGTGAAGGCCAGACGGAGGCGGTTGAATGCCCCCTCAGCGTCGGGCGTCCACCTGAAGGGAATCTTGGAGGACGTGAGGTTAGTGAGGGGGAGTGCCTTCTGACTATACCCGTGAATGAAGCGGCGGTAGAAGTTGGCAAACCCCAAAACCCGCTGGAGCTGTTTGCGCGTCTTCGGGATCGGCCATTCTACCACCACTTTAGTTTTAATGGGGTCGGCCCTGAGCTGCCCCTGCTCCACGATGAACCCTACGAAGAACAGAGAGCGGACATGGAACTCGCACTTCTCTGCCTTCACATAGAGCCGGTTTTGCAGGAGCCGCGCCAGGACCCGTCGGACGTGTTGCCGTTGCTCCTCTGCGGAACGAGAAAGAATGAGAATATCGTCAAGATAAACAAAAACAAAAACATTGAGGAAGTCCCTGGGCACATCATTGATCAAATTCTGGAAGACGGCGGGCGCGTTCGTGAGTCCGAACGGCATCACCAGATACTCAAAATGCCCTAACGGTGTTTTAAATGCGGTTTTCCATTCATCCCCCTCCCGGATGCGGACCAAATGGTACGCACTGCGGAGGTCTAATTTGGAAAAAATGGTTGCTGATTGAAGGGGCGTGAAGGCTGAGTCCATGAGGGGGAGGGGGTATTTGTTACGGATGGTGATGTCGTTCAGACTCCGATAATCGACACACGGACGCAGGGTTCCGTCCTTCTTGTCAATAAAGAAGAACCCTGCGCCCAGCGGAGACCGTGACGGCCGAATGAGTCCCGCCGCGAGGGAGGAGTCTATGTAAGTGCTCAGGGCTTCCCGTTCCGGTTGTGAGATGTGGAAAAGTCTGGAGTCCGGTAATGGAGCCCCTGGCTGCAAGTCAATAGCACAGTCATACGGTCGGTGGGGCGGCAGGGATTGGGCGTTGTCCTTGCTGAACACCTCCCGCAGGTCGTGGTCGCAGTGTGGCACGCCCTTGAGGCAGATGGCCTCAGGCGGTCCACCGCGGGAGGCGTCTCGCCCTGCCGTAGCCGACCGCAGGCAGTTGGCATAGCAGTAGGGGCTCCAGCCCTGAATGGTGGGACCCTCCCAGGAGATTGACGGGTCGTGGATATTGAGCCAGGGGAGACCCAATACCAACGGCGCATTCCGGGAGGGCATAACTAAAAATTGGCGGTGCTCGACGTGGTTCCCCGCGACCCGGAGTTTGAGCGGGGCCGTGAGGTGGGTGACTCGGGCTAACAGTCTGCCGTCCAGGTCGACCATCTCCTTTGGGGGGTGGAGATCGATCAGTTGGCAGCCCAACGAGTCCGCCAGCTGGGGGTCAATGATGCACCCGTCGGCCCCCGAGTCCACTAGGGCCCGCACAGTTTGGGAGCTGGACGGGCCGATTAATTCGCTGTCCAGCTCCAACCGCGTAACGGGGGTCGTGGATTTGACCTCCAGAGGTCGCTGTGGTCGCCGTCTTGTCGGGGACTTGCGTGGACCTGAGGTCTTCGCCTGGGGGCCTTGGGTGCGACGAGCCCCGGGGGTAGTGTGGTCGTTCCCCCCCCTATGATCATGGGTTCGGGGGATTCCTCCAGGCGCCGCACACGCTCGCTGCCGGGAGATCTGGACCAGCTGCGTGGCTGTCTGGGCCGTCGGCCGCGCTGCTCCCTCTGTCGCTCCCGAAGGCGGTGATCCAGGCCGATGACTATGGCGACCAGGTCGTCGAAGGTGGTGCCAGCGTCGCGGGTAGACAACTCGTCCTTGAGATCGGCGTTCAATCCGCGACGAAACACCCCTCTCAACGCTCGGTCGCCGTAGCTACTGCCAGCGGCCTGGATGAGGAAGTTGACGGAGTATTCCGCGGCTGAACGGGCCCCTCGGACGCAGTCCAGTAGTCTCCCCTCAGCTTCGGACTCCGTCACCGGATGATGGAAAACCCGGCATATCTCGGCGACGAAGTCCGGGTACGAAGTGCGCAGCTCCGGTCGGGACTCTCGGATGGCCAGCACCCATGTCTCGGCTTCTCCCGTGAGCAGGCTGGTGATGAAGGCTACCTTCTCCTCATCGCTAACGCATCGCTAACGCATATGGATGTTGCTCAAACACGAGCGTGCACTGCATTAAAAACTGAGCGCAGCGCCCGGTTTCGCCTGCGTAGCGTGAGGGAAGCGGTAGTTCAAGAGCGTGCCTACTCATGGGCGGGGAAGAAGGGTTGTGAGGGCGGAAATGCGTGCCTCAGCCGCCTCGAAGCATTGAGCCAACATGGTGGTAATTTGGCTGACTTCCGCGGTGGCTCGGGCCAGCTGGCTCGAACGCTCCGCTTGCACGGTCAGGGCGGCGAGGAATCTGTCTTCGCCGGCGGGATCCATGGGTGGTCGGAGTATTATGTCACGGCACTCGAGGCTTGAGGGCAGGGCTCGAGTGACGAAAGGAAAGCGGGGAGGTTGGATCCAAAATACACGCCGAGACAGATACTCGTGAACAAAAAGTCTTTACTGAGGCACGCATGCAAAAATAACAGCAGGGAGAGGTAAGTGAGAGATCGGTGACGGCAGACCTGACGGCATGGAAGTAGCAATGGTGGCTTTCAGAATACTCCGACGAAGACGGTATTGCGCGATCGGTAAATATAGTCAGAAGGCACAATCAAGGGAATGACAAACAGCTGTGGGAACCCAGGTGCGTGATGATGGGAGGGGCCGTCTCCAGGGAGCAGCGGAGGAGGTGACAGGAGGGGCGGGGCGCGCCCCGGGCGGCGACGAGATGTGACATTTGAAATATCAGCACGTAGAAAAAATACATAAAAACGAGGAATACACAATAGTTTACAATACACTTGTTATTCTAATTTGTACCTTTTTAGGAGAGATCTGATCAAAGACAAGGGATGTTCTCTTCTTTTTCATTGCGGACGGTGCATCCAATGCAGAACAAATCTGATTGATTTGAGGTGTGAAGATGTTGTAGTATATGCCACACTGCCATATGACGTCGCCGCAGTGTTGTAAAACAGGGTCGTTGACGGCAACAAGTTAAGATGATGTAGATGAAATAAATACCTTACACCAGGGGTGCTCATTACGTCGATCGCGATCTACTGGTCGATCGCGGCGGTAGTACTGGTCGATCGCAGCGTGACAGTAAAAAAAAACATTTGTCAGCCTATCAAGCGTCCCGTCACTTGATTGACATACAGGGCAACCATTCAGATGACAACTGAGATTTGACCATTAGGTCGCCGTGCATGCGTAAACAACGGCGCTAAACGCAGCAAAATTTACAAGCTAGTCAGCGAATTACCTCGTTTAAGCCCTTGCTAAAACATATGGTGATCAAAATGAGTGAGAAAGCTCGACCAAGTAAGGGGGCAAAACATATTACTTTCATACGGAATGGGAAAATATGGAGCGCCATTTTAGGACTGTTCATGGAAAATACGACATTGACTTCCCGCCGAAAAGCCAGCTGATAAAGAGAAAGGTGGAAAAACTAAAATCCCAGTTCTCCGGACAGCAGTCATTTTTTCACTCAACATACTTCAAAAGCGAAAGCCGCCACCGAAGCATCGTTCCGGGTGAGTCACGCCATCATTAAAAACAATAAGTCCTTCCAAGACGGAGAGATGGTAAAAGAAGCATTCGTTGAAGCAGCGGACTCCTTGTTCCGAGACTTTAAAAATAAGGCAGATATATTATCTTCAATCAAAGCTCTGCAGCTGTAAAGACATACAGTTACACGGTGTGGAAAGACATCGGAGATTGTGAGTGTTCTCACTGCTGAAGTCTAGGGCTCATGGACAGTTCTGGAAGTTACTCACAGAGGAAAAGTATCCCAACATGAGGAAATATGCTACCTCCTTGACTGCATTATTCGGCTCCACTTATTTATGTGAGTCAACCTTTTCCTACATGAAGATCATTGGGTCCAAATACCGTTCCATGATAACTGATGAACATTTGGAAATGTGCTTGAGGCTGGCTGTCACTAGCTACTGTCCGGACTATGCATCCCTGGCTGGTTCAATTCAGTGCAAGTCATCAAAGTAAACTCAGGTAATTACAAAAAATGTTAATAGTTATTTATTATGTTATGTATATGTAGTTATTATGTGTTATTATGTGTTTCGCGCTTATTCAGTTATGCAAGGTACATCAACATACATTGTACATACAAAGAAACCGTAATACATTTGAAAATAATTATGTTTTGCATTTTTGTAGTTGGTAGATCATTTTGACTTGGTTGTTTTTATAAGTAGCTCGTATGCTGAAGTGTGAGCACCCCTGCCTTACACAGACAACTCGTCTCCTCTTGTTCCTCCGACACAACATTGGCGACTTGGATGGGATTCCACGCAACTCCCCTTCCCTCGTTCCTCGCGCACCCCGGTGAGCCACCAGTCCCGTGGTCCCGTTGGTATGATTTGTTTTCGACGTATCTGACGGCGATCGGACGAAACGACTAAACAAGCGATGCACGGCTAACGGCTATGCTAATACACAGCTTAGGTAGTGAGGGGCAGTGCAATTTTCGCTCTCTCGGACCCGCACAGACATACGGGGATTGCGTCACCAGACATTTCGCCCCCCCTCAGGGCGTGATTGTCTGCCAGATTGCCTTTCGTCAAAGACGGCAACTCACGGGCGAGCCAGTACACCACTAAGTTGCTGACTTGAGGTGTTTAGGGACCCTCTGTAAATTCGGCCTCTTGGAGGAGGAAATGATTCGGGATCAACTAGCGGAGCACACGGTTGATCTCAAACTACGGGAGAAACTGTTATTGTTGCCTGACGACCTCCCATTATCGAAGGCTGTGGAGATGGCGTTCCAATTGGAGAGCGCAGCACAATTAACGTCTCGGCTCGTGAACCCACTCACACCTTCACACTCTCCCGCTTTGGCACAGATTGTTGCTCCATCCCCTGCACTCCCAGACGCCACCTCCACCTACGACCCGACCTCTACGCGCGCCCGCTTGCAAGGCCACCGGAGAACGATGCCAACGCTGTGGTAAGATCAACCACTTTTCCACGATGTGTCGCTCCGCCCCCACGTCGACAAACATATAATCACTCTCTCCGGGCCGGTGGAGCCGGACCACAATCCACTCCCTGGGCTCCTGCGCCATGCCATTTAAGTGGTGCACAGTGGAGCTGGACAGAGTGAGCTTGCCACTCCTGCTTGATACTGCAGCCTCCAGGTCGCTGTTAAACGTGTCTACCGTTCGGCGCCTATTTCCTCGTCTCCCAATCAAGGCGCACGCCGAAGACGTGTTTGGCTACGGCCACATCAAGATTGGCATGATGGGCACTGCCACCTTCACAGTGCGCTATGGTTCAAGGACTGTTTGACAGACGCCACTTCGGGCCCTCCTAAAGCAGAACACCCTTTGGTCATTGACACCAGCATGCGCGGCAGCTGTTCGACAACTCAAGACACAGCTCACCTCCCCACCAGTACTCGTCCATTTTGACCTAGACCGCCCACCATTCGTGACTTGTGACGCATCCAACACTTCGGTTGGGGCTGTGCTGTCCCAGCTCCATCATGCACAGTCGCTCATTTCAACTGAGCAATAGTACTCGGTCGGGGAGAGGGAGGCCCTAGCCTGTGTGTGGGCATGTGATAAGTCTCTCATCTCATCTCATCTCATTTTCCGTACCGCTTATTCCTCATTAGGGTCGCGGGGGTTGCTGGAGCCTATCTCAGCTGTCTTCGGGCACGAGGCGGGGGACACCCTGAATTGGTTGCCAGCCAATCGCAGGGCACACAAAGACGTACAACAGTCACTCTCACACTCACACCTAAGGACAATTTGGAGTAGTCAATCTGCCTGCCATGCATGTTTTTGGCGTGTGGGAGGAAACCGGAGTACCCGGAGAAAACCCACGCGGGTCCGGGGAGAACATGCAAACTCCACACAGGGAGGCCGGACCGGGACGCGAACCGGCGACCTCTGCACTGTGAAGCCGGTGTGCTAACCACTTGACTACCGGGCCGCCCGTGATGTGATAGGTGTCACATGTAACTGTATGGCCGTCACTTTACACTCCGCACTGACCACAAGGCTCTCACAGCCTTGTTGGAAACAAGCGGACCAGGGCATAAGCCGCTGCGGCTGTATAGGTGGACTGAGATATTGCAGGCTTACCACCAGGCCACCCAATTCACACCAGGAAGAGACAATGTCGTGGCTGATTTACTTTCCAGTACCACCCTCGGTCCTACACCGGACACTCAACAAGATTCCTTTGAACGCGGTTTGATCCTCATGCTCCACACGTCCCTCCAATCGACTGTGTCACTGCAAGAACTGCAGGCTGCATTCACGGAAGACCCAACACTGACCAAGCTCCGGACTTTCATTCGAGAGGGCTGGCCTGCTAAGGTCCCTGTGAAACTTGCACCCTCCCACCGGGTCAAGGGTGAGCTCTCATGTTGGAACGACGTCTGCGTGGCTCGGGGACATGGTACGGTGGTTCCACTCACCTTGAGGCCCCACATCCTGACCATGGTTGACGAGGGACATCTGGGTATCGTGAGGGTCAAGCAACGCCGCAGGGGCCTATTCTGGTCAGGTATAGACAGCAACGTACAAACTATGGTCAAGGACGCTTCAGCATGCCTCACAAGCGGCAAGACTGGCTAACCCCCCGATTGCCCATTGCAGCCCATCACAAACTCTTTATTGATAAGAGTCCTGTCATATGGCCGACAACACCAGTGGGACGCCTTGAAGAGTGTGGTGAACCATCCGTGCCTGTGGCACCAGAGCCTCGGCCAGCTCACGCCACCTTTGCCCGCGGTATTTAGATGACTACATCACAGACTTCTAATGTTCTGATCCCAGCCGGTGCTTAGCCTATTGCGTGGCAGAATAACCCACAAGGCTAAGCGAGGAAACCGGAAAGCTACCTGGTTTCCCGAGTTAGAAGAGTTTTTCTGGTTCCTTCAGGGAGGGGGGTAAATGTAGTATATGCCACACTGCCACACCGCGGCAGTGTTGTAAAACAGGGTGGTTGACGACAACAATGTAAGATGATGTAGTTGAAATAAATACCTTACACAGACAAGTCTCCTCTCGTTCCTCCGACACAACAGATGTGAGTTGGGTGTGTCAGTGTCACCTGTCAGTTTATTATTGTCTTGGTGCTGCTTATATGCTAAGTTCTCAGAAATGTGTATTTCGTTGAACTCAAAACAATCCAGCAGACAGATCCCCATTTTGAAATTTTCAAAAGTGGCATGTAACTGACATGAAGGATGTCGTGGTTCGTGATGTCCAGCAGACAGCTGTTACACAAACAGCTGTGGCTTTTATGACCCGTTCTTGGACTGCAGCGCATTGTTTTTCATATATGATTCTGGTATGATTCTTTGAGAAAGTGTTTTCAGAATAAGAAAGCCTTTAATAGCCCAACCATTGGGAAATTACCTGCTTGGAATTGCATCCATTGGGCTGAGCGCATGAGTATATTTTCTGAATCCTTTGTCATCCACAACTGAAAATGGCTGAAAATCACTCGCAACCATTTTACCCAGCTCCTCATCCATTGGGTTCTGTTTAGCTGGGTTGATAGCTTTTTGCATAAAGTGTCTCAAGGAGCTCTGGGTTGTACATCTTGGAAGTTGTGATATTGCAGCAGCAAAAGATGCAGGCAGACACACTAGAAACTTCATTAATAGCTGGTCTACAAATTGTACTGATGGTTGAACTGTTACTATGTGCCTGTGCAGGTTATTTGTGGGGCCTGATTGATGGGATATTTTAACCTTGCACTCTACACTCTGCCTTTGAATCTTATCAATAAAGTTGAAACGAGTCCTAATTTCACTGTTGTCTATCCATATTCTCACCTTTTCACTTTTGTTTTTTTCTTTGTACTGCTATTAAGCTCTGTCCTCTCCCTTTCCTGTTTCATGTGCTAATCATAGTGTGTTTGTTTCTCTAACCCCTCCCCCTTCTCCTCACTGCTGCGTGTGTCTGTAATTCTCCCCTCCCTCCTCTACCACGGATCTTGACCACTCACATGCATCTTTCACTGAAGACTGGGGGCGGGGAATAGAGGGCGAAAAAAGTCGGCTCCCACTTCCAGCTCCTTGTTAGGAGCCGGCTCTCGTCGTTCACTTGAGAGATCCAGCTCTAAGAACCGGCTCGTTCACTAGTGACACATCAATAGTGGTCACAAGTGTAATCAACACATGTCTTGAATCGCGCTTAGCATTTTTTTTCCCGTTAACTCGGCAAACGCATCGTAGCCTTGGCACAGTAGGTTCACATCACTATCTTATTAGTCTCATGAAGCAGAAATTCCAAATTCACAGCAGCAAATCCACAAAGGAAGGGCAGGGGTAAAAAGAAGAACGAAGAAAAAATAGATGAGCTTCTGTAAAGGCAGCAACTCTCTGAGTGAAATCTTTAAATGACAAACAACACCTCCCATCAACTTGCGTCCATAATTTGTAAAATCACTTCAAGTGACTTCTACTGACTGCATTTTATAAATATTCCACCGCATATAGCTATATTTTACTTTTTAAAAGTCACACTGAATATTTATGAAGTCTTGTTTTCGAGTTGATGTTGATGAAGTGACGTCACATTCGGTACGCCCCTGACTGAGAAAGCGACATACAATGCATTTTGGGTACTTTTTTTCATCTGAAAACACATCGTTGATCGCGAAATTAGAAAGAACACGACATGATGTGATGGTGAATCGTTGTGTGGCAGCCAATTGCAGTAACACGCACAAAGAAGGTGTAAGTTTATGATAGAGTGTTTTTATACACATCCATAAACATCCTGTGTTATTTCATGTTTAGTTTATTCTATATGGATGTATGTAGCTTATTAGTTAACTTGTTGCGTATGTAGAGTGTAACAAGTATACATTTTCAGTCTAATGTTCTCCCAACCCCCTTTCCGTTGTTTAGAGGCTTGGTCGAGATGATGTCATCACTGCTGTGTGAGTCAAACTAGGTTGAAGGAGCAGGCTTTGTGCTCTTGGCTTCCCGCTCCGACGAGAGATGTTCTTCTATTATTTTACTAGAATAAAGTAGTCTTTTCTGTTCACCATCTATCGTCCCCGCTGGTATTTCATCATGAAACTCCGTTGAACTCCAAACCAGAAGAGAAACAGTAATTAGATTCCAACAGTTTACACAAATTCCCAGCAGACGAAGCAGCCATTTCCAACGGAGTAGAGCAGTAGAGCATCAGCGGAGGCGAATGAGGAAGTTAACCAGAGTTAGAGATTCGGCGCTTGGAAAGCGGAAGTTTGATGCATGTTTACTCATTTAGTCACACTTCATGCGAATAAAGTAATACTTTTCTGTTCACCATCTATCGTCCCCGCTGGTATTTCATCATGAAATTCAGTTGAAATAGTTAGTGAACTGTGGTGAATTAAAAAAAATGGGTGCAATCTTTTTCTAAGAAAACCCCAATCCACCAGGATACGAAATTCATAAAAAAAAGTGGGGAAGATGAAAATATTTCCAGAGGACGCTTTGAAGGTGTTTTCAGAAACCCCAGCTGTATTCCTGAATCTGCTGATGATGATATGTTGACCAATTTAAGCAAACTGGGAAAAATGAAAAAGCTATGTCTTTAAAGATGGCCGCTGATAAATAAACTCCCTTACAAGGACAAAGGAGCACATGGTCTTGAAATCGCCATTACTAAGACAGACATGAAATTAACCACTGCAGGAAGAAGGGCGGGCTGTTGGCTGGAGGGTTTGAGCTTGCGCGCGGGGTCCTCCACCACTTCCTCTAACGGCTGCCCTCACTGTCCCCCGCCCTCCTTCCCACCCCTTGCTGCTTGTAGAAGACCAGATGTGTTTTCAGGAAAGGAGCACACTGGAGCACACACGTCCCCTACTGGGGAGACTCAGTCGTTACACCAATATTTTTTTTCCAAAAGAAATGACTTCATGTATTGCTGACTTTAAACATCCTGTGACTTCTCAAATTCTATTGTACATTGACGACGTCTTAATTGTCTCACCGACTAAAGACGAAAACAAGACTGTATCAATCGCTTTGTTCCAAAATCTAGAATGTACAGGTAACAAAGCTTCTTTGACTATGTTACAGTTTTGCCAAAAAGAAGTTGAATTTCTAGGGAAAAAAAAGATGATGACATTTCTACGACCTGACTTGGAAGACACACCTTTACCTGACAACATCCACCTGTATGTTGATGGCTCTGCATCTAGGTCAGATGCAGGGGGTAACAGCGTGGGTTATGCTGTTGTGACGTGTGCTGTTGTGTTGAAATTATTGCTGACGGTTCATTACCAAACACGTATTCAGCGCAAGCAGCAGAAATTGGTGCATTGACTCAAGCGTGTAAATGGACAGAAGGAAAGACGGTGACGATTTTTATAGACAGCCAATATTGTACCTTCAAAGAAATCCGATGCATCATCCGTTGCGAAAGCATTATGCAAACATATTATTCCAGAACATGGCCTGAATGTCTGTTTTTGGTTAAATTATATATGAAAATAACACCCACTAATAACGGTTTAATGCCTTTTGAGATCTTGCACGGCACACCTTTCATCCTCCCATTATGGGAAGGTGTGCCCTGGCAAGAGAATGGATCAGATCCATGTGCTTTGTTGGCAAAATCGTTGTGGGAAATGTTTACAACAAAAGAGGTCCACAGCATGTGTACTGCCACAGTCCTCTTTGTTCCCTCCACAGGAACAGAGGCGGCGTCCCCGGAGACGAGGTGCTGATCAAGGCAATCAGGAGGAAGACCTGGTCTGCACCAAAGTGGGAAGGGCCATTCACAGTGCTGATCACAACGCAAACTGCCATCAAGGTGGAAGACAGGCGGAGCCAAACTACTCACTAGCTATGGGTTTGGTCCACATCATGTTGCTGCACGGACTTGTGGGGGCAATCCAGATGACACACGTGGAGCCTCCCACTCCATCAGCCTGCGAAATTCGACGACGTCAGATAAGTGCCCAAACATGGCACATCCTGTAGCCTGCTTTCCACTACAGGCTGCAGGAATAGTCTCATTTCCCCTTAGCGTACTCGTGAACAAAGCACGACAAAATGGAAGCGATTATCCTCAAGATTCTTGGTACGCTCGCATCAAGTTGGGGAAGGCTTGGACCACTGGTTGGGATTCTGTTGTGGTCCAATTCCAAGCCCAACACAAAATGGGTTCGAGATAGTTGTGCCCAAGAAGCAAAACGAACTGTCGTCAAGATAGCTCGCGGGAACTGGTTAGGAACTGGAACTGGCACGATGACAGATGTGCAACTTGCTATCGTAACCCACAATAATGCAGGATGCATGGACTTGAGACTCTGTCCTGAGTTTCGTGAAAATCACATTGGTTTTTCCGTAACTATATGCATGATGTCATCTGTGGCATCACCAGTCGTGACATCGCCTTTCCAGCATAAACCACACATCAGACTGAAAGCCTAGGTGGAAACACCTGACAAAACGGCCCAAAGTTCAGGTGTCATGGACGCGTTATATCAACCGTTTGCAGGAGAAATACATGACTGGAATCCATTGTTATCAAACACGTGGTATTGTTATGCTACACTAATTGCTAAAGAAAATAGGAAAAGTAATTGTTTTGTATGCTCTTATATGCCTCGTTCTGTGACACATAAACGCGTGCATTTGAAAGTATTCAGACATAAAATGGCTAGAGCTGCATATATGTTAATATCTTTATATAGACCTGATCAACATTTTCCGGTTCTTCGCAATGCTTCGAGAGGAGAGTTTGTTCCAAGTTTAGCTACCATTTTGGTAACTGAAAATCAGGTTATGACCGAGAGCGGGTTGCGGCTACCAGTATGCGTTGCAATGTACAGTACGGGTCAAAATTTGTGTTTTATAGATGAGGATAGATGTTTATATGTGCTACCGTTAAACACTAATGTCACTGTTTTGCCCGTATCTTCACATCTTTGGTGGTTATGCGGTTGGAAAGTGTATTCTTTTATTCCTCTGCGAACCTACGGTTTGTGCGCACCTAATTTAAAACAGAATCTTTACTTACAGACAGTGCATTGTAGGTTTCAAATACCTGACATGTTTAGGCGTCTACTTCCGCCTGCGTCAGAGTGTCAGAGTGGACACTCTGACGAAGGCGGAAGTAGACGCCGAAAAATGTCAGGTATTTCAAACACCTACAATACACACACTATATACACTGTCTGTAAGTAAAGATTCTGTTTTAAATTAGATATCAAGTAGACAGGATGAACTTAATACAACGATTGTGCGCACCTTTTACTGTAACTGACAATACTTTCATCGTTACAAGTCGTCCCGTGCACCATAATGTGAAAAGAAGAGTATCGTTTAAACTCCATGATTCAATCTGGGGAACTGAGGTTCCAGAACAATTCAAACACCATAGCACGGGTAGTAAGGTAATGTTAGCTCTTTTTCCTCAAATTGGAGTGGCTAAAAACATGCTATGAAATGAAACAATTGATTACAGATTTCAAATGTTTGTAAATGCCAGCTTGAAAGTGGATGAAATGCAGAACACCGAAATTGCAGCAATTAGACAAATGGTGCTGCAAAATAGAATGGTTTTGGACCTTTTGACAGCCCCACTAGGGGGCGTCTGTGCTATGGTGGGTGACATTTTATGTACATACATACCCGAAGAAGCGAATTCCATAAACATGACTAATGCTTTGTCTGTTATCAGGGATCTCAGATTCTATGGCCAAATGTCGACAGCCTGATCACCCTGTGGAGCTTTGAAATGCTCACACATTGCAAATGGAGAGCACACACACACAGCAGTAAAGTTATGACAGAGGTTTTTCGCCTTCTCCATGGTATAGAATGGTTCCCTGTGCCGTTAGTTATGAGGTGCATGCATGAAAACCGTTTTGGAAATGTATGTACTGATGTTTAAATGTGCAACAGGGGGGAATGATAGAGTGTTTTATACACATCCGTAAACATCCTGTTATATTATGTTTATCCATCCATCCATCCATCTTCTGCCGCTTATCCGGGGTCGGGTCGCGGGGGCAGCAGCTTCAGTAGGGAAGCCCAGACTTCCCTCTCCCCAGCCACTTCTTCCAGCTCGTTCTGGCGGATCCCGAGGCGTTCCCATGCCAGCTGGGAGACATAGTCTCTCCAGCGTGTTCTGGGTCGTCCCCGGGGTCTCCTGCCAGTGGGGCATGCCCGGAACACCTCACGAGGGAGACGTCCCGGGGGCATCCTAATCATTTCCCCGAGCCACCTCATCTGACTCCTCTCGATGTGGAGGAGAAGCGGCTCGACTTTGAGCCCCTCCCGGATGACCGAGCTTCTCACCTTATCTCTAAGGGAGAGCCCGGACACCCGACGGAGAAAGCTCATTTCAGCCGCTTGCATCCGGGATCTCGTTCTTTCGGACACAACCCATAGCTCGTGACCATAGATGAGGGTTGGGACGTAGATCGACCGGTAGATTGAGAGCTTTGCTTTTTGGCTCAGCTCCTTCTTCACCTCGACAGATCGGTACAAAGTCCGCATCACGGCAGACGCCGCACCGATCCGCCTGTCGACCTCTCGATCCCTTTCACCCTCACTCGTGAACAAGACACCCAGATACTTAAACTCCTCCACTTGAGGCAAAATCTCCTCCCCGACCCGGAGAGGGCACTCCACCCTTTTCTGACTGAGAACCATTGTCTCAGATTTGGAGGTGCTGATTCTCATCCCAGCCGCTTCACATTCGGCTGCGAAACGCTCCAGCGAGAGTTGGAGAGCTCCACTTGAAGGCCCCAACAGAATCAGAATCAGAATCAGAATCATCTTTATTGCCAAGTATGTAGAACACACAAGGAATTTGTTTCCGGTAGAACACGCTGCACTAGTATCGTTGTCAAAAAAAAAAAAAAAAAGCTGCTAAGTGGCACTATACAGTTCCATTTTGGCTACTGTTGAAAGAGTTCAAAGAGTTAATGGCTTGGGGGAAGAAGCTGTTTAAATGTCTGCTGGATTTGGTGCGCATGGATCGGTAGCGCCTGCCTGAGGGGAGTAGCTGGAAAAGGTGGTGGGCAGGGTGCGGAGGGTCCAGTAGGATTTTCCGCGCCCTAGTTTGGATTCTTGCAGTGTGCAAGTCCTCGAGAGTGGGTAGGGCGGTGCCAATGATTTTTTCCGCCGTCCTAACTGTCCGTTGAAGTCGGATTTTGTCCATTTTTGTGGCGGCCCCGAACCAAACGGTGATGGAAGAACACAGGATGGATTCGATGACAGCCGTGTAGAAATGTTGCAGCACCTCCTGTGGCAGGCCATGCTTCTTTAGCAGCCTCAGGAAGTACATTCTCTGTTGGGCCTTTTTCAGGATAGAGTTGGTGTTGACCTCCCACTTCATGTCCTGGGAGACTGTGATTCCCAGGAACTTGAAGGTCTCAACGGTTGACACCAGGCAGTTGGATAGTGTGAGGGGTAGCTGTGGTGATGGATGTTTCCTGAAGTCCACCATCATCTCTACTGTCTTGAGCGTGTTCAGCTCCAGGTTGTGACGGCTGCACCAGAGCTCCAGCTGCTCCACTTGTTGTCGGTACGCAGACTCGTCGCCGTCTTTGATGAGACCGATGACCGTGGTGTCGTCTGCGAACTTTATGAATTTGACAGCTGGGTGCGTTGAGGTGCAGTCGTTCGTGTAGAGAGAGAAGAGCAATGGAGAGAGGACGCATCCCTGCGGGGCTCCAGTGCTCGTGGTTCGTGTTGTGGATGATATATTTCCCAGGCTGACCTGTTGTGTCCGTCCTGTCAGGAAGCTGAGGGTCCACTGGCAGATCGTGGGGGACACACCAAGCTGGAGAAGTTTGGGGATGAGGAGTTCTGGGATGATGGTATTGAACGCAGAGCTGTAGTCCACAAACAGGATCCTTGCGTAGGTTCCTGTGTTGTCAAGGTGGTCGAGGATGTGATGCAGTCCAATGTTGACTGCATCCTCCACAGACCTGTTTGCCCGGTAGGCAAACTGAAGAGGATCTAGCCGAGGTCCGGTGATGTTCTTTAGGTGGTTCAGCACGAGGCGTTCAAAGGACTTCATGACCACAGACGTCAGAGCGACAGGTCTATAGTCGTTCAATCCCGAGGGTGCTGGTTTCTTTGGAACTGGGACGATAGTAGACTGTTTGAAGCAGGTTGGGACTTCACACTGCACCAGGGATCTGTTGAAGATTTGTGTGAAGACCGGAGCCAGCTGGTCAGCGCAGACTCTCAGGCAGGAGAGGGACACTCTGTCAGGTCCTGCAGCTTTCTTGATCTTCTGCTGCTTGAAGACCCGTCTAACGTCCAGTTCGTGGATCTGTAGGGCAGAGGGCGGAGATACGGTAGTTTCTGGTAATGGTGGGCAGACCAGGGAAATGGGGGTGTCCTTTTCAAATCGGCAAAAGTATGTATTTAACTCATCATCCATACCATTGTTGTACACTGCTTGGGGGGAAGGTAAACGATAATTTGTTATTGCTTTCAAGCCATTCCACACCGATGCAGAGTCGTTAGCGGAGAACTGTTTGTTAAGCCTCTCCGCATAACGTTTCTTTGCGATGTTAATTTCCTTCGTCAGTCTGTTTCGGGCGAGTTTGTAAACTGCTCGATCGCCGCTTTTAAATGCGGATTCTTTCTCTTTCCTAAGCTGCCTGAGTTTGGGAGTGAACCATGGCTTGTTGTTGTTGAATGAGCGGAAGGACTTTGTTGGTACACACATGTCCTCACAGAAACTGATGTATGATGTTACAGTGTCTGTGTATTCATCCAATGTGCCCGTTGAAGTTTCAAAGACGCTCCAATCAGTGCAGTCTAAGCATTCTTGTAGCGATAACTTTGCTTCATCTGTCCATGTTTTAACTGTCTTGACTACCGGTTTTACACATTTGAGTTTCTGTTTGTATGTGGGAATTAAGTGGATTAAATAGTGGTCAGAAAGACCCAATGCTGCATGCGCAACAGACCGGTATGCGCATTTGAGTGCTGTGTAACAATGATCTAGAATGCTTTCTCCTCTGGTAAAACAGTCAATATGCTGCTTATATTTGGGATGTTCACGGTTTAAACGTGTTTGATTAAAATCGCCCAAAATGATCAGGGGTGATTCTGGATATTTCAGTTCGAGATGGTTTACATGGTCCGCTAGCGTTTGTATACACGCGTATTAGCTTGTGGCGCGATGTACACGGCAACGAGAATAAAGGAAGCGAACTCACGTGGCGAGTAGAATGGCTTGCAGTTGAGAGACAGCAATTCCAAACCAGGGCTGCAGTGTGCGTCGAGTATCCTGACATCGGTGCACCATTCTTCGTTGATGTAGAAGCATAGTCCACCGCCTTTGGATTTCCCCGATTGCTCCGTATCACGGTCGGCCCGAAGGAGACGGAATCCTGTCAGGTGTAGCGCGGAGTCCGGGTGGCGGTCACTAAGCCAAGTCTCAGTGAAGCACAGCGCAGCAGAGCGGGCAAACGTTTTATTGGTCTTTGTGAGAAGCAGAAGTTCGTCCATCTTGTTTCGTAGTGAGCGTAGATTAGCGAGGTGGATCGATGGGAGCGGCGTTCGAAATCCACGCTGCCGTAGCTTGACGAGCACGCCGGCTCGCTTCCCCCTCCTACGGCGGCGTCTCAAAGCTCCGTACAGAGCTGCTACGCCGCTCGCGAGCAGCCCCGAAAAACCTTGTAGATTTTGGTGTGTCTGTGAAAATAGTCCAAGAGTGGATTCCCCAATGCTCAGTAACTCTTCCCTCGTGTAACTGAGTCGCGTAGGGTCGCAAAAAACAAATGAAAATGACAAAACCAGGAACAATACTAGGGAGCGTGTGACCGAGGCTGCCATCCGCGGCGCCATCTTGCTCAATCATCAGTACAACATCATCTGCAAAAAGCAGAGATGCTATACTGAGGCTACCAAAACGGAAACCTTCAACGCTTCGGCTGCACCTAGAAATTCTGTCCATAAAGGTTATGAACAGAATCGGTGACAAAGGGAAGCCTTGGCGGAGCCCAACCCTCACTGGAAACGATTCCGACTTACTGCCGGCAATGCGAACCAGACTCTGACATCGGTCATATAGGGACCGAACGGCCCGTATCAGCCGCTCCTGTACCCCATACTCCCGAAGTACCCTCCACAGAACTCCACGAGGGACACGGTCAAACGCTTTCTCCAAGTCCACAAAACACAATTAGAGTGGTTGGGCGAATTCCCATGCGCCCTCGAGGACCCTGCTTAGGGTGTAGAGCTGGTCCACTGTTCCGCGGCCGGGACGAAAACCACACTGTTCCTCCTCAATCTGAGGCTCGACTTTCCGACGGACCCGCCCCTCTAGGACCCCTGAATAGACCTTTCCAGGGAGGCTGAGGAGTGTGATCCCTCTGTAGTTGGAACACACCCTCCGGTCCCCCTTTTTAAAAAGGGGGACCACCACCCCGGTCTGCCAATCCAGAGGCACTCTCCCCGATGACCACGCAATGTTGCAGAGGCGTGTCAGCCAGGACAGCCCCACAACATCCAGAGCCTTTAGGAACTCCGGTCGGATCTCATTCACCCCCGGGGCCTTGCCACCGAGGAGCTTTTTAACCACCTCGGTGACTTCAGTCACAAGGATCGGAGGGCCCACCTCGGAGTCCCCAGACACTGCTTCCTCCAAGGAAGGCGTGTTGGTGGAGTTGAGGAGGTCTTCGAAGTACTCTGCCCACCGGTTCACGACGTCTCGAGTCGAAGTCAGCACCGCCCCACTCTCACTGTACACAGTGTTAGTGGTGCACTGCTTTCCCCTCCTGAGACGCCGGATGGTGGACCAGAATTTCCTCGAAGCGGTCCGGAAGTCGGCTTCCATAGCCTCACCGAACTCTTCCCATGCCCGTATTTTTGCCTCGGCGACCACCGAGGCTGCATTCCGCTTGGCTAGTCGATACGTGTCAGCTGTCTCAGGACTCCTTCTTCAGCTTTACGGCATCCCTTACTACTGGTGTCCACCAGCGCGTACGGGGATTGCCTCCACGACAGGCACCAACCACCTTACGGCCGCAACTCTGATTTGCCGCCTCAGCAAGGGAGGTACGGAACATGGTCCATTCGGACTCAATGTCCCCCACCTCCTCCGGGACATGTGTATAGTTCTGCCGGAGGTGGGGGTTGAAACTCCTTCTGACAGGGGATTCTGCCAGACGTTCCCAACAAACCCTCACAACACGTTTGGGTCTTCCAGGTCGGACTGGCATCTTCCCCCACCAACGGAGCCTACTCACCACCAGGTGGTGATCAGTTGACAGCTCCGCCCCTCTCTTCACTCCAGTGTCCAAAACATGAGGCCGCAAATCCGATGATACAACTATAAAGTCAATCATCGAACTGCGACCAAGGGTGTCCTGGTGCCATGTGCACATGTGGATACCCTTATGTTTGAATAAAGTGTTTGTTATAGACAATCCGTGTTGAGCACAGAAGTCTAATAACAAGACACCACTCCTGTTCTGATCGGGGGGGCCATTCCTCCCAATCACGCCCTTCCAGGTCCCACTGTCATTGCCCACATGAGCATTGAAATCGCCCAGCAGAACAAGGGAGTCCCCAGGGGGAGCGCTCTCCAGCACACCCCCTAAGGCAGGGGTGGGCAAACTTTTTGACTCGCGGGCCGCATTGGGTTCTAAAATTTGACAGAGGGGCCGGCCGGGCCAGGAGCATTTGGAGGAAGTGTTTCGGCCGGAAATACTAAACCTAAAGCATTAAATGTGGTGTGTGCAACCCTCATAGCACAGTAAGAACACTACAACTCAATGTATAACTGTCTTTCAAATGTGAATAATAGCACGTATCTGTTAATACATTTGTCTCAAGGATACATAATACAAGATATTGCATTTACATACTATTTCGCAGATATTAGGAGGAGGAAATGGAAATAGATTAAAATAACTTACGCACTGTGATTTAAAAAGATTGTGTCTGTTTTTAATACGTTTCAATCAAAAGTGCAAAGTTAAAGAAATAAACGTTTCTTGAAAAATTATATTAACTTTCAACATTCAAAACGTATTATTACACAACGAAATACTCAAGCAGCTTGAGTAAATAAACACATAAACACACAAATAAACACAGCAGTTGAGTAAACACAGCAGGAAAATTCGGTGGGAACAGTGTTGTTGATCTCCCTGTTTTGTCAGTGCATCAAAGTCTGGAGTAAGTTTTGTTGTCGCGATTCTCAGGATAGATCCGAGGTGTTGGTCAGTTATCCTGGATCTGTGACGGGATTTGTTCATGTTCATAACACTGAATGTCTGCTCACATACATAAGTCGAGCCAAACAAGGCCAGCATCTTCTGTGCCGTCCTCCGTAGGTTTGGGAAGGTAGCTTCGTTCAGTGAAGCATAAAAGTCATTAATTTTAAGAGTGTTGAACTTTTCCTTCAAGGTGGCGTCAGACTGAAGATCAATCAGTTCCAATTGCACCTCATGTGGTCCTGTTTCAGGGTCTTGTGAGAAGGGACAAGACACGAGATTGTCACGTTGCGGCTCGTCGAGTGACGCGATTCAAACGCGACGAGGCTTGAGCTAACGTGGACGTAGCATAGCCATGCGCCGTCGCGTGAACGTGCGAGAGGGATCGCACTCACGCCCACGACGATCCGTGCCGCGTCTTCGTCCACCCCAGGCCGAGTCCCGTTCCCATCAGTCCGCCGCCCGTCGTATGCTGGAGAGGCAGCGGTTGCCCTCTCCACCGACCGTTCCCTGGCGAGTGGACCTTTTGGGAGACTGTTGGGACTTCTGGAAGCAGCCCCTTGAAGGGGGGGTACTGTCATGATCTGGTTGGCGACCAACGGGGGGCGCTGTCGGCCCCGCCTACACCTGCACAGGTGCTGGTCGTCCCGATCAGATTGGCGACCAGTGGGTAGCGACGTCAGCCCTGCCGGCAGCCTCGCAGGTGCTGGTCGTTATAATCAATAACACTTAAAAGGACATCTGGCACGATCATCCGGGGCCGATTCATTGTTTGTTTGCTGCTTGGTCGCAGCATGCATTGCGTACGTGTTTGTTTAACCTTGGCGGACTTTTACACTTGGTTTTCTGTTGCTACTTTGTATTTTTTCCATTCAGATCATTTTGATGTTTTACATTTTGTTCCTGCTCACTTTATTTTAATACAATTTGTCAAACAACCTCCTGCTCACTCCTGCCTGCTTTTTGGGATCCGCACCCGCCATCACCACCTCGCAAAAACCGTGACAGAGATGAAGTGACTTTTCAATGTTTTCAAAATCAGAGAATCGGCGACTGAATTCTGTGTGCAGGTCATCCAGTGATTTGCTGTAGTTCTTTGCATATCGTGTCGCCTCTTTCTGAGTGTCAAGTGTAGCGAAATGAGTGAAAGATGCGTTCGCAACTTGTCTGGAGAATAAAAGGATCTTAGATTTGAACGCAGTAACATGTTTGTACATGTCGTGCACAAATTGATCTTTCCCCTGCAGTTTCACATTCAGCTCATTCAAATGTGAAAATACGTCCACAGCAAACGCAAAATCACAAAGCCACTTCTGGTCTCGTAGCTCAGGAAATTCGTCAGATTTCTCTTTGAACTCCAAAAATGCGCTGATCTCTTCTTTCAGGTCCCAAATGCGTTGAAACACTTTGCCCAAACTTAACCACCGGACACGAGAGTGGTAAAGTAGGTCCTGATGATCCGCATCAATTTCCTCCAGGAACGTAATGAACTGACGATGCCGGAGTCCCCTTGCACGTATAAAGTTCACAAGTTTTACGACCGGATTCACAACATGGTTAAGCTGCAATACAGACTTGCAAAGTGATTCCTGACTCTACAGTGAAGAAAAATAACATCCTGTTCAGGATTTTCCTCTTTTACTTTATCCTGGATTCTTTTCATTAGCCCAACGTTTTTTCCTGTTAAATTTGGTGATCCATCTGTCGTGACGTTGGCAAGTTTTCTCCAAGGTAATTTATGTTTTTCGATGACAGCAGACACCTTGTCGTACAAATCCTCCCCCCTCGTTGTTCCATTCAAAGACTCCATGGTCAAAAACTCCTCCGTTATCTCAAATCTGTCATTTATTCCTCGGATAAAAATTAGGAGCTGCGCTGTGTCTTTGAAATCATTACTTTCATCCATTGCGAGGGAATATAACTGAAATAACTCTGTTTTTTTGTTTAGCTGGTTCGCTATATCATCGTCAATTAGTTCCACACGGCGAGTCACAGTCCAACGTGATAAACTGATTTTTTCAAACTTGCCTTGACTTTCCGGACACAGGACACCTGCAGTCTCCACCATACAATCTTTCAAAAACTCGCCTTCGGAGAAAGGCTTGCTAGCTGCTGCTAATTTGAATGCCAGCAAAAAGCTTGCCTTGGTAGTTGACTCCTGGAGCGCAGTTTGTCGGTGAAAAAAAATTTGCTGGGAGAGTAAATTGGTTGTCATCCTCTCAGCCGTAGCTGCCCGTTCTTGCGCCGACAGCTTGCTGGCATAATTGGCGTGCTTAGTAGCAAAGTGGCGTCTAATATTGTACTCCTTAAAAACCGCGACACTTTCTTGGCATATCAAGCACACAGCCTTTGATCGGACTTCTTTGAAAAAATATTTTGTTGTCCATTCTGTTTTAAACACTCGGCACCCACTGTCAACTTTTCTTTTCTTTGATAAACTCATGTTTTCTCGAGGGGCGAAAGCTTTACGTAAACTGAAGAGAGTGCTCGTCTCGGAGTCTCGGAAAGGCAGAGCGGCAAAGTAGAAGGGGAAAGAAAAAGCGCACCATCTGCTGGGAAAACGTGGGCATTACAGGGGAAAGTAAATGAACAAGGCATTACAGGCATTAAAGGGGAAAGCGCATGAACAACGTTCGCCGGTATATTTTGATATGATACTGAAAGATGATCGGCGGGCCGGATTAAAAAGCCAAACGGACCGGATATGGCCCGCGGGCCGTAGTTTGCCCATGTATGCCCTAAGGTCTCCAAAAAGGATGGGTACACTGAACTGCTGTTTGGTGCATATGCACAGACAACAGTCAGAACCCGTCCACCCACCTGAAGGCGGAGGGAAGCAACCCTTTCGTCTACTGGGGTGAATCCCAATGTACAGGCGGCGAGTCGGGGGGCAATAAGTATGCCGACACCTGCTCTACGCCTCTCACCGTGGGCAACTCCAGAGTGGAAGAGAGTCCAACCCCTCTCGAGAGGGCTGGTCGGAAAATCCGTCGTCTCGCGCCTGGCCCGTACCTTGAGCTTTAATTCAGTACGTGAGTTGCTTCGCGCGAGAATTGTCTAGCCACGATCGCGTCTGTTTGTATGCACCGCATCGTATGCTGTTTTGCACCCTCGTGTGCCTTTTATTTTGTTAGTTAGTTTGGTTGGGTGGATTTCCGCCGCCCGCCCACTCGCCTTGCTGCTTTTGTCACTTTTGTTTTCCAAACCTTTTACCGGGTCCATGTCATCTTGGACCCGCGCTTTCTGTTAATAAATCTTCTGCCTGCACCAACGCCTCTGTCACCTGCTTGGCGATCCACTACCACTCCCTACGTTCCCACTCGTCAGCTGCCACTGTCGTCGCCGGAACGTGACATCTTGAGGTCCATAGACAGGTGTACCAAACAAAACTCAAAGAAGACACAAGTAGGAAACATTGGGGAGAACTTGCAAATGTTACACTTTGCGAAATTGTCCTTTTTCAACCGGTGAAGAGAAGGGGAAGTTTCTAAGATACCACTTACTGCGTTTGCTTTGAGAGATACATCGTCGACACATCCGGATGTGGAGCTGACTTTGTCTGACCTTGAGCGGAAACTGTGTCAGCACATCCAAAGAATTGAAATACAAGGTAAACGAGGGCGAAAGGTTCCCATTCTCCTGACAACTGAAGTGCAGACATCCATGACGTTACTTGCCAATACCCGTCATGAATGTGGGATACTGGATGAAAACGCATTCTTTTTTGCAAGACCACAAGACCCCAGTCACTTCAGAGGATCTGATGTAATTCGTCAGATAGCCCTAAACTGCGGGGTAAAAAATATGGAAGCATTGTCTTCCACAAAATTGAGAAAGCACATAGTCACAATGTCCAATGTTCTCAATTTAAAAGACAATGAAATGGACGATCTGGCAGACTTCCTCGGCCATGATATCAGAGTGCACCATCAATTTTATCGGCTTCCGGAGGGGACATTGCAGCTTGCAAAAATTAGCAAGGTACTCATCGCTATGGAAAACGGAAGTTTGTCCCAGTTTCAGGGCAAGAATTTGGATGAAATTGAGCAATTTGTATTTATTTTATTAGCACAATGTCTTGAATGTTTGAAATTTCAGGTTGATGTATTTTTTTATTATTAAAATATTTAATTATTAAAAAGATCGGAGGCTGCCATTGAAATTGGTACGTGAGCAGTGTTAATTTACTTGATTCTCTTCAATCTATTTTATAATTGTCATGTTATTTGTATTCAGATTTTTTGTTATTTTGACTTCAAGTCGGCGCCGCGAGAGTGGCTGCCTTTCCAGCAGCTTCTGTATTTTGCTTTTCTACTTTCATTTTGTCACGGTTTTGCGAGGTGGTGATGGCGGCTTCGGATCCCAAAAAGTAGGCAGGAGGGAGCAGGAGGTTGTTTGACAAATTGTATTAAAATAAAGTCAGCAGGAACAAAATGTAAAACATCAAAATGATCTGAATGGAAAAAATACAAAGTAGCAACAGAAAACCAAGTGTAAAAGTCCGCCAAGGTTAAACAAACACGTACACGATGCATGCTGCAACCAAGCAGCAAACAAACAAAGAATCGGCACCGGATGATCGTGCCAGGTGTTCTTTTAAGTGTCATTGATTATAACGACCAGCACCTGCGAGGCTGCAGGCAGGGCTGACGTCGCTACCCGCTGGTCGCCAATCTGATCGGGACGACCAGCACCTGTGAGGTGTAGGCGGGGGCGACAGCGCCCCCCGTTGGTCGTCAACCAGATCATGACAGTACCCCCCCTTCAAGGGGCTGCTTCCAGAAGTCCCAACAGTCTCCCAAAAGGTCCACTCGCCAGGGAACGGTCGGTGGAGAGGGCAACCGCTGCCTCTCCAGCATACGACGGGCGGCGGCCTGATGGGAACGGGACTCGGCCTGGGGTGGACGAAGACGCGGCACGGATCGTCGTGGGCGTGAGTGCGATCCCTCTCGCACGTTCACGCGACGGCGCATGGCTCTGCGTGGACGTCGAACTGCCAGGCAAAGAATGGCACCCCGTACGGCCGTATGGGAACAGGTCTCGGCCGGACGCCGACGTGGGCGTGAACTGCCCGGCTCCGGGGGAACGAGACCAGTTTAGAGCCGCTCCGGGATCCAGCGGTGAGTGGGGTCTCGGACTGACGTTGATGCGGACGTTGCACGGCTCGTCGTGGATGAGACTCAATTCGTCATGCACGACGACAGCGTGGCTGGACGTGGGCGTGCAATGCCAGTCACCCAGGGTCAGTATGCAGATGATTGTGCTCTGCTGGCCCACAGCCCAGCTGCCATGCAAAATGCCCTTGATACCATGTCCTCCGTCTACCGATCACTCGGTCTCGTGATCAATGTAACCAAAACGGAGGTCATGGCAAAAGAGAGTTCTCCAACCCCAGCGTTCACCCTCAGTGGCACACCCCTCAAGGTTGTCCAACAATTCAGCTACCTCGGCAGCATTCTAACACCCTCCTGTCTAATTGATGATGACGTCCAGGCCCGCATCCATCAAGCCTCCAAAGCTTTTGGCAGATTGCGTACTCGTGTGTTCGAAAACAACCACTTAAGAACTCCAACAAAAGTCGCAGTCTACCAAGCAGTGTGTGTGTCCACGCTGCTATATGGCGCAGAAGCCTGGACCGTCTATCGACGCCATGTGAGACGCCTTGATGCATTCCACATCAGGTGCCTCCAACGAATCCTTGGCATCACCTGGCAGGATCGTGTTCCACACACCGACATCCTTCAACGCACTGCCTCCACCAGTATCGAGGCCATACTGGCAAAGAGGCAACTTCGGTGGGTTGGACATGTCATCCGGATGCCTAGCTGCCGCTTGCCTCGACAGGTGCTTTATGGACAACTCTTGTCAGCGAAGAGGAACCCTGGTGGTCCTAAGCTGCGATACAAAGACCAGCTTAAACAGACTCTAAAGAACTGCAACATCAAGCCCAGCGATCTGGAGTCTGCTGCAGCGAACAGGCCACTGTGGCGCTCCTTATGCCACAAAGGGGTGACACAACTTGAAGACAAGCGCACCCAGAGGAGGATCGTGCGGCACGAGCAAAGACACCTTTGTGCTGCTTCAGTACCGCCTCGCCAGCCCGGTCCTGGCCTCACATGTCCTGAATGTGGCAGAATTTGTGGCTCCAGAATCGGGCTTCATAGTCACCTACAGTGGCATCGCCGCCAGCGCCAATAACCACTGTCCAATACCCCACAAAGCAATGGAAGCGACGTCATCCTCGACTTCGATGGACTGCCAAGAGAGAGAGTGTGTGTGTGTGTGTGTGTGTGTGTGTGTGTGTGTGTGTGTGTGTGTGTGTGTGTGTGTGTGTGTGTGTGTGTGTGTGTGTGTGTGTGTGTGTGTGTGTGTGTGTGTGTGTGTGTGTGTGAGTGTGTGTGCGCGTGTGCATGGAAGATAAGTATTGTTCTTGCTTCTTATTGGAAAGCTTTGAAAATTGAAGAGGTTGTAGTCTGTGGACCCATTAAAGGAAGTTTCATTCATTTTTGATCTGACTGACACAAGAATTAGTGGTACTACTGTAATTATAGTTTTTTATTGGTTCTTCACCTATAAGCATTGAAAAAATATTATATTACATATAATATTGCATAGGGTGAGGAATTGTCCCAGTGCAAATTCTTCATCACTACATTCCTGTCATTCCAACAATTGCTGACACAAAGCAATAGATTCTGTTTTATTCAGCTCTCACACAGGAATGATTGCCTTGTTAACCAAGGGTCAGGTATGGAACTCCTCCTCATTTCTCTAGTTTCTTTGAAAATGTCCCTTTAACTACTCTGTATTACAGAAGCAATGCCTGTGAATAGGTGGAGTCATTGTTTCGTGAGGATGTAACTCCTAGTTGACGTCTGAGTCTTCAATTAATTGTCGTTAGCTGGGAAGAGGGTGGTTTGGCCTTACAAACAAACGTTCTTGGCGTAAGGCTTCAACATCGGAAAGAAGGAAAATGGTGATGGCAGAGGTGTGCCGCTAAGAGGAAGCTGAAAGAACTGCACAGGCTGTCTCTCTTGCCAAGCAGGGACAATGGATGAGGGGGGAAGGCCTGGAGAAGAGAAAGCTCAGCTGGAGGGATCTCTGGGAAATGGAGGCAAGCAACATCAGCTTCATCATCAGAGCTATCAATGATGTGCTCCCATCTCCAAAAAACCTCCACCAATGGTATGGCGAAGATCCAACCTGTGACCTCTGTCGAATTCCAGGAACTCTCAAACACATCCTGACCGGTTGTAAGACCAGCCTCACACAAGGCCGCTACACCTGGAGGCACATCCAGGTCCTGAAGAGTTTGGCAGTTGTCCTTGAGAGCATGAGGAATACCATCAAATCCTTGTCAATGCGAGCCACCACGTCCAGCACAGCACCATTGACTGTCATCCGAGAGGGACAGAAAAAGCCCAACCATCCTACTGCCAAACCAGAAGTTGGACAGTGGGAGATGCGGGTTGACATTGGCCAGCAATTGGTTTTGCCAGCGGAGATTTCAGCCACCACCCTCAGACCAGACTTGGTGCTCTGGTTCCCTTCACTGAAGGCTGTCTACATCGCAGAACTCACAGTCCCGTGGGAAAACTCAGTTGAAGAGGCCTATGAGTGCAAGAAGCTGCGCTACACAGAACTCGCAGTGGAGGCGCAACAGCGGGGATGGAAAACCAAAGTATATCCAATTGAAGTTGGATGCAGAGGGTTTGTGGCTTCCTCCACCATCAGGCTGCTAAAAGACCTGGGTATCCATGGACAGGCTCTGCGGCACACAGTTAAGTCACTCTCTGAAGCGGCAGAAAGAAGCAGCCACTGGCTCTGGATGAAGAGGAAGGACCCTTGTTGGGCTCATAGGTCAGCAACCTAAGACCCCCCCCCCTACCAGCTTCTGAACATCTGATTGGGCATGGGACACAAGCGCAGGCGTGATCAACCTGTCGCTGGCCACCATCGATGAGGGTGTCTAGTGATTAAAAGGCCGAAACACCCAATGATTCTTTGGCACACTACTGACGATGTGTCCCAAATTCAAAACCTGCCATCCATGAGGCACAGCTCCCAAACCACTCTCAACATCAAGGCTAATCTCATGTGAGGACCATCCATTGCCACAAATGGACAGAATAACATCACCTTCAGTGTTTCATGATTCTTCTTCTTGATTTCAAAATAACACAATATGAAAAATAAAGCGGATGACGGAGTTTTCCCTGGGGGCTTTTTAACCATATGTGTGTGGCTATAAATGTGTGTGGCGGGAAAACCATGCAAACTCTACATGCAGAATAGAACAGTGCACTGTAAAGTTGATGTGTGAACCAGTTGACCACCGTGATTGATGACAAGGAGTAATTACAACCGTCTCTGCATTTCAACAGTAAAGTGCTTTGTTGGGACCATTTGACCTTTTTATAAAGACAGCAATATGCCCTAATTATTTCAAGTCAATACCCACCCATTGGTCATTCCAGGCCAGACATGGATTGCATTGTAAATAAGATGCTTTATCCCATGCCCATCACTATCAAAACAGCCATTAGCATTTCCGTTGTACATAATCACTGCCTTTAAGAACACAAGAGTGAAGGTCCTCTCGGTCAGTTTCCCATACATTGTTATAAAGTGGTTTAGGCACGCCCTCGCGTCATTCAGGAAAACGCCATACCATGTGTTTGTCAGTGAGTGCACAAGCAGCTCATACATCTACAAAATCCCAAACTGCCAAAATAAAATGTTTTGTTGACACACAAACGCATCGAGAATTGTTGGTACAGTTATTTACACATTCTCACTGTCTCACTGGATTCAACGACCTCCAATGAATGGCATGAATCGCAATATTTCCTGGGAACATGATGTGAGCACACAACTACATATAGAATCCAGAAAGAAAAACAATTAAGTCATCAGGATTAGTTCTGTGGGTGCGCCCCATTGATGATTTGAAGAAGGAAATTCAGAATCAGAAAGCCTTTAATTGTCCCACAATGGGGACATTTGCAGTCCACAGCAGCAATTTGAGAGGTGTTTGGGGGGGGAGATAAAAACAAGATATTCTAAGCATAATAAAAAATGTCAGAAGACTGAGGTGTATCCTGTAACAAGAATGCAAGAATGTTTCATAAAATTGCTCTCCAGATAGAAAAACATAGTTATCTAAAATATTGAGAATAAAAGTCCATGTGGAGTTCCACACGATAATGACATTTAAAATATTTGTGGATATATTTTATTCATATATTTCTAAAATATAACGGGTCAGAGATTTATCAACACCCCGAAGCTCTAGTCCAGGGGTCGGGAGCCTCTTTGACTGAGAGAACCACAAAAGTAAAATACAGTAAAGTCCCATTATATCGATATTCAAGGGAGTCCGAAAAAATATCGATATAACCGGGACTATCGATACATCCGATCCTGCGCCGAACTGCATTAAACAAAAGCCGCCAAAAGAGGGCAGCCAAGTGCCATATAAGAAACGGAGCTGGCCATTAGCTCCCTTTTTTTTGGGTGAGAGATGTTCCCCCAATGTTGCCTCAAAATGGCACATATAATTCTTTAATGATTGTAAACATGTATGCTTTAATCTTCAGAACTACAGTGTATTTGAAACATATTCATAACTGGATGTGTAACAAGAAAGCATATTATCCGAATCTGAAGCCATTGTTTGGATTCACAAGCAATGCAAGACGTCTTGGCGTGAAGTCATTTTTATTTGCATTTGAATAAAAAGTGACATCGGCTGTCCTTTAATACACCGTATGGAATGTTAATAATTTTCAAAATCATCGCGCTTCAGCAGACAAAACAAGAAACATTGTTGCAAAAAACGATTGCATTCATATACAGTACAGTGGGCATGTACATAACACAACAGGGAAACTGCTACGCTTACATCTTACTGTATTATGTATACAATTTAAAAAAGTCATCAATCTTCTTCTGCTTCCCATTTTTACCTTTCAACACAAACACTTCAATCTCGTCTGCTACACACGAGCTAGCGTCTGAAAATGAAAATGGCTCTGCTACACGGGTGCTGGGCACGTAATCAAGTCACCTGACCAAGTCGACCAATGGCGCGACTGATGGCGTGACACGTAACCAAGACACGTGACCAAGTTGACCAATGGCGCGACCGATGGCGTGTCACGTGACAAAGTCACACGGCCAAGTCGACCAATAGCGCGACCGATGGCGGCTCATGTGACCAAGTCGACCAATGGCGCGACCGATGGCGGCTCACGTAACAAGACACGTGACCAAGTTGACCAATGGCGCGACGGATATATCGATATAAACAAAAAAAATGGCCGGCGGGGGATGAAAAGGAGCACCCTAATAACCGGATTATCGTAATAACCGGGTATCGTACTAAACGGTACTAATTATACATAAAAAGACTAGAAATGTGCAAGGGAAATGAAAATAGTATCGTAATAAGCGGTACTATCGATATAACCGATATCGATATAACGAGACTTTACTGTATTTAGAAATGTTTTTCAGTGAGAGCCACACACATACGCACGTGCACACACACACGCAAACACGCACGCACGTGATTTCAACAAAATGTCAGAATATATTATTTAAAATAACTGTGATATACTCACCATTCATTTGAATATTTTTCCGTTCCTCGTGATTGGTAAAAAAATCCAGCCAAACGATCGGGATGAAAGTTAACTGGGCCTAAACTACTGCTAGCGAGCCTGCACACTGCTCATTAGCTTGCACGCTTGCTTTCTGCTATCTTTTGCAGAAGTATATTGATACTAATGTTGGCATGGGGCTTGCCAAAGTGCCACTGATATTCGACTGTTTCATTCATGGTATTGTTTCATTGCAAATTAGAATCAAGGAAGACCTTTTTCTCTCCACAAAGGGGGTGTTTACCTGTTTCGACATCAATGGCCATAGTTCAGTATAATCCAATCAAAATTACGCTTTCCGCTCAAACAGGAAATGAACAGCGAAAAAACGAGAATATGTATGTACTGTGTTTAGTTTTATCGGCGAGCCAGATGCAAAAGAGCCATATATGGCTCGCGAGCCATAGAATCCCGACACCTGCTCTAGTCGATACAAATTAAGATGTAGTGGATTGCATTGTATTCCCTTTAGCGTAGTGAGTCCAGAGGACAACCTCAGCCACTCTGTACCTTCCATTCTATGCCACTTATAATGCGGCATGCCCTATATATGAAGACAGGTTTAAAACAGGCCATTTATTAAATACGCCGAAGCGCCTTACGGTGTGGAAAATACATTGATTACATTCATGAGCCTGAGCTGATCTATCTGTTTCCTAGATTCTCTGAAACCAAAAATACATATTGTGGATGTCTTCACGTAAAGCACACAACTGCACATAAAGAACCGCCCCGTTCCACAACACGGGTTGCCCATGGCGCCATCTTAAAGTCAAAACAACTAAAAAACTAAATAACAAATAATTTGATACAACACAAAAGACGCAGAGAGTAATTCAATCTTCACCACTTTCTGCTCCCTATTTGTTGTATGAAGCAGTTCTAGATGAAAGAAGAGAAGTGTTATTTTCACCAGCGGATCAGGGACTTCATGGTGAAATGTGCATATCTGCTACAAGCTAAATGTTGAAAACACACACAAAGCTGTAGCTCCTGCCCTACGTAAATCCACTTCAATTCCAATCCGTAACCTTTACACATACGCATCGAGATTCTGCGCTAACGCTCTGTTCTTTGCATCGCAGGCTCCTCAAGCCATGCTTCCATCCAGCCACAGACTGTCCAACACCTCCAATCTTTCTGCTGAACAAAGAGGGGCTGTGAAAAGCCTACCCATTCAAGGTGCAAAAATGCACAATTGCCACAGAGCTGTCCAGCGGTGACAGTCAAATGCCACAGACATTCCTCCCAAATCAAAAACAGTGCTGGCATATTTCTGCTGCCAAAAAGGCACAACCGTTCAGCAGTCTCGTTCATGATGAACGTCAACACCAACACACACACATAGAAAAAAAAATCCTCGTCTCACCCCCCATGGGTGGTGTCTGTCCCCCAATTTAACTCGGGTCCTCTACCAGAGGCCAAGAAGCTTGAGGGTTCTGCGCAGTATACGTGCTGTTCCCAGCACTGCGCATTTCTGGACCGAGATATCCGATGTTGTTCCCGGGATCTGTTGCAACCACTCGTCGAGTTTTGGGGTCACTGCCCCAAGTGCTCCGACCACCACAGGCACGACTGTCACTTTTACCTTCCAGGCTCTCTCCAGCTCCTCTCTGAGCCCTTGGTATTTCTCGATTTTATCATGTTCCTTCTTTCTGATATTTACATCACTCTGGACCGCTACATCCATGACAACAGCTTTCCTTTGCCCATTATCTAGGACCACGATATCTGGTTGGTTGGCCATTACCATCTTGTCAGTCTGTATCTGGAAGTCCCACAGGATCTTTGCTCGGTCATTCTCTACTACCTTGGGAGGTGTTTCCCATTTTGACCTTGGGGTTTCCAGTCCATACTCCGAACAGAGTTTCGGTAGACTATGCCAGCCACCTGCTTATGGCGCTCCATGTAGGCTTTCCCTGCCAGCATCTTACACCCTGCAGTTATGTGTTGGATTGTCTCAGGTGCTTCCTTGCACAACCTACATCTTGGGTCTTGCGGCCGCCGCACCAGACATCCCCGACGAACTGAAGAGGAGGAAACGAGGATGTCGGGCCGGGAAAGATCGCCGCAAAAGAACGAGGAAATACCGACACGTTCTCCCGTCCGTCATCATGGGGAATGTGAGATCGCTCCCGAATAAAATGGACGAGCTGGCGGTGCTAACGCGGCACCAGAGGGAGTACCGGGAAGCCAGCTTGCTACTCGTCACGGAGACATGGCTATCGGCAATCACTCCGGACGCCCACGCAAAGTTGGAGGGCTTCCAACTCGTACGAGCGGACAAAAAGAAGGCAGCGGTAAGCAGAAAGGAGGGGGGATTGCTGTATTTGTGAATGACAAATGGTGCAACCCTGGGCACATCACGGTGAGGGAAAAACTCTGCACTCGCGACATCGAGCTGCTAGCCGTTAGCCTCTGGCCGCATTACCTGCCACTGGAATTCTCACACGTCATAGCCGTGACGCCGTACATTCCCCATGGCAAATGTCGGCGCTGCCTCCGATGCCCTCATGACTGTTGTAAACAAGCTGCAAACCCAGTCCCCCAACGCCTTGTTCCTCATCTCAGGGGACTTCAATCACGTTTCCCTGAAATCCTCCCTCCCAACATTCACACAGTATGTAACTTGTGCCACCAGAGACAATAACATATTGGACCTATTTTATTCAAACGCCAAGGATGCATACAAACCCTCCCCCTTCCCTCCTCTCGGAAGAGCAGACCACAATATGGTTTATCGCCAGCCTGTGTACAAACCCCTTGTCCAGAGGCAACCAGCTGTGACCCGTACGATCAGAAGATAGTCCACAGAATCTGAAGAAGCTCTGCGGGACTGTTTTGATTCAACCAGGTGGGAGCTCTTTACTGAGATTCATGGGGAGGACATTGACTCACTCACCAACACCATCACAGACTACATAAACTTTTGTGAACAAAACACCGTACCCACCAGGACTGTGCGGTGTTTTGCCAACAACAAACCATGGATTAATCCCGACATAAAAGTCCTCCTGAGGGAAAAGAAAAGGGCTTTTGTGTCGGGCAACAGAGAGGAACTGAAGGCCGTGCAGATCCAACTGAGGAGGAAGATCAGAGAGGGGAAGAAGGTCTACAGGATGAAAATGGAGGAGCAGCTGCAAGCCAGCAATGTCGCTGGTGTCTGGAAGGGCCTGAAAAACATCTCAGGCCACAAAAGCCCAGTGACATTGAACGAAAAAGACAAGGACTGGCCAGATGAACTCAACCGCTTTTCAATCGGTTTGACAAAACACCAGCTGCCCCCGGCCCACCGTCAACTTCACCTGTAGCTGCACCTGCACCAACTCTCACTGTGGCCTTACCCTCCCTGCCCCCTCTCACGACCAGCTTTCCGCAACCAACAACTGCCCTCCCAACCGTTGCCACACCCTCAGCCACCACTCTGCCTCCTGGTTCCTGCCTGTCTGTCACAACTGCGCAGGTGAGGAAACAACTGAGGAGGATGCAGGTGAGGAAGGCAGAAGGTCCGGATGACATCAGTTCCCGACTCCTCAAGACCTGCTCCGACCAGCTTTGTGTCATTGTCCAGCACTTGTTCAACCTGAGCCTGAAGCTGGGCAGAGTCCCACAGCTGTGGAAAATGTCATGCCTGGTCCCAGTGCCCAAGATTGCCAACCCAAAGGAGCTCAACAGCTACAGACCGGTGGCGCTGACGTCTCACCTGCTGAAGACGCTGGAGCGACTCGTCCTCGCCCACCTGCGACCGCTGGCAAGCTCATCGCTGGACCCGCTACAGTTTGTCTACCAGCCCAGCGTCGGTGTGGAGGATGCCATCATCTACCTCCTCCATACGGCGTTGCTGCACCTGGAGAATGCTGGGAGCACGGTGTGGATCGTGTTCTTCGATTTCTCCAGTGCCTTCAACACCATCCAGCCAAATCTACTGGGGGACAAGCTGCGGCATGCCGGAGTTGACCATCACCTCACATCCTGGATTACAGATTACTTCACAAACAGGCCACAGTACGTGAGGGTAAAGAACTGTGAGTCGGGCAAGCTTCTCTGCAGCACCGGAGCGCCGCAGGGAACAGTCCTGGCTCCATTCTTCTTCACCTTCTACACCTCGGACTTCAACTACAACACCCCAACCTGCGACCTTCAGAAGTTCTCTGACGACTCAGCTATTGTCGGCCTCATTACAGAGGGAAACGATAGGGAGTACAGGGGACTGACAAAGGACTTTGTGGACTGGTGCCAGCAGAATCACCTCCAGATCAACACCGGGAAAACCAAGGAGCTGGTGGTGGACTTCTGCAGGAAACAATCCTCACCTGCACCATTGAACATCCAGGGTTCGGACATTGAGAGGGTGACCTCCAAAAGTACCTGGGTGTTACTCTCAACAATAAACTGGACTGGACAACAAACACGGATGCCCTAATCAAAAAGGGACAGAGTCGCCTCTTCCTACTCAGGAAACTGAGGTCTTTTGGAGTTCAGGGGTCACTCCTAAAGGCTTTCTATGACTCTGTGGTGGCATCAGCCATCCACTATGGCATTGTCTGCATGTCAGGCAGCATCACCACCCGGGACAGAAAAAGACTGGACCGCCTTGTCTGCTCGCTGGACTCTCTGGAGGAGGTGGGCAACAGACGGACGCTAGCTAAACTAAAAGCTATGATGGACAGCCCCTCCCACCCCCTCCTGCCCATCCTGACAGCACTGGGTAGCTCCTTTAGCCAGAGACTATTACACCCGCGCTGCAAGAAGGAGAGGTACCGCCGCTCGTTCCTACCGATGCTGTCAGGCTTCACAATTCTCAATGATCACATGTGAAAAAAACGAAAAAAACTGGACACTTGTAAATATGGGTTGTTGCAATATATCAAAATGCATTTCTTGATTCTGCACTATGTACAGTTTTTTTTTATGGAACGGTTTTGCACATTTACATTTGCACAGTATACAGTTGACATTTTTATTTTGTTATGGTTAGAATATCTTGTTTTCTATCCTTTCACCCCCACCCCAACCCCATCCCTTTCCAATTGCTGCTGTGGACTGCAAATTTCCCCATTGTGGGACGAATAAAGGTATTCTGATTCTGATTCAGATTGCCTGGTGTGGTATATCCGTGCCTCTGGTGTTCAGGGCCTGCTCTTGAGCAGCCAGGATGAGTGCCTCTGTGCTGTCCTTTAGGCCGGCCCTCTCTAGCCACTGATAGGACTTCTTGAGATCAGCCACTTCAGTTATGGTTCGGTGGTACATCCCGTGTAGGGGCTTTTCCTCGCATGATTGTCCCTCTTCCAGCACCTCATCCTCTGTTCTCCATTGTCTGAGACATTCTCTGAGTACATCATCCGTTGGAGCCTTCTCTTTGATGTATTCATTGAGCTTGGATGTTTCATCCTGGACAGTGGCTCTGACACTCACTAGTCTCTGGCCTCCTTCCTTACGGCTTGTGTACAGTCTAAGGGTGCTGGGCTTGGGATGGAACCCTCCATGAATGGTGAGGAGTTTTTACCATCCGTGGTCTGAATCTCTTCCTTTGGCCACCTTATTATTCCTGCAGGGTATCTGATCACTGGCACGGCATGGCTGTTTATTGCCCGGGTCTTGTTCTTGCCATTGAGCTGGCTTCTTAGGACTTGCCTCACCCGCTGGAGGTATTTGGTCGTAGCCGCTTTCCTTGTTGCTAGTTCGAGGTTGCCATTGGCCTGTGGTATACCGAGGTACTTGTAGCTGTTTTCAGTGTATGCTATTGTTCCTTCAGGGAGTGAGACTCCTTCAGTGTGGACTACCTTGCCCCTCTTAGTCACCATCCGACTACATTTCTCCAGCCCGAATGACATCCCGATGTCACTGCTGTAGATCCTGGTTGTGTGGATCAGGGAGTCTATGTCCCTTTCACTCTTAGCATACAGCTTTATGTCATCCATGTAAAGGAGGTGCTGATTGTAGCTCCATTTCTGAGGCGGTATCCATAGCCTGTCTTGGCGATTATTTGGCAGAGGGGGTTCAGTCCTGTGCAGAACAGCAGTGGTGAGAGTGCATCACCTTGGTGTATGCCACATTTGATGGACAATTGCGTTAGTGGCTTGCCATTGGCTTCAAGTGTGGTTTTCCACATACTCATCGAGTTTGCAATGAAGGCTCTCAGCGTCCTGTTAACCTTATACAACTCCAAGCATTTAGTGATCCATGTGTGTGGCATCGAGTCATATGCTTTCTTGTAATCAATCCAGGCTGTGCGCAGGTTGGTATGTCGGGACCTGCAGTCTTGTGCAACTGTTCTGTCAACCAGCAGCTGATGTTTGTCACCTCTAGTATCTCTACCAATTACTTTCTGTGCTTTGCTCATGTATTGATCCATGTGCCCACTTTTCTTAGCCGCAATGATGCCTGACATGAGCTTCCATGTTGTGGAGAGACAGGTTATTGGCCGATAGTTGGAAGGAACTGCACTTTTTGTGGAATCCTTCGTGATCAGGATTGCTCACCCTTCGGTTATCCATCCTGGGTGAGTCCCATCCATCAGCAACTGCTTCATTTGTGCTGCTAGGCGCTTGTTGAGTGCTGTGAGTTCCTTTGCCTATATATATATATATATATATATTGAGTGCTGTGAGTTCCTTTGCCTATATATATATATATATATATATATAGGCAAAGGAACTCACAGCACTCAACAAGCGCCTAGCATATATATATATATATATATATATATATATATATATATATATATATATATATATATATATATATATATATATATATAGGCTAATCAGATGCATGGTTAACAATACAAATGGAGGTACGGCCTGCTAATGGCTTTCAAAATCCTTTCTCCACGGGGAGAACATGCAAAGTCCACACAGGAGGAGGGCCTTAGCTGGAATTGAAACATGAACCTCTGCACTGTGAGGCAGGGGTGTAAACCAGTCATCCACTTGGTCCATCCCTGCTAATAGCAGCATTTGAAAATTAATGGTGCAAAATTATAGTTTTTACGTTTTCTTTTTATATTAAATTTACCTTTTTTTTACCGTTGTAGTATAAGTAGTCGTTTCCAAGCTGTTGCTTTAGCTGGTTCTGAACCACTTTAGGGCCTTTTTGCGTGAAGTTTACATCTTCTGTTAGTAGTCCAAAAAGTCATATACTGTAGTGCATATCTCCCTCTCTCTCTATATCTATCTATCTATCTATCTATCTATCTATCTATCTATCTATCTATCTATCTATCTATCTATCTATCTATCTATCTATCTATCTATCTATCTATCTATCTATCTATCTAGTCTATCTGTCTATCTAGTCTATCTGTCTATCTAGTCTATCTGTCTGACTCTATCTCTCTCTATCTCTCTATCTCTCTCTCTCTCTCTATCTCTATCCTCTCTGTTGTGTCCGGAGGAATGAGAGGAGGAGAGTTGCTTTGTCAACGTGTTTATTGTGCCACCATCTTAGTCTACCTGCGGTCGTGACGTCACCGCTGCTTTTCGACCTGTCGCAACATTCTGTAGCAGTGTGACATATGCTACATTTACCCCCCCCCCTCCCTGAAGGAACCAAAACACTCTGTAACAAGGGAAACCGGGTAGACTGCCGGTTTCCCTGCTTAGCCGTGTGGGTTATTCTGCCACGCGATAGGCTAAGCACTGACTAGGGACATTCAAAATCGGTGATAATTGTCCAAATACCGAGGGCAAAGGCGAACGCGAGCTGGCCGAGGCTCTGGCCCCACGGGCACAGCTGGTTCACGACGGCTCTTCGAGGCGTCAGTAGTTTTTGCCTGAGAAGTCGTTCGAGGGGGTCGGTGCCGCCACTCTCCTTAGGCGGCTGGCATGCCAACGGGACCCGTCAGCCAGACAGAAGGTGGTCGGTCCGAGTTGGGCGGTAATCTGGACTGGTGCTGTCCAGAATGAGTCCAAATTGTGAGAGCAGCACGGCCGGCGAATGCGGACCCAGTCCGACACAGTAAGTGTGCGTTGCTTCGTCCGGCGCTTCTCCTTGGGCCCTCTGCTGGCTGAGGAAGAGTAGGGCAGGCCGTCTGCTTGGTTGGAGCTTTCTCCACCCCCGTTGGCCTGGGGGTGAATTGTGGCACCCGCATTGTCAGAGATGGAAAAGCCGAGTGCACAAAACAAGTCCAAGCCCAAGAGGTTGGCGCCATGACGGGATATTTGGAAGGTGAAGGGGGGGAGAGTCCTCGAGCCATAGCGCACTTTGAAGGTGGCAGTGCCCACCATACCAATCTTAGTTTGGCCATAGCCAAACAAGTTCTCAGCGTTGGCCTCGATCTGGAGATGAGGAAATAGCCGTCGAACTGTGGACACGTTCAACAGTGACCTGGAGGCTGCCGTGTCGAGCAGGAGTGGTAAGCTCACTCCATCCAGTTCCACTGTGCACCACTTGAATGGCTTGGCGCGTGAGCCCACGCAGTGGATGGTGGTTCGCCTCGGCTGGTCTGGTGAGCGGCGTGGTGGGTATGTTGACGTGGGAGCAGAGCGGCACATCCTGGCGAAGTGGTTCCTCCTTCCGCAGTGCTGGCATCTCTGTCCAATGGCTTTGCAAGTTGGCGCACGTGTGGGGTGCCAGGCAGACCCACAGTTGGCACAAGGTCTGCGTGTGTTGGCCCGTTGATGTCTGACGACATTTATCTCGGTACGGTCGTAAGTGAAGGTGGGAGCAGAGCGGCACATCCTTGCGAAATGATTCATCTTCCCGCAGCGTTGGCATCGTTGTCCGGTGGCTCTGCAAGTGGGCGCACGTGTGGGGTGTGAGGCTGACCCACAGTTGGCACAAGGCGTGCGTGCATCGGCCCCTTGACGTCTGGCCACATTTATCTCTGCACCGTCGTATGTAGAGGTGGAGTCGTAGGTGGCGGTGGCTTCTGGGAGTGGCGAGGTTGGAGCAACAATCTGTGCCAATGCGGGAGAGTGTGAAGGTGTGGGTGGGTTCACAAGCCGAGCCGTTAGTTGTGCTGCGTTCTCCAATTGGAACGCCATCTCCACAGCCTTCGATAGTGGGAGGTCGTCAGGGGACAATAGTAGTTTTTCCCGTAGCTTGGGATCAATTGTGTGCTCCGCTAGTTGATCCCTTATCATTTCCTCCTCCAAGCGGCCGAATTTACAGAGGCCCGCTAAACACCTCAAATCGGCCACGTAGTGGTGCACTGACTCGCCTGTTCGTTGCCGTCGTTGACGGAAGGCAATCCGCCGGACAATCACGCCCTGAGGTGGGGCGAAATGTCGGGCCAATAAAGTGACACAATCCCCGTATGTCTTCGCGGGTCCAAGAGAGCGAAAAATGCGCTGCCCCTCACTACCTAAACTGTGTATTAGCATAGCCGTTCGGCGTGCTTCGCTTGCCTCGTTTAGTCCGGTCGCCGTCAGATACGTCGTAAACGAGTCATACCAGCGGGACCACGGGACTGGTGGCTCACCGGGGAGCGCGAGAAACGAGGGGAGGGGAGCTGTGTAGAAGTCCATCTTCGTCGCCAATGTTGTGTCCGGAGGAATGAGAGGAGGAGAGTTGCTTTGTCAACGTGTTTATTGTGCCACCATCTTAGTCTACCTGCGGTCGTGACGTCACCGCTGCTTTTCGACCTGTCGCAACATTCTGTAGCAGTGTGACATATGCTACACTCTCTTTCTCTATCTCTAAATCTATCTCTCTATCTCTACCTCTACCCTCTCTATCTCTCTACCTCTCTCTATCTCTACCTCTAAATCTCTATCTCTATCTCTCTCTCTCTATCTCTATTTATCTCTATCTCTCTCTCTCTATCTCTATCTCTAAATCTATCTCCCTATCTCTCTCTACCTCTACCTCTACCCTCTCTATCTCTCTACCTCTCTCTATCTCTACCTCTACCCTCTCTATCTCTCTACCTCTCTCTATCTCTACCTCTACCTCTAAATCTCTCTCTGTCTCTCTATCTCTATTTATCTCTATCTCTATTTCTATCTCTCTCTTTCTCTATCTCTATCTCTCTCTCTCTATCTCTACCTACCTCTCTACCTTCCTCTCGATACCTCTATCTCTACCTCTACCCTCTCTCTCTATCTCTACCTCTACCTCTCTATCTCTAGATCTCTATCCCTAGATCTCTATCTCTCTCTCTCTCTCTCTCTCTCTCTCTCTCTCTCTCTCTCTCTCTCTCTCTCTCTCTCTCTCTCTCTCTCTCTCTCTCTCTCTCTCTATCTGTCTTTCTCTCTCTATCTATCTTTACATCTCTCTCTATAGCTCTCTCACTACTGACGATGGCACACTACAGACGATGTGTGTCATCTACGATGACGCAAATTCACAACCTCCCATCCCTGAGGCTCAGCTCCCACACCACTCTCAACATCAAGGCTAATCTCATGTGAGGACCATCCATTGGCACAAATGGACAGAATAACATCACGTCCAGTGTTTCATGATTCCCATTCTCATAACATTAATCAAATTCTCGCCTCCGTTTTCCTCCGTTGAAAATTAAAATAATTGTCTTTCTTCGGACTGAGAATATATTGCCAGCATTTCTTCGTTGAAAAAGATCAAAATGCGCCTCTATTCCCACCATATTAAATTATGTCAGAGGTGTCATTATCCTCAATAAAAATAAAAATAATATCCAAATACATATTGAAAGAATTGGAAGTTGACCACTTTCTTCCCATTGTAGCATTTTCTCTGTCGGCTCTGCCTGCCTTGGTTCGTTAAAGACAACAGCAGTGGAGACAACATGTGTCTCATTAACCAATAAAATGAGGTGTGCAGCCCGAGGGTCATTTATGGTTCTCCCCCAGTGTGTGTCCAGGAGTCTGAAAAAAAATGTAAATATGTTTGCTAACATGCTAATGAAATGATAGTTTTTACCAAAAAAATTACAACATTGATTAATTTCAAGAGTACATGTACTGTATGCACCCCTTTCAGACTACTATATAACACTATTATCACTCTCCCCCATTGCCTGCATTATTACCCATGTGAATTGTCAGCCTGTTGCAGTCCCCACAGCACTCGAGTGAGTCCTCCATCACTCCACAAAGTAACTAAAGTAGAAGGAATTGTAAAAACAAAATTAAAGTGCAATAACAAGACGGTCTTATTTTGCTTCCCTCTCCATTTCAAAACAAAGAGGTTCAGCCTGACCAACCACACCCCCTCCCCGCCCCTGTGCTTCCCATTGCTTTCTGTTACGACAATATAATATAGGTGTGTGGGTGTAGGGCTACATGTTAACTGAAAAAGGAGTGGTCAGGATTTTCTAGCTCAGGGGTCAGATCTGTTCAACCCCACTTCTCTGCAGGAATTGCATCACCCTTAGGCCCAAAACAGTCATGCAAGATCAGGCGGAAAAAGCAAACCGAAAAATGGACATTGCTTGGCAGGAGGGCAGCTGGCAATTAAGGACTAAGATAACTGCCTCAAATGTAGGGATCTAGTTTGATGATGGAAACAAATGTGGGTTTTGTGTGTGGTGATGCTGAGCGTGGTTCTGGTGGGAATGTGGTGGTGGTGGCGGCGGTGGGAGGGTAACGAAATGTGGAAAGAAAATGTCGGTCAGGATCATACCAATAGATTAAATAAATAGAGGAGTCTGTGTGTTTTTACAATGTGGGTGAAATGGAAGCAGGAGTAACCGAAGCAAACGCCCCAGAGCATGGGGAAACTACCTAACACCACAAAAGAAAGAAAAAAAAATAACCACTCGTCGTGCCAAAGCATACCATTTCAAAAGAAATCCAGCCAGAAACTCCGAATAACAATCCTTTTGCGAATAACTGGTCAAAGTGAAACTGATCAAGCAAGATTAAAGTTAGGCAAAAACATAAAAGTAAATCAATTTTCTTAGCATCTTCAGGACCAAAATTTAGGCAGGCGTGGCACTAAAAAACTAATACCATTCAAAAATCTTTGTCTTTTTTCCTATTCGTCCCTGAGCATTCTTTGGTAAGAATTGTACTTCTTTCCAATTACATTTAAACCCTAAAATCAAATCATAGTAAACATTTAAAAGCTTTTCAGGGCATGAGAGTCAAGCTTCTTCTGTGTGAGGCACCAAAACCAACACCTATTTTATTCATACTATACCCTAATTGTTCTCAGACACGCAAGGAGGGAATGATGACTGCAAAAAAAGTGTTGGTGGGAAAGGATGGGGTTGATGTGGTAAAAGGAGACCGTTTAGAAATGGGCAAGAAGATAAGACGCAAGAGGAAGGTAATCAGAATATAAAATGTGTGGGTGAGTAGAGATTTAAAAAAATGGCTGAAATCAACTCCGCTTGAGTATACTGTAAATTCAAAAAAACATAGATGGACTGATAACTAGTTGGATATATAACAGAACAGAGGCTCCAACAGGCCTGGGAAAAAGCAGGCTTGCTCATGTGTGTGTTTAGTTTCGGCCTGAAACCCCTTTGTGCTTTTGTCGATCCCACACAGATAATGTCTGCCTGGACAGGAAGCAGCACAATGCCAGGCAAGCCCCAAGGAAAGGCTGAATCAGATCAACTCAGACACAAACACATGTTCCCGAGGTCAGACATAAACAAGGCAAAATGCATCCGCATTATCACTGCATGCTGTACATCAGTAATTGATTTGCTGAAGAATATTTCAGCAGTTGCTACATGCCCTCATACACATTTGAATATATTTCCTAATATAGGCACACTTGCTCACTTTCTTCTTTCTTCTATCTTCCCATTACAAACTAGCAACCCCTTCTTCCACCCTGTAAAGACTCCCCTGCCGCCTGCCTGCATCCCTTGAGGTGAAAGGTTTTTTTTGTTTGTTTGCTTTGTTTTTTTAAATCGCTTAAGATGTGAGTATTTTTTTTATTCATCTACATAATTTCATTCTCATGGAATTCAATTATTTCTTAGATGATTCATTTTATAATGATGAATGGGTTCTTTTCCTTTCATCTTGTCCTGTCAGGGGTCGCTACAGCATGGCATCCTGTTCAATCCAAGTCAATCTTCCACATTCTCCTGTTGAAGACCAACTACTCTCATGTCTTTCATCACTCCATCCAGCAACTTTCTCTTGGCTTCCTCTTTCTCCCTTTCCTGGCAGCTCTCTGGTCATCACACTTTGAGTGATATATTCATTATCACTCTTCTCGATATTTCAAAACCGCATCTAACTTTTTATCCGAAACCTTGGCTGTGAGCTCATTTTTAATCCGACCAATCGTGGTCAAAATGATAACATCCTCCTTTTTTAACATCTGGCCTATATTTTCAACAGGGTCTCTGTCTGTAATAGGAACATCACGGCTGTACTCACTACTCCCTAATAAACTGTCCCCTTCGTCCGAGTAGACTCTGATATCAAAGAACATCCTTGATACCAGTGTCTGAAACTCATGACAAAAAAGTTATCGGACACCAGCCATAAAGTTGCCTGCCCGATTTTTCACAACTTGAAACACAATAAAACGACTAATCGAGAAAAAAAAACATTGTTGCAAAGTATTAAGGATTGATCAGAATATATAAAAGAACAACACTTTAAAATTAAGTAATTGATGTACTTACCACAAATGCTCCCCTTGCTTAATTTGTCGTAAATATACCTTGCTGATAATTTTGTTCCAGTTGTCGTTTGTCCATACATTGCTCGGCATGTTGCACAATGCAATGTTTGTGTTGCGTCGTCTGCGACAAGCCATGTGAACTCCTCTTTCCACAATGCTTTTAATGTACATTTACGTTTTCTAGTGTCATAATTTTTGTTAGCTTCTTTTGAATATTTCCTATGCACTGTAAACCCGAACAGTACTACTGAGTTCATTGAGGTCATTGAGGTCAGTCAACTCAAAAGCCGATTTTTTGTTTCAAAAACTCAAACGTTTTGAGTTTTTGAATGAGTCCTGCGTTTTTAATTTGCAGTAGATCAATACTTTTGAGTTCATGGCAATCGTTTACTCAAACATTTTGAGTTCACGGCAGGAAGCTGCGTGATGACATCACTGCGTGCTCTCATTGGACGCCATTTGAATTCTCAACGACTGGATCTGGCAGAGACCGACGGATTATTTATTTTAAATTAGGGTGGAAAGATAAACAATTGTATTTAATATACTATATATGTTTACTACAAGGACCCAGTGTGTCAATGCTGTAGTCGGTCCACAGGAAAGGAATATTTTGGAGAGTCCGTTTGGGGCATTATATCCGCCGCTCGAGCCAAGGACTTCTCCTAATGTTACGACCTCTTCTGTGGGAAGTAGGAATGTTTCTTAAACGCCTCTTGTTTGTTGAAAGACACAACAGGGTTATTAGGAGAAATGTACCGCGAAGGTTTGTTTGGGCGGTGGTGGAGTAATATCTATCACGGGGTGTTGCGAGTTATGTTTGTGTCCGCGAAGGTTCGAGAATAATAGTCAAATGGGTGTTAAAATTAAGTTTTATATGAACTTCAAAAGTTATAAGGGTAACCCGAAATCCACCACACAGATGCTGCAACGCCAGCAGGTTGGTGCTTTGAGTTAACTTTGTTTTAAACGGCAGCACAATATGTCATGCTAATTCAACGTGCAACAGTTGTGCTGCCGTTTTAAGAAGGCACTAAGTAAATATAATGCTAGCCAAATGAAATATCACTCTGTACAATTGGTGTAGTTTTAAATGGTCATTCATGTGTAAACATAAAACTTTTTAAATGTATTTTTGAAACTGCAAACACCATTTTTCAAACTGCAAACACCTGACTGGCTTGATGGCATCATTTAATCTGGTAAATTAGATTATTTATTCAATTTAAAAAGTAAACATGGATCAAGGTTTTTTATTAAATTAAATGATTACATTTGTTGTCTGTTTTTTCTACTCAACCTTTTAGCCCCAGGGTGGAAATTGAGTAACGCCACCATTATCTAAGGTATGTTTACATTTTTATTAATGCTACATGATTAATTACCCGAATCATATTAAAAATAATACATGTATGTATTTTTTTATATTGAACAGAATTTTACCTAAACTTAATTCTCCATTGGTCTCCATAGGCCACTGTCTTGGGTTTGAGATGCTGAAGACAAGTACTGCAATGTTGAGCTCCTGTCGCTTTCCCCAAATTAAAACTTGGCTTTTGATAAAGGAACAGCATGATATACATGAGACGCAGTCTGGCCCTTCGTGCTCTCCATGCATACCTACGAGAAGATGACTCACAGTTCTTCAAAACATGCAATGTATGTATTGCCTGACTTAACACAAATGTCTATTGATGTATTTTGCAGTGGGAAGAGGATCCAGACATTGAAAACATTCCTGTCGCACTTCTCTCCGTGACAACTGACAACTAGCGCCATCTTGTTTAACCCCAAAAGCATTTCTGTTGTGATAGAAGATGGCATTATTGTGAGATGTCTCCCCAGGTTGGCTGATACACACCTCCTCTTATTTAGATTGATGTATACACTGCATTTAGATTCTCCCAAAAAAATTAATCCACACATTCACCTTCATTCAGAAAACACTGCTGTGTCTTGATGATAACAGACCACTCAAACCACGCCTGCTAAGTTTAAAAAATGCTTTGTTCCGCAATATTGAAGGCACCAGTGCCTCTAATATTACGGAAAAAAGCAACACTGGATAAGTAATTTCATAGTTTTACTCTGCTTTGTATACCTAAACATTGATGTACTGTTTGCGACTGATTTTCTATTCATAATTTGATGTGTAAACCTGGATTTCACCAAAATGTCTTTTTTTCATTTCATGAATACTGTTTGTTTTTAGTAAGTTTTACTTTGATTTGCACCTTATGACGAGTACATTGAAATGTATTCTCTTGTATTTATTCAAGTATATGCTTGTCAGAGAATTTATTTTTTAACAGAACAGCAGAGTATAATTTGTTGTTTTTTTCTGTTTTGTGTTGTTGTTGTGTTTATTTCACATCTTTATCACGATGTTGTGTTAATTACTAAAAAAGAACTGCTCAGGGGTTTATTTGTTGTTTTGGTATGCTGCCATGCTGTGCATTTGATACTGTTATCATGAATGTTTTATCAAAGGTTGTTTTAAACCTTAATAAAAAATGTGCACTAAAACAGACATTTGTTTTGTTTGTTTTTAGACATAGAAGGCAAATGTAAGTACAGTATACATGAATAGATTTTTTCAGGTAACAAATTTTAGTTGGTTACGCTTAAATATGAAACCTAATTTTAACTTAAAAATTAAGATAACAATAAAACATTAGAGTAAACTGAAAGTACATCTTTTAAGTTCATTCAAACTCATAACATTTAAGTTCAGTCAAACGCATAAAATTTATTTCCACTACTCAAAAATTTTGAGTAAACTGTAGTCAAAATCTTTGAGTAAACTGTACTCAAAAATATTGACGTAATCAGTTGCCATAAAAATTTTGAGTACTTTCAACTTGTTGGGTTTTACAGTGTGGGGCTGAGGTTTTGGCTTGGTTCCTAACCACCTATCTCTATTTTTCTTGTGCTCTCTGTGCGTCTACTTTGGAAAATGATATCAAATGCCCCCGGAAGCACAAAGTTATTTGATGCAGGCTTCTGATTGGCTGCCGAGTATGAAAATTGCCAAACAAACCGAAATTCCGAAATTTCGAAACCGAACGGAGATTTCGAAATTGGAATAAAGCAAATGTTTGATTTGAAAAAATATGTTTTTTTTTTCGTTTTTTTTTTCTTTAAGAAGGTGTTGGCCACCCGGGCAGAGACATTCTGAAAGTTGTACGGCCAAGGTAAAAGTTGCTGTGCACGAGCATAGCCATTGACCGTGCGTCGCTTGCCTCGTTTAGTCTGATCGCTGTCAGATGTGTCATGAAAGAGTCATACATGGGATTGATGGCTCTCCCGGGAGCGCGAGAAACGAGGGGAGGGGATCTGGGTAGAAGTCCATCTTCATCGCCAATGTTGTGTCCGGAGGAACGAGAAGAGACGACTTGCTTTGTCAACGTCTTTATTGTTGCACCATGTTTGTCTACATGCGGGTGTGTCGTCACCGCTGCTTTACCACACTCACAACATTATGTAGCAGTGTGACTTATGCTCCAATCGTCGCGATAAGAATGCTGCATCGGGCCCACGGCCTGCACCACCGCCGCCGCCAACGCCGCCGCCTCTTTGAGACTGCTTTGCGGCGAGGTGGCGGGTTGGGCGCGTTGCCGCCGCAGACGGCCGCTGGGTCGAGCCGCGCGTTGGCGCGGAGAGCGTGGCAAGGCCAGGGAGAGGGCCACCGGTGGAACAAGGCGACCCAGACCCACACCCGCCCACCCCGTGGTGTCCGAATCAGATCGTCTGCAAGTCATTTAGCACCAAATCTCTATTCAACATTTTTAATGGATTTTGATCTACGGCCATTTTTACTTACGACCGTTTGGTCGGAACAGAACCCGGTCGTAAGTTGGATGATACATGTATATTGTTTTACTTCTACTAATCTTCACTCCTCTCCTTTTCAGTCCATGTCTCTACCTTTATAATGTTCCTCCACTTGTTTTCATTGCAGATCAGTGTTATCTGAAAGCATCATAGCACTTGGATTCCAGTATTACCTAATCTGTCATTTTGTCAGGTCAATCCCTTATGCAGCCTACCATCCACTTTAAACTCCTTGCGGTACTCAGAATCAGAATCAGAGTGAGAATAATCATTATTGCCATGCGTCCCATTCGATCCAGCTATAGCTGGATGAAAAAGGCCATGCGGCAGACCCCACACACGATGGCTTGATGTCATCAAGGAGGATCTCAAGGACCAGGGCATTACCCTGGAGGACATAGCGGACCTGGCCATTTATTATTATTTACTAAGTCAGTTTGTTGAAGTCGGCTGATGTCAGCTAAACAAGGAACAAGTTTTGAATGTTCAGGTTTTTTTTTCTTTGTGCATACTTTGAAATACAACAGTCAAGTACTGCTACACTCTGATACAGTGGGTAGAAATACAACAAGAACATTAGCTGCCACCCACCAATTAAGAAGAACAAGAAGAAGAAGAACAAAGACAACCGTTCACAGTTAAATATGACACAGTTAAATATGACACTCTTTAACCACAGTCAAAGAGTGTCGCGCTCCAATGAGACATCCATAAAAGATGTGTTGAGTAAAATTATTATCTGCTTAGGTTAACATTTGTGTTTAATGACATTACACTACGAAAACAATTCTGTGTAGAGTTTATCCTGAATTTTGAAGATCCTTAATAACAATGAGCATTAATGGGGGGAATATGACTTTATTGTAGCAAAAATATTTAAAATATATTGTGCAACAGCTTCAAGGTAAGTAACGTCATTGTTTTGCTAAAATTGTCACTTGCTGTATCTATCAAGAGAAGAGCGCAAATTTTGAAAATAAACCACTCAGACATGTCACAAGCGGGTTGGTCCTGAAACAAAAAATTGGGCAAGATAAAAAAAAGAAACCTCTGTGACTTCAGGAGCCTGTTCTGGCCCAGCACAGGGTCAGATATGGTTATACGATGTGCCTCAGATACAGTGGTGGGCCGTCAGAGCCAGCAAGGCCTTCTCTGCTGGCCTAACATAATCAGACATCATTATTATAATTATAATAAAAGTGAATTTCATTAAAAAAGTATTTTTTCTAAATATATATATAATTATTCTATATACTGTTTTCTTGATGTTATATTATATCCATTTGGTTATGCTCCTTTGTGTGTTGTAGTTTTAGGTCAGAGTTTTTAATCCAATCAGAATTCAGCTAGCTTGTTTCGCCAGGCTGTATGAAATCTGACCAACGCCTTCAGAATCAACAGTGAGGGCGTCTGTGCGCTGTACATGAACGGGCAGTTGAAATATAGTTGCGATAGCCAATCAGATCACGAGTTGGCACAGTAAGGCCAGCTAGAGGGCCTCGCGTTGAACATGACATGTACGCGTCCTGTGATTGGATACTCTCTTTACCTCAGCCCTCAGCGGAGGCAGCGCTATGCAAATCAACCAAGCTACAACAGATCAGACCCGGAAACTTTAGCAGAAAAACCAAGTATATCTACTCGCTTTTTTAACCCACAATGGCTGAAGGAGAGGACAACTCGCTGTCGCATGTAGGCCTATTCTCAAGAACAAATGAAAAAGATTTGTTTACTTTTATTTTCAACAAATAGTTCGTTTTGTGAACGTCTTGTTGTTCTTCTTATATTAAACTGACATTTTGTAATTTAGCGTAAAATCTTGTTAAAGATTGCATATTCTTGGTGGACTTCATAAAACTGTGGACAAATGATTTTAAATGTCCTTTTATTTTTAAGTGTTTGCAGTATCACGTATAGTGACAAGTTCTAATTGCTGATGCAGATTTATTGATGTGTAATTGCTCCGGAAAATAGCCTGTGTTGTAGACGATTAAGGTGATGCCAGCCCAGTACTGCGTGCGTGTGCTTTTGTAAATGATATCTCCAGCCGTTGTGTCATAAATTATGGTATTACAAGGGATATTTGTTCAAGTCGGACTAAGCAGGACTTCACTGAAGGCCTAGGTGTGAAATGCACGGACCGCCACTGCTCAGATATCACAAATCAGAAAGCTTTTAGTTGTACCACAATGGGAAATTTGCAATATATAGCAGCAAATTTGAAGGTGGTGTTTCAGAAAAAAGAACTGTACATTGTGCAAAAGTATACAATAATCCAGGGGTCGGCAACCCAAAATGTTGAAAGAGCCATATTGGACCAAAAAAACAAAAAACAAATATGTCTGGAGCCTCAAAAAATTAAAAGCCTTATATAAGCCTTATAATGAAGGCAACACATGCTGTATGTATCTATATTAGCCTACTATCAAAATGACTAAGTTGGCTACAAATACATAATGAGCCTTCATGATTAAATGTTTCTTTTCCCTGCAGCGCATCCTGTAGAGAATGACGCACCACGTGACTACTCTGTTGTACGATGCCACCTCGTGTTTAACTTCATTACAATATTAATGAATTATGTTTCATTGCTTTGGTGAAATTAAAGAAATGCAATAAGGAAATCCGATTTTTGATGTCATTTTTATTTTGACAACAAAATGGAACGTGCATAACGTGCCCCTTATCTGGGCAACAGAGTGCAATAAAACGCAGCCTGCATTTATAAAAATAAAACAGCCGCCTTTTGAAAAGGTAAAGTATATAAAATCAAATTTATACAGTTTAAGTTTGATTTCTGTGCAAATGCCAAGCAAGTCAGTGCAAGGGTAAAACGCAGCAGCATCCTCTTCTCTTTTGTCTTTCCATATTACTCTTTTTGTTATTTGACAACTTCTCGCTACAGAGCAAACATTCAGGCAATCCTTCCGCATTGGCAATGAATGCAAATAATTCGGTCCAAGAATCGTTGAATCCTCTGTTCTCCTCAGTTATTTTTCTATTTTCCCCTTTGGGATCCATGGCCCATCACACAGCCGCCGGTTTGTTTACAACAGCCACCTGCCTGGCATCCCGCCCTGCTGATAGAAACGTGTGTCGCAGGATATGACGCAAATCTTCGTTGACAGAAATGTTGAAATGTAATATTTATTCTACACATTTTTACAGCATTGGAAAACGTCAAGAATGTTTGTGTCATGTTTGTCCTCCTACAGAAACCATATTAAAACAAAAAAATATATTTCCCTCCCCCATCTTTTTTGAAAAAGCTCCAGGGAGCCACTAGGGAGCGCTAAAGAGCCGCGGGTTGCCGACCCCCGCTATAATCCATATAAAATCCCATATGTAACTGTATTTATTCTACATAAGGTTGCTGAGCAATTTACGATGTATGAGTCAAGGTTTTCACATGTGTTTATTGAGAAGCCTCCCATTGTCAGGCCTTATGCTGCCGACATTGTGGATGCAAGATGTGGGCCAGTTCATAACATCATTCATTGAGGTATGTGGGCCGAGTGCACTGCCATGTGTGGGCCTCAGCAGGGTCAAATCAATTGTGGGAATGTTCACAGAAAAACGTTCTATGATATTCCATCACTGTGTGCACCATCTCTCAATGTAATCCTGCAAAATAATCCACATACACCTCAAATGTAATTTTGTTTTTCTTCTGTAACTGTAATCCAGTTGCCCTTTTGTTTTTAGCATTGTGCAGGAAGCAAGAATCACTCCGGGTCTCGATCTTTTGGATCGGTGTGAGGCCCTGGCTTGGTGAGGATTCAAATATAAAATTATTGGTGTCAGCCCCTATTTCACACAATTTACGAACATAGGGTGAATTAAGTAGTGTGCCCTGTGGTGCATAATTTATTGGGAGCAATATTAATTGAAGTTGGAGTTTTTTTAGAATTTTAGATTTTTCCCCTTGTTGTTTTATGAGTGGGATTGACACAGTTGCCCTTTTTGTGAATGGAGTAATAATACAAGTTTACGCTTCACCACTGGGTTTAAAGAAAGTAGGTAATAAATAAATTTTTAGAGAACCATTTACAAGTATTCCAATCAACACAATGAAAGAGAGTACATGAGAGTGGACAACTCTTTTTTTCTAAAGGCATGAGGCAAAAAGCTGAAAAGGAAATAGACTTAAAGGACAACCGACATCACTTTTTTGTTTCCTAACTGACATCAGAAAAATGTTTTATAGCATCTAAAATACCCAAAACATGCAGGCTGATATTTTAGTCAAATTCAAAACACAAATAAAAATGACTTAGTGTCCAAAATATGTCGATAAAAAGGTTTCTTCAGCTTTCATCTGTACTTTTTTTGAAGGTGTCGGACGTTTCTCTTCTTATCCAAGATGCTTTTTCTGCGAACTAAAGTCTTACTGGTAGTATCGGCCCAATATATATATCCCTAATGTCCAGACATGGTGGCGCCGGATACTGCTATGACAGGTCCCTACTCTCAGGTTGGGGGGAGCAGAGGACCACTCACTGCGGCCCCACCGATTGTTCCTGATTGCCCCATTCCCTCCGGTGTTGCCTAAGCAGGCTATTGTATGAACGATCCAAATTGAACCTCACCCCACCAAACCGGTTTAATGAAGGATTTAGTTGTTTTATGAAAATCGCTTATTTTGCTCCCCTTTCAAACCATCTATGTTCTTTCGCTAAGATTTTAACCTCATTGTCGTCAAATGAGTGGTTGCTAGCTTTTAGGTGCATATGTACTGCCGATTGAGGCCCACTAGTATTATCCCTGCGATGTTGATAAAGTCTTTTTTGAGAATTTGTTTAGTCTCCCCAATGTACTGCTCTTTACAATTTTCATTCTTACAACTTATTGAATAAACTACATTACTTTGTTTTTCATTTGGGAGCCTATCTTTTGGATGCACTAATTTCTGCCTTAAAGTGTTTAGCGGTTTGAAATAAGGAGGAATTTTGTGTTGCCAGAGGACTCTTTGTAGTTTTTCAGAAACTCCTGCAATGTAAGGTACTGCTACTCCTCTCCTTTTTGTGTCTTCAGAATTTTGGTTTTCATTCCCTATTCTTTCTTTCTGACATTTGTTAAATGACCACTGAGGGTACCCACAGTTTATGAGTGCTCTCGGTTTTGTCCCCGGGAAGGATGTGAGGGCCTGTTTCTCCAAAAAGGCTAGTTGGTTCTCTTTAATGTCCTCACAAGTAAATTTAATGTTGATGTCTACCGAGTTGAAGTGATCTGTGAAGGACTGAATGTCTTTTTTTTTAATTATGACGAAAGTATCGTCCACATATCTAAGATGTGAGATCTTAGATATGTGGATGATACTTTCGTCGTCCACATATCTAAGATATGAGATCAGAATTCAGGTTCTGAGAACCGGAAGGCAGGGACGAGCCCAACGGCACCAACACAGACCTGAATCTCCGGGGAAATTACCAGGAGCTACGGAGAGATTCTGAGGATCTGAGAGCTAGCGGGCGAGATATGTCCAAAGGCACATACTTCAGGCTCAGAGGGGGAGAAAATCCTCTGTTAGACGAGTTAGCTCTTTGCCTGGTCGATTTCTTATCCCTTTTGGTCTCATGAGAGTTCCTTAGAAAAAGTATAATTTTAGTTTAGTCGAAATTGTGGATTTATCATTTTTTCAATTTATAATTGAATACACCGTGAAGACCCCATGATTTGTGGAATTACGAGAAATTGCCTCACAGGAGCGGGCTCAAGGTCGTTCCGGAGTGGAAAGAAATCAAGTTTCACCAATTACTAAAAATTTACCGTTAAAGAATTAGGCAAGTTGCGTCGGGAGAAATCTGTGAAAGGTTAACCGATTCTAGACAAAAGCATGACCGCGTTTACAAGATGATTTTATTTTTATTTTTATTCTTTTACCTAATTTTATTTGATTATTATTAATTTTTGTTTTACTCATTAATCATTTTATTATGAGAGAATCGACATAAAAATTGTAATCGGCATTAAAGGGTTGTGACTTCTGGGATCGCAGTTGTGAAAGACCAGCCCCATACGTCAGTCATGACGGTTCCTCTTTTTGATATCCGGAGCGAGCGTTCCTTCTCCCTCCGATTTCCCGATTTGATTTTCCCATCGCTGACATGTGGCGCCCAACGTGGGGCTCGATTGATTGATTTGACAAGAATCGGGATTTATCAGAGCCTAAATGAACCGTCTCTAAACGTGTCAGAGAAAAGGGCGCAAATATAGGCGGTGCTCACTGACAAATTGTCATGTCAGGCGACCTTGGGAGGACACAAAAATAGAAAAAATAGCTAAAGAGATAGGACTACTTTGTGTCATAGAGAAACGGTAGCAAGTTCTCCTTAGTCATCCTCTAGTGAGGGTGTGAGACCCATTAAGCCCAAATGGGAATTGGCTGCGACCTGCTGCTCTGGTCAGCAGTTAAGATGGCGCCCCCCTGTGTGGCTGCCTCCACAGCAGCTCTTTCCCTTTCTTGTCTACTTTTTCACTTCTTTACTTATCCGTTTTTGTTTTGCCTGATCTCGCTCCATAAACCTACGGAGAGGAGATGGGCATCTTTTCTTTTGCTCATCGCCGTTATTTTTTACTTTTTCATCGCTCCTGTGAACGGGGAATCCACGCGCACGCGGAATCCCATTGTTTACAGTCGAGACCAGCTACTAGCGTGGCGGGCTAATAGCGGACTAGCGGCCGCTGAGATCGCTCCCAAATAAAATGGACGAGCTGGTGGCGCTAACGCGGCACCAGAGGGAGTACCGGGAAGCCAGCTTGCTACTCGTCACGGAGACATGGCTTTCGGCAATCACTCCGGACGCCCACGCAGAGTTGGAGGGCTTCCAACTCGTACGAGCGGACAGAAATGAAGGCAGCGGTAAGCAGAAAGGAGGGGGGATTGCTGTATTTGTGAATGACAAATGGTGCAACCCGGGGCACATCACGGTGAAGGAAAAACTTTGCACTCGCGACATCGAGCTGCTAGCCGTTAGCCTCCGGCCGCATTACCTGCCACTGGAATTCTCACACGTCATAGCCGTGACGACGTACATCCCCCCTACGGCAAATGGCGGCGCTGCCTCCGATGCCCTCATATCTGTTGTAAACAAGTTGCAAACCCAGTCCCCCAACGCCTTGTTTATCATCTCAGGGGACTTCAATCACATTTCCCTGAAATTCTCCCTCCCAACATTCACACAGTATGTAACTTGTGCCACCAGAGACAATAACATATTGGACCTATTTTATTCAAACGCCAAGGATGCATACAAACCCTCCCCCCTCCCCCCTCTCGGAAGAGCAGACCACAATATGGTTTATCTCCAGCCTGTGTACAAACCCCTTGTCCAGAGGCAACCAGCTGTGACCCGCACGATCAAAAGATGGTCCACAGAAGCTGAAGAAGCTCTGCGGGACTGTTTTGATTCAACCAGGTGGGAGCTCTTTACTGAGATTCATGGGGAAGACATTGACTCACTCACCAACACCATCACAGACTACATTAACTTTTGTGAACAAAACACCGTACCCACCAGGACTGTGCGGTGTTTTGCCAACAACAAACCATGGATTAATCCCGACATAAAAGTCCTCCTGAAGGAGAAGAAAAGGGCTTTTGTGTCGGGCAACAGAGAGGAACTGAAGGCCGTGCAGATCCAACTGAGGAGGAAGATCAGAGAGGGGAAGAAGGCCTACAGGATGAAAATGGAGGAGCAGCTGCAAGCCAGCAATGTCGCTGGTGTCTGGAAGGGCCTGAAAAACATCTCAGGCCACAAAAGCCCAGTGACATTGAACGAAAAAGACAAGGACTGGGCAGATGAACTCAACCGCTTTTTCAATCGGTTTGACAAGACGCCAGCCGCCCCCGGCCCACCGTCAACTTCACCTGTAGCTGCACCTGCACCAACTCTCACTGTGGCCTTACCCTCCCTGCCCCCTCTCACGACCAGCTTTCCACAACCAACATCTGCCCTCCCAACCGTTGCCACACCCTCAGCCGCCACTCTGCCTCCTGGTTCCTGCCTGTCTGTCACAACTGCGCAGGTGAGGAACCAACTGAGGAGGATGAAGGTGAGGAAGGCAGCAGGTCCGGATGACATCAGTTCCCGACTCCTCAAGACCTGCTCCGACCAGCTGTGTGACATTGTCCAGCACTTGTTCAACCTGAGCCTGAAGCTGGGCAGAGTTCCACAGCTGTGGAAAACGTCATGCCTGGTCCCAGTGCCCAAGATTGCCAACCCCAAAGAGCTCAACAGCTACAGACCGGTGGCGCTGACGTCTCACCTGATGAAGACGCTGGAGAGACTCGTCCTCGCCCACCTGCGACCGCTGGCAAGCTCATCGCTGGACCCGCTGCAGTTTGCCTACCAGCCCAGCATCGGTGTGGAGGATGCCATCATCTACCTCCTCCATACGGCGTTGCTGCACCTGGAGAATGCTGGGAGCACGGTGAGGATCACATTCTTCGATTTCTCCAGTGCCTTCAACACCATCCAGCCCAGTCTACTGGGGGACAAGCTGCAGCATGCCGGAGTCGACCATCACCTCACATCCTGGATTACAGACTACCTCACAAACAGGCCACAGTACGTGAGGGTAAAGAACTGTGAGTCGGACAGGCTTCTCTGCAGCACCGGAGCGCCGCAGGGAACAGTCCTGGCTCCATTCCTCTTCACCCTCTACACCTCGGACTTCAACTACAACACCCCAACCTGCCACCTTCAGAAGTTCTCTGACGACTCAGCTATTGTCGGCCTCATTACAGAGGGAGACGATAGGGAGTACAGGGGACTGACAAAGGACTTTGTGGACTGGTGCCAGCAGAATCACCTCCAGATCAACACTGGCAAAACCAAGGAGCTGGTGGTGGATTTCTGCAGGAAACAATCGTCACCTGCACCATTGAACATCCAGGGTTCGGACATTGAGAGGGTGACCTCCTACAAGTACCTGGGTGTTACTCTCAACAATAAACTGGACTGGACAACAAACACGGATGCCCTAATCAAAAAGGGACAGAGTCGCCTCTTCCTCCTCAGGAAACTGAGGTCTTTTGGAGTTCAGGGGTCACTCCTAAAGACTTTCTATGACTCTGTGGTGGCATCAGCCATCCACTATGGCATTGTCTGCTGGTCAGGCAGCATCACCACCCGGGACAGAAAAAGACTGGAGCGCTTTGTCAAGCGGGCCAGTTCTGTCGTACTAATCGCGGATCTTGCGGAGCGAGCTGCATGAGCTGCACGAGCTGCACGACGCTTCTTGAGGGGAGGGGCTTGCTTGGATCACGGGATTCCTAGATTAGTAAGGAATGAAGCTTTGAAGATAGCTGCTGCAGCGGAGCAAATGACAGAAGCTCGGGCTGTCGCAATAGTAGCAGATGAAATAGCAGTAGATTTATTGGTTGATGTAGTCCCAGCTAGGGCCCATTTATCTCTTGTGTTCCCAATATCCTGCTTCTTCTCTTGTCATAGGATTGCAGATGACATTAGAGAACCATCCAGGTCTGTTTTTTCCAATCTTCAGCGACTCCCTTGAACCACACCTGTTCGGACGAGCGACCCCAATGGGAACCGTGTTGGAACTGTTTGAAATACAACTGTCCGGAACAACTGTTCAAAAATGAAGACAACATTACAGAAAGCGCTCCAAGAAGTAATTCAACGAAATTGTTCACAAGGAATGTTACAGGAGGAATAATAAGAGTTTATAGGATAAAATTGACTACACCCGCGGAATTAATGACGACCCTAACACCGCCAAAGAAGATACCTAGGAGAAAGAAAAGACTATTGCGTTCCATGAGAAAAACACAACTCCTGAGTAATAGAACCAAAGATTGCATTACCAAAATAAGCTTAAACCCTTGCTACTGGAATATCGCAAAAAATTGCACAAACCCATACCATGTGTTATATTATTCGAGAGACTTTCATCCTTCCGAATACTTAAGGGTTCTTGGTATTAGACCAGCTGTGGAGTATGAACAGTGGCTGAATGAGACCCTTCCCTGGTTATGGGAAAAACAATTGCAAGTATATTCTTCCGAAGAAATCCAGGGAGAAGAGCCCAAAGAATATCAATTCAAACCAATAAAGTGGTGTATTGGACACAACGTTTGCAGAAACCGGAAGATTTAAAATCAATACCCAAAGGGGACTTCAATGCGATTGACCAATGCGTAGTGAATCGGATATATGACGAACTTCACTTACAAAGCCTGAAATCATGGCAAAAGGGCATTTTACCTAGATGCCCTTATGAAGAAATTCAAAGCACCATTTTGACCAATTGCATTTACAATTGCACCAGCCTGAAGGCGAACAAAACAGTAAAGGGTATATTGGAAACATGGAGCGAAGAATACATGAGACACTTCAGCCGAACATGGTAGGGATTCACAGGAAATGAGATGAGATTGTTTGTAGCTCCCCGTCAAATTATTGGGTTAAATACCAATACCTCGCAACAGTATATTCCAAAGAGCAAGACATCAAACCATCGTACAAACCCCCATTGTAGGCTAACCCTAGACCATGGTCGATGACCTGTGACAAAAACTGGCATACCGAAATTTATGCCATACAACTCGCAAGAAGATCTTGCGATGAAGTACCAGTCTGGACTAATTTTTGCTCCGATGAATATCCCGACAAAGAATATGCCAGCATTGAAGGAGCAGTCTGGATAAAGAAACAATGAATTTGGATAAGAATGAGTCCCCCTGGAAGATTGGACTGTACCCGTTTGGATAGACTACGGACTAGAGAAAGAAAGACACCCCAAATTAATCCCGAAACAGGCCAACGCATTGATACAAATTGCTGAGGGTCACACCTTTCGAAAGAGCCTATGCAAAGCGAAGGAGATCCTAGGATTCGACGAGCTGGGCCCTAACAGACTATATAACAATGGAACTTGTTATTCCCCTTATGAACATTGGATGATGTGCGGACATGGCAACAATACACACGAGTATGTCTGTTACGAGGAAATGGGAATAGCGGTAGTACAGACAGCCAAAGTGGCTGTCTCCGCAGTCGTAGAAGTGGCAGAAGAAGGCCTTGCAGACATCGGTAAAGGATGATTGCACCTAGCGCAAACTGCAGGATGTAGGCTTCTTTTGGGACTGGGACTTGTGGCTATAGCTATTATCGTGTACCTGATCATCAGTAAAGGAGTGGTGTTACGGCTGGGGAAGCAGCATAGGAAGATGTCGAAATGGATACCAGTAACTGACAAAGGGCAGTTCCTGAAGAGGGCGGAGCCAAGTCCCGAGGCGACTCCAATGACTGAGGAACCAGCTGAGAAGGAGGAGCTGAGGAAAGGGGCGGCGCCACCTCGCATATAACCACCAGGAAAAAGTCCGGATTCTTATATTCTGGTATTGCACCTACACCTTAGGACTTGGCTGCTTCGTGGTATACATGCATGGAAGAATTACAATCAAGGATGACACACCGACGGGCATTGCAGAAACATTTGTATTACTTTGTTGGGTAGTGTTGGATATAACTTCAATAATAGTTTTCGAGATTATATACGGAGCGATAATATTAGAAGGAACATTGGCGATAGCATTGGCCTTGTACATTATGACCTTAGTCATTCGATTAAAAAAAAATCGTTATGGAAGCGGCACCAAAGATTGGATATTGCGAACAGCCAAATTTATAATATAGGGTAGTATATGGGCTGTTATGTCAATACTCCTTTGGCTAGGATTCATTGACCAATTGTTCTAATCGCCTGTTTTTTCACATATGCGGCATTCTTTACCCTCCCACCTCGGAATGATAATACGGTACGAGTACAAGTTACTCCTTACATGAGTCGTGGGGCTTCGTTGTCACTGCGTAATTGTTCTGTCAATTTACGTTTCCACGTTTTCCCACCGAAAGGGATCCCAGAGAGACCACACTGATACAAGTCAACTCACTCTCGTTATTTATTGTTGATTGAGTTTTGAATACATTGGTTCTTTTTGTTTGGTAGACGAGCAATGAAGGTCATAAACCTACTGAAGGAAACACAGAATGTAAATGCAACTCATTCACAATCATTTCTATCACTGCTTTGACATTATTTAGGTTTTAATCAACAGAAAGGTAGAACGTGGTAGCAACTCACCGGCGGTGTATCTCCCTTGGCTAACAAGAACCACCTGGTTCAGACATCATTTATCTCCACAGCCACACCCACTCACCGGCTGATCGGATAAACCCTTTCAAGTCTGCTTGTAAAGCCAAGTTTAACATTTGATTGCCTATTTACACAACAGTAATTGTAAAAAACAACCTGAGTTTTTTGAGGAAAACGAACGCTCCCCTGTGGGGAATTCATTAGGACAAGAATCACCCAAAATTGCACTACAAATGACGTAGTGAATATGGCTGCATTGACTTTGTGTATGTTACAGGGTGGCCCCCTGCCAAGATGTGCCCTCTGTGGGACCACGTCGATTCGATCTGCGTGGGTCGTGGGGAAGACCATTATGGGCCATTGCTGTTTCCCTTCTCCGTTGAGTCGGGAGCGTGAATTTTGGCTCATGCCAGATGGGTTGTACACTAGTTGTATTTATAAAGCCCAACTAGATGCAACAGCAATTTGGAAGTGGCCTGGATTTGCTGACCTGGCTTGCAAAGGTACTTTGTTACAGATAACCAAAGAGTGATGCGTTCGACCCAGTGGGAAGTATTTTCCGTCTGATGCAAATGACTTGGCGCTTACCTGACAGCTCCTTTCTGATGACGACACACAGTAACAGTGGCTGCTGCGTAGCGCTAGCCCCACAGTTGTGCCACGGTACCCTGTGTGGCAGCTACCTGCTGAGATGGCGGTGACGGTTGAGACAGAGTATAAGGTGGAGGATGTGTCCGATGACGAGGTAATGCCGGATCGGCGCAGTGAGGTTTTCATTAGGGGTATGGCCCCCTGGTTCGTGCCCTTGACCGACGACGCGCTCGACTCTCCGGCTCCCTCGTACCCTCCTGACTCTTGTTTCTCACCGACCTCGCCTCCTCAGTGGGTTCCGACGGTAGATCCACCCCCTTCTCCAGATTATGAAATGCTGTTGGAGGCACTGTCCAATTTGACGCCCCAGCCTCTGGTGAGACAACTGTTGGTCTGTGGGAACCTACCCGTGGTACCATCAGCCAGTCCTTAAACCAAGGAGGGGGTGTCAAGGTAATGCGCCTCGTCAAGCAGGAGATGAAGCCCAAATATCAAGGAAATGAAATTGGACGGTTTAAGTCCTGGTACAAATTCCCAATTCGACCACTAGATGGGGACAGAGGGATTCTAATGCAGCCTGAAGCCAGCTCAACATAACCTGAGTCATGTTTAACTAAAATGTGAAAAAAGCATGTACCAAATAAAGCATGCCAAAGTCAATGTCTCATAAAAAGCCATACAAGGATGATTACAGAATTCGACAACTAACAAGAAATTGACCAAATGTAAAAGAAGTATTTTTAATCAGAATCAGAATCAGAATCAGAATACCTTTATTCGTCCCGCAATGGGGAAATTTGCAGTCCACAGCAGCAATTGAAGAGGGATGGGGTTGGGGTGGGAGTGAAAGGATAGAAAACAAGATATTCTAAGCATAACAAAATAAATAATGATGATAATAATGAGAATGCGTTCCTTTTCTTCATACATACTTCCTCTTTTTAGCCAGTCGTTGTGAGACGACAAAAAGAGGAACAGAGATACTAATCCAATGCTTGAGCAATGCTTTGTAACTGCTTTGAGTGAAAAATATTGCCTTATGATCATTGCTTTCTGTATGTATATACATTATAACCGGCTGCGAAACGCTTAAAAAGAAATCATCTGTCATCGGGAGGCTGAATCAGTTTACAGGATGTGAGTCAGCCTCACCTTGGACGCGAGGTCCCTTCAACCGGTTCAAACCAGAGAAGGATTGAGCTACGTGTCTTGGCATGTCCTTGCATGACCGGGTTTAACCCACCGGAGAAGATCACCCCCATGTCCTGGCTCTAACTATGCTCCTCCTCCCTGCTTGGACGACATGATGGGGAGGGAATAGAACATTCTCGAACAACACGTGACTAAGATTATGTAAAGGGGACAATTGTGAAACCGAGGGGAGAAAGGGTGCGGTCAGCGAGCCTTCGGGCTCTGTGACCAGGAGGATGGCAACCCTTCTCCTTTAGACTTAGAGTAGCTCAAGTGAGAATTACAGAAGAATTCAGGTTCTAAGACCCAGAGGGCAGGGACGAGCCCAAGGGCACCGACACAGACCTGAATCTCTGGGGAAATTACCAGGAGCTATGGAGAGATTCTGAGGATCTGAGACCTAGCGGGCGAGATGTGTACAACGGCACAGACTTCAGGCTCGGAGGGGGAGAAAATCCTCTGTTCGACAAGTTAGCTCTCCGCCTGCTCGATTTCTTATCCCTTTTGGTATCATGGGAGTTCCTTAGAAAAAGTATAATTTTAGTTTAGCCGAAATTGTGAATTTATAATTTTTTCAATTTATAATTGGATACACCGTGAAGACCCCATAATTGGTGGAATTATGAGAAATTGCCTCACAGGAGCGGGCTCAAGGTCGTTCCAGAGTGGTAAGAAATCAATTTCCACCAATTACTAAAAATTAACCATTAAAGAATTAGGCAAATTGCCTCGAGAGAAATCTGTGAAAGGTTAACGGATGATAGACAAAAGTATGACCGCGTTTACAAGATGATTATCTTTTAATTTTTATTTTTTCAACTAATGTTATTTGAATATTATTAATTTTTGTTTTACTCATTAATCATTTTATCTCGAGAGAATCTACATAAAAATTGTAATCGGCATTAAAGGGTTGTGACGTCCGGGATCGCAGTTTTGAAATACCAGCCCCTGGATGATTCCGCATTGTGTGAAAAAGGAAATGAACCACAATAAACCCGTTGATTGCATAAGCGCGAGTCATTGTCATCTCTGAAAAGATATCAAGAGATTCTGACCTTTCCAACCTCCTAAATGGAAAAAGTGTGAATGGCGGGAGGCAGCGTCAGTCGCAACGGTTCCTGTTTTTGATATCCGTCGACAACGTAAATGTTAAAGGTTTTTATTCCGGCTCGTAGGTTCGGCCCAAATCTACTAAAAAAAAAAACAGAAACAAACCCGAACGATCGTAACAACGGTGATTAAACTTTGATCCAGGTGTGATACCAATTGCAACCCTGTGAAAAATACAATGAGAGGAAGTTGCCATAAAGGCAAATGTGTCCGTTTCCTGTATCTCCGATTCTGGAAAAGAATGAGAGCAGTTGGCCATAGGAAGCCCAGTGTCCGCTTCTTTCGCGGTTACTCGTCGGGGACGAAGAAGGAACGGAGGAAGACCGGGTGGACTTGGCAAAAGTAGCTAGATATACTTAGCTCGGGGCAGTGAGAACCTGGTCGAATTTCTCTCAGCAATCGGCTCGCGTAAAGAGGGGAAGTTAAAAAGGAGGAGGCAGAGTGGCGAAGCTGCGGAGGGGGGCCTCGCCCCCCCCGAGCCTTCTCTCTCTTTCTCTCTCTCGCACTCCCGCTCGCCCGCGGGGACTTCCCCTTCCCTTGAAAGCCCGTTATCGGGAGGGACGATCTACGGGGACAAATCAAAAGAGGACGGGAGGAAGAAGCGAGCGTTCCTTCTCCCTCCGATTTCCCGATTCGATTTTCTCGTCATTGACAGCATTGATTGATAGTTAAAAACCACCTTGCTGAGGATGAGAGGGAGGAGCAACACATGCAGAGCGAGCAACGGACACACGCACCCACTTTTCATTCGATTGCACACAGGTAAGAAATCAACTTCCATGCTCACTGTCAAGTCTCTATGAATGGTACACATTTATAGTGTTTTAGGACACTGCATGACCATGTTTATCATTTCAAATTTACCAGTGGATGAAATAGCAGAGCTTTTTGTAAAAAGGTATGAGCAACTCACTGGCCCTTTCAAATGAATGGGCTGCCGCGACACGAACATCATCCTCTTTATGTCGCAGCACACATCTGTTTTCGTTGACTGCCAGCATTTTTTTCGTGGAATAATAAAAAGTCGTAAATTGTCATATTGTAACGGGCCCTCAAAATGCGATCCAATGCTTCATGCGTTCATAACATTTCGGCTAGTAATGCACTTTACTTTGGAGTGACCCAATCTTTCATTAAGCCTCTCCAGTTGGTCTAGAATGCTGCTGTTCACCTCTTGACAGGTACTCATAAGAGGAAGCACATAACTCCTACTCTGGCATCCATTCACTGGCTCCCTATACATTTTTAGGTTTTTTTTTCAAGGGTTATATTGTCTTTTCTTATTTCAGTGGACATTCTTTCTTCAGTGGAAGAGTATCATTTATTCGTTTAAACTCTTAATCCAACATAAACAGTAAAGATGATTGTCAACATAACTTTTTTGTTTGGGCTTTCCACAATCACCTCCAACTGCATCAGTTTTGGGAAAGACAAAGGGGACATCTTCATCAGAAAAAGAAAGTTCCATATGGGTACTATCAGCACTGGTTTATGGCTTAAATATTCCAAAATGTGTTAAAATATTAACTTGCTTCCACCTCATTAAAGCCCTCGATGAGATAAAAACCCTTCGGTGAAGGAAATCCTAGTCGTGATGCTCATCAGGCTGCTGCACCAGCAGGATATTCCTCCCCCTCCTGGAGCCTTCACAAAGGCCACTATGGCATTGTTAATAGGACCTACAATTTGGTGAGAGATGATCAGTAAAATGCGTTGACCAGGACCAACAGTCTATGGAGCACTGCTGGTTTGTGTTTGCACATGTAATTACATAGTGTATGTTTTTATTCAATTGTCTAACAGAGAGAGAAAAAAACACATTGAGATCTTGTGTTCATGGCATATGTTTGATATAATAGCTGTCCTGGTGACTTGAATCCAATTAAATATCTCTTGAGAGGCTTGGAAATTCCAGCTGTCTCATGTTTGTGTGTGCCTTCTCTAGAGTGCGTATTTCAGATCATTCCACAAATGTTCAATACAATTCAAGTCAGGTCACATGAGGCCAATGAAGCAAACAATTAACAAATGTTTTGTTCTTGCCGATTCCTGTGCTTCAACTGTGTTTTGAGCCAATACGACACTCAATTGTTCTTTGACATGGGGCAGCACATTTTGCTCTGGAATGCGTTGAAAGTCCTTTGATTTAATTGTACACTACACAAATGCAAGACAACCAGCTGCACACATAGCCTTCCAAGAACGTAGCCAAACCTCCATCATTCATCATAGATACACTGTGGTTTTATGTATGCGCATATCAACATATATGCTTAAATTCATCGCTGATTTGACTTGCTAAAAAAAAAAAACTGTTTCGCGCATCTGTCCAAAGAATATTCTCCCAGATGCTTTGCGTCTTGTTACTCTGCGTCCTGGTAAATCAGTGCAGTCCGGCCGTGTCAGTTTCAAGTTATTTCAGTGAACGTTGTGGGTTTTTATATCCATAATGGAATGGTACCAACAATTCTGCATGTGCCATGTGTACGAAGAAGAGAACACCACACATTCTGTGAAACATCTACAAATTATTTTTGACATTATTATGCTTGCATTCATATATTCATCATATGCTTTCCCTATTTAGTAAAATGCTGTTCCATATTTGATTTGCATGAACACAACATACCTTTTTATTTTAATGATAACAATACTTTCTGTTCATTGCCTTCAGTCTGATGACATCTCTCACTGCTACCAACCATTCATATATGCACAGGTCCACATGGTACTAGTTTGTTGTCAAAAGACTGTGACAATAATTGTGAAACAGGTTTTAATATGAAATGATAATTTTGTAATGTGGGAGCCCTCTATCCGTCCACTATTTTTGCAAATTTATTTATTTTATTTATTTATTTTACATTTTGTTTCAAAATTATATTATTGAGAAAAAGAAAATACTTTAATAAAGCTAAAAAAACACATCTTAACCAGAGGTCCCAGTAATTTGGAGGGAAATGTAAGTAGTGTAAGATGGGAGATTGCTTAGGGCAGTGGGTTTTGTGTTGAATTCACAACTGTCGGGGATTACAAGATCTAGACTTTAGTGGACCAATTTCCAAAGGTTTACTGAATTTACTATATTGTTTAACTGCTGACTTATTGTGGAATTCCATAAACACTTGTTCATTGTATTAAAACTGTTTTAGTGGAAGATACAGTGTGCTGGAAATCTTCTGCATAGGCTCGCAATGTCCCTTTTAATGCAACAGCTCTTTTTCTGGGTGAAAACTCAATTGCTCCCTCCTTCATCCCCTGTTTTCAAGCCAGTTTGCTCCTGACTCCTCTTCTTTCCTCTCATCGATGCATGCCTTTTGTAAGACCTGGTAATCTTTGTTAGGACATTGCTTTCCCAATCAATGCTATTTTTTGTTGTTTTACTTTTATTCTGCCCTAAGTACAATCTCAAACTTTCATTATTTTCTCTGAAGAACAACATGGTTTGAAAGGGGCATTAATTAATTAATTATTGAGTATACTGGATTGGTTGATCAGTATTCACTTTATTATAAAAACGCATACACACACACACACACACACACACACACACACACACACACACACACACACACACACACACACACATTGTTGAAAACGTTTTCCATATATCGGGCGCACCGGTTTATAAGGTGCACCTTCAATTAAAGGCATACAGTGATACCTTGGCTTACAAACTTAATTGGTTCCCAGAAAGTGTGTGTAAGGCGAAGAGTGTGTATTCCAAACATTAATTTCCCATAGGAAACCAATAAAATGCAATAATCCATTCCCACATCCCCATTAAACATATTTTCCTACTAAATAAGCATTTAAACTACACAAATATACCTTATTTTATGTATAGTAAATGTGATATGGTATTGCAATTAAAAAAATAAACTGTACTACATAACAAAGTCGTTTTTTTTACCTTTGTGAGGGTTGTTGATGGCTTGATGGAATGGAGTGGGAGGAAGTGGGAGGGAAAGTCACATTCCATAAGGACTGTAGGAAGGAGGGTTAGCCTATCTTTCAGAGGCTTATGCCCAAGTACGGACTTCTCTTCATGTGTAATGAAAGCCCGGTTAGGCATCTTTTTCCAAAAAAGGCCAGGTTCATCAGCATTAAACACTTGATGAGGAACGTAGCCTTCTTCTTCCACCATCTTGAGAAATGATTATTTGTAAGCTTTGGCAGCTTTATCACCAGAACTGGCTGTCTCACCATGACGAATAACATCCCTGTACGACGCTTAAAGTTCTCGAACCGTCTGTGATGAACTTCCAGGTTGCCTCTTGACGATATCCGAGTGAAGTTGTCGTGCTTTCTCCGCGGTAATTTTACCTAGTTCATCATCAATTGTGGTCTGGTTAGCTTTTTGCATAAAGTGTCGCAAGGAGCTCTGGGTTGTACATATTCCAACAGCAACAGATGAAGGCTGTCACGGTTTGCGAGGTGGTGATGGCGGGTGCGGATCCCAAAAAGCAGGCAGGAGGGAGCAGAAGATTGTTTGACAAATTGTATTAAAATAAAGGTCAGCAGGAACAAAATGTAAAACATCAAAATCATCCGAATGGAAAAAATACAAAGTTGCAAAAGAAGACCAAAAGTAAAAGTCCGCCAAGGTTAAACAATCACATACACAATGCATGCAGCAAACAAGCAGCAAACAATGAACCGACAACGGATGGTCGTGCCGGGTGTCCTTTTAAGTGTCAGTGATTATAACGACCAGCACATGCGAGGCTGCCAGCAGGGCTGACGTCGCTACCCGTTGGTCGCCAATCTGATCGGGACGACCAGCACCTGTGCAGGTGCAGGCTGGGCCGGCAGCGCCTCCCGTTGGTCGCCAACCAGATCATGACAGTACCCCCCCCTTCAAGGGGCTGCTTCCAGAAGTCCCAACAGTCTCCCAAAAGGTCCACTCGCCAGGGAACGGTCGGTGGAGAGGGCAACCGCTGCCTCTCCAGCATACGACGGGCGGCGGCCTGATGGGAACGGGACTCGGCCTGGGGTGGACGAAGATGCGGCACGGATCGTCATGGGCGTGAGTGCGATCCCTCTCGCACGTTCACGCGACGGCACATGGCTCAACGTGGACGTCGAACTGCCAGGCGCAGAATGGCACCCCGTACGGCCGTATGGGACCAGGTCTCGGCCGGACGCCGACGTGGGCGTGAACTGCCCGGCACCGGGGGAACGAGACCAGTCCAGAGCCGCTCCGGGATCCAGCGGTGAGTGGGGTCTCGGACTGACGTTGACGCGGACGTTGCACGGCTCGTCGTGGATGAGACTCAATTCGTCATGCACGATGACAGCGTGGCTGGACGTGGGCCTGCACTGCCAGTCACCCAGTGTCACCCTGGCTGGCCACCTGGAAGGAGGTCTCGGCCGGACGTCTACGTGGACGTTACGGCTCGTCGAGTGACACAATTCAAACTCGACGAGGCTCGGGCTAACGTGGACGTAGCATTACCCGGCCCAGGGTGGAAATGAGACGGGTCCGATGTACCTGCGGGATCCGATGGTTGGTCGGTTCATTCTGTCACGGTTTGCGAGGTGGTGATGGCGGGTGCGGATCCCAAAAAGCAGGCAGGAGGGAGCAGAAGATTGTTTGACAAATTGTATTAAAATAAAGGTCAGCAGGAACAAAATGTAAAACATCTAAATCATCTGAATGGAAAAAATACAAAGTAGCAAAAGAAGACCAAAAGTAAAAGTCCGCCAAGGTTAAACAAACACATAAACAATGCATGCAGCAAACAATGAACCGACAACGGATGGTCATGCCGGGTGTCCTTTTAAGTGTCAGTGATTATAACGACCAGCACATGCGAGGCTGCCGGCAGGGCTGACGTCGCTACCCGTTGGTCGCCAATCTGATCGGGACGACCAGCACCTGTGCAGGTGCAGGCGGGGCCGACAGCGCCCCCCGTTGGTCGCCAACCAGATCATGACAAAGGCAGGCCACTAGGAACTTAATAGAACATTAATAGCTGGTTCCCTTGCTTGTGTTTTCTCTTGTAATTGTACAGATGGCTTGTGCAGGTTATTTCATGCCATTTCCAGCTCCTTGGTAGGAGCTGGCTCTCTTCATTCACTTCAAAGATCCAGCTCCAAGAACCGGCTCGTTCGCGAACGACACATCACTCTTTGTGGCGCTCCGTGTGTTTCCTGAAAAATAGTTTGTATGCCAAGATTATATTCTCGCGAATTTAATGTTCGTAGGGCAAAAAGTTTGTTAGCTAAAGCGTTCATAAGCCGAGGTATCCTTATACATTGTTAGCTTTTGAAAAAAATGTAAGGTTTTTAGGTACGCCTTATAATGCGGAAAATACGACAGTATGAACAATATTTGGAATTTTTGACCGTGGCCTTTCTTGTATATAGCTATATATCGGATGTGTTAGGGTCATTATTAATGAAGCAGGAATCAATAGTAAGATCAAAAATATTTAATCTTTGGAACCGCACATAGACAGAAATTAGTGCATCCAAAAGGTAGGCAACATACAGCACATATGGGATTTATTCCCACTCAACCAGACAACAGAAAAAAGAGAAGTTTTCGGTCCTGAATATAAGACTGAAGGAACAAGCCCCCCAAAATATACAAAAATTGAAAGTGGCTGCAGTATAGGTCTGGAAAAGCATAAAAAAAGAAAGCAACAGTCTGGTTAAGTTAAGGAGTCATGGGCTTGATGCCACCACATAATAAATGTTACTCACTTACATCAATGGAATATTGTCTGTTCCAAATATTTTGCTCACTTAATAAGTCAGTAATTTAAAGAAATATGCTGCAACTTAATGTAAATACACTTGTTCCTCCAATGGTATGCTGTCTTCAATAGACTTAAGAAAATAGAGTTTGTAGAATGACAATGAAATTAAGTGTATTGTGACTGCAGAATCCCTTTTTCGTTAAGAGAGCACCCTGCAAAAGATTAAAGGGCTGGACACTGGCAGCCGTGTCAGTTGGCGGGTGCCTCTGTGCATGACCATGCATGAGAAAATAAACTCAGAGCAGAGTTGAAAGGATGATTTAATGTGCTAATGTCAGGGTCAAAAGTCATGTGAAAGACAGCGCAGGCAGAGGACAAAAAATGACTGTGATGTTGCTCTGCGTGACACCGGTGTTACTTTAAAAATAAAAATACAGCCAGATAGTGATTCAAAATCTTAACTCACCTCATTCAATACCATATTTCCTACAGCTAAATTACCAGTGTGTTTTTCAAAACTTCTCCATCTGTTTGCACACAGTGTCCCCTCTTATTATGCATGTCAGATTTAAATTGGCAGCCGGGTGGTGAAATGGATGACGCATCAACCTCACTATGGCTAGTTTCAATTCTGTTTCTGTGTGGAGTTTGCATGTTCTCCCCATGTCCGCACAGGTTTTGTCCAGTTACTCCTGTTTCCTCACATATTCCAAAAACATTCATGGCAGGTTAATGTAAGACTCCAAATCGTCCTTCAGTGTGAGTGTGAGTGTGAGTGCGGATGGTAATTTATTTATGTACGCCCTGCAATTGGATGGCAATCGGTTGGGGGTGTCCCCTGCCTACTGCCTGAAGACAGCTGGGACAGGCTGCAGCACCCCCACACACCTTGTGAAGATAGAGTGGATCAGGAAACGGATTGGAATGACTCAGAGAGTATGCGTTCATGTTCACGGTGCTACTTCATCAGAATCAGAATCAGAATCATCTTTATTGCCAAGTATGTAGAACACACAAGGAATTTGTTTCCGGTAGAACACGCTGCACTAGTATCGTTGTCAAAAAAAACCTGCTAAGTGGCACTATACAGTTCCATTTTGGCTACTGTTGAAAGAGTTCAAGAGTTAATGGCTTGGGGGAAGAAGCTGTTTAAATGTCTGCTGGATTTGGTGCGCATAGATCGGTAGCGCCTGCCTGAGGGGAGTAGCTGGAAAAGGTGGTGGGCAGGGTGCGGAGGGTCCAGTAGGATCTCGGCACCACCATCAGCCATGACCTCAAATAATAGCTTGTGTCACATCTCGTCGCCGTCCTGGGCGCGCCCCGCCCCTCCTGTCACCTCCTCCGCTGCTCCCTGGAGACGGGCCCTCCCATCATCAAGCACCTGGGTTCCCACAGCTGATTGTCATTCCCTTGATTGTGCCTTCTGACTATATCTACCGATCGCGCAATACAGTCTCCGTCGGAGTATTTTGAAAGCCACCCTGTTCCTTCCGTGCCGTCAGATCAGCTGTCACCGATCTCTCTCACTCACCTCATCCTGCTGTCATTTTTTCATGCGTGCCTCAGTAAAGACTTTTATTCACGAGTATCTGTCTCGCCGTGTATTTTGGATCCACACTCCTCGCTTTCCTTTCGTCACTCGAGCCCTGCCCTCAGGCCTCAAGTGACGTGACAGCTTGCCATCAGCTTCTTTTTCAAAAGGGCTCACCAGACAATGTCCTTCTTGCGACGGCTGAGGAACGCAAAACGACAACCAAAATGTTGGTGCAGTTGTTGATCTTCTAACCTTTCTTCAATTGCTCCATCACGGTATGTTACGCTGGTGCCACTGGTAGGGACAGGCACAGACTGGATTGAACTGTGCATGCTACTAAGATGATGAATGGCATAATCTTTCATCATTTCAGGACCTGTAAATCTTGAGGACTCAGGGAGCGCAGATCGGACTACAGGTGACATATCCTGTTCAATCTTCGCCCCTTAGAGGAAGGAGTCTACGATCCATTTGGGGCAGAACCTCTCCAGCTATCAGACTAAATATACTGGTAAAACTTACTGTACATTGTTTATTGTCTTTTTTTGTGCGTGTATTCCTATTTTAGTTTTATTGTGACTATTTATTTTTCATGTTGCATCGTTGAACTGAAAGAAAAATGGCATTGTGAATGTACCTTTCACTGACAATGGCAATAAAATCAACTCTTATTCAAATTTTGTAGTGATCTTAAATGGTATCCATCCATTCATTTTCTAATCCTCACGAGGGAGCCCATCGTTGGTGTCTTTTGGCAGTCTGTGAGGTACACCCTGACCTGATTGCCACACAGACAAACAATAATTTAGAGGCACAATAGAAATTACTTTGAGCGTAACACAATGCTTCTCAATAATTTTCTGTGATGCCCACTCCCCCCCTGGAAGAAGAAAACAGGTTGTGCTCACTTTTTTTGGTTGAACGGCTACAAGTAGCATTCACAAAGCGGGGTGGTTTTTGGCAATATTCAGCACATTTTTGCTGATAAAACCTCAAGCAGGTTATTGGATTGGATGTACCTTTCTTCGTCTCGCAGGGGAGAAATTTACATTTCACAACAGCAAAGTCATGAAAGCAAGAGGAAATGAAAGAAAGAAGTAGAGAAACAAAATACAAGAGCTGCTGGAAAGGCAGCCACTCTCGCGGCGCCATCTTTAAGTTAAAAAAAAAAGTGTGGTTGGGGCGTAATGGTTTTAAAGGACAACCGACATCACTTTTTTGTTTCCTAACTGACATCAGAAAAACGTTTAATAGCATCTAAAATACCCTAAACACGCAGGCTGATATTTTTACTCAAATGCAAAACACCAATAAAAATGACCTAAAGTGTCCAAAATCTGTAAAAAATTGAGCTGCAAATTTGGAATTTTCAGAAAGTCCCGCCCCCAGTTCGTGACATAATGTCTTGCCTTGCTCGAGAATGAAAACAATGGCTTCAGATTCGAAGATTATGCTTTCTTGTTACACATCCAGTTATGAATATGATTCAAATAGTTCTGAAGAGGAAAGTATAAATGTTTGCAATCAATTAAAGGTCTTCCGGGTCATTTTGAGGGATCAAGACTGATGTGTAGCGTCACAGAAAATGCAGAAGATGGCGCCAGAGCTCCGTTGGAAATGGGTTTATTTTTCAGCTTGGAATTTTTGTCAACGACTATCAGAGTTGTCTGGGTGTAACATACAACGATTCACCATTGCGTTATTTATGTGTTTTCCTTCTAATTTCGCCATCAACACAGATCAAAACGAATTTTTCAGACCGCAAAATGCATTGAGGTGATGCAAGGTATGTCCTTTCTCGGTCAGAGGCGTTCCTTCAGTGACGTAGGGTGAGGACTCGTCACCAACTCAAAAACAAGACTTCCGGAATATTCAGCGCAGGTCTTAAGAAGTAAAATATTGCTATATGCGGTGGAATCTTTGTAAAAATTGCTCTGTAGAAGTCATTTGAAGTGATTTTACAAATTATGGACGCACCTTGTCTGGAGACGTCGGTTGTCCTTTAAGTGATACATTAATGTATTTGATTTATGTTACGGTCTAATTCCTGTTTCTCATCTGGTTCGGTGTTCAACGAAGTTCTGTGATGAAATACCAGTGGGGACGATACATGGTGAACAGAAAACACTACTTTATTCTAGTGAAACAAAAGGAGCACATCTCTCGTCGGAGCGGGGAGCCAAGAGCACATGAACACAACAAGAACAAAAAAAAACAAGAGAACAAGCCCGCCCGCTCAGACTGGTTTTGAAAGTACACAGCAGCGATCTGTCGTCCAATCAGCTACAGCCAAGTATTGGAAGTCACACAGCAGCGATCTGTTGTCCAATCAGCTACGGACAAGTATGTTGGGAGAACATTTAGACTGAAAGTTGATACTTGTTACATTCTGCTTTCACAACCATTCAACTAATGAGCTTCATAAATCCATGTAGACTAAACCAAACATGCAATAACATAGGATGTACTAAGCTAAACATGGAATAACATAATATGTTTACTAATCTAAGCATGAAATAACATAATATGTTTACTAATGTGCATAAGCACTCTATCATTCCCTCCTGTTGCACATTTAAACATCGGTACATACATTTCCAAAACGGTTTTCATGCATGCACGTCATACTAACTGCACAGGGAACCATTTTTTTTATTTTAATTTACTTTATACCATGGAGAAGGCGAAAAACCTCTGTCATAACTTTACTGCTGTGATTTGCAACCTCTCCATTTGCGAGAGTCTTGAAGGTAAATTCAATTTAATCAAAAATATTGACGAGGAAAATTCCGTCTCGGCTCTCCGTTTCTTTTTTGGTTGGAGCAACCACACTCTGGCCATGGTGTACAATTCCAAGCTACAACACAGGGTCCCCTTCACGCATTTTTTGATACAAAACCTTTGCGTAGTTCACCTGAGAATTAGTTATCATATTCATTAGCGTTGCTCTTAAGCATGGAATAATACAACCAATGACTAAGAAAATAAGTACAATCACGATCGCGATAGGGATAAACAGTCTGAGCAAAGTCGTATACCAAGGGCCCCCAAAGAGCACGTCAAAACTCCACGGTTGATCAAGTCGTCGATCTTTGGCCATAGCATCTCTGAGATCCCTGATAACAGACAAAGCATCAGTCATGTTTATGGAATTCGCTTCTTCGGGTATGTACGTACAACAAGTGTCACCCACCATAGCACAGACGCCCCCTTGTGGGGCTGTCAAAAGGTCCAAAACCCTTCTATTTTGCAGCACCATTTGTCTAATTGCTGCAATTTCGGTGTTTTGCATTTAGTCCACTTTCAAGCTGGCATTTACAAACACTTGAAATCTGTAATCCATTGTTTCAATTCGTAGCATGTTTTAGCCACTCCAATTTGTGGAAAAAGAGCTAACATTACCTTACTACCCGTGCTTTGGTGTTTGAATTGTTCTGGAACATCAGTTCCCCAGATCGAATCATGGGGCTTAAACGATACTCTTCTCTTCACATGTGCGCTGGACGACTGGTAACGATAAATGTATTGTTAGTTACTGTAACAGGTGCGCACAAACCGTAGGCTCGCGGAGGAATAAAAGAATATACTTTCCAACCGCATAACCACCAAAGATGTGAAGACACGGGCAAAACGGTGACATTAGTGTTTAACGGTAGCACATATAAACATCTATCCTCATCTATAAAACCCAAGTTTTGACCCGTACCGTGCATTGCAATGCATACTGGTAATCACAACCCGCTCTCGGTCATAACCCTATTTTCAGTTTCCAAAATGGTATCTAAACTTGGAAAAATCTCTCCTCTCGAAGCATTGCGAAGAACCGGAAATTGTTGATCAGGTTTATGCGAAGACATTTACATATATGCCGCTCAAGCCATCTTATCTCCAAATACCTTTGAATACATGCATTGTTGTGTCACATAATGACCCACTGGATCCAGTCTTTTAGAATAAAATGCAACTGGTCTCAGCTGTTGTCCATGTTTTTGTAACAAGACTGAAGTCATGTATTTGTCTTTGCAGTCAACTGTTTGAACAAAAGGTTTGTCATAGTCAGGCAAGGCCAAAATACTCGTATTGGCTATCATTTTTTTTTAATTCTGTAAAGGCTGTAATGCCCTCTTCAGTCCACTGAATAGTCTTTCAGTGACATTTTGTCTTGGTATATAAGTGTCAATAATGGTTGAGTGACTTGTGCATAATGCGGAATCCAAGTTCTGCAATAATTACACAGTCCCAAAAACGTCATCATCTGTTTTTTCGTCTTAGGTCGGGGAACCTGCAATATTGCCTGTTTTCTTTTGGTTGTCAACTCTCTTCCCCTTCTTGACAAAAGATGTCCTAGAAAAACAACTTCTTTTTGGCAAAACTGTAACTTATCCAAAGAAGCTTTGTTACCTGTATTCGCTAAATATTGGAACAAAGCTATTGATACTGTTCGGTTAAAACTTCGTTTGTCTTTCCTGGTTCGCGTATTGTCTGGAGTTCACTTGATAAAAATATCAGCAAGTACAATAGATGGTGAACAAAAAACTACTTTATTCTAATGAGACAGAGAAAGCACTTCTCGTCTCGGTGGGACGAAGACATGAGCACAGAGAACAAAGAGACAAACAGCAAAAGAGCAAAAGAGAACGAGCTCCCGCTCCGACAAGTTTTTAAACATACAGAGTGGCGATCTGTTGTCCAATCAGTTGCGAACAAGTCGACCTTTCCCGTCCAATCGGTTACGAACAACTCAGTGTTGGGCGGGTCTCAGATTGAAGTTGGAGCCGCTGCCTTTTCCTTCCAACGGCTATTGAACTAATAAGACTGATGAAAGCAAGAGGAAATGAAAGAAAGAAGTAGAGAAACAAAATACAAGAGCTGCTGGAAAGGCAGCCACTCTCGCGGCGCCATCTTTAAGTAAAAAAAAAAAGTGTGGTTGGGGCGTAATGGTTTTAAAGGACAACCGACATCACTTGTTTCCTAACTGACATCAGAAAAACGTTTAATAGCATCTAAAATACCCTAAACACGCAGGCTGATATTTTTACTCAAATGCAAAACACCAATAAAAATGACCTAAAGTGTCCAAAATCTGTAAAAAATTGAGCTGCAAATTTGGAATTTTCAGAAAGTCCCGCCCCCAGTTCGTGACATAACGCCAAGATGTCTTGCCTTGCTCGAGAATGAAATCAATGGCTTCAGATTCGGAGATTATGCTTTCTTGTTACACATCCAGTTATGAATATGATTCAAATAGTTCTGAAGAGGAAAGTATAAATGTTTGCAATCAATTAAAGGTCTTCCGGGTCATTTTGAGGGATCAAGACTGATGTGTAGCGTCACAGAAAATGCAGAAGATGGCGCCAGAGCTCCGTTGGAAATGGGTTTATTTTTCAGCTTGGAATTTTTGTCAACGACTATCAAAGAGTTGTCTGGGTGTAACATACAACGATTCACCATTGCGTTATTTATGTGTTTTCCTTCTAATTTCGCCATCAACACAGATCAAAACGAATTTTTCAGACCAAACAAAGTACCGCAAAATGCATTGAGGTGATGCAAGGTATGTCCTTTCTCGGTCAGAGGCGTTCCTTCAGTGACGTAGGGTGAGGACTCGTCACCAACTCAAAAACAAGACTTCCGGAATATTCAGCGCAGGTCTTAAGAAGTAAAATATTGCTATATGTGGTGGAATCTTTGTAAAAATTGCTCTGTAGAAGTCATTTGAAGTGATTTTACAAATTATGGACGCACCTTGTCTGGAGACGTCGGTTGTCCTTTAAGTGATACATTAATGTATTTGATTTATGTTACGGTCTAATTCCTGTTTCTCATCTGGTTCGGTGTTCAACGAAGTTCTGTGATGAAATACCAGTGGGGACGATACATGGTGAACAGAAAACACTACTTTATTCTAGTGAAACAAAAGGAGCACATCTCTCGTCGGAGCGGGGAGCCAAGTGCACATGAACACAACAAGAACAAAAAAAAACTAGAGAACAAGCCCGCCCGCTCAGACTGGTTTTGAAAGTACACAGCAGCGATCTGTCGTCCAATCAGCTACAGCCAAGTATTGGAAGTCACACAGCAGCGATCTGTTGTCCAATCAGCGACGGACAAGTATGTTGGGAGAACATTTAGACTGAAAGTTGATACTTGTTACATTCTGCTTTCACAACCATTCAACTAATGAGCTTCATAAATCCATGTAGACTAAACCAAACATGCAATAACATAGGATGTACTAAGCTAAACATGGAATAACATAATATGTTTACTAATCTAAGCATGAAATAACATAATATGTTTACTAATGTGCATAAGCACTCTATCATTCCCTCCTGTTGCACATTTAAACATCGGTACATACATTTCCAAAACGGTTTTCATGCATGCACGTCATACTAACTGCACAGGGAACCATTTTTTTTATTTTAATTTACTTTATACCATGGAGAAGGCGAAAAACCTCTGTCATAACTTTACTGCTGTGATTTGCAACCTCTCCATTTGCGAGAGTCTTGAAGGTAAATTCAATTTAATCCAAAATATTGACGAGGAAAATTCCGTCTCGGCTCTCCGTTTCTTTTTTGGTTGGAGCAACCACACTCTGGCCATGGTGTACAATTCTAAGCTACAACACAGGGTCCCCTTCACGCATTTTTTGATACAAAACCTTTGCGTAGTTCACCTGAGAATTAGTTATCATATTCATTAGCGTTGCTCTTAAGCATGGAATAATACAACCAATGACTAAGAAAATAAGTACAATCACGATCGCGATAGGGATAAACAGTCTGAGCAAAGTCGTATACCAAGGGCCCCCAAAGAGCACGTCAAAACTCCACGGTTGATCAAGCCGTCGATCTTTGGCCATAGCATCTCTGAGATCCCTGATAACAGACAAAGCATCAGTCATGTTTATGGAATTCGCTTCTTCGGGTATGTACGTACAACAAGTGTCACCCACCATAGCACAGACGCCCCCTTGTGGGGCTGTCAAAAGGTCCAAAACCCTTCTATTTTGCAGCACCATTTGTCTAATTGCTGCAATTTCTGTGTTTTGCATTTAGTCCACTTTCAAGCTGGCATTTACAAACACTTGAAATCTGTAATCCATTGTTTCAATTCGTAGCATGTTTTAGCCACTCCAATTTGTGGAAAAAGAGCTAACATTACCTTACTACCCGTGCTTTGGTGTTTGAATTGTTCTGGAACATCAGTTCCCCAGATCGAATCATGGGGCTTAAACGATACTCTTCTCTTCACATGTGCGCTGGACGACTGGTAACGATAAATGTATTGTTAGTTACTGTAACAGGTGCGCACAAACCGTAGGCTCGCGGAGGAATAAAAGAATATACTTTCCAACCGCATAACCACCAAAGATGTGAAGACACGGGCAAAACGGTGACATTAGTGTTTAACGGTAGCACATATAAACATCTATCCTCATCTATAAAACCCAAGTTTTGACCCGTACCGTGCATTGCAATGCATACTGGTAATCACAACCCGCTCTCGGTCATAACCCTATTTTCAGTTTCCAAAATGGTATCTAAACTTGGAAAAATCTCTCCTCTCGAAGCATTGCGAAGAACCGGAAATTGTTGATCAGGTTTATGCGAAGACATTTACATATATGCCGCTCAAGCCATCTTATCTCCAAATACCTTTGAATACATGCATTGTTGTGTCACATAATGAGCCACTGGATCCAGTCTTTTAGAATAAAATGCAACTGGTCTCAGCTGTTGTCCATGTTTTTGTAACAAGACTGAAGTCATGTATTTGTCTTTGCAGTCAACTGTTTGAACAAAAGGTTTGTCATAGTCAGGCAAGGCCAAAATACTCGTATTGGCTATCATTTTTTTTAATTCTGTAAAGGCTGTAATGCCCTCTTCAGTCCACTGAATAGTCTTTCAGTGACATTTTGTCTTGGTATATAAGTGTCAATAATGGTTGAGTGACTTGTGCATAATGCGGAATCCAAGTTCTGCAATAATTACACAGTCCCAAAAACGTCATCATCTGTTTTTTCGTCTTAGGTCGGGGAACCTGCAATATTGCCTGTTTTCTTTTGGTTGTCAACTCTCTTCCCCTTCTTGACAAAAGATGTCCTAGAAAAACAACTTCTTTTTGGCAAAACTGTAACTTATCCAAAGAAGCTTTGTTACCTGTATTCGCTAAATATTGGAACAAAGCTATTGATACAGTCTTGTTCTCGTCTTCAGTCGGTGAAGCAATTAAAATGTTGTCAACGTACAAAAGAATCTGAGAAGTCTCAGGATGTTTAAAATCAGCAATACACGAAGACATTTCCTGTGAAAAAAATTGTAGGGCTATCTGTAAACCCTGGTGGCAATCTTGTATATGTATATTTTTTTCCATTAAATGTAAATCCAAACCAGTGACGTGAATTTTTGTGCAACGGAATGGAGAAAAAAGCATTGCTCAAATCAATTACTGTAAACCATTTTTTTTGTCAGGTTTTAAACTGTAAAATAATGTGTGTGGGTCTGGCACACACGGAGCACGTGATTGTATGGATTTATTTATCTGTCGCAAATCATGCACTATTCTCCAAACCCCAGATTCAACTTTTTTAACAGGAAATATCTTGTGTATTACAACTTGTGTAATACATTCACAACTTGGCTCTTCAATCAAAATACCAGCCTTCACCATATTCCGTATTACAGGAGTGATGCCAATAATAGCATCCTGTTTTAATGGATATTGTTTAAGTCTAGGTCGATAAGGCGTTTTAGGCAATACTTCAACTGATTTTGCTGTTTTAAGTAAGCCCACATCTGTTTTTCCCAATGACCAAAGGGTGGCCGGGACGTCTGGAAAGTCCTCAGCCACTAAGAGTGGCCATTCTAATGAATCAACCTTTACTGGGTCCCCCATAGTGTCAACTATGAAGGACTCCAGAAGGTTAACTTTTCTGGGTTTGTACCCTTCTTCTGTTGGTATTAAAGCTATTTGTAGTTGTTGTAACAGGTCCCTCCCCAACAAATTTATAGGACAATCTCCACTCAAGACCATAGTGACCTTGTATGGAGTTAGTCCCTCATATAAAACTTTTATTGGCTTAGAAATAGGTAACAATGTCACTTTCCCATCTGCTGATACCACAGAAATTTGTTGTTGACTCGGAGTGACACCTGGAATGGTGTCTGTCTGCAGCACTATCGCGAAGAAATTTGACATCCTTTTTCCCAATTTTTAGCCTATGATAAGGTTTTTCGTTTTCTGGCAAAGTCAAGGCAAATTCATTTGTCAAATCCAAGATTTCAACTGGTTTCATTGATCCCCATTTCCCACTGTTGTGACTGTTGTCATCAGTGTTGAAATGGGGTTCCGCGCGTCAATCTTAATGTTTTGTTATTTGTGCTTCACCATATCGTGTATTATATGGTGGAGGTCTGTAAGGTTTCCCATGTTTCCTTTGCGGTGTACTTTTCCTTTTGCAGTGACGAGCAATATGCCCTACACTGCCACAATTGTAGCATCGATCGCTGGGCGGCAACTGTCTCTTCACCCGGTCTTGGTACAACACGTTCTCCATTATGTCACGCATGGCAGATGCCATCACATGTTCCATCGGCGACCCTACACCATTTCCCCACTTTTTTCTCACCACTTCTTGGGCATGTATAGGCCACTCCATGAGATCAACCAACTTTCCAGTCCGGTGTTGGACATAATGTTTGCGAATGAAATCCCCAATTTCCGGCGTCAATTTCTGGAGAAATGTTTGCTTAAATTGGTTGACATATACAGAATCCTCATCAGCAGATTCAGGAATACAGCAGTGGGTCCGAAAAACACCTTCAAGGCGTCCCCTGAAGGTATTAACATCTTCTCCACGCAACTGTCTACAATGTTGAATCCTGCCAAAGTTTGGTGATTTTTTCCATAATGTCCGGATGTTCTCACACATCAATTTCCGTTGAGCTGTCACCTCCTCATACGTCATGTTTGATCCCGTTGAAGTCTTACCAGTTTTGCACCCTTTCACCCGATTCCAATAATGCCCAAGACGTCTCCTGAGAACCTTCAGTGTCTCTTGCCCATTCAGCTGATAAAAAGCACACAATTCCTCAAAATGCTCAGTCTAACTTTCCGCATTCTCAACAAAATCACCGAATCCTTTGCACGCTTCAGCTACGTCACTGTCACACCAAGGCCGATAAACCAAAATAGTTTGGTCTTGCAGGCCTGAAGCATTAGGGTTAGCAACATGGACAAGCGGAAAAGCTTCACAATCGCTTTCATCATTCATCTTAATTTTATACAATTCTTCAAGCGGATACAATTGTTCAGAACAATATGATTTGCTTCTTGTACGCGAAGAAACACAATCACCATCACCAGCAATCTGATCTGCAAAGTCAGGTTGTAATGGCCATAACCCACTAGAGGAGGTCATGCGCGCTCCATGCTGCTGTTCTGCCCAAGTCACAGTTGGAGTCACCACCGGGGGTGCTACTCGCTCCCTCGGGGTGGAGCAATTGACTTCCTCTCTCTTCTTGGGAGCAGCGAAGGAGGGGGAAAAGGAGGAGGAGGGGGGGTGCTGAGGCGTTTGCTCAGGGTAGCCCAAAGCCCCTCCCCCAGGCTTCCCATGGGGGTGCTCTGCAGTTTGAAACAATGGCTGCTTTCTATCTGCCACGAACGCCATCTTTTCATTGGGTCGTGGAACAGATGAAGCAATAGTTTCATCGTCAGAGCTCACTTTGGAAGTCATCGCTACCATTGCCTTATCCTCTTTTTTAATCCGTTTTACCTCTAGCTCATGCTCTCTAATCCGTGCTTGTGCTTGTGCTTGAGCTTCAAACAAAACATAATCTCTTTCAATGGCTGAACTCGCAATTCACCACGCTGCATCCACTTCTTACAGTAAAGTTCACATCCTGGGAACTTTTTAGCCATGAATTCAATATCCCGGTGAATTGGAGCTTTCTTTGAAAAAATTGCACCCATTTTCTCAAATCCCGCAATTCACCAACAATATGCTCCTGTTAACTATTTTTCAGTAAGGCACACAGTGTTAATTCAAACACAAAGAAGACACCCGCTGTGTCTAGTCTCCAGCCACGAGACGTGCTCACATACACAATGAATGCACATACGCACACAAGGAATGAACTTACGCACACACACACAAACTCACGCACACACGCGCACACACGCACACACTCACGAACTAACGGCTCAAATGACTCCCTCGCCCCCACTCTTCTCTGTTCAAGATCTTAGTGAGACAAAGAAACTTTTGTATTTCACCATTCTAGCATAGATCAACAAAAATGAATGTATTAATTTCACAGAGAATCCATGATCAATAGCAGCTGCGTTTGAAAATAACATATAACGTCTGGATCAAAATTAAAAAATCTTTCAATTTTCCAATTTGTCCACCAGCCCTCGCACCAAACTGAATTCCAGGAAATCACCACCTTGTGGAGAATTTTTCACTGGAAAACTCCGAAACTAAGTCGCCGTGCGGAATAACTAGACATATCTCGATCCATATATTAGCATCGATCAGTCGCATGCATTAGTCCGTCAATGTACAGTTGGGTCCGGCTTTATGGAGATCCACCGTGATCAGAACCACCCGAAACAGAACCAGAAACGAACCGGAACCGTACAGTGAGACCTCAACTTACAAACACCTCAAGCACTATTTTCATAATACACACCCACCACGGCTGGCGGAGTGATCTTCGGCGGAAGCACACGACCAAACAGCACCAGAGGTTAAGTTACCAACAGTCCTTATGGAAGGTGACTCTCCTTCCATAAGCCATCAACGACCATCAAAAAGGTAAATAAAACTTTATTTTACAGCACAGTTTATTTCTTTAATTACAGTCGTCATGTAATGCGTTTCTCTTTCCAAACAGCAATTCCCTTTGACCTTCGACCTCCAACGCCAGTCCATCAAGCCATAAATGACCATCACAAATGTAAATAAAGTGACTTTATGATACAATGCAGTGTATTTCTTTCATTACAATACAATAGCACATTTATTATACATAGAATAAGGTATGTTGTGTGTAGTTTTAAGGCTTATTTAGTTGAAAAGTATATTTTATGGAAACCCTGGAACGGATTATTCCCATTTTAATGGTTTCCTATGGGATTTTTTTTTTTTTTTTTTTTTTTTTTTTGAGATACACACTTTTCGCCTTATACACTCTGTCGTGTTACAAACCCTCAGATACGTGGATTAACATGAAGAGGATACCCTCTGGCCATAAAAGGATCCCACAATACATTCAAACAATGGCTGCTTTCTAGCGTGTCACTCACCTAGCGAACTGCGTCGAACACAGCCGTTTAGTCAATCAGAATGACGGAGAGCTCCACCGCGCTTGTAAGAGCAGGTGTCACCAGGAATATGAGAATCTTCCTGTCTCCCGTGAGAACACACGAACAGACTCCACCGGAGAAAAAAAAAACTCTCCGTCTCTCGTAGTCAGCCACCAGCTGGGAACCCCACCTCTCCGGACCAACTGTTGGGCACGGGTTTCTGCACCAATTTATGTTGCATTCTAATTTCTGTTTCTCATCTGGTGTGGTGTTCAACGAAGTTCTGTGATGAAATACCAGCGGGGACGATAGATGGTGAACAGAAAACACTAAACACACCGATAGCCCCATTGACTGTTGGACAGATCAAGCTAGATCAAGAGACTGACCCCATTATAGGACATATTATTAGATACAAACTGGCAGAGACAAAACCGCTAGGTACTGAACTAAGAAAGCATTGTACTCAAGTTGTTTGTCTTGTGGGGGAATGGGACAAGCTACACTTTAATGACAGAGGTGTTTTGTACAGAAAAACGGCAAACAGAACCCAACTACTGCTTCCTGAAAAACACAAGGTGACAGTGTTCAAAGAGCTGCATGATGAAATGGGCCACCATGGCGTAGAAAGGACTCTTTCCTTGTAAGGGATCGTTTTTACTGGCCCTTTATGCAAAAAGAAATAGAGGACTATGTACTGAGAGTGTGTGTGTGCCGAAAACACAAAAAGCCCAACCGTGAGACCAGAGCCCCTCTCACTAATATTGTGACTACTCAGCCTTTTGAACTTGTCTCTGTTGACTTTTTGCATCTTGACAAATGTAAGGGTGGTTATGAATACGTGCTTGTGCTAGTAGACCATTTTACACGTTTTGCTCAAGTTTATGCTACAACATCCAAATCTGGCAAAACAGCGGTAAACAAAATCTTTAATGACTATGCTTTAAAGTTTGGGTTCCCCCTTCGGATTCACCATGATCGGGGTGGTGAATTTGAAAATCAACTTTTTGCTCAACTGAAGGAATATTGTGGGGTTGCGGGTTCAAGGACAACCCCCTACCACCCACAGGGAAATGGACAGGTTGAACGATTTAATCGAACACTGATCCAGATGTTAAAGACACTGACAGAGAAACAAAAGAGTAACTGGAAAGACTCACTAAACAAACTAGTTTATGCTTACAACTGTACCAAAAGTGAGGTGACAGGGTTTTCACCTTTTTACTTACTTTATGGATGTTCACCACGTTTACCAGTTTATATGTTGTTTAGTTTGAATCCAGACTCTAACCAGGGTGACACCAACCAGAAGGACTATGTGAAGAAGTGGAAACAGGGTATGGAGGAAGCGTATGTGATCACGCAAGAAAATAACAACAAAGCTGCAGCCAGGAGTAAGAGACTATATGACAGTAAACTAAAGTATTCTACCCTGTTGCCCGGTGATCGTGTTCTAGTTCGAAACTTAACCCCACACCAACAGTGGTTCGTCAAGTCAGCAAAGACATTCCAGTTTATGAGCTGAAACCTGAGATGGGAAAGGGCAGATCGAGGATACTCCACCGCAATCTCTTGCTGCCATGTGATCATTTGCCATTAGAGACTTCACTACAGCCCCAGTCCAAGAAAAAGTCCACTCGGCAACGACCGAACAAGATGCCAGAGATGGATCCAGAAGAGGATGATGAGGAGGATGAGTATTATCCAGTGTTGCATCGCCAGAGCACCCGACCAGACTCACCAGAACTGCGGGACATGAGCTTCGTGGAGACAACCCACCATAATCAGATCAGATCAGAATCAGATCAGATCAGATCAGATCAGAATACCTTTATTCGTCCCGCAATGGGGAAATTTGCAGTCCACAGCAGCAATTGAAGAGGGATGGGGTTGGGGTGGGAGTGAAAGGATAGAAAACAAGATTTTCTAAGCATAACAAAATAAAAATGTCAACTGTATACTGTGCAAATGTAGATGTGCAAAAACCATTCTATAAACAAGACTGTACATAGTGCAGAATCAAGAAATGCATTTAGATATATTGCAACAACCCATATTTACAAGTGTCCAGTTTTTTTTTTTTCACATGTAATCATTGGGAATTGTGAAGCCTGACAGCAGTCGGTAGGAACGAGCGGCGGTACCTCTCCTTCTTGCAGCGCGGGTGTAATAGTCTCTGGCTAAAGGAGCTACCCAGAGCTGTCAGGATGGGCAGAAGGGGGTGGGAGGGGCTGTCCGTCATAGCTTTTAGTTTAGCTAGCGTCCGTCTGTTGCCCACCTCCTCTAGAGAGTCCAGCGAGCAGCCCACGACAGAACTGGCCCGCTTGACAAAGCGCTCCAGTCTTTTTCTGTCCCAGGTGGTGATGCTGCCTGACCAGCAGACAATGCCATAGTGGATGGCTGATGCCACCACAGAGTCATAGAAAGTCTTTAGGAGTGACCCCTGAACTCCAAAAGACCTCAGTTTCCTGAGGAGGAAGAGGCGACTCTGTCCCTTTTTGATTAGGGCATCCGTGTTTGTTGTCCAGTCCAGTTTATTGTTGAGAGTAACACCCAGGTACTTGTAGGAGGTCACCCTCTCAATGTCCGAACCCTGGATGTTCAATGGTGCAGGTGAGGATTGTTTCCTGCAGAAGTCCATCACCAGCTCCTTGGTTTTTCCGGTGTTGATCTGGAGGTGATTCTGCTGGCACCAGTCCACAAAGTCCTTTGTCAGTCCCCTGTACTCCCTATCGTCTCCCTCTGTAATGAGGCCGACAATAGCTGAGTCGTCAGAGAACTTCTGGAGGTGGCAGGTTTGGGTGTTGTAATTGAAGTCCGAGGTGTAGAGGGTGAAGAGGAATGGAGCCAGGACGGTTCCCTGCGGCGCTCCGGTGCTGCAGAGAAGCCTGCCCGACTCACAGTTCTTTACTCTCACGTACTGTGGCCTGTTTGTGAGGTAATCTGTAATCCAGGATGTGAGGTGATGGTCGACTCCGGCATGCCGCAGCTTGTCCCCCAGTAGACTTGGCTGGATGGTGTTGAAGGCACTGGAGAAATCGAAGAACGTGATCCTCACCGTGCTCCCAGCATTCTCCAGGTGCAGCAACGCCGTATGGAGGAGGTAGATGATGGCATCCTCCACACCGATGCTGGGCTGGTAGGCAAACTGTAGCGGGTCCAGCGATGAGCTTACAGCGGTCGCAGGTGGGCGAGGACGAGTCTCTCCAGCGTCTTCATCAGGTGAGACGTCAGTGCCACCGGTCTGTAGCTGTTGAGCTCTTTGTGGTTGGCAATCTTGGGCACTGGGACCAGGCATGACGTTTTCCACAGCTGTGGAACTCTGCCCAGCTTCAGGCTCAGGTTGAACAAGTGCTGGACAATGACACACAGCTGGTCGGAGCAGGTCTTGAGGAGTCGGGAACTGATATCATCCGGACCTGCTGCCTTCCTCACCTGCATCCTCCTCAGTTGGTTCCTCACCTGCACAGTTGTGACAGACAGGCAGGAACCAGGAGGCAGAGTGGCGGCTGAGGGTGTGGCAACGGTTGGGAGGGCAGATGTTGGTTGTGGAAAGCTGGTCGTGAGAGGGGGCAGGGAGGGTAAGGCCACAGTGAGTGTTGGTGCAGGTGCAGCTACATATGAAGTTGACGGTGGGCCGGGGGCGGCTGGTGTCTTGTCAAACCGATTGAAAAAGCGGTTGAGTTCATCTGCCCAGTCCTTGTCTTATTCGCTCAATGTCACTGGGCTTTTGTGGCCTGAGATGTTTTTCAGGCCCTTCCAGACACCAGCGACATTGCTGGCTTGCAGCTGCTCCTCCATTTTCATCCTGTAGGCCTTCTTCCCCTCTCTGATCTTCCTCCTCAGTTGGATCTGCACGGCCTTCAGTTCCTCTCTGTTGCCCGACACAAAAGCCCTTTTCTTCTCCTTCAGGAGGACTTTTATGTCGGGATTAATCCATGGTTGTTTGTTGGCAAAACACCGCACAGTCCTGGTGGGTACGGTGTTTTGGTCACAAAAGTTAATGTAGTCTGTGATGGTGTTGGTGAGTGAGTCAATGTCTTCCCCATGAATCTCAGTAAAGAGCTCCCACCTGATTGAATCAAAACAGTCCCGCAGAGCTTCTTCAGCTTCTGTGGACCATCTTTTGATCGTGCGGGTCACAGCTGGTTGCCTCTGGACAAGGGGTTTGTACACAGGCTGGAGATAAACCATATTGTGGTCTGCTCTTCCGAGAGGGAGGAGGGGGGAGGGTTTGTATGCATCCTTGGCGTTTGAATAAAATAGGTCCAATATGTTATTGTCTCTGGTGGCACAAGTTACATACTGTGTGAATGTTGGGAGGGAGAATTTCAGGGAAATGTGATTGAAGTCCCCTGAGATGATAAACAAGGCGTTGGGGGACTGGGTTTGCAACTTGTTTACAACAGATATGAGGGCATCGGAGGCAGCGCCGCCATTTGCCGTAGGGGGGATGTACGTCGTCACGGCTATGACGTGTGAGAATTCCAGTGGCAGGTAATGCGGCCGGAGGCTAACGGCTAGCAGCTCGATGTCGCGAGTGCAAAGTTTTTCCTTCACCGTGATGTGCCCCGGGTTGCACCATTTGTCATTCACAAATACAGCAATCCCCCCTCCATTCTGCTTACCGCTGCCTTCATTTCTGTCCGCTCGTACGAGTTGGAAGCCCTCCAACTCTGCGTGGGCGTCCGGAGTGATTGCCGAAAGCCATGTCTCCGTGACGAGTAGCAAGCTGGCTTCCCGGTACTCCCTCTGGTGCCGCGTTAGCGCCACCAGCTCGTCCATTTTATTTGGGAGCGATCTCACATTCCCCATGATGACGGACGGGAGAACGTGTCGGTATTTCCTCGTTCTTTTGCGGCGATCTTTCCCGGCCCGACATCCTCGTTTCCTCCTCTTCAGTTCATCGGGGATGTCTGGTGCGGCGGCCGCTAGTCCGCTATTAGCCCGCCACGCTAGTAGCTGGTCTCGACTGTAAACAATGGGATTCCGCGTGCGCGTGGATTCCCCGTTCACAGGAGCGATGAAAAAGTAAAAAATAACGGCAATGAGCAAAAAAAAAATGCCCATCTCCTCTCCGTAGGTTTATGGAACGAAATTAGGCAAAGCAAAAACGGAAAAGTAAAAAAGTGAAAAAGTAGACAAGAAAGGGAAAGAGCTGCTGTGGAGGCAGCCACACAGGGGGGGCGCCATCTTGGTTTATATTGACAATCAACTGGGGAATGAACTGCCGGGGACAGAGCCGGGAGCTGCGGAAGTTGACCAACCTCAGGAGGGCAACATTGTTCCGGAAAATGATCCACCTGTGACGGTGTGTCCCCCTTTTCCTCAGCCACCCCCCAGTAATTCTGATATTGGGGGAAATCAACGGCCACGATGAGAACACAGGAGACCCAAGGTATTCACGTATGATAGCCTTGGTTCGCCATCTTGTTACAATGTAGGGACAGTACCATGTTATGGCGAAAATACAATGCCTTGGATGTGTGGCGCACACCCCTATTATGCCACGGAGTACTACAGAAATGGTTAATCGACACTTCTGTTTGATAGCACAGTGAGATGGAAACAAGAAGACCCCGATGGGCCCTGATGTGTATAATTAAAACGGAATGTATGAAAAGAGTTCCAGTCTGTGAACTGTTGATTGTTATAATGTAAACAGAATGTATGAAAAGAGTTCCAGTCTGTAAACTGTTCATTATTATAGTTCATATTTGGATGCAGTTAATAATACCATGCGTAATTGTTTTGGGCATGTCATCCAGCGCATTTATGTATTTACTAGTACATATGTTGCGGACAACATCTATTTTGAGGGGGAGTATGTGACAGGTTGTAAAGTATCTTATTTTGTATTTTGGTTACATTCGCGTAGTTATATTGGTTTACAAATGATATATATCGAAAATGTTTATTTAAACAAGGAACGCCTGCTTTGGTTAGTGTTTCGTGTCGGACCGATTTAGATCGTTGGACAGGAAATTGTTGTGCGCATACGTTTGTATTACATCTGGGCTTTTCGAAGTAAACCACTGTTGAGTCGAGACGTATCGCACTGCTAGTCTTGTGGGTTTTTTCTGGATCCCACAACACCGTATCTCCCTTACCATAGTGGAGAGCGCAACACGTCCAGGGACATCATGTAAATAACAGTGAACTTGTGTTGCATTCTCTTTTTCTGTAAATAACCACTATACGATCACACGTTGTTCATTCCGTTTTGTTATCTACAATGTTTTGCATATTGAAAACTACTTGCACAAGTCGTATGTTATTCACAAGACGAAACCCATGCGACTTCACCCATCCCTTTTGCCATACTGTTTTGCACCAATAAAAATAAAAAGACACATCCATGCGTCTGGTATTATTAAGAAGGCAGCAACGTGGAGCTCAAGACAATCACTGTTGTGACCCCCGCCACATTATTATGTATATATGAATAAATGTATATATGTATATATTTATGTATTTATATATTTATGTAGTTATATATGTATATATTTATATATTTATGTCGTTAAGCCCGGATAAATACAGAGGGTTGTCTCAGGAAGGGCATCCGATGTAAAAGCTTGGCCAAAACAAACATGAGGATCAAACCTCTAAAGATGGAGGACACTGATTTGCTATGGCGACGCCTTGAAGGGAAAAGCCGAAAGGAAGAAGAAGATATATTTATATAGTTAATTATTTATATTGTAATGCCCCTCAGCGTGACAAATGATGCGCAGAGTCGCTGGTATAGCGAGTCGGTCTTTTATTAACAAATTTAGCAGTTTTATCACACAAACAGGAGCTGTTGTTACGCCACAACTCACGCGCAGACAATCCCTCAGGCATACTGCCTAACCTCCGTTCTTGGGTCCTCCCTTCTCTCCGTGTGTGTCGTCACGGGACCCCAACAAGCCCAGCCCCCAAACATGCATAACACAAGCACTGAACGTTACACTACCCTCCCCTTTATGAAACCCTCGCCCCGAGGGGTCAACAAAAAAATTCCTCAAGTCGCTGGGGCCTCCGTCTGCGTCTCTGTGGTCGACCTGGCTGTGGCTCGGTTCCCCCCTGCGCTGGCTGACTCGGGGCAAAACTGGAGGAGGGTGGGGAACCTGGGCTAACCAGATTACCTGACGTGGACGAAGCAGACCCCGCCTCAAATACAGGAATACCGCTGCCCCGGTAGGGGGCCAACCTGTCCCGATGTAGAGCAATTTTCCTGCCCCTGGGGGGTACCGCTACCCGATAAACAACCTCCCCCACCCGCTCGAGTACCCGACAAGGGCCATCCCAGTGGCTGTCTAGTTTGGGGCAGCGGCATTTTTTCCGTTTGGGCGTATACACCCAAACCAGTTCCCCGGCCCGGAAGTCTCGCCCCTTGCTCCGCACGTCATAATTCCTCTTTTGGCGTGCTCCGGCTTTCTCCAGCTGGTCCCGTGCGAATGCGTGCGCTGCCTCCAGCCGATCCTGCAGTCGACGGGCATACTCCAGCCCCGGCTGGTCCTCTGGGCCGCCTGGTGGTCTTCCAAACGCCATTTCTGCCGGTGTCCGTATTTCCCGGCCCAGCATCAGCAGAGCAGGGGTACAGCTGGTGGAAATCTGAACCGCTGATCGATAAGCCATCAGCACCGGTGGGATGTGCCTGTCCCAGTCACGTTGGTGTATGGAGGTGAGGATGGCGAGCTGCTGTTGCATGGTGCGGTTGAATCATTCCACAAGTCCATCACTCTGCGGATGCAAGGGAGTGGTGCGCGTCTTCTGCATGTCAAGGCGTTCACACAGAGCAGCGAACACCCTGGACTCAAAATTTCTGCCTTGGTCACTGTGGATGATATCTGCAGTTCCAAACCGGCAGAACATGCCCTCCAGTAGCGCATCAGCTACTGTTTCCACCTCTTGGTCTGGCAGTGCGTATGCCTCTGGCCACTTGGTAAAATAGTCCATTGCACACAGCACGTAACGATTCCCTCTGTCTGTCACAGGGAAAGGGCCCATGATGTCCACAGCAACTCTCTCCATGGGCGCACCAACCCTTTGTTGCTGAAGTGGTGCGTGTGATTGGGCTTGAGGTCCTTTGTAGGCCATGCACTCATCACAGCGCCGACAGAAGTCCTCTACGTCCCGTCGATGCTGCCCCCAATAGAACCCTTGGCGTAGCCGTCGGAGTGTCTTTGTGCTGCCAAAGTGTCCCGAGCCGGTGCCCCCATGACATGCTCTCAGCACCGTCTCTCTGAGAGCTCTTGGCACGACCACCTGCCATCTCTCTTCCCCGGTGGCAGGTTCTTTCCAGGCTCTCTGCAGCACGCCGTCCTTGATGCGTAAGCCATCAAACTTGCTCCAAAGGCCTTTGGAAGCAACAGAGAGTCCCATCATGCCTTCCCAGGGCGGCCTCCTGCCACTCTGGACCCACTGCCGCACGGGGTTGAGATCGTGGTCCTCCTGTTGTTTTGAAGCCCACTCAGAAGTGTCCACAGCCTCCAGGGTGCAGCATGTCGGCACAGCAGCAGCCGCTTCCTCGAAAAGCTCCAACTCCCTGGCATCTCGCCGGTCACAATAGCTGCAGCCACTAATGGAACATGGCCGCCGGGAAAGGGCATCTGCATTAGCGTGCTGAGCCCCAGCCCGATGCACCACAGTGAAGTGGAATGCTTGCAGCTCCTCGAGCCACCGTGCTACTTGGCCTTCTGGTTCCCTGAACGACATCAACCACTGCAGTGCGGCGGTTCTGATGGTGAAGGGCACGCCACACAGGTAGTACTTGAAGTGGCGTGTCGCCAGAACAACTGCTAGCAGTTCACGTCTTGTAACGCAGTAGCGTCGTTCACTTTTATTGAAAGTGCGGCTGAAATAGGCTACCACTCGCTCACCTTCTGGCCCCACCTGGGACAACACTGCCCCCATGCCGACATTGCTCGCGTCTGTGTCCAGCAAAAAAGGCAGGGATGGATCAGGAGGGGTGAGGACGGGAGCGTTCATGAGGGCTTTTTTTAGGCTGGAGAATGCCTCCTGACAATCCGGCAGCCACACGAAGGGTTCATTATCTTTCAGGAGGCGGAACAAGGGTGCTCCAATAGAAGAAAATCCTTTCACAAACCGCCTGTAGTATGAAGCTAGTCCCAAAAAACTTTTTAACTGCTTCTGGTCCCTTGGTACTGGCCAGTCTTTGATTGTGCTGACTTTCTCCTCCAGCGTGCTGATGCCCTTACCGTCCACTAGATGGCCCAAGAATTCCACTTTTTGCTGCATGAAGTGGCACTTATCTGGGTGCAGTTTCAGCCCAGCTGCCGCAATCTTCCCCAGCACCAGTCTCAGAGATTCCAGTGCCACTTGAAAAGAATTACCATGGACGAGGACATCATCCAAATACACCAGGCACTTTTGCCTCGGAATGTTTGTGAGTGTTGTGTCCATCAAACGCTCAAATGTCCCTGGTGCATTGCATAGGCCAAAACTCATGACCTTAAACTGCCAGTGTCCTCGTGTGGTGCAGAATGCAGTCTTGGGCATGGACTCTGTGGTGAGAGGGACTTGCCAGTAGCCACTCCGCAAGTCAAGTGACGAGAACCACGCAGAACCCGAGACCAGATCCAAGGTCTCGTCTACGCGTGGTAGTGGGTAGCAGTCTTTCTTTGTCACCTTATTGAGCGGTCTGTAGTCCACACAAAACCGCGATTTGGTGCTCTTTTTCTTGGGGACCATGACCACGCCAGACGCCCACGGACTGTCGGAGGGCTCGATAATCCCTGCCTTGAGCATGGCACGGATCTCTTGATCTGCGGCTTCCTGCTGGGCTAGAGGCAGGCGTCGAGGGCGAACCTTCACTGGTCGAGCGTCACCCGTGTCGATGTGGTGCTCGACCGAGTGAGGCCCACCTCATTCTCACTGAGAGCAAAAATGTAATTAAATTCCCACAGTACCTGCCATAACTGCTCCTGCTGCTCGACACTTAAGCCATCACAGTTCTTCTGCCAAATGGACCGGATAGCCCCAGTCCGGCTCTCTGCTGATTGACCCGGGGTCAAATTGACTGGCATGGCTGGGTTGGATCCAGTTGGCGCCCCCGGGGCGAGCGAACTCTACCCAATCTACCGTCGAAAGCTGAGGAGTCAGCACTGCTGCTGTCTTGGTCAGGCTGGTTTGGGTCATCGGTGCATCAAGTGACGAGAACCACGCAGAACCCGAGACCAGATCCAAGGTCTCGTCTACGCGTGGTAGTGGGTAGCAGTCTTTCTTTGTCACCTTATTGAGCGGTCTGTAGTCCACACAAAACCGCGATTTGGTGCTCTTTTTCTTGGGGACCATGACCACGCCAGACGCCCACGGACTGTCGGAGGGCTCGATAATCCCTGCCTTGAGCATGGCACGGATCTCTTGATCTGCGGCTTCCTGCTGGGCTAGAGGCAGGCGTCGAGGGCGAACCTTCACTGGTCGCGCGTCACCCGTGTCGATGTGGTGCTCGACCGAGTGAGGCCCACCTCATTCTCACTGAAAGCAAAAATGTAATTAAATTCCCACAGTACCTGCCATAACTGCTCCTGCTGCTCGACACTTAAGCCATCACAGTTCTTCTGCCAAATGGACCGGATAGCCCCAGTCCGGCTCTCTGCTGATTGACCCGGGGTCAAATTGACTGGCATGGCTGGGTTGGATCCAGTTGGCGCCCCCGGGGCGAGCGAACTCTACCCAATCTACCGTCGAAAGCTGAGGAGTCAGCACTGCTGCTGTCTTGGTCAGGCTGGTTTGGGTCATCGGTGCATCAAGTGACGAGAACCACGCAGAACCCGAGACCAGATCCAAGGTCTCGTCTACGCGTGGTAGTGGGTAGCAGTCTTTCTTTGTCACCTTATTGAGCGGTCTGTAGTCCACACAAAACCGCGATTTGGTGCTCTTTTTCTTGGGGACCATGACCACGCCAGACGCCCACGGACTGTCGGAGGGCTCGATAATCCCTGCCTTGAGCATGGCACGGATCTCTTGATCTGCGGCTTCCTGCTGGGCTAGAGGCAGGCGTCGAGGGCGAACCTTCACTGGTCGCGCGTCACCCGTGTCGATGTGGTGCTCGACCGAGTGAGGCCCACCTCATTCTCACTGAGAGCAAAAATGTAATTAAATTCCCACAGTACCTGCCATAACTGCTCCTGCTGCTCGACACTTAAGCCATCACAGTTCTTCTGCCAAATGGACCGGATAGCCCCAGTCCGGCTCTCTGCTGATTGACCCGGGGTCAAATTGACTGGCATGGCTGGGTTGGATCCAGTTGGCGCCCCCGGGGCGAGCGAACTCTACCCAATCTACCGTCGAAAGCTGAGGAGTCAGCACTGCTGCTGTCTTGGTCAGGCTGGTTTGGGTCATCGGTGCATCAAGTGACGAGAACCACGCAGAACCCGAGACCAGATCCAAGGTCTCGTCTACGCGTGGTAGTGGGTAGCAGTCTTTCTTTATCACCTTATTGAGCGGTCTGTAGTCCACACAAAACCGCGATTTGGTGCTCTTTTTCTTGGGGACCATGACCACACCAGACGCCCACGGACTGTCGGAGGGCTCGATAATCCCTGCCTTGAGCATGGCACGGATCTCTTGATCTGCGGCTTCCTGCTGGGCTAGAGGCAGGCGTCGAGGGCGAACCTTCACTGGTCGCGCGTCACCCGTGTCGATGTGGTGCTCGACCGAGTGAGGCCCACCTCATTCTCACTGAGAGCAAAAATGTAATTAAATTCCCACAGTACCTGCCATAACTGCTCCTGCTGCTCGACAATTAAGCCATCACAGTTCTTCTGCCAAATGGACCGGATAGCCCCAGTCCGGCTCTCTGCTGATTGACCCGGGGTCAAATTGACTGGCATGGCTGGGTTGGATCCAGTTGGCGCCCCCGGGGCGAGCGAACTCTACCCAATCTACCGTCGAAAGCTGAGGAGTCAGCACTGCTGCTGTCTTGGTCAGGCTGGTTTGGGTCATCGGTGCATCAAGTGACGAGAACCACGCAGAACCCGAGACCAGATCCAAGGTCTCGTCTACGCGTGGTAGTGGGTAGCAGTCTTTCTTTGTCACCTTATTGAGCGGTCTGTAGTCCACACAAAACCGCGATTTGGTGCTCTTTTTCTTGGGGACCATGACCACACCAGACGCCCACGGACTGTCGGAGGGCTCGATAATCCCTGCCTTGAGCATGGCACGGATCTCTTGATCTGCGGCTTCCTGCTGGGCTAGAGGCAGGCGTCGAGGGCGAACCTTCACTGGTCGCGCGTCACCCGTGTCGATGTGGTGCTCGACCGAGTGAGGCCCACCTCATTCTCACTGAGAGCAAAAATGTAATTAAATTCCCACAGTACCTGCCATAACTGCTCCTGCTGCTCGACACTTAAGCCATCACAGTTCTTCTGCCAAATGGACCGGATAGCCCCAGTCCGGCTCTCTGCTGATTGACCCGGGGTCAAATTGACTGGCATGGCTGGGTTGGATCCAGTTGGCGCCCCCGGGGCGAGCGAACTCTACCCAATCTACCGTCGAAAGCTGAGGAGTCAGCACTGCTGCTGTCTTGGTCAGGCTGGTTTGGGTCATCGGTGCATCCGTGCTCTCTGCTGACGGTTCCGCCGTGTTGATGGCCACCTCTGGTGCACTCTGTCGAGACGCCGTGATCAGCTCCACATGCTGACCGCTCGGCAGGATGAGTACTCCAGCTCCCAAGTCCACCACACATTTTGCGGCTTTTAAAAAGTCTCGACCCAAGATACAGGGGTCACTCACGTCAGCTACCCAAGCTGAGTGGGTTGTCGACAAACCCCCTCAGAGTGAAAACAAAGTTCCCTTCACCTTGCATCTTGGCCGTTTCACCGGTCACGGTCCTCAGTTTTGTGAGGGTCGATTTTAAGACGGTTCCCGCTGGAACAACGTCAGGCCTCACAATTGTGGCTGACGACCCAGTGTCCACCAAGGCTGTACAGGAAATGTCCCCAATTTGCACGCGAACATGACTGGGGTCCCCCACGTCTGTCCACCCCACAATAATCACTTTCTCTCCACGTGCAGATTGTAATTTCCGGCTACTCACTGGACGGGTCCGCGTTGACCGGGCTACGCAGACCCTTTCCCGTTTCCCTGGTGGTTCAACATCTTTGGGCAGCGTCGTAGCAGATGACCTGGCTGGCCACACCCCCAGCAGACAGCAGGGCGAGCACGTCGACCACTTCCTTCCTCCCGTTGTGCTGGGCGGGTATTTATCGCACACATCAGCTCATCCACCCACGCTGGCCGGCGCTCCTCACCTCCTGACAGCGAGGTCGCCAAAACAGGGCAAGCCGCCGTCGGTAGTACTCCTCTGGCTGCGATCTCCCTCTCCGTAGCAAGAGCGAGTGCTTCTCCGAGCGCCGCTGGGTGGGCAAGCTGGACGTGTAGGCGCAGTTCATCTGGTCTGAGTGCTTGGATGAACTGGTCCCGGATAAGTTCATCTTGGATGTCCTTTGGCATCCCAGCATATGCCCGCCGGGCATATGCCGGGATGCCCATCTCATGGGCAAGACAAGGCAGCGGCTCCCCAGGATGTCGATCACGCCGTTTTAGCTCGCAGCGCAAGGAGTCCTTCAAATTAAACTCCCCGAAACGCCTGTGTAAGGTGCCCACCAGCGCGCAGTAATTGAGTCTCTCTCCAGCGCTTAGTAGCAGTAGACAGGAAGTAGCCTCGTCGGTTAATGAAAGTGCCAACTGTGCCGCTTTCACCTTGTCTGGCCAGTTTGCCGCGTCTGCCACCAATTCAAACTGGGCCCGATAAGCCTCCCAACTTCCTTTCCCGGAGAACTTGGGGGGTTTCATGGGGGGCCAAGCCAACCCCAGGGCGCCGCCATCAATGCTTCCGTCAACCCTCGTGGCCGCTACATCCCGGCGTGGCGCCGTAATGGCGGACTCGCGCTCATTTCGGCACGGATTGTCAACATAATTATCATAAACATGATCTCGCTGTGTGCCACTTGACATTGGCATGTCTATCACGCATGGCGCTGCTTCTTTTTTTACCGTAGCCGGGTCGCCGTGCTGAACGGCCTCCTCCTTTACCGTAGCAAAGTTGCCGAACATTTTTTTTTAAGCAGTTGGGCGTACGACTGAAAATCCGGAGCTTCTGACACCAATGTAATGCCCCTCAGCGTGACAAATGATGCGCAGAGTCGCTGGTATAGCGAGTCGGTCTTTTATTAACAAATTTAGCAGTTTTATCACACAAACAGGAGCTGTTGTTACGCCACAACTCACGCGCAGACAATCCCTCAGGCATACTGCCTAACCTCCGTTCTTGGGTCCTCCCTTCTCTCCGTGTGTGTCGTCACGGGACCCCAACAAGCCCAGCCCCCAAACATGCATAACACAAGCACTGAACGTTACACTACCCTCCCCTTTATGAAACCCTCGCCCCGAGGGGTCAACAAAAAAAGTCCTCAAGTCGCTGGGGCCTCCGTCTGCGTCTCTGTGGTCGACCTGGCTGTGGCTCGGTTCCCCCTGCGCTGGCTGACTCGGGGCAAAACTGGAGGAGGGTGGGGAACCTGGGCTAACCAGATTACCTGACGTGGACGAAGCAGACCCCGCCTCAAATACAGGAATACCGCTGCCCCGGTAGGGGGCCAACCTGTCCCGATGTAGAGCAATTTTCCTGCCCCTGGGGGGTACCGCTACCCGATAAACAACCTCCCCCACCCGCTCGAGTACCCGACAAGGGCCATCCCAGTGGCTGTCTAGTTTGGGGCAGCGGCATTTTTTCCGTTTGGGCGTATACACCCAAACCAGTTCCCCGGCCCGGAAGTCTCGCCCCTTGCTCCGCACGTCATAATTCCTCTTTTGGCGTGCTCCGGCTTTCTCCAGCTGGTCCCGTGCGAATGCGTGCGCTGCCTCCAGCCGATCCTGCAGTCGACGGGCATACTCCAGCCCCGGCTGGTCCTCTGGGCCGCCTGGTGGTCTTCCAAACGCCATTTCTGCCGGTGTCCGTATTTCCCGGCCCAGCATCAGCAGAGCAGGGGTACAGCTGGTGGAAATCTGAACCGCTGATTGATAAGCCATCAGCACCGGTGGGATGTGCCTGTCCCAGTCACGTTGGTGTATGGAGGTGAGGATGGCGAGCTGCTGTTGCATGGTGCGGTTGAATCATTCCACAAGTCCATCACTCTGCGGATGCAAGGGAGTGGTGCGCGTCTTCTGCATGTCAAGGCGTTCACACAGAGCAGCGAACACCCTGGACTCAAAATTTCTGCCTTGGTCACTGTGGATGATATCTGCAGTTCCAAACCGGCAGAACATGCCCTCCAGTAGCGCATCAGCTACTGTTTCCGCCTCTTGGTCTGGCAGTGCGTATGCCTCTGGCCACTTGGTAAAATAGTCCATTGCACACAGCACGTAACGATTCCCTCTGTCTGTCACAGGGAAAGGGCCCATGATGTCCACAGCAACTCTCTCCATGGGCGCACCAACCCTTTGTTGCTGAAGTGGTGCGTGTGATTGGGCTTGAGGTCCTTTGTAGGCCATGCACTCATCACAGCGCCGACAGAAGTCCTCTACGTCCCGTCGATGCTGCCCCCAATAGAACCATTGGCGTAGCCGTCGGAGTGTCTTTGTGCTGCCAAAGTGTCCCGAGCCGGTGCCCCCATGACATGCTCTCAGCACCGTCTCTCTGAGAGCTCTTGGCACGACCACCTGCCAGCTCTCTTCCCCGGTGGCAGGTTCTTTCCAGGCTCTCTGCAGCAAGCCGTCCTTGATGCGTAAGCCATCAAACTTGCTCCAAAGGCCTTTGGAAGCAACAGAGAGTCCCATCACGCCTTCCCAGGGCGGCCTCCTGCCACTCTGGACCCACTGCCGCACGGGGTTGAGATCGTGGTCCTCCTGTTGTTTTGAAGCCCACTCAGCAGTGTCCACAGCCTCCAGGGTGCAGCATGTCGGCACAGCAGCAGCCGCTTCCTCGAAAAGCTCCAACTCCCTGGCATCTCGCCGGTCACAATAGCTGCAGCCACTAATGGAACATGGCCGCCGGGAAAGGGCATCTGCATTAGCGTGCTGAGCCCCAGCCCGATGCACCACAGTGAAGTGGAATGCTTGCAGCTCCTCGAGCCACCGTGCTACTTGGCCTTCTGGTTCCCTGAACGACATCAACCACTGCAGTGCGGCGGTTCTGATGGTGAAGGGCACGCCACACAGGTAGTACTTGAAGTGGCGTGTCGCCAGAACAACTGCTAGCAGTTCACGTCTTGTAACGCAGTAGCGTCGTTCACTTTTATTGAAAGTGCGGCTGAAATAGGCTACCACTCGCTCACCTTCTGGCCCCACCTGGGACAACACTGCCCCCATGCCGACATTGCTCGCGTCTGTGTCCAGCAAAAAAGGCAGGGATGGATCAGGAGGGGTGAGGACGGGAGCGTTCATGAGGGCTTTTTTTAGGCTGGAGAATGCCTCCTGACAATCCGGCAGCCACACGAAGGGTTCATTATCTTTCAGGAGGCGGAACAAGGGTGCTCCAATAGAAGAAAATCCTTTCACAAACCGCCTGTAGTATGAAGCTAGTCCCAAAAAACTTTTTAACTGCTTCTGGTCCCTTGGTACTGGCCAGTCTTTGATTGTGCTGACTTTCTCCTCCAGCGTGCTGATGCCCTTACCGTCCACTAGATGGCCCAAGAATTCCACTTTTTGCTGCATGAAGTGGCACTTATCTGGGTGCAGTTTCAGCCCAGCTGCCGCAATCTTCCCCAGCACCAGTCTCAGAGATTCCAGTGCCACTTGAAAAGAATTACCATGGACGAGGACATCATCCAAATACACCAGGCACTTTTGCCTCGGAATGTTTGTGAGTGTTGTGTCCATCAAACGCTCAAATGTCCCTGGTGCATTGCATAGGCCAAAACTCATGACCTTAAACTGCCAGTGTCCTCGTGTGGTGCAGAATGCAGTCTTGGGCTTGGACTCTGTGGTGAGAGGGACTTGCCAGTAGCCACTCCGCAAGTCAAGTGACGAGAACCACGCAGAACCCGAGACCAGATCCAAGGTCTCGTCTACGCGTGGTAGTGGGTAGCAGTCTTTCTTTGTCACCTTATTGAGCGGTCTGTAGTCCACACAAAACCGCGATTTGGTGCTCTTTTTCTTGGGGACCATGACCACGCCAGACGCCCACGGACTGTCGGAGGGCTCGATAATCCCTGCCTTGAGCATGGCACGGATCTCTTGATCTGCGGCTTCCTGCTGGGCTAGAGGCAGGCGTCGAGGGCGAACCTTCACTGGTCGAGCGTCACCCGTGTCGATGTGGTGCTCGACCGAGTGAGGCCCACCTCATTCTCACTGAGAGCAAAAATGTAATTAAATTCCCACAGTACCTGCCATAACTGCTCCTGCTGCTCGACACTTAAGCCATCACAGTTCTTCTGCCAAATGGACCGGATAGCCCCAGTCCGGCTCTCTGCTGATTGACCCGGGGTCAAATTGACTAGCATGGCTGGGTTGGATCCAGTTGGCGCCCCCGGGGCGAGCGAACTCTACCCAATCTACCGTCGAAAGCTGAGGAGTCAGCACTGCTGCTGTCTTGGTCAGGCTGGTTTGGGTCATCGGTGCATCAAGTGACGAGAACCACGCAGAACCCGAGACCAGATCCAAGGTCTCGTCTACGCGTGGTAGTGGGTAGCAGTCTTTCTTTGTCACCTTATTGAGCGGTCTGTAGTCCACACAAAACCGCGATTTGGTGCTCTTTTTCTTGGGGACCATGACCACGCCAGACGCCCACGGACTGTCGGAGGGCTCGATAATCCCTGCCTTGAGCATGGCACGGATCTCTTGATCTGCGGCTTCCTGCTGGGCTAGAGGCAGGCGTCGAGGGCGAACCTTCACTGGTCGCGCGTCACCCGTGTCGATGTGGTGCTCGACCGAGTGAGGCCCACCTCATTCTCACTGAGAGCAAAAATGTAATTAAATTCCCACAGTACCTGCCATAACTGCTCCTGCTGCTCGACAATTAAGCCATCACAGTTCTTCTGCCAAATGGACCGGATAGCCCCAGTCCGGCTCTCTGCTGATTGACCCGGGGTCAAATTGACTGGCATGGCTGGGTTGGATCCAGTTGGCGCCCCCGGGGCGAGCGAACTCTACCCAATCTACCGTCGAAAGCTGAGGAGTCAGCACTGCTGCTGTATTGGTCAGGCTGGTTTGGGTCATCGGTGCATCAAGTGACGAGAACCACGCAGAACCCGAGACCAGATCCAAGGTCTCGTCTACGCGTGGTAGTGGGTAGCAGTCTTTCTTTGTCACCTTATTGAGCGGTCTGTAGTCCACACAAAACCGCGATTTGGTGCTCTTTTTCTTGGGGACCATGACCACGCCAGACGCCCACGGACTGTCGGAGGGCTCGATAATCCCTGCCTTGAGCATGGCATGGATCTCTTGATCTGCGGCTTCCTGCTGGGCTAGAGGCAGGCGTCGAGGGCGAACCTTCACTGGTCGCGCGTCACCCGTGTCGATGTGGTGCTCGACCAAGTGAGGCCCACCTCATTCTCACTGAGAGCAAAAATGTAATTAAATTCCCACAGTACCTGCCATAACTGCTCCTGCTGCTCGACACTTAAGCCATCACAGTTCTTCTGCCAAATGGACCGGATAGCCCCAGTCCGGCTCTCTGCTGATTGACCCGGGGTCAAATTGACTGGCATGGCTGGGTTGGATCCAGTTGGCGCCCCCGGGGCGAGCGAACTCTACCCAATCTACCGTCGAAAGCTGAGGAGTCAGCACTGCTGCTGTCTTGGTCAGGCTGGTTTGGGTCATCGGTGCATCAAGTGACGAGAACCACGCAGAACCCGAGACCAGATCCAAGGTCTCGTCTACGCGTGGTAGTGGGTAGCAGTCTTTCTTTATCACCTTATTGAGCGGTCTGTAGTCCACACAAAACCGCGATTTGGTGCTCTTTTTCTTGGGGACCATGACCACACCAGACGCCCACGGACTGTCGGAGGGCTCGATAATCCCTGCCTTGAGCATGGCACGGATCTCTTGATCTGCGGCTTCCTGCTGGGCTAGAGGCAGGCGTTGAGGGCGAACCTTCACTGGTCGCGCGTCACCCGTGTCGATGTGGTGCTCGACCGAGTGAGGCCCACCTCATTCTCACTGAGAGCAAAAATGTAATTAAATTCCCACAGTACCTGCCATAACTGCTCCTGCTGCTCGACACTTAAGCCATCACAGTTCTTCTGCCAAATGGACCGGATAGCCCCAGTCCGGCTCTCTGCTGATTGACCCGGGGTCAAATTGACTGGCATGGCTGGGTTGGATCCAGTTGGCGCCCCCGGGGCGAGCGAACTCTACCCAATCTACCGTCGAAAGCTGAGGAGTCAGCACTGCTGCTGTCTTGGTCAGGCTGGTTTGGGTCATCGGTGCATCCGTGCTCTCTGCTGACGGTTCCGCCGTGTTGATGGCCACCTCTGGTGCACTCTGTCGAGACGCCGTGATCAGCTCCACATGCTGACCGCTCGGCAGGATGAGTACTCCAGCTCCCAAGTCCACCACACATTTTGCGGCTTTTAAAAAGTCTCGACCCAAGATACAGGGGTCACTCACGTCAGCTACCCAAGCTGAGTGGGTTGTCGACAAACCCCCCAGAGTGAAAACAAAGTTCCCTTCACCTTGCATCTTGGCCGTTTCACCGGTCACGGTCCTCAGTTTTGTGAGGGTCGATTTTAAGACGGTTCCCGCTGGAACAACGTCAGGCCTCACAATTGTGGCTGACGACCCAGTGTCCACCAAGGCTGTACAGGAAATGTCCCCAATTTGCACGCGAACATGACTGGGGTCCCCCACGTCTGTCCACCCCACAATAATCACTTTCTCTCCACGTGCAGATTGTAATTTCCGGCTACTCACTGGACGGGTCCGCGTTGACCGGGCTACGCAGACCCTTTCCCGTTTCCCTGGTGGTTCAACATCTTTGGGCAGCGTCGTAGCAGATGACCTGGCTGGCCACACCCCCAGCAGACAGCAGGGCGAGCACGTCGACCACTTCCTTCCTCCCGTTGTGCTGGGCGGGTATTTATCGCACACATCAGCTCATCCACCCACGCTGGCCGGCGCTCCTCACCTCCTGACAGCGAGGTCGCCAAAACGGGGCAAGCCGCCGTCGGTAGTACTCCTCTGGCTGCGATCTCCCTCTCCGTAGCAAGAGCGAGTGCTTCTCCGAGCGCCGCTGGGTGGGCAAGCTGGACGTGTAGGCGCAGTTCATCTGGTCTGAGTGCTTGGATGAACTGGTCCCGGATAAGTTCATCTTGGATGTCCTTTGGCATCCCAGCATATGCCCGCCGGGCATATGCCGGGATGCCCATCTCATGGGCAAGACAAGTCAGCGGCTCCCCAGGATGTCGATCACGCCGTTTTAGCTCGCAGCGCAAGGAGTCCTTCAAATTAAACTCCCCGAAACGCCTCTGTAAGGTGCCCACCAGCGCGCAGTAATTGAGTCTCTCTCCAGCGCTTAGTAGCAGTAGACAGGAAGTAGCCTCGTCGGTTAATGAAAGTGCCAACTGTGCCGCTTTCACCTTGTCTGGCCAGTTTGCCGCGTCTGCCACCAATTCAAACTGGGCCCGATAAGCCTCCCAACTTCCTTTCCCGGAGAACTTGGGGGGTTTCATGGGGGGCCAAGCCAACCCCAGGGCGCCGCCATCAATGCTTCCGTCAACCCTCGTGGCCGCTACATCCCGGCGTGGCGCCGTAATGGCGGACTCGCGCTCATTTCGGCACGGATTGTCAACATAATTATCATAAACATGATCTCGCTGTGTGCCACTTGACATTGGCATGTCTATCACGCATGGCGCTGCTTCTTTTTTTACCGTAGCCGGTCGCCGTGCTGAACGGCCTCCTCCTTTACCGTAGCAAAGTTGCCGAACATTTTTTTTTAAGCAGTTGGGCGTACGACTGAAAATCCGGAGCTTCTGACACCAATGTAATGCCCCTCAGCGTGACAAATGATGCGCAGAGTCGCTGGTATAGCGAGTCGGTCTTTTATTAACAAATTTAGCAGTTTTATCACACAAACAGGAGCTGTTGTTACGCCACAACTCACGCGCAGACAATCCCTCAGGCATACTGCCTCACCTCCGTTCTTGGGTCCTCCCTTCTCTCCGTGTGTGTCGTCACGGGACCCCAAAAAGCCCAGCCCCCAAACATGCATAACACAAGCACTGAACGTTACACTATATTATATTTTGGAAATAAAATTCATTCATTGAAGGTGCACCTTGTACACCAGAAAATATTGTAGTTAATAAATAAATACTGGTAAATAAATAAATAAACAAACGAACAAATAAATAAATAAGAAAACAAGCACTGCTTGAGATAAAGGAAATCTCACATTCTATTCTGTTTGTCAAAAGGAAGGAATTTTCTGGCGGGCATGAAATTGTTTCATTTGGCTATTCTTTCTCTCGCCATCCAAGTCACAGATTTTGTAGTGTTTTACTTGCCTAATTTCTGTATATGAAGTGTAAGACATTTCCTATTCAGTAACTGGCAAGCAGTCCAGAATATAGTTGCCCCAAGTTCCCACTCAGGCTATCGATCCGTCACGGTGATGAGCAAATTAAAAAAATCCTTGATGAAGATCTCTAACCAGGCAATACGGCTAAAATAACTCAATACTTTTACACATATGCTCGCATGCACAACTAAATGTGCAATTCATCAAATGAAAAAAAAATAATACTATATATATAATAATATTCCAAACCAAATGTTTTTGCCTGTTGTCTCAGTTTTGTGGCCAAATCCACAACAACTTGTAGTTGGCATTGTAAGTGTCCCGCAGTGAATTCAGATCTCTTTCAGTTCATGTATGCGAGCATAAGATTTACACACGTTCCAGCCATGTTTCCATTAAAGATCATCGTGGAGCAACTGCTTCACCGCTATTGTTGCCTTCAAGTGTTTCTTCTCTCCCACCCACAGAGTTGGAAAGTCACTATGACCTAAAGCCAGATTGTAAATGTTGGGTTATTTTTTATCGTTCGCCCTTGGTTCATTGCTTCGACGGGTGTTGATGGAGATCGATGGTTAAATCATCAGGGAGCCAGGACTTGAACAGAAAGTTGATTTAATTTGGAGAGCACGGGCATTGTAGTGTCGCGGAGGAGGGAGCGCATGGCGAGAGAGAGAGATGAACGGGCTGCAGGAGTATTTATGCGGCACATAGTAATGACGCGACAGGATGTGACGTAATAAAAATGCGACATCGTGTAAAGGAAGGCAGGATATGACATACGAGGAAGTTCAAAATGTAAACAAAGATTACAGAGCGATGTTTAGAGATGTTTGTATGGCGAATTACCCTAACAGTAAATAAACACGAAGACGCCCCAATTTGCAAATGAAAAGGAACCAAAAGACTTCAAATCAAGAAATCAGTCAGGAGAATGAATGGAAGTAAAGCTGTTGGGTCTTGGGGCCTTCCACGCGTGCACTATACAAAGCTTGCTTGTAACAAAAGTTGTGTGAAAGGAAAGGGAGTGCTGGCTGTAGAATTTAAACTTCACTGCTGTGGACGTCACATTTGAGATCGGACAGCGTTTTTTTTTTTTTTTTTTTTTTTTTCCATTTGAATTGTTTGCTCGATAGCCAGTCTTGCAGTTTCACCTGCTTTTTCAAGCAGTGCGTTTTAGTTGTACTGTATTTGCATTTGTACGCGGGAAATTTGTTCTGTGTCCTTGTAAATGGGTGAAGGCTGAATCACTTCAATTGTTTAGCAAACACTCCCACCTAGCGTGGATTATGGGTAAGAGTTTGTCACCTTGAGACGGTAAAGCACGAATGAAGAGCAACTGACGCGTTGTTTGAAAAAATAAAGCTTTACAGATGGTATATTGTTACCTTTTCATTTCTTCCACGGTCTATAAACATCTCACACCATAAGAGCTACAACATAAAACAGATATGACTCCATGAGTTACGCGAATCAGACAACATAGAAAGTGGGATCAATGAAACATATTCCAATCATAGACATATTTTTGGAGAAAGACACAAACTTGTTGCCACTTCAACCATTGCTCCGTACTTTAAAACTCTTGATTCTTTCGTCCGCAAATATGTTTCACCTTTCCGAATTGTCTGATCTGCCCTATCAATTTACCATGTCCTCGGTCGTTATCTTGTTCCATTTTGCTTCCCAATAAAAGACTTCCGCTCAACAAAACGTAAACAATAAAGGTCTATTATTGCTCGATGTGGAGGAGAAGCGCCTTGACTCTGAACTTCTCAATTTCTCTATAAACTTCTCTATAAGGGGGAGCCCGGACACCCGACGGAGAAAGCTAATTTCGCCCGCTTGTTTCTTGTCAAGGTAATACGCCTCGTCAAGCAGGAGAGGAGGCCCAAAAATTAAGGAAATGAAATTGGATGGTTTAAGACCTGGTACAATTCCCAATTCGACAACTAGAGGGAGACAGAGGGATCATAGTGCAACCTGAGGCCAGCTTGGCCAAAAACCTGAGTCACTATATGAAAAAAAAAGCATCTACCAAAATGAGCATCCCAAAGTCAATGCCTCATAAAAAGCCATACAAAGATGATTATAGAATTCGAAAACTAACAAGAAATTGACCAAATAAGTGTTTTTTAAGAGAAAGCGTTCCTTTTCTTCATACTTTCTTCCTCTTTTTAGCCAGTCGTTGTGTGGCGACAAAAAGAGGAACATAGATACTACTTCCTCTTTTTAGCCAGTCGTTGTGTGACGACAAAAAGAGGAACAGAGAAATTAATCAAATGCTTACGCAATACTTTGTAACCGCTTTGAGTGAAGGGGCATGGGACGCGAGGTCCCTTCAACCAGTTCAAACCAGAAAAGGATTGAGTGACATGACCCCTCCCACCGGAGAAGATCGCCCCCATGTCCTGGCTTGAACTGTACTCCCTCCTCCCTGATTGGATGACGAGAGGGGGACGGAATAGAACATTTTAGAACACGTGACTAAGAGTATAAGAAAGGGACAATTGCGTAACAGGTGCAGTCAGCGAGTCTTCGGACTCCGTGACCAGGAGGACGGCAACCCTCTCTCTTAGACTTAGAGGAGCTCGAGTGAGATGGGAACTATGGATGCATTCAGGCTCTGAAACCCGGCGGACAGGGACTAGCCCAACGGCATCAACACAGACCTGAATCTCCTGGGAAATGACCAGGAGTTACAGAGAGATCTGAAGATCTGAGAGCTAGCGGGCGAGATGTGTCCAACGGCACATACCACAGGCCAATTCCTCTGTTCGACGACTTAACTCCCCACCTGGTCGATTTCTTATCCCTTTTGGTCTCATGAGAGTTCCTTAGAAAAAGTATAATTTTAGTTTAGCCGAAATTGTGGATTTATCTTTTTTTTTTCCATTTTGAATTGGATTTACCTTGAAGACCCAGTGATTGGTGGAATTCAGAGAAATTGCTTCTCAGGAGCGGGTCGGGCTCGAGGTCGTTCCGGAGTGGTGAGAAATCAAGTTCCACCAATTAATAAAAATTAACCATTAAAGAATTAGACCAGTTGCCTCGGGAGAAATCTGTAAAAGGTTAACCGATGATAGACAAAAGCATAACCGCATAGACAAGATGATTTTATTATAATTTTTATTTTTTCACTTTATTTTATTTGATTGTTATTAATTTTTGCTTTACTCATAAATCCTTTTATCTTGGATCAATTGACATAAAAAATCTAATCGGCATTAAAGAGTTGTGACGTCCGGGATCGCAGTTGTGAAATACCAGCCCCCGGCTGGTTCCGCATCGTGTGAGAAAGGAAATGAACCACAATAAACCAAGTCATCTCTGAAAAGATATCAAGTGATCCTCTCCGTAACAACCTCCAAAATGAATAAAAGTGTGAAACGGCGGGAGGCACCGTCTGTCGCAACGGTTCCTCTTTTTCATAATCCGTCGACAACGTAAAGGTCCGAAGCTTTTTTATTCCGGCTTGTAGGTTAAGCCCAAACCTATTAACCCCCCCGAAACAAACCCGTATGATCGTAACAACGATGATTAAACTTGATCCAGGTGTGATACCAATTGCAACAGCGTGAAAAATATAATGAGAGGAAACTGCCATAAAAGTGCAGTGTCCGTTTCCTGAATCTCGGATTCTGAAAAAGAATGACAGCAGTTGGCCTTGGGAAGCCCAGTGTCCGCTTCTTTCGCAGTTACTCGTCGGGGACGAAGAAGGAATGGAGGAAGACCGGGTGGACTACGCAAAAGTAGCTAGAATTACTTAGCTCGAGGCAGTGAGAACCTGGACGAATTCCTCTCAGTGATCGGCTCGTGTAAAAAGGGGAAGTAAAACCAAGGAGGAACTTGTGGCCGGCGGCCGAGTGCGAGGGCAGAGTGGCGAAGCAGCGGAGAGGGGCCTCGCGCGCCCTTGCCCACTTCGCTCGCACATTCTCTCTCTCGCGCTCCCACTCGCCCGCGGGTACTTCCCCCTTCCCTTGAACGCCCGTTACCGGGAGGGCCGATCTACGGGGACAAATCAAAAGAGGGCTGGAGGAAGGAGTGAGCGTTCCTTCCCCCTTCTGATTTCCCGATTCGATTTTCCCGTCGCTGACATTCTGGTATCTCGTTTTTTCGGTCAGGACCCATTGCTCATGACTAGAGATTAGGTTTGGGACGTAGATCGAACGGTTAACCCTAATGAGGTGTTCCGGGCACGCTCCACTAGCAGAAGAACCTGAGGATGACCCAGGACACGCTGGAGAGACTATGTCACCCAGCTGGCCTGGGAACGCCTCGGGATTTGCCAGGAGGAGCTGGAAGAAGTGGCTGGGGAGAGGGAAGTCTGGGCTTTCCTATTGAATCTGCTGCCCGCGCGACCCGACCTCGGATAAAGGGCAGATAATGGATGTTTGGATGGATGGATGGATGGATGGATGAATGTCAAATAAACTCATAGTCCTTTACAATCAATAACATCAAACATAACACAAGCTGCACAACCTGAAATCAACTACATGTGAAGCAAACAAAATTCTAAATACCCCCATTTTGAAGATAAATTAATGCCACCTCTGTGTTCGGCATTGTGAGAAAGGCACAGACACTATGAACCCAGAGGGGTTTTATTGACAGAAGGCCGGACAGTTCGAGGTGACAGGAGCAGAATGAGAGTCAAAATTACCAATTCAAGAAGCGCATGAACGCAACTGCTTGTTAAACGCAAGTGTGACACGAAAAATCACTGATCAAGTGCCAACAGGTGGCTGTTCAGGCTGGCTTTTATGCTGAAAGTGACTGATGAGCCGAAGACTCGCATTCAAAATGTCAAAAAGGGAGAGGTGATTAAAGGCTTTCTGATTCTGATGCACAAACAATGTCTAACAAACATTTCTCAGTGTGATGGAGCTATTGTCATTGCCGTACATAGTAACGATTTCACACAAAAATTCGCCAGATCCAAATCGTTTCATGCAGCAAACTATGAATTCAAAGAGTTTGATGTTTCTCTTTAATTGTAAGTTGGTTAGTTGTCAGATCTCCCAGGCAAGGGCCACACAGACGAAATGTGTCCCGGAGCTTGATTGTGACGTGGAGTCAAGCAAGTCGTTTCGCCGTGCTGTGATCTCCGTCCGACGCCCGGCGTGAGCCGAGTCTGTGTGATTCCGCCCTGGTGTCCGCGGAGGGCGCTACTTATATACGCATTTGCATGCGTGGAAATTCGTCAGGACATCTAAGGTGCCGACTTGAAAGGTGTACTTCAAAGGCATACACACGTCAGCGCCACGGTACGCCACAAATTCATGATCAACCGTGTAAATTGCATTATAGAAGTCCAGAAATAAAAAGGTAACTGTAGTCACATCAGAGGAATGAGACTTCAATCAGATGGTCTGTCAAATGTGTTCTCATGACATAAACTGAACCTGGATAATGTTGATTTGGAGATCTGAAGCAGATGGCGACGCGTGGCCGCCAGGTGGCATCTGAGGGGGACAGGCGGCGGTTTAACACATCACTCGTTTACATCGGTGCTGCACGATGTATTTTGTAGCGATATATCTTACACCAGTGTAAATTTGTGGAGCGTTACACGGAAAAAGCTTTCAGCTGCTCTGCCTCAAAACTCTGGATGTCACTCTCAACCAACATCTGAATTATTGATGATCTTCCCACCTTCAAATCCCATCTCAAACCCCACCAATTTAAAATCGTATTATCACTTTAAATGGATCTCCTATTTTATTATTTATAATTGTGTCTGTGGTTTTATTGATCTTTTTTGAAAGTTTTGAAAGCCACTTATAAATAAAATGTATTGTAACAGTTCAGGAAGGAGCACACACGACTGGTTATAGACACGTGTTTATTCCAACTGCTAACAAGTGGATCTGGTTCCAACATGCAAATGCAATAAAATGCAATAAAATAGTCTTAACATGAACACGCCCCATGCTGTTCACCTGCTGGGTGAGATGCCTGGTCCGAGTGCCCGCTACAGTATTTTTATTATTTAAAGGTATTGGTCTTACACCGTCCAAAAGGAGATTGTGCAACTAAATTGAGTTGGGTTGCATTTGAAGACAATGGAATGTTGACAAAATTGAGGTGTCACTTTTTTGGTACTGTATCCTGTGGCTTCTGAAATGAGCCACTTGAGGAAGCCGGATTAAACATGGAAACGAGAGCATGGCGTTTGGAAAGTACCCTCGAACTACAAAACCGGTAAACGACAGTGGAGAGACAGATCGGGGTGTTTACCACTCGACGACCAGTCAGCTCGTAATAAATATATACTGGTAAGTATAGTTATGCTTTGTTTGAATCCTGTTGTGTCATTGACCATTTTGTGTTTGGGAGGCTTTTACTGAGCATCTTCATCTTTATTAAGTTCATAGAGTTGCTTGTTCTGTAGCCACAAGGGGACACAAACCTCTGTAGATGGAGGACACTGATTCGCTGTGGCGACCCTTAAAGGACAACCGACATCACTTTATTGTTCCCTAACTGACATCAGAAAAACGTTTTATAGCATCTAAAATACCCAAAACACGCAGGCTGATATTTTTAGTCAAATGCAAAACACAGATAAAAATGACTTAAAGTGTCAAAAATCTGCAAAAAGTTGAGCTGCGAATTGGGCATTTTCAGAAATTCCCGCCCCCAGTTCGTGATGTCACGCCAAGACGGCTTGCCTTGCTCGAGAATCAAAGCAATGGCTTCAGATTCTGAGAATATGATTTCTTGTTACACATTCAGTTATGAATATGATTCAAATAGTTCTGAATAGGAAAGTATAAATGTTTGCAATCGATTAAAGAAGGTTTTCTGGGTCGTTTTGATGGCTCAAGACTGATGTGTAGTGTCACAGAAAATGCAGAAGATGGCGGCAGAGCTCCGTTGAAAATAGTTATGTTTTTCAGCTTGGAATTTTTTTCAACGAATATCAAAGAGTTGTCTTGGTGTAACACACAATGATTCACCATTGCGTTATGTGTTTTCCTTCTAATTTCGCCATCAACACGGATCAACACAAGTTTTCAGACCAAACAAAGTGCCGCAAAATGCATTGAGGTGATGCAAGGTATGTCCTTTATCGGTGAGCGGCGTTCCTTCACTCGTCACCAATTCAAAAACAAGACTTTTGGAATATTCAGCACGAGCCTTATAACGTGAAATACAGCTATATGTGGTAAAATCTTTGTAAAATACGCTCGGTAGAAGTCATTTGAAGCAATTTTACAAATTATGGACACAACTTGTCTGGAGACGTCGGTTGTCCTTTAAAGGGAAAGCCAAAAGGAAAAAAAGAAGACTGTCTTCTTTTCCTTTCGGCCTTTCCCTTCAGGGGTCGCCACAGCGAATTGGTGTCCTCCATCTAACCCGGTTTTGTGCATCCTCTTCTCTCACACCAGCTACCTTTATGGCCTCTTTGACAACATCCATAAACCTCGTCTTAGGTCTTCCTGTCAGTCTTCTGCATGGTAGTTCAAGGCTCAACATCCTCCTCCCGATATAGTCACTCTCTCTCCTCTGGACATGTCCCAACCATCTCACCTCTCTGACTTTCTTTCCAAAGCCACTAATACGAGTTGTCCCTCTGATCCTATCCAACCTGGTAACTCCCAAAGAAAGCCTCAACGCATTCATCTCTGCTACCTCCAGCTCTGCTTCTTGTCTTTTCTTCAATGGCACTGTCTCCAGTCCAAACATCAATGGCGGGTCTCACCACCGTTTTATACACCTTTTCTTTCATCCTAGCTGAAACTCTTTTATCACACATCACACCTGACATTTTTCTCCAGCCGTTCCAGCCTAGCTGGACATACTTCTTCACCTCTTTTCCACACTCTCCATTGCTCTGGACAGTTTACCCCAAGTACTTAAAATCCTGCACCTTCTTTATCTCTTCTCCCGTAGCATAACTCTTGTACTTGGATCCCTACCATTCACGCACATATATTCCGTCTTGCTGCGACTGATCTTCATTCCTCTCTTTTCCAGGTCATACCTCCACCTCTCTAGTTTCTCTCCCACCTGTCCCCTGCTCTAGCTACAGACCACAATGTCATCTGAAAACATCATGGTCCAAGGAGATTCTTGTCTAACATTGTCTGTCGGCCTGTCCATCACTATAGCGAATAAGAAGGGGCTAATGGCTGACCCCTGGTGGAGTCCCACCTCCACCTTGAATTCATCCGTCACACTGACAGCACACCTCACAACATGTCTTATACCGCTCTGACATACTTTTCTGTCACTCCAGACTTCCTCATGCAATACCACAGCTCTTCTCCGGGTATCCTGTCATACGCTTTCTCCAGATCTACAAAGACACAGTGCAATTCCTTCTAACCTTCTCTGTACTTCTCCATGAGCATTCTTAAAGGACAACCGACGTCTCCGGACAAGTTGTGTCCATAATTTGTAAAATGGCTTCAAATGACTTCTACTGAGCGTATTTTACAAAGATTCCACCGCATATAGCTATATTTTACGTTTTAAGACTCGCGCTGAATATTCAGGAAGTCTTGTTTTTGAGTTGGTGACGAGTCCGTACGTGACGTCACTAAAGGGCCGCCCTTTACCGTAAAAAAAGACGCATTGTAGCGGTCCTTCCATCACGTCAATGTATTTTGCTGTACTTGTTTGGTCTGGGGACCTCGTGTTGCACCCAAAAGCCGCCAGAAGGCCAGAAGAGGGCGTCCAAGCGCCATATAAGGAATTTATCAGCCTGTGGAAACGGAGGTGGCCACAGGAGGTCGCCATTTTGTGCCTATTTTTTGGGTGAGAGATTTTCCCCCAATGTTGCCTCAAAATGGCACAAATAAATTCTTTAATCGATTGCAAACATGTATGCTTTCCTCTTCAGAACTATTTGAATCATATTCATCATTGGATGTGGAACAAGAAAGCATATTCTCCGAATCTGAAGCCATTGTTTTGATTCACTAGCAATGCAAGACGTTGTGGCGTGACGTCACGAACTGGGGGCGGGACTTTATGAAAATGCCCAATTCGCAGCTCAATTTTTTTTTCCTGTCCAAAGGTTTTGGACACTTTAAGTCATTTTTATTGGTGTTTTGCATTTGACTAAAAATATCATACTGCATGTTTTGGGTATTTTAGATGCTATAAAACGTTTTTCTGGTGTCAGTTAAAAAACAAAAAAGTGACGTCGGTCGTCCTTTGAAGCAAACACTGCATCTGTCGTACTCTGTTTCGGCATGAATCCATACTGCTGCTCACAAATGGTCACTTCTGCTCATAGTCTAGCTTCAACTCCTCTTTCCCATAGTTTCATTGTTGCATCAACTTTATTCCTCTGTAGTTACTACAACTCTGCATATCTCCCATGTTCTTAAAAATGGGAACCAGTACACTTTGTCTCCATTCTTCAGGCATCTGCTCATCATCTAAGATCTTGTTGAACAACCCAGTCAGGAACACCACTGCTACCTCTCCTAGACACTTCCATACCTCGATTGGTAAACCATCAGGTCCGGGTGCCTTTCCACCCTTCATCCTCTTCAGTGCCTGTGACAGGTTGTAAATTATCTTATTTCCTATTTTGGTTACATTCGCGTAGTTCTATTGGTTTACAAATGATATATCGAAAATGTTTATTTAAACATGGAACGCCTGCTTCGGTTAGTGTTTCGTGTCGGACCGATTTAGATCGTTGGACCGGAAATTGTTGTGCGCATACGTTTGCATTAGATCGGGGCATTCGAAGTAAACCACTGTTGAGTCAAGACGTATCACATTGCTTGTCTTGTGGTTTTTTTCTGGATCCCACAACACCGTATCTCCCTTACTATAGTGGAGAGCGCAACATTTTGGAGGCACCGCTGGGATATTTGCGTTCAAGTGATGTCTACTCGCCGTGGGTAGAAGCTCGCGCCGAATATCCCCAATCAACCCAGTTGGAGTGGCGTCGCCGTTTACTGGTTCGTTTCTACATGTGCGCTGGTTGCATCTCTGTGCGTACAGCCACCACTAGAGGGCACTGGAAGACTTTGAAGTGAATCCGGCCAGTTGAACTGCGTCTACCCTCTCGAAAATGGCATTAAAGGAATTACAGTTGGACATCAAAGGCAAATTATTTGGACTGAATTTTCAACAGTTGTCAGAGTTATGTGCTGAAATCCAAATATCTGGACTGGAAAGAGAGCAACTTACAGGAAAGACTCGAGGCCAACTAATTAATATTGTGTCAACCTACATTGAAAGAGCTGAATTAGAGCTAGAAGATGGAGGAATGTCAGATTTGCTACGTGTAAAGGACTTGATTAAAAGTATAAAAGATTTTGAACTAGGAATAGCCAAACCAAGTGAAAAAGGTCGGGATGCAGTGCGAAAGAGAAGCATAGTGCCCCCAGACACTGCCCCCTGGCGCAAAGATTTCAAAATATCTGGACAAATAGGTGAACTCGGACAAAAAGATAAACTCACATTTCCTAATTTGGTCAGACAGATAGAAAGTGGGCTCAGTAAAGGCTACCAGGGGGATGAGATCATCGATGCAGTGGTTCGTGCCATAACACCAGGTCTGCAGTTGAGAAGCTACCTCGAAGGGAAAGAAAATCTCACCCTACCTTCTTTACGAAGGATTCTCCGATCTCACTATCAAGAGAGAGGAGCCACTGAATTGTACAAGCAGCTCTCATCGGAAGTGCAGACTAATAAAGAGTCCCCACGGAAATTTCTACTGCATGCAATTGATCTTCGTCAAAGGATTCTTTTTGCATCTCAAGAGGCCGAATCAGGGGTGAAGTATGATCCCACGTTGGTCCAGAGTTTATTCCTGCACACAGTTATGACGGGGTTACAGAGTGACAATGTAAAAAGTGACATGCAACCTTTCCTCCTGCTAACCACCACATCAGATGAAGTACTGTTAGAAAAATTAAACATGGCATGTGCAAATGAAAAAGAGCGACAGGAAAAAAAGAAAAATGCTGCTGCACGGGTGACAACGCTGAACACTGTCCAGTTAGATTACACACCAGTCCCGATTGGGAAGAAGACAGTCTTAAAGCAGAATACTGTTACTGTGCCGAATGAACTTCTTTCAGAGATCAAAGAGATGAGGTCAGAGATGATGCTGTTAAAAGAGCTGCGTGCAGAAGTGTCCCAGATCAAAGAGACTATTCAGAAACCAACAGCCACTTCTCAGCCCACCAGCGGAGGACCTGAACGCCTGCCTGACCACTACCCTGAACAGGTCGCCTTCACTCCACCTTCACAATATCAGGTAGATCCACCAGCCAGGCACTACTACACCCAGCACTCCCCATCAGCTCTTCAGCAGTACCACCCAGCACCAGGCCCCAGGCCGATGAGGGGGGCAGCACAGTTCCAGCAGCGGTTCGCCCCTCAGCAGTACTACATGCCCCGTCGCCCTCAGCCCAGGTGTTATTCTTGTATTCAGACAGGTGCAGAATATTGTCAGCACTGTTTTAAATGTGGAAGTAGTGAACATTTCAGAGCAGGCTGCAAAGCACAGAACTCAGCTAGGAACCATGCTTTAAACTAGAAAGGGTTACCCCAGTGGGACATGGTGTGACCACAGAGACAGATCGGTCCCAGTGTTACAGTGGTGCTATGAAAATGGAATGCAAGCCCCACACATGTGGCCCCGTTCAGAAGAGACATAAGCAGTCATTTGTCGAGCGTACAGATAAGAAACAGTGGGGCAAATTACCTTCGGTCAGGGAGTTAGTGGGAAAGAAATGTCTTATTCGGTGCTTTTTGGGTAACAAAAGGGTTGAAGCACTCTGGGACTCGGGGTCCCAGGTGTGTGCTGTAGATGAGTTATGGAAACAAACAAACTTACCTGACGTGTCATTGAAAAATGTGAATGAGCTTATTGACCCTGATAACACTCTCAATATTGTGGCAGCTAATGGAACGGATATGCCTTATGTAGGATGGCTTGAGATACCATTTAAACTTGGTGCTAATGATCCAGGGCTACTTGTACCAGTATTAGTACTAAAAGGTGACCAGCAACAGTGTCCTATCATAGGGTTTAATGACATTGAGCGTCTTGTGTTAGATAGCCTCTGTAATGAGTCACAAACAGGGGATAATGAAAAGCTCTTGAAATCGGTTAGACTAGCTTTTCCCCAGCTTAAGCGCAATAAAGCTGCCACTTTCATAAAAGCAGTTAGTCTGGGACAAGCACATGAGTACCGTGTAAAAACAACAAATGAGAGATTCACTATAGCCAGGCATAGCTCACTTATTATTCCATGCAAAGTACAGGCTAAGCCCTTTAAGGAAGATGTTACATTGGTTTTTGAGCCAAGTGAAAACCCACAGTGGCCAGATGGCCTCGAGCTTTGTGACTCGTTGGTCTCAGTAAAGGCAGGTTCCATCCCTAGGATAGTTGTTAGTGTCCAGAACCCTACTAATCATGATATTAGGTTTCCAGTAAAGGCTATTATTGGTACAGTGCAGTCAGTAGGGTCTGTCTACCCAGCTAACATATTTAAAAGGGACCTTCCTTCAGCGGTTGTCAATGAGGTCCATGTCCAGAATACCACCATCGCTCTCAGTGAGCAGTGGGACCCCCCAATTGACCTTTCTCATTTGGATGAAGATAAAAGAAAGACCGTTCAGCAGATGTTGAGAGAGGAATCGGCATCATTTTCAAAATCGGACGACGACATAGGGTGTGTGGAAAACCTACAAATGGACATTTTGTTGAAAGACACTGAGCCCGTTTCAAAGACATATATGTCTGTGCCAAAGCCAATGTACAGAGAGGTGAAAGACTATTTACAGGACTTGATAGCGCAGGGGTGGGTGGAAAAGTCCACTTCCTCCTACTCATCCCCTGTCGTCTGTGTCAGGAAAAATGATGGTACACTGCGCTTATGTATTGATTACAGAGAGCTGAACCGGAAAACACACCCTGACCGGCACCCCATCCCACGGGTACAGGACGTGGTGGATAGCCTTGGGGGTAACACCATCTTCTCGCTGCTGGACCAAGGCAAAGCATACCACCAGGGGTTCATGTCCAAAGGGAGCCGACACCTGACCGCCTTCGTGACCCCTTGGGGCCTTTATGAATGGATTCGAATCCCGTTTGGACTCATGAATGCACCAGCAGCGTTCCAGCGGTCTATGGAACAATGTCTGGAGGGGTTACGGGACGAAATATGTGTCCCCTATCTTGATGACATTCTTGTTTTCAGCGGGACATTTGACAACCACGTTGAGGACGTCAGACGAGTGTTGCGACGTCTCAGGGAAAATGGAATAAAACTCAAAGCCCGAAAGTGTGACCTCTTCAAGCCGGAAGTGAGGTACCTCAGCAGGATTGTCTCTGCTGAGGGGAGCCGAATGGACCCGGCAGATACAGCAGCAGTGCGTGCCCTGAAAAACAAGCAGCCAGGCACTGTCGGTGAGCTTTGAGCCATTTTGGGACTATTAAGTTATTATAGGCAATACATCAAAGATTTCTCTTGTATCGCTAGTCCCTTGTATGGTTTGCTTAAAGCCCCTCTGGATGTTGAGACTCAGCAGCATCAAAGAAAAAAATGGAAAGTGAGACATAACAGTGTGTCTTCCAACACACGTATTGAGTGGAGTGATGAGCATCAGTCAGTGTTAGAGCAGCTAATAGACTGTTTAGTTCAACCACCAGTTTTAGGTTTTCCTGACTTCGCGCATCCTTTCATTTTGCATACAGATGCCTCTAACCGGGGTTTAGGTGCTGTGTTGTACCAAAGACAAAATGGCAAACTTCGCGTGATAGCCTATGGCTCTCGGACATTAACTGCAGCTGAGAAGAATTATAACTTACACTCGGGCAAGTTGGAATTTTTGGCGCTTAAGTGGGCGATCAGACAAGTTTCGTGATTATTTGTACTATGCACCATTCTTCACTGTGTATAGTGACAATAATCCACTCACTTATGTACTGTCGACTGCTCAGTTAAATGCAACTGGGTGCAGGTGGGTCGCAGAACTTTCTGATTTTAATTTTACTGTTAAATATCGTCCCGGTAAGGAAAATGTTGATGCAGACAGTTTATCTAGGATGCCCCTTGATATGGTAACGTATATGGAAGGATGTACAAAAGAAATGTCATGATGCTGTGAGTGCTGCCGTACAAGCGGTTGACCAACAGAACGAGTCTAGTGCAGCTTGGTCAATGGGAATCTCAGCTACGTGTGCCGAGGTGTCACTAAACACACTGATAGCCCCATTGACTGTTGGACAGATCAAGCTAGATCAAGAGACTGACCCCATAGCCAAAATTAGAAGTTATTTTTTATTTTTTTTGACGATGATACTAGTGCAGCGTGTTCTACCGGAAACAAATTCCTTGTGTGTTCTACATACTTGGCAATAAAGATGATTCTGATTCTGATTATAGGACATATTATTACAAACTGGCGGAGACGAAACCGCTAGGTACTGAACTAAGATTGTATTGTCCTCAAGTTGTTTGTCTTGTGAGGGAATGGGAAATTTAATGACAGAGGTGTTTTGTACAGAAAAACGGCAAACAGAACCCAACTACTGCTTCCTGAAAAACACAAGGTGACAGTGTTAAAAGAGCTGCATGATGAAATGGGCCACCATGGTGTAGAAAGGACTCTTTCCCTTGTAAGGGATCGTTTTTACTGGCCCTTTATGCAAAAAGAAATAGAGGACTATGTACTGAGAGAGTGTGTGTGCCTAAAACACAAAAAGCCCAACTGTGAGACCAGAGCCCCTCTCACTAATATTGTGACTACTCAGCCTTTTGAACTTGTCTCCGTTGACTTTTTGCATCTTGATAAATGTAAGGGTGGTTATGAATACGTGTTTGTGCTAGAAGACCATTTTACACGTTTCGCTCAAGTTTATGCTACAACGTCCAAATCTGGCAAAACAGCGGCAAACAAAATCTTTAATGACTATGCTTTAAAGTTTGGGTTCCCCCTTCGAATTCAGCATGATCAGGGTGGTGAATTTGAAAATCAACTTTTTGCTCAACTGAAGGAATATTGTGGGGTTGCGGGTTCAAGGACAACCCCCTACCATCCACAGGGAAATGGACAGGTTGAACGATTTAATCGAACACTGATCCAGATGTTAAAGACACTGACAGAGAAACAAAAGAGTAACTGGAAAGACTCCCTAAACAAACTCGTTTATGCTTACAACTGTACCAAAAGTGAGGTGACAGGGTTTTCACCTTTTTACTTACTTTATGGACGTTCACCACGTTTGCCAGTTGATATGTTGTTTAGTTTGAATCCAGACTCTAACCAGGGTGACACCAACCAGAAGGACTATGTGAAGAAGTGGAAACAGGGCATGGAGGAAGCGTATGTGATCACGCAAGAAAATAACAACAAAGCTGCTGCCAGGAGTAAGAGACTATATGACAGTAAACTAAAGTATTCTACCCTGTTGCCCGGTGATCGTGTTCTGGTTCGAAACTTAACCCCACGCGGAGGTTCAGGCAAACTGAGAAACCACTGGGAGGATGTTGTTCATACAGTGGTTCGTCAAGTCAGCCAAGACATTCCAGTTTATGAGCTGAAACCTGAGAGGGGGAAGGGCAGATCTAGGATACTCCACCGCAATCTCTTGCTGCCATGTGATCATTTGCCATTAGAGACTTCACTACAGTCCCAGTCCAAGGAAAAGTCCACTCCTCATACGTCATGTTTGATCCCGTTGAAGTCTTACCAGTTTTTCACCCTTTCACCCGATTCCAATAATGCCCAAGACGTCTCCTGAGAACCTTCAGTGTTTCTTGCCTATTCAGCTGATAAAAAGCACACAATTCCTCAAAATGCTCAGTCTAACTTTCCGCATTCTCAGCAAAATCACCGAATCCTTTGCACGCTTCAGCTACGTCACTGTCACACCAAGGCCGATAAACCAAAATAGTTTGGTCTTGCAGGCCTGAAGCATTAGGGTTAGCAACATGGACAAGCGGAAAAGCTTCACAATCGCTTTCATCATTCATCTTAATTTTATACAATTCTTCAAGCGGATACAATTGTTCAGAACAATATGATTTGCTTCTTGTACGCGAAGAAACACAATCACCATCACCAGCAATCTGATCTGCAAAGTCAGGTTGTAATGGCCATAACCCACCAGAGGAGGTCATGCGCGCTCCATGCTGCTGTTCTGCCCAAGTCACAGTTGGAGTCACCACCGGGGGTGCTACTCGCTCCCTCGGGGTGGAGCAATTGACTTCCTCTCTCTTCTTGGGAGCAGCGAAGGGGGGGGGAAAAGGAGGAGGAGGGGGGGTGCTGAGGCGTTCGCTCAGGGTAGCCCAAAGCCCCTCCCCCAGGCTTCCCATGGGGGTGCTCTGCAGTTTGAAACAATGGCTGCTTTCTATCTGCCACGAACGCCATCTTTTCATTGGGTCGTGGAACAGATGAAGCAATAGTTTCATCGTCAGAGCTCACTTTGGAAGTCATCGCTACCATTGCCTTATCCTCTTTTTTAATCCGTTTTACCTCTAGCTCATGCTCTCTAATCCGTGCTTGTGCAAGCCATTTATCACAAGCTAAAATCTCATCACAGATCTTTTGGAGAGGTCTGCCAACCGCAGATGCCTCCTGGAGCTTCAAACAAAACATAATCTCTTTCAATGGCTGAACTCGCAAAGCACCAGAAAATTCACCACGCTGCATCCACTTCTTACAGTAAAGTTCACATCCTGGGAACTTTTTAGCCATGAATTCAATATCCCGGTGAATTGGAGCTTTCTTTGAAAAAATTGCACCCATTTTCTCAAATCCCGCAATTCACCAACAATATGCTCCTGTTAACTATTTTTCAGTAAGGCACACAGTGTTAATTCAAACACAAAGAAGACACCCGCTGTGTCTAGTCTCCAGCCACGAGACGTGCTCACATACACAATGAATGCACATACGCACACAATGAATGAACTTACGCACACACACACAAACTCACGCACACACGCGCACACACGCACACACTCACGAACTAACGGCTCAAATGACTCCCTCGCCCCCACTCTTCTCTGTTCAAGATCTTAGTGAGACAAAGAAACTTTTGTATTTCACCATTCTAGCATAGATCAACAAAAATGAATGTATTAATTTCACAGAGAATCCATGATCAATAGCAGCTGCGTTTGAAAATAACATATAACGTCTGGATCAAAATTAAAAAATCTTTCAATTTTCCAATTTGTCCACCAGCCCTCGCACCAAACTGAATTCCAGGAAATCACCACCTTGTGAAGATTTTTTCACTGGAAAACTCCGAAACTAAGTCGCCGTGCGGAATAACTAGACATATCTCGATCCATATATTAGCATCGATCAGTCGCGTGCATTAGTCCGTCAATGTACAGTTGGGTCCGGCTTTATGGAGATCCACCGTGATCAGAACCACCCGAAACAGAACCAGAAACGAACCTGAACCGTACAGTGAGACCTCAACTTACAAACACCTCAAGCACTATTTTCATAATACACACCCACCACGGCTGGCGGAGTGATCTTCGGCGGAAGCACACGACCGAACAGCACCAGAGGTTAAGTTACCAACAGTCCTTATGGAAGGTGACTCTCCTTCCATAAGCCATCAACGACCATCAAAAAGGTAAATAAAATTTTATTTTACAGCACAGTTTATTTCTTTAATTACAGTCGTCATGTAATGCGTTTCTCTTTCCAAACAGCAATTCCCTTTGACCTTCGACCTCCAACGCCAGTCCATCAAGCCATAAATGACCATCACAAATGTAAATAAAGTGACTTTATGATACAATGCAGTGTATTTCTTTCATTACAATACAATAGCACATTTATTATACATAGAATAAGGTATGTTGTGTGTAGTTTTAAGGCTTATTTAGTTGAAAAGTATATTTTATGGAAACCCTGGAACGGATTATTCCCATTTTAATGGTTTCCTATGGGATTTTTTTTTTTTTTTTTTTGAGATACACACTTTTCGCCTTACACACTCTGTCGTGTTACAAACCCTCAGATACGTGGATTAACATGAAGAGGATACCCTCTGGCCATAAAAGGATCCCACAATACATTCAAACAATGGCTGCTTTCTAGCGTGTCACTCACCTAGCGAACTGCGTCGAACACAGCCGTTTAGTCAATCAGAATGACGGAGAGCTCCACCGCGCTTGTAAGAGCAGGTGTCACCAGGAATATGAGAATCTTCCTGTCTCCCGTGAGAACACACGAACAGACTCCACCGGAGAAAAAAAAACTCTCCGTCTCTCGTAGTCAGCCACCAGCTGGGAACCCCACCTCTCCGGACCAACTGTTGGGCACGGGTTTCTGCACCAATTTATGTTGCGTTCTAATTTCTGTTTCTCATCTGGTGCGGTGTTCAACGAAGTTCTGTGATGAAATACCAGCAGGGACGATAGATGGTGAACAGAAAACACTAAACACACCGATAGCCTCATTAACTGTTGGACAGATCAAGCAAGATCAAGAGACTGACCCCATTATAGGACATATTATTAGATACAAACTGGCAGAGACAAAACCGCGAGGTACTGAACTAAGAAAGCATTGTACTCAAGTTGTTTGTCTTGTGGGGGAATGGGACAAGCTACACTTTAATGACAGAGGTGTTTTGTACAGAAAAACGGCAAACAGAACCCAACTACTGCTTCCTGAAAAACACAAGGTGACAGTGTTCAAAGAGCTGCATGATGAAATGGGCCACCATGGTGTAGAAAGGACTCTTTCCTTGTAAGGGATCGTTTTTACTGGCCCTTTATGCAAAAAGAAATAGAGGACTATGTACTGAGAGTGTGTGTGTGCCTAAAACACAAAAAGCCCAACCGTGAGACCAGAGCCCCTCTCACTAATATTGTGACTACTCAGCCTTTTGAACTTGTCTCTGTTGACTTTTTGCATCTTGACAAATGTAAGGGTGGTTATGAATACGTGCTTGTGCTAGTAGACCATTTTACACGTTTTGCTCAAGTTTATGCTACAACATCCAAATCTGGCTAAACAGCGGTAAACAAAATCTTTAATGACTATGCTTTAAAGTTTGGGTTCCCCCGTCGGATTCACCATGATCGGGGTGGTGAATTTGAAAATCAACTTTTTGCTCAACTGAAGGAATATTGTGGGGTTGCGGGTTCAAGGACAACCCCCTACCACCCACAGGGAAATGGACAGGTTGAACGATTTAATCGAACACTGATCCAGATGTTAAAGACACTGACAGAGAAACAAAAGAGTAACTGGAAAGACTCACTAAACAAACTAGTTTATGCTTACAACTGTACCAAAAGTGAGGTGACAGGGTTTTCACCTTTTTACTTACTTTATGGACGTTCACCACGTTTGCCAGTTGATACGTTGTTTAGTTTGAATCCAGACTCTAACCAGGGTGACACCAACCAGAAGGACTATGTGAAGAAGTGGAAACAGGGCATGGAGGAAGCGTATGTGATCACGCAAGAAAATAACAACAAAGCTGCTGCCAGGAGTAAGAGACTATATGACAGTAAACTAAAGTATTCTACCCTGTTGCCCGGTGATCGTGTTCTGGTTCGAAACGTAACCCCACGCGGAGGTTCAGGCAAACTGAGAAACCACTGGGAGGATGTTGTTCATACAGTGGTTCGTCAAGTCAGCCAAGACATTCCAGTTTAAGAGCTGAAACCTGAGAGGGGGAAGGGCAGATCTAGGATACTCCACCGCAATCTCTTGCTGCCATGTGATCATTTGCCATTAGAGACTTCACTACAGTCCCAGTCCAAGGAAAAGTCCACTCGGCAACGACCAAACAAGATGCCGGAAATGGATCCGGAAGAGGATGATGAGGAGGATGAGTATTATCCAGTGTTGCATCGCCAGAGCACCCGACCAGACTCACCAGAACCGCGGGACGTGAGCTTTGTGGAGACAACCCACCATGATGACAATCAACTGGGGAATGAACTGCCGTGGACAGAGCCGGGAGCTGCGGAAGTTGACCAATCTCAGGAGGGCAACATTGTTCCGGAAAATGATCCACCTGTGACAGTGTGTCCCCCTTTTCCCCAGCCACCCCCCAGTAATCCTGATATTGGGGGAAATCAACGGCCACGACGAGAACACAGGAGACCCAAGGTATTCACGTATGATCGCCTTGGTTCGCCATCTTGTTACAATGTAGGGACAGTACCATATCATGGTGAACAGACAATGCCTTGGATGTATGGCGCACACCCCTATTATGCCACTAAATACTACAGAAATGGTTAATCGACACTTCTGTTTAATAGAACAGTGAGATGGAAACAAGAAGACCCCGATGAGCCCTGTATAAGTAAAACGGAATGTATGAAAAGAGTTCCAGTCTGTGAATTGTTGATTGTTATAATGTAAACAGAATGTATGAAAAGAGTTCCAGTCTGTAAACTGTTCATTATTATAGTTCATATTTAGATGCAGTTCATAATACCGTGCGTCATTGTTTTGGGCACGTCGTCCAGCGCATTTATGTATTTACTAGTACATATGTTGGGGACAACATCTATTTTGAGGGGGAGTATGTGACAGGTTGTAAATTATCTTATTTCCTATTTTGGTTACATTCGCGTAGTTCTATTGGTTTACAAATGATATATATCGAAAATGTTTATTTAAACATGGAACGCCTGCTTCGGTTAGTGTTTCGTGTCGGACCGATTTAGATCGTTGGACCGGAAATTGTTGTGTGCATACGTTTGCATTAGATCGGGGCATTCGAAGTAAACCACTGTTGAGTCAAGACGTATCACATTGCTTGTCTTGTGTTTTTTTTCTGGGTCCCACAACACCGTATCTCCCTTACTATAGTGGAGAGTGCAACACGCCCTCCTCACGTCATCATTGCTTATGTTTGCTACTGTCACGTCCGCTCGAGGAGTGGTGACAGGACTCGAAGGACGACGGAAGGTGGTTAAGGTCGGATCCAAAATACACGGTGGAGACAGTGATTCCAAAAAGAGTCTTTACTGAGACACATGTGGCAAATACAGAAAGTCAGGCAAGGTAGGAGAGCAACGACAAAACAGACCTGCGTGTGGATGGGTGACGGGGAACTTCCAGGAATACACCGACAACAACTGAACGGTGTCACGTTTTGCGAGGTGGTGATGGCGGGTTCGGATCCCAAAAAGCAGGCCGGAGGGAGCAGGAGGTTGTTTGACAAATTGTATTAAAATAAAGTCAGCAGGAACAAAATGTAAAACATCAAAATGATCTGAATGTAAAAAATACAAAGTAGCAAAAGAAAACCAAGTGTAAAAGTCCGCCAAGGTTAAACAAACACGTACACAATGCATGCAGCAAACAAGCAGCAAACAAACAATGAATCGGCACCGGATGATCGTGCCAGGTGTCCTTTTAAGTGTTATTGATTATAACGACCAGCACCTGCGAGGCTGCCGGCAGGGCTGACGTAGCTACCCGCTGGTCGCCAATCTGATCGGGACGACCAGCACCTGTGCAGGTGTAGGCGGGGCCGACAGCGCCCCCCGTTGGTCGCCAACCAGATCATGACAGTACCCCCCCTTCAAGGGGCTGCTTCCAGAAGTCCCAACAGTCTCCCAAAAGGTCCACTCGCCAGGGAACGGTCGGTGGAGAGGGCAACCGCTGCCTCTCCAGCACACGACGGGCGGCGGCCCGATGGGAACGGGACTCGGCCTGGGGTGGACGAAGACGCGGCACGGATCGTCGTGGGCGTGAGTGCGATCCCTCTCGCACGTTCACGCGACGGCGCATGGCTCTGCGTGGACGTCGAACTGCCAGGCGCAGAATGGCACCCCGTACGGCCGTGTGGGACCAGGTCTCGGCCGGACGCCGACGTGGGCGTGAACTGCCCGGCTCCGGGGGAACGAGACCAGTCCAGAGCCGCTCCGGGATCCAGCGGTGAGTGGGGTCTCGGACTGACATTGACGCGGACGTTGCACGGCTCGTCGTGGATGAGACTCAATTCGTCATGCACGATGACAGCGTGGCTGGACGTGGGCGTGCAATGCCAGTCACCCAGGGTCACCCTGGACGGCCACCTGGAAGGAGGTCTCGGCCGGACGTTTACGTGGACGTTGCGGCTCGTCGAGTGACGCGATTCAAACGCGACGAGGCTTGCGCTAACGTGGACGTAGCATTGCCAGGCACAGGGTGGAAATGAGACGGGTCCGATGTACCTGCGGGATCCGATGGTTGGCCGATTCATTCTGTCACGTTTTTGCGAGGTGGTGATGGCGGGTTCGGATCCCAAAAAGCAGGCAGGAGTGAGTAGGAGGTTGTTTGACAAATTGTATTAAATTAAAGTCAGCAGGAACAAAATGTAAAACATCAAAATCATCCGAATGGAAAAAATACAAAGTAGCAAAAGAAGACCAAAAGTAAAAGTCCGCCAAGATTAAACAAACACATGCACTGCACACAATGCATACAATTGCATCCAACAGCATACAATGTGTTCAACAGCATTCAATGACATATAACAATTACCCGACACCGAATGGTCGTGCCAGGTGTCCGTTTGAGTGTGACTGATTGGAAACGACCGGCACCTGTGCAGGTGCAGGCGGGACCGACAGCGCCACCAGTTGGTCACCAACCAGATTATGACAAACGGTAAGGGTGGCTCTTATAGCCAGAAGGCACAATTAAGGAAATGGAGGACAGGTGCGTGAGTCCAGAGAGCCAGGAAGGGAGGGGCCCGCTCCAGGAGCAGAGGAGGAAGAGACAGGGGGGAGGGGCACGCTCCTGGCGTCGACGAGGACGTGACAGCTACGTCTTGGTCCACAATAGTCACATCTTCTACCCTTTGTTCCTTCTCATTTTCCTCATTCATCAATTCTTCAAAGTACTCTTTCCATCTTGCCATCACACTACTGGAACCTGTTAATACATTGCCATCATTGCCACATTGCCCCTAACCTACTGCAGGGCCTTACCATCTTTGTCTCTCTGTATCGCCAGCCTGTAAAGATCAGTCTCGCCTTCCTTGCTGTCCAGCCTAGCATACAAGTCATCATAGACATCTTGTTTTGCCTTTGCCACTTTTACTTTAACTGTGCGCTGCATCTCCTTGTACTGCTCTCTACTCTCTTCCTCTCAGTGCCCCACTTCTTCTTAGCTAACCTCTTTCTCTGTATACCCTCCTGTACGTCCCCATTCCACCACCAAAAAGTTTCAATTGAAGGTGCAAAGTTAAAGAAATCAACATCTATTGAAAAATGGAATAACTTTCAACATTCAAAGCATATTATTACACAACGAAATACTCAAGCTCAATAATATCTACTGGTGTTAAACTCCGCAAAATCATGGATGGATTGTCCTGACCGCGCGCTCTACAAACTCGGACACCCTGGCCTTCACGCGCAAATAGTACACGTGTATCGTTGCCAAGCACAGAGACATAGGCGGTATTAAATATCCTACCTGCAGCTGAAAATTTAAATTAATTAAGAGCGATGTGCGGCGTGTTAATTAAGCTACTGTACCACTGCTGTGCGTAAATGTGCATTGCTTTAAATTAAAACTTTCCAAATGCATTTTTTTTTTCATAACACAGCAGAAAAATTCACAATTTCAGTGGGAACAGTGTTGTTGGTCTCCCTTTTTTGCCAGTGCATCAAAGTCTGGAGTTAGTTTTGTTGTGGCAATTCTCATGACAGATCTGAGGTGTCGGTCAGTTAACATGGATCTGTGATGGGCTTAGCTGATTTTCATGATGCAAAACGTCTGCTCACACACGTAGGTCGAGCCAAACAACACCAGCATCTTCTGCGCCATCCTCCGGAGATTTGGAAACGCGGTCTCGTGAAGTGAAGCGTAAAAGTCATTCAGTTTACGAGACTTGAACTTCTCCTTTGAGATGGAGTCAGACTAAAGATCGATCAGTTGCAATTGCAGATCCTGCAGTGCTAATTCAGGGTCTTGTGACAGAGGACAGGACAAGTTGAAGTGACTTGTCAATTTTTATCAAAAACAGAGAACCAACGGCAAAATTCCCTGTGCAGATTGGCCAGTGATTTGCAGTATTTCTTCACATTTCGGGCGGCCTCTTACTGCATGGCTAGTGTGGGGAAATTTGCGAAACACTTGTGTGACATTTGCCTGGACAATAAAACCAGCTTGGATTTGAAGGCTCTCAAATTTGTGTACATGTCGTGCACAAAATGATCTTTCCCCTGTAGCTTCACGTGAGGCTTATTCATTTGGGAAAATATGTCGACAGCAAACGTAAAGTCACAAAGCCAGTTTGTGTCGCTCAGATCAGGGAATTCTTCGGATTTCCGCATTAAATTAAAAAATGAGCGACTGTTGTCTTTGAGCTCCCCGACTCGCTGAAACACTTTCCCCAAACTTAACCAGTGGACGCGAGACTAGTAAAGTAGGTCCTCGTGATTCGCATTAGTTTCTGCCAGGAACGTAATGAGCAGTAGCCGCCCATTCATGTGTTGACTGCTTGCTAGCATAGTTTGCATGCTTTGTGGCAAAATGACGGCTGCTATTGTACTCTTTGAAAACCGGAACAGCTTCTTGGCATATCAGACATACAGCCGTTGATCGGACTTCAATGAAGAAGTATTTTGTTGTCCACTCCTTATTAAACACTCGGCATTCGCTGTAGTGTCCACTTTCCTTCTCTTTGGTCCACTCATTTTCACAGAAGGGCTTAATGGCCACTCCAACAACGGTCAATGTGTTTTGAGTGCACCATCTATTGGAGAAACGTGGGCATTTCAGAGAAAGGTGGAAAAAGGAGGCTTTTAATATACTTTGGACAAGTTCGGCGGGCCGGATTAAAAAGTCTATGTGGCCCGTAGGGCGTAGTTTGACCATGTCTGGTCTCAGGGAATCTAAGGTGCTTCATGAAAAGTTTCATTTTCCTAATGCTATTGTGCTTTTGTGCTTCGTTAAACCAAAACATAGGAAAGACATATTAGGTTTGTTATTTATTGCAGAATATGGTATAATTTTAATGGGCCGCCCCACTTGACATCTATCGAGGCCAGTGACGTGCGGTGAGGTTCATGGCTGGTGAGGCACTGACGTCATCATAGTCAGATTTACAAACATGAACTCTACAGAGTAGCTTATTCACCATTGGATCTGCAACAGTTAACATGTTTTGTTTAAAATGTCATGTCAGCATTCTTTATATATAGAAACTGTAGCATAGAAAAAAAATAATTTAAAAAACGGTATTATCGTGTTACCTTTACTTGTAAATGAAGTCCATGTGCTGCTCCTTCTGAAGAAAGGCATCAATAACTTCTTTGTAGAAGCCTTCCTTATCTTTCTTCAGTTTTAAAAGTCTCTCTGTCTCAATGGAGATCACTTCCAGTGAAGAAAGTCGTGCTTGATCAGTCCTGTTCCGACTGTATGTTTTCAGTCTTTTCAGTGCTGAGAATGACAATCTCATCTACTTCTACAGCAACAAATGGGGCTGCGCCGATCTCCTTTTTAACGTCATTTCTAATGACATCACCAACTGCTTCAATTAAATCATTCAATAAAAATGACTTAAAGTGTCTGTTTGACAGGCCAGAAAATACAGTGGATGTCTCCAAATGTCTCGCTAGCCAGTCATCTTTCGCAGCGAAAGCATGTAATAGTTCAACATAGTTGCCTACGATTAGCAGAGCCTTTACTTTCATAATGTCCACGAAATGCCAGCTGTTGTTTGGCAAGGAAGCAGGTGGCATTGATGAGATCTTTTAAAATCTCCCGGTTCTCCTTTACCTTAGCATTGTGGATGCTGATGTTGAGTTTTCGCTGTTCATCCAAAGCCAAGTCGATCCTGGACATCCCGAATGTTTTTAGCGCGATTTGACTTTGGATGTGCGCGGTCGACCGCTCATGTTTTATGAGGCTCCGTTGTAAATTGTTTAGGTCGCAATATCCCATTTGAGTCCAGACATTGTCATAGGTTGAGAACAGAAGGCAGGAAAAGCAGAAAAGGCGGTTTCTTGACGTCCACACAGCCAGCCTTTTCGTGTGTACCAGTCCGTCTAAAAAGAGTGAGTATTCTGTCCATTTTAGCTCCGGTGTTGGTCTTCCTTTAGTTATTATCTCCTGCTTCAATTGAAAGTCCAGTTGAGAAAATTCTTTCAATTTATATATGTAATCCTCCATTCTGAAAATGAGGCCAAGCAACACGAAAATACGACTGGAGGGTTGCACTTTACTTGCTGTCCCTAATTCTATTATTCTGCAGCCGTGGAGTCGCAAGTATCTCTGGAATGACAAGCGCCCCCTGTCATGAGGCAGGAGAACTGTGTGCCTCACCTACGCACAGTTTTGATAAAAATAAAACAAAATAAACACTGTAGTACAGTTTTTATAATGTACAGTGACTGTACATTATATACACCAGCTAAACTGTAGAAATTCAGTTCATATATTAAACATGTTTCAACTCTTTAATAGCGATATGCAGAAGGACAGCAATGCGGTCTGACTGCAGAGCAAGCCAGCAGAGTTACCACAGTGATTGCGCAATCTATGTTGAGGCTCAGCCGGCTGCTTCCTCACCGCTCGTCTCGACTTAGTATTTGAACGGTAAATGTGAAAATTCAGCGATTTTGAAAAAAAAATCCAAAAACGGTGAAGTTAAATGGACAAGAACTTTAAAGTAAAAATCACTAAATACATTTAACTGTTTAATTTATTTTTTCATTTGATATTTCCATGATGACACCTACCTCCCCGACTGCACGTCACTGATCGAGGCCGTATGTGCCCCACAGTATGAATGAGTTTGACTCCCGACCATGAGGTCAGTCCCCTAATATTTTACTTTGAAAACGTAAAAGGAAGTGGTCGCCTGGATAAAGACGGGTGGATTTTTACTGCGGAAATTCGTCACAGAAGCGAAAAAGCAAGCTTGTTTCTTGGCAATCGCCTCCACAAGCTTGTATTTTCGGTCAAACAGTTAAGTGTGGGCATTACGATGTTCAGTTTTTGGTCTCCGGTTTGCTTTTGAGTAAGATAATGCAATTATTGAACCGCTAAGAGTAATACTGTTTTTCCGAATCTTTACGACGAAAAGAGATAGTATTGGTTCTTCGTCAAGAAGGTGAGTGAACATTATTGACACATTAAAGGACAACCGACGTCTCCGGACAAGTTGTGTCCATAATTTGTAAAATGGCTTCAAATGACTTCACCTGAGCGTATTTTACAAAGATTCCACCGCATATAGCTATATTTTACGTTTTAAGACTCGTGCTGAATATTCAGGAAGTCTGGTTTTCGGGTTGGTGACGAGTCCGTACGTGACGTCTCTAAAGGAATGCCCCCGACAGAAAAAAAGACACATTGTAGCAGTCCTTCCATCACGTCAATGTATTTTGCTGTACTTGTTTGGTCCGAAAACCTCGTGTTGCACCCAAAAGCCGCCAGAAGACGGTTTCCAAGCTCCATGGAAGGAATTTATCAGCCTGTGGAAACGGGCTGATTAATTCCTCACAACAGCTCGGTTGCCATTTTGTACCTCTTTTCTGGGACGCTACATTGCAGTCCAGATGCCTCAAAATGACACGGAAGGACTTCTTTAATCGATTGCAAACATGTATGCTTTCCTCTTCAGAACTATTTGAATCATATTCATAACTGGATGTGTAACAAGAAAGCATATTCTCCGAATCTGAAGCCATTGTTTTGATTCTTCAGCAATGCAAGACGTCTTGGCGTGATGTCATGAACTGGGGGCGGGACTTTCTGAAAATGCCCAATTCACAGCTCAATTTTTTGCAGATTTTGGACACTTTAAGTCATTTTTATTGGTGTTTTGCATTTGAATAAAAATATCATACTGCGTGTTTTGGGTATTTTAGATGCTATAAAACGTTTTTCTGATGTCAGTTAAGAAACAAAAAAGTGATGTCGGTTGTCCTTTAATACTCCAGCATTTAGTAGCTACTGTTATTTGGAATTGTCTTTGCATTACTGAATAGTATGCGTGTAAATTGAATAGATTTGTTAATTGCATGATACCAGCAGTAAAAGACAAATCTAAAGACGATTCCAGACATATTATAAAACATTTTCTCGACAAATATTACGAAAGTTTAAAATGAGTGAAAACGCTCAAATGTATGACCGTCTCAATGAAAAGTAAATCAAATGTTACTTTTTGAGGTGTGTTTAATTTTAGGTGTGTGTTGTTTGTCTCTTAAAGGACAACCGACACCACTTTTTTTGTTTCCTAACTGCTTCCTAATGTTTCCTAAAACGTTTTATAGCATTTAAAATACCCAAAACACGCAGTATGATATTTTTAGTCAAATGTAAAACACCAATAAAAATGACTTAAAGTGTCTAAAAACTACTTCAAATTGAAACCGGAAGTGGTCAGTTTCAGAAGGTCCCGCCCCCTTGTTCGTGGTGTCACGCCAACACGTCTTGCCTTGCTCGAAAATCAAAACGATGGCTTCAGATTCGGAGAAGATGCTTTCTTGTTACTCATCCAGTTATGAATATGATTCAAATAGTTCTGAAGAGGAAAGCATACATGTTTGCAATCGATTAAATAATTTATTCCGTGTCATTTTGAGGTAGCTGGGGGGGAAACGTGGCACCCAAAAAAGGCAGAAGATAGCGACAAACCTCCGTGGAAATGGGCTGAGTTTTTTCTTTGGAATTTTTGTCAGCGCAATCTCAAATAGTTGCTCGGTGCAACACACAACGATTCACAATTGCGTTATTTTTGTGTTTTCCTTCTAATTTCATCATCAACACGGATCAACACAAAGTTGTCAGACCAAACAAAGTACCGCAAAATGCATTGACGTGATGAAAGGACTGCTACAGTGTGTCTTTTCTCGGTCAGGGGCGTTCCTTCCGTGACGTGACGACTCGTCACCAACTCAAAAACAAGACTTCCGGAAGATTCAGCGCGAGTCTTAAAACGTAAAATATAGCTATATGCGGTGGAATCTTTGTAAAATACACTCAGTAGAAGTCATTTGAAGCGATTTTACAAATTATGGACACAACTTGTCCGGAGGCGTTGGTTGTCCTTTAAAAATGTTATCGGTTGTCCTTTAAAGGCCAACCGATAACATTTTTTTGTTTCCTAACTGACATTAGAATTTTTTTCTAACATCTAAAGTACCCAGAACACACAGGCTGATATTTTTAGTCAAATGAAAAACACCAATAAAAATGACTTAAAGTGTCCCAAAACTACTTCAAAATGACCTCAAAAAGTTTCAGTTTCAGAAGGATACGTCTGTGTAAGCTCTCAGTCGTACAGGAGTGGTCCATCGATGAGAAGGTTTCTTCAGCCGTCATCTGTACAAAAGTGAAGGTTTCGGACGTTTCGCCTCCTATCCAAGAGGCTTCGTCAGCGAACTAAAAATTAGCACCGAGTCTTGACACGAATGCGGTGTAGGTAACTGGAGAGGGTGCCCCCATCATCCGGGCGCACCCCGGCCCAGTGTCGAGCGGCGTTCCGCGCGACGGGGGGAAGAAGTACAGCCTGTCTTGGGCGATTATCTGGCTGACGGGGTTCAGTCCTATGCAGAACAGCAGTGGAGAGAGTGCATCACCTTGATACATGCCACATTTGATGGACACTGGCGTTAGTGGCTTGCCATTGGCTTCAAGTGTGGTTTTCCACATCCTCATCGAGTTTGCATCGAAGGCTTTCAGGGTCCTGTTGACCTCATACAACTCCAAGCATTCAGTGATCCATGTGTGTGGCATCGAGTCATATGCTTTCTTGTAATCAATTCAAGCTGTGCACAGGTTGGTATGTCGGGACCTGCAGTCTTAAGCGACTGTTCTGTCAACCAGCAGCTGATGTTTGGCACCTCGAGTATCTCTACTAATGCCTTTCTGTGCTTTGCTCATGTATTGTTCCATGTGTCCACTTATCTTAGCCGCAATGATGCCTGACATGAGCTTCCATGTTGTGGAGAGACAGGTTATTGGACGATAGTTGGAAGGAACTGCACCCTTTGAGGAATCCTTTATGATCAGGATTGTTCGCCCTTTGGTTAGCCATCCTGGGTGAGTCCCATCCATCAGCAACTGGTTCATTTGTGCTGCTAGGCGCTCGTGGAGAGCTGTGAGTTTCTTTAGCCAGTAGGTGTGGACCATATCCGGGCCTGGTGCTGTCCAGTTTTTCATACCTGAGACTCTTCCTTGTATATCTGCCGCTGTGATGGTAACTGGGTTCTGTTCAGGGAGGTGGCTGTGCTCCTCTTTCAGAGTCACCAGCCATTGTGCCCTGCTGTTACGTGCAACCTCCTTCTCCCATATGCCTTTCCAGTATCTTTCAGTTTCCAGCCTTGGAGGGTCTGCTCTGCTGTTAGAACCCTGCCACTGAGCGTACACTTTCGCGGGTTGTGTTGCGAACAGCCTGTTTATTCTTCTGGCCTCTTTAGGCGACTGGACAAGGCCTGGAGCCTTTGTTTGGCAGTTTCGAGTGCTTCAGGTATGGTTATCTGCATGTACCTCTTGGGTATTGACCTTTTATTCACACCTCTCTGGATCTCCGTCAATTGACTCACATCTTTCCGAGCCGCCTTGATCTTAGCCTCCAACCGTCTTTTCCATGGTGGGTAATGAATCTCGTGGCTCTCATGGTTGCTCTTGTAGCCAAGCATCGCTAGGATCACTGATGCTGAGGTGTATATCAGCTCATTGGTTTCCGTGATCGTTCCGGTCGGGATCGTTCTCAGTGCTGCATTCACAGTTTCCATGAGACTTTCAGGTGGTACTTCACATAGCCGTTGTATTCGGTTTCTTAGTTGCCCAGTTTTCATTTTTGCCATGATCTTATCTCTCAGGTCAGTTGCTGCCTCGCTCAGCATTTCATTCATTGGGGCTGGCTTCCCAATCTCATCATTCATTCACAGTTTCCATGAGACTTTCAGGTGGTACTTCACATAGCCGTTGTATTCGGTTTCTTAGTTGCCCAGTTTTCATTTTTGCCATGATCTTATCTCTCAGGTCAGTTGCTGCCTCGCTCAGCATTTCATTCATTGGGGCTGGCTTCCCAATCTCATCATTCATTGGGGCTTGCCTCCCAATCTCTGGTTGAACCTCTTCCTCTGATGTGGCAGCCTGGGGCCCTTCACCTCGGAATTTGTGTTGTACCTCATCAATCTCAAGTTGTGATAGCAATTGCTGTTTGCGGATATTGGAACACTGAGCTACTAGTTGTTTCGTGGTCAACCGTGACTGTGGGTTTCGAAGGAACCATTCAGCCCCCATTCTCCGCATGTAACCCCTCTGACTAGGGTTGCTTGAGTAGTAGCATTCCAACAGAGCCATGTTATCGCATCTCGTCCAGCTCCGCTTTGTTCCAGTAGCCCATTTTTCATCAAGGTGCTCTGGTTCCCCAGCACCTGACGCAGACCTTGTTTGGCCGGGCGACGTCTGAGCCGGCATGTCATTCCATTTATTGTCTCTCATCATTGTATGAGGTAGGCATTAGCGTGAAGGGTCTTGCCCAAGGACCCACACTGGATGATGTTTTTTTTTGTGCTCATTTTCTCTGCCACAAGTGGGGTCTCCCACATGGCAAACTGATGCCTTATCAACTGAGCTATCCAGCCGCTTATATATATATATATATATATATATATATATATATATATATATATATATATATACAGTGAGACCTCAACTTACGAACTTAATTGGTTCCCAGACAGAGTGTGTAAGGCGAAAAGTGTGTATCTCAAAAAAACATTTCCCATAGGAAACCATTAAAATGGGAATAATCCGTTCCCGGGTTTCCATAAAATATACTTTTCAACTAAATAAGCCTTAAAACTACACACAACATACCTTATTCTATGTATAATAAATGTGCTATTGTATTGAAAGAAATACACTGCATTGTATCATAAAGTCACTTTATTTACATTTGTGATGGTCATTGATGGCTTGATGGAATGGTCGAAGGTCAAAGGGAATTGCTGTTTGGAAAGAGAGGCGCATTACATGACGACTGTAATTAAAGAAATAAACTGTGCTGTAAAATAAAGTTTTATTTACCTTTTTGATGGTCGTTGATGGCTTATGGGAGGAGAGTCACCTTCCATAAGGACTGTTGGTAGCTTAACCTCTGGTGCTGTTCGGTCGTGTGCTTCCGCCGAAGATCACTCCGACAGCCGTGGTGGGTGTTTATTATGAAAGTAGTGCTTATTATAAGGTTTAATTTTCAGAAATTTGACGTTTGTAAGTTGAGGTGTTTGTAAGTTGAGGTCTCACTGTATATACAGTAAAGTCTCGTTATATCGATATTCAAGGGAGTCCGAAAAAATATCGATATAACCGGGACTATCGATATATCCGACCCTGTTTGCATGTAATTTTCTCCGTCCGTGCATAGAAATAGTATCGATATAACCGGGACTATCGATATATCCGATATCGATATAACGAGACTTTACTGTATGTGTATGGTGGGCAATTAATTTTTATCAGGGGCCGCATGAGAAACCTGAATTGTGTCAGAGGGCCACCAACTTTCTTTCATTGTAAATTCTCAAATTAAATATTTTGAATAGCTGGTACTGATAATCAGAAGAATAAAGCACTCTTAAAATATTTATATTAGGTTATGTGGAATTGTGGTGTATTGGTTAAATAAGAAAAACAATTATTGAACCAGTGCAATTTATTTTTAACTTGTTAATATCCACAAACAATAACTTGTAATGTTTTCCACCTTATGTTACCTCTTCAGTGAGAATAATCCAGTCTGTTCTGGGCTTGAACAAGGGCATTGAAATCTGGCGGAATGTCTGAAGTGGCTATCCGAAGGACAGCTGAGAGGTGGTCATCAGTCATAGAGGATCTGTGTTTGGATTTGTTGAACTTCATAACTGAGAATGTCTGTTCACAATGATAGGTAGATCCAAAGAGGACTAGGATCCTCTGAGCATGCCTCCTCAGGTGTGGAAAATTCTCCTCTTTAAGGGCGGAGTAAAAGTCCAGCAGTGAGACTGACTTGAAGTGATCTGCCAGAAGTGTGTCAGACTGCAGATCAATGAGTTCCATCTCAACTTCACTTGGTGCATCATCCACACTGCAGTTGAAGGGAGAAGAAACCATGTGCGTTTCACTATCAAGAGTTTTGAAATCTTGAAATCGCCTTGAAAACTCTGCATGCAATGCTTCTAACGTGGTTGAGTACTTTGGGAGGTGATCACCTGATCTTTTGGCTTCCTTAAGTGTTGGCAAGTGGGTCAGAATGTTGACCTTCACTTGGCTTGAGAGAAGCTGCAGTTTTCTCATGAAAGCCTTCACTGCACTGTACATCTCATGCACAAAAAGGCCCTTGCTCTGCATTTTGACATTTAGTTCGTTCATTAGTGCAGTCACATCCACAGCGAATCCGAGGTCTGCCAACCAGTCGTTATCTGAAAGTTCTGGGACGTCATGACCTTTCTGAATACAGAACTCCTGAATCTGGTCTCTCAGGTCCCAGACACTTTTCAGAACCTTGCCAAGGCTGAGCCACCTAACAGTGCAGTGATAGCTTATGTCACCATGTTCAGCCTCATTTTCCTCCAACAAAGCAACAAACTGTCTGTGATTTAAAGCTCTCGCTCTGATGAAATTAACTATTTTAGTGACAGCATCAACGACGTGTTTCATTTTTAACACTGTCTTACACAACACTTCCTGGTGTATGATACAATGCAAAAATGTCAATTTCTCATCAGGGTTCATTTCTGTCACTTTATCCTGCATTCTCTTTAAAAGTCCAACATTTTTCCCGGTTAGATTTGGACAACCATCTGTTGTCACACCTGCAAGCTTGTCCCATTTCAGTCCTAACATGGCCATACATGCATTTACCTCTCTGAACAAGTCATCACCAGTGGTTGTCCCTTTTATTGACTGCATGGCTGCCAACTCCTCCGTGATTTGAAAGTCTGCGGTTATCCCACGTAAGAAGATGAGCAGCTGGGCGGTGTCACGTACATCGCAGCTCTCATCCAAAGCCAGAGAAAAAAAGTCAGTCGGCCGCTCTGTTCTTCAGCTGAAGCTCTAAGTTTCCCGCGATGTCCTCAATCCGCCTCGTTACAATGCGTCAGGAGAGTGAAACGTTCTCAAACGCGCCCTTTTTCTCTGGGCACATCAGCGCAGCAGAGTCCAATAAACACTTCTTAATAAACTCTCCGTTGGAAAATGCCCTACTTTTTCTGGCGATTTTGTGAGAAATGACATAACTTGTCTTGACGGCTTCATCTCTGGGAGTGTGAAGTTTAGTGAAACATCCTTGTTGGGTTTGTAGTTTTGCAAGCAATGCATCAGACACCCTTGCACGCTCTTTACCAGACAGATTTCTGTATTTATCTTCATGCTTGGTCGTGTAGTGGTGATTCAAATTATATTCTTTAAACACAGCAACCTGTGTACCACAGACTAAGCACACTGCTTTACCTTTAATTTCTGTAAAGAAATATTTGGCAGTCCATGTCTTGTTGAAAATACGGCATTCGTTATCAACTTCTTTTCTTGGGGTGTGCCGACATCTTGAGCCTTGAGGGTAACCTGGCGAACAGAATCGCCTTCACTCACTTCCGTGTATACACGTAAGACTCTCGCGCATATACACGTAATACGTAGAGTCTACGTCCTGCATACGTAATGACCTAACGCTTTTCAAAATACAAGTTAAATCATTTTTTTGTTTAATTTATGGCGTTTATGATTGGCCTCACGCGGGCCGGACAGGGACGTACAAAGGGCCGGATGTGGCCCGCGGACCGTAATTTGCCCAGGTCTGTACTAAACTACCAGTAACACTTTAGTTTGCTGACGAAGTTTCTTGGATAAGAAGTAAAACGTCCGACACCTTCAAAGAAGTACAGATGGCGGCTGAAGAAACCTTTTCATCGATGGACCACTCCATAAATTGTGAATATACATTGTAAGGGACAAATATCTCAATTTTAGGAGTTATTTGCAGTTGACAACATTTGTGAAATAATGATTGGAATCCATGGAAATTATGATCAATCATGGCGAATCAGACTAACATTACAAGAAGCCTAACAAATTACAACCCTCAAAAATGTGTAATTCCATCGATTTATCTCAGATATGGTAGTGCAATAAAAAACATAATATCCACAGTACTGTATAGCGATTTAGATTTGAACAATATCCTTACTTATTCAGAGGAATACGTACACATACAGAATTGAGCATGATAGCGATGTTATTGCGATATCTTAGTTGTACATACATATACAGTAATCAATAACTACAGTAAAGTCTCGTTATATCGATATCGGATATATCGATAGTCCCGGTTATATCGATACTATTTCTATGCACGCACGGAGAAAATTACATGCAAACAGGGTCGGATATATCGATAGTCCCGGTTATATCGATATTTTTTCTGTCTCCCTTGAATATCGATATAACGAGACTTTACTGTATTACATTCTTGTTCTTTTGATATTTCAAGTTTAAGGAAAATTAGCTTAGGGCTGTATCATACTGATTGTGCTTTACACCTTTTGTTTAAAAGTGCATTCCTTCCAGAATGACAACAACAGCCTAAGCGCATACCGAGATGAACTGTGTAATTTTGATGTTCCTGCTTGAGTCTGGTGAGTAAAATATGTCTGTCTGACCATCCGTCCATAATATATATATATATATATATATATATATATATATATATAATATATATATATATATATATATACAGTAAAGTCTCGTTATATCGATATCGGATATATCGATAGTCCCGGTTATATCGATACTATTTCTATGCACGCACGGAGAAAATTACATGCAAACAGGGTCGGATATATCGATAGTCCCGGTTATATCGATATTTTTTCGGACTCCCTTGAATATCGATATAACGAGACTTTACTGTGTATATATATATATATATATATATATATATATATATATATATATATATATATATATATATATATATATAGTGAGACCTCAACTTACGAACTTAATTGGTTCCCAGACAGAGTGTGTAAGGCGAAAAGTGTGTATCTCAAAAAAATATCCCATAGGAAACCATTAAAATGGGAATAATCCGTTCCCGGGTTTCCATAAAATATACTTTTCAACTAAATAAGCCTTAAAACTACACACAACCAACCTTATCCTATGTATAATAAATGTGCTATTGTATTGTAATGAAAGAAATATACTGCACTTATAATAAAGTCACTTTATTTACATTTGTGATGGCCATTGATGGCTCTTAATTGACACCTGTTGCTTTCTGACTTGTAAGGTCTTACGAAACTGAGGCATCACATTATCATTCATCATGTTGATGATTCTTATAGCCTTTTCTGAATGGAACTGTTCAATAAACTCTGTGTTGATGACCTCATTATGGTCAGCAACAAGCTCCTCGATGTCATTTGCATTCACTTCGAGTCCCGTAGGTGCTGGCAGAGATTTTATGACAACAAAAGGCGCGAGTCCGATGATTCCACGGACGCGGAATAAAACGCGACAAAAGCAGGCGGGCGGGGCGAATAAAATGGCACACTCGCGTATAACAATCACCTCGTGCAAAGCAAACTTTTGGAGCACAAGAAAACTTTTGGAGCACAGGACATAGCGATTCACTTTTGTCGTAATCATGTCACTGGTGAGGTGACAGTGACTGGTTGAAATGAAATGAAATTGAAGTGTGGGCAGCGGCAGCCACGCCCGAGCTGTCAACTCGCACGTGACAGTTTAGCGTGACTATTGACACGCTGTTCCGGTGTGTGTGAAAACACTAGCTCTGATTGGCTTACCATGACACATGACTCACAATCACTTCTATCGCATCTTGACAGGGGGTTCAAGTGTAGCAACACAAAAACGTTGGCAAGTGTTTGTCACCGCTCATTCAGTTAGACAATGCTTTCCGAACAGCCTAGAGTTATAAGAAGTCGTGCGCTATTCTCGAACCTGAACGCACCCCAAGTCTTGGAGGACAAACAAACAGAGGAGAGTAGACGTGTACGGCTGGTAGTTTCTTCAATTTATTCATAGTAACGCACCACATTTGAACTGAGGCTGAACACGAGCCTGTGGTGTTTATTTTCCGGTACCATAATAGTAAAATTATCAGCAAAAAGCTCCAAGTAGGCGATCGACGTGTGCATTCAATGAGAAGGGGTATGGAAAGTAGCGCCGGCTGGAGCGTTGTTCGATCGTGTGCTACAGCCGAAGATCACTTCCGCCAGATCCGAAGGTCATGTGCTTGATGGACCGGCCGTGGTGGGTGTGTATTATGAAAATAGTGCCTATTATAAGGCTTAATTTTCATAAATTTGACGTTCATATGAATGGCGTTCGTAAGTTGAGGTCTCACTATATATATATATATATATATATATATATATATATATATATATAGGATCGGATATATATAGGATCGGATATATCGATAGTCCGGTTATATCGATATTTTTTCCGACTCCCGAGAATATCGATATAACGAGACTTTACTGTGTGTGTATATACAGTAAAGTCTCGTTATATCGATATTGGATATATCGATAGTCCCGGTTATATCGATACTATTTCTATGCACGCATGGAGAAAATTACATGCAAACAGGGTCGGATATAACGATAGTCCCGGTTATATCGATATTTTTTCGGACTCCCTTGAATATCGATATAACGAGACTTTACTGTGTATATATATATATATGTGGGCGGCCCGGTAGTCGAGTGGTTAGCACACCGGCTTCACAGTGCAGAGGTCGCCGGTTCGCGTCCCGGTCCGGCCTCCCTGTGTGGAGTTTGCATGTTCTCCCCGGACCCGCGTGGGGATTCTCCGGATCCTCCGGTTTCCTCCCACATTCCAAAAACATGCATGGCAGGCAGAATGACCACTCCAAATTGTCCCTAGGTGTGAGTGTGAGAGTGACTGTCGTATGTCTTTGTGTGCCCTGCGATTGGCTGGCAACCAATTCAGGGTGTCCCCCGCCTCGTGCCCGAAGACAGCTGAGATAGGCTTCAGCAACCCCCGCGACCCTAATGAGGAATAAGCGGTACGGAAAATGAGATGAGATGAGATATATATGGGTTATTCAACAAGATCTTAGAAGGTGAACAGAGGCCTGAATGGAGACGAAGTGTACTCGTCCCCATTTTTAAGAACAAGGAGATGTGCAGAGTTGTTCTAATTACAGAGGAATAAAGTGGTACAATGAAACTCTGGGAAAGAGTAGTTGAAGCTAGACTAAGAGCAGAAGTGAACATTTGTGAGCAGCAGTATGGCTTCATGCCAAAAAAAGAGTACGACAGATGCAATGTTTGCTTTAAGAATGCTGAAGGAATTGTATTGTGTCTTTGTAGATCTGGAGAAAGCGTACGACTGTGCCCAGAGAAGAGCTGTGGTATTGCATGAGGAAGTCTGGAGTGACGGAAAAGTATGTTAGAGCGGTACAAGACATGTATCATGACTGTAAGACAGTTGTGAGGTGCGCTGTCGGTATGACTGAGGTATTCAAGGTGGAGGTGGGACTCCACCAGGGGTCAGCTCTGAGCCCCTTCTTGTTTGCTATGGTGATGGACAGGCTGACAGACGATATTAGACAAGAATCTCCTTGGACCATGATGTTTGCAGATGACATTGTGATCTGTAGCGAGAACAGGGAACAGGTGGCGGAGAAACTAGAGCTGTGGAGATATGCCCTGGAAAGGAGAGGAATGAAGATCAGTCGCAGCAAGACGGAATATGTGTGTGTGAATGAGAGGGATCCAAGTGCAAGAGTGATGCTACAGGGAGACGAAATAAAGAAGGTGGCGGATTTTAAGTACTTGGAGTCAACTGTCCAGAGCAATGGAGAGTGTGGAAAAGAGGTGAAGAAGCGTGTCCAGGCAGGCTGGAGCGGCTGGAGAAAAATGTCAGGTATGATGTGTGATAGAAGGGTTTCAGCTAGGATGAAAGGAAAAGTTTATAAAACCGTGGTGAGACCAGCTATGATGTTTGGACTGGAGAGAGTGCCACTGAAGAAAAGACAGGAAGCAGAGCTGGAGGTAGCAAAGCTGAAGATGTTGAGGTTTTCTTTGGGAGTGACCAGGTTGGATAGGATCAGGAATGAGTGCATTAGAGGGACAACTCATATTAGAGGTTTTGGAGAGAAAGTCAGAGAGGCCAGACTGAGATGGTTTGGACATGTCCAGAGGAGAGAGAGTGACAATATCAGGAGAAGGATGCTTAGTCTTGAACTGCCAGGCAGGAGACCGAGAGGAAGACCGAAGAGGAGGTTTATGGATGTGGTCAAAGAGGATATGAAGGTAGCTGGTGTGGGAGAAGAGGATGCACAAAACTGGGATAGATGGAGGACATTGATTCGCTGAAAGCCGAAAGGAAAAGAAGAAGAAGAAATATATATATATATATATATATATATATATATGACAGATTTTAATAACTAGGTGGCCCGGTAGTCAAGTAGTTAGCACGCTGACTTCATTGTGCATGCAGATTTTAGTTCAAATCCCACTCCGGCCTCCCTGTGTGGATGTGCATGTTCTCCTCGTGTGGGTTTTCTCCGGTTCCTCTGGATTTCCTCCCACATATACCAAAAACATACAGGGCAGAATACAACACTCGAAATTTTCCCTTGATGTGCGTGTGTGAGTGAATGGTTGTTTGTTTCTGTATGCTTGTGATTGGCCGGCAACCAATTCAAGGTGTCCCCCGCCGAGTGCCCGAAGACGGCTAGGATAGGCTTCAGCACCCCCCCCCCCCCCCCCCCCGAGTCCCTCGTGAGGATAAAGCGGACAGGAAGATAGATGAATGAATGAATTTTAAGAACTTGAAACCTTCAGATTTTCAACATAAAAACCAAAATCATATTTTTTTTTTTTTTAAATTGTGTGTTTTGGTAAAACATTCTTCAGCATTAACACTGCCATTATTATCTTTTGCACAGTGTTTGGTATACTCCCTGTGCCATCAAACGTGTCTGTTAACTCAGTTAACTTCCTTCACATCCTGCATTGGGATGCTGGGCCTGCCACCCCACCAGGTGTACAGTACAAGGTCTTTTCAAGGTAAATTCCCCATCCATCATATTTTATCACAACTCCAAAACAACTAAAATAGACTTTCAAGGAAGTGAAAGCTGCAAGAAAAGTTTACAACTCGTTTAAAAATGTCTCTTTGTGTTGCAAGGAAGCATTTCATCCTAGACGTTTTTGTTCGAATGGTCTATGACCATTAATTATCTCTATCACCCATTCTAGTTTTTTCATAGCTATATTACAGTATTTTAGTTGTTGTAACTTTAGTAATTTAGTGTTTTTGGTACTACCATCTTTAATATGCTGTTTATCCCTGCTTCTTTGTCAGTGGTGATCACCTTCCTTCTGTCTTTATAATGTGTCCAGCCTATAGTTTACAGCAGGGGTCCTCACACTTTTTCGTGTGAGGGCCACATAACTTTTCCCTTCTCTGATGGGGGGCCAGTGTCAGATTGGAACAGAAAAAGTGTGATGATCGTAGAGGAGCTTAAAAATGTGATTGTTTTCCAGAAAGCCACACATAACCAAATAACCCTTTCCAGGTTCGTTACAGAAAAAGTCAGGAAACAAATAATAACACTATTAATTAAATAAATAATAACTGAATAACCCTCTCTGAGTTCTTCACAGAAAAAACATTAACTTTCTGTTGTGCCATGCACAATCGTAACAGATAAAAGTTCAGCTCAGTTGTCAGAGCAGAATCTCTCTAACACATATAGGCAGTCTCTTAAAGTTCTTGTGTTCCTTCCTTATAATCCTTTTGTAGGTTCCAGTAGGCTTGTAGACACCGCTGTTTGCAGCTCTCTCTCATCAACTTCCCTGTGAAAACGACAACGGAAGCAGGTTGAGAAAGTGAACTATGTGATACAGCACATACACAGCACAATACATTTCACTACCAGTATGGCTGTAAAGATGGATTTTATCCCAGTAGATGTTATTATGATTATATTTGTTCATGCTCAGAATGACTCATTCAAGTCAGAAAAGTGAGCTTACCTATGTATGTCGTCTGGTGAGAAGTTGAATATCCGGTTCCATTCTAGTTAGAGCCAGTGTCAAGCACTGATGCAAATGTTCATCTGTCAATCTTGATTTCATCGTTGATTTCAGCAGTTTCATGCGAGAAAGGGTTTTCTCGCAGATATATGTGCTGCCAAAATCTGTGGACATTTTCATTGCTTGTTTTTTGATGTTTGGATATGTGTCGTTTGGGAGGGCGGCATAGAAGTCAATGAGACTGTTGGGCTTGCATGCGTCTTTCAGAACATCACAGTTCTGTAACTCAGGTCCAACTTCTCCATGGTTTGGTACACTTGGTCAAAAATATCCTCTCGCGTTGTAGTCCCTTTGAGACTTTGGAGGTCTGCCAGCTCCTCGCATATCTCAAACTTTGCGCTAACTCCACGAATAAAAATGAGCAGTTGCGCTGTGTCTTGCACGTCCGTGCTCTCATCCAGGGCTAATGAAAAAAAGTCACATTCTTTCGTCTTCTGCTGCAGCTGGGCATATACATTACTCCCGATTTCTTCACCGCGTCTGGTGTACTCGCCGATAGATTTACGGCATTAAATGCATCTTTCCCCTCGGGACACACCTCCTCCGCGACAATATCCATACGTTTCTTAACAAACTCTCCGTCCGTGAAAGGTTTACCGCTGCTTGCTATCAGTTTAGCAACCTGAAAGCTGGCCCGAACGGATGCCTTGTTCAGCTGAGCTTGGCGTCTGCTGAGATAGTAGTCCACTTTCTAGCTTTGAGTTTGTCTGCTCGTATTTCGCCTTGCAAAACAGGTTCGGGACCAAACTGAGCGCACCTGAATGTACCACCCTCCACTTCCTCATTCATCACTTTCTTGTGTCGCGTCGCATTGTGACCGACTCCTTTCGCGTTCTATTATGAGCAGGTGTGTTTGTATTGGTCAATTACGATTATAAACAACATAGATTGATTACATTGATTAAAATAGGAACAGATAATCATCGAAAACCGACCTTTGACTTGTATTTTTTTTTTCCCGGAGGCCAAATAGGAAAAAAATCTCAGAGCATCTCTGGTATTGTTGAGGGGGCGGGCCAAACGTGCTGACGGGCCAGATACGGCCCACGGGCCATAGTTTGGTGACCCCTGGTTTACAGTGTCAAAGTCAAGGCCCGGGGGCCGTACCTGCCAGCCAGGTCATTTTATCCGGCCCGCGAAAGTATGTCAAGTTCCATGATGCTTGCTAAAGTCTGAACCAAAATTTCAAATTGTCCCACCACAATAACAGTCATTATTCTTGACTTCAGATTTGAACACCAGTTATTCATCTATTTATTGTGTGGTCTGTATATAATATTTGTAGAGGATGAAACATTCTAATAGCTTACCCAAATTCATAACAGCCCTCGAGAGGAAATCTCAACTATATTGTGGCCCGTGATTTAAAAAAAAAATGATTTTGACACCCTTGCTGTAGTTGGTATGATGGCTGTCTCAAAAGGGAAGCAGCAATTGCCTACTGTGTTGGGGTACAGTGCTTTTGGCATGTCTCCCTATGTATGCCTAAGCCAGGTAAATGAGTTTAGTCACTGCTTTTCAAAGTCGCTGGCTCGTGTGTTTTTGAGATAAAATGGAATAAAGAATTTTTAAAATTCATATTTCAGTTACATACAGTACATGTTAGCTTTGTGTTGATATCTTCCTCTTTGGAATTGGATTTATGTCGTATTTACATCTCTCACCTCACAGGCTGTCCCGCATTCTAACAATCACTGAATGTTTTAACATGTTAATATTCCCATGTGTTCTTTCCATGTTAACTGACTGTTGCATTCCTTTATTGAATCTGTTTTTTTTGGCTCAACACAGAATATCTAATTTTGTGAGACTTCAGTGAACCATTCAGTGACCATACAAAGGTCCATTGAAACTGACAGCATAAAAGGCCCAATCCAAGTCCCAGTCACGACAGTACCCCGCCTCTATGGTACAGAGTCCACTCAGTGCGAGACCCGAATTGAGGAAGAACTCTCCGTAGAAGACCTGGAAGAAGGAAAGCTTGAGAATTGGGTATTTTCAGACCCACGAATGTTTCCCAGGTCTGTTTGGAAGAAGGGCTGTGAGTGCTTGAGGTGACTGGCTTCAAGCGAGTAAAATGAAAGGGGAGGTCGAGCCTGTGCTGCAGGAGCAGGGTAGTGTTGCTACTGTAAGGATTGCACGGCCGTAATAGAAAGAGGGGCCACAGGATGTGCACTGCTGAAATGGGAAAGGATGGTAGCACCAGATTGTGCGCTGCCAGAACAGGAAGGTGTGAGGGAAAAATTATTTTTACGTCTGACTTTGACCCCCAAAAGGAATTGGCCCTCCTTCCTTCTCTTCGCCGAAGAACGTTGAAAACATAGTCAATTTACCACAATCGCTGAATTACACGCCAAGTTGAACATTACTCATGACGCGTACATTAGTTTGTCATCGTAAAATTAACAAAACTTTTCAAGAACATGTTAACATTGTATTTTACACTTAAAACATTAAACTTCAGGTTCAACCTACCAATGTTGTTCGGAAGTATACAATACAGCAGGGGTGTCAAAGTCATTTTTTGCCGCGGGCCACATTGTAGTTATGGTTTCCTCTTGAGGGCCGTTATGAATTTGGGGAACCCATTAGAATGTTTAAATCCCTTCAAATATTACATATAGAGCACACAGCAAATTAATGAATAACTCGTTTTCAAATCTGAAGTCAAGAATAATGACTTTTATTGTGGTTGACATCCAAAAATATGAAATTTTGGCTCAGATTTTAGCAATCATCATGGAATTTAGCAAGTTTGATTTGCTTTCGCGGGCCGAAAAAAAATCATGTGGCGGGCCGGATTTGGCCCGTGGGCCTTGACTTTGACACCTGTGCAATACAGTATACAGGTAACATCCGAGTTATGACCGGGTTCCGTTCCGACAAAACGGTCATAAGTCGAGATCCATTCAAAATGGCCGATGTGACGTTTACACTACCGGATAGTATACAATGCAATCTGTTGTTTTTATGCAACGTTTTCTATTGAATACTTTTACATACCAAATTGCTTACAGTTAATTTGTAAATCATATAACTTTTCGTGTCATTTTTATCATTTTATATTTGGTATTATCAATTTTTATTACTGCGTCGTTCTGCTAATCCAAATACGCACGGCTTCCCACGCATATGCGCTTTTGAAAAATGGCTCTCCCTGCTAACGGAGAAGCCAGAGAAGGTCTCCCAACACACACGCTCAGATTTAGGCGGACGCTAAAGGAAAAAAGTCTCAAAGAGGCGGTGGTGGTGTTGGCCAGACGCGGTGTTCTTGTCGCGCCGATCCAGACGGCCGACCCGCCTCGGCTCTTGCCCAGGCTGGCATCTGGGGGGACCCTCCACCCGAGCGCCGACCCCCACCTGCCTCGGCGTCGGTGGACACTCTCCCTTGCCGGTGCCATTGTGACAGGTAGTGCAACACCACCACGCGCTGGCTGGCCAAAATTGTTGTACGCGTTTGTGAAGAAACAGTTATTTTGTTTCCTTATTTTGTGCAATGCTATAATATTCTCTGTTAAGATAAATGAGGCATGCTGAATGTTGAGCGGATCTGGCAACACAGCCACAACGCTACATATGGTTCTTTGACAACGATAAAAAAAATAGTTCTCAATGCTGAAAAAAGGGGTTGCTCTCTGTGCTGCGGCAAATTAACATCCTACTTGTTCAATCTAAACAAGAAGGAACATCTCGAGTCTTTATTCTACCAAATGCATCGCAAACATGCTGCAGAACTCACCGGAGTGGTCCCAGCCGTAGAATAAAAAAAGGGTCTGGTGGTCGTGGTCGTAAGTGCGGGTAGTCGTAACTCGCACCAGTCGTAAATCGGATGTTACCTGTAGTTATAAATTATTGAGGGTACATAACGGACTCATCCTTCTCATCATTGTAGCAGATCTTTTTCCAATGCATTGTCATGTTGTAGACCCCATGGGACTCGAATAAATGGTATTGTGTTGCATTGCCTTTCTGTCATTTTATTTGTATTACATTGAGAAGACAAGTGGCTTTTGCTCATAGTTTCACACAATTTGAAACGGGGCATGGCAAACTTAAATGTAATTTAGACTTATTATTCAAAAGGATGGGGAAGAAGAAAGTTTTTAAAATCATGCCGTTCTCATTATTATTAAGCTTCACAATAATATTAAGTTGAGGAGATTAAGCTTATTTACCTGTTTACCGTATGATGCATTGTTGAGGCATCAGTTTTGGGGAAAGGGTAATGATTCTTACATATAAAGCGGATCGGATTTTTAAGTGCACCATCTGTCGGCTTTTGAGATAATGTAATGCTTTTTCGGTGCAACTTATAGTGCAGAAAATACGGCAGCTATTAATTTATTTAATCATAAAGCATGCAATAAAATATTGAAAATGTTTTTGTGCAGGTTAAGCGGAGAAAAGGAGAAAAAAACACAGAATGATTACATGACAACCGCAACATCTTTACAGCTGAAGTTGGACAAATATAGATATTATTTTACTGTCCAAGCATTCCACAATGGAACCTGGTCTCCGGAGTCTGAAGAAGTCTCCTTCTCGCCATTTGAACAAAGTATGTCAGTGTGAACATTTCTGCATGTTTCAACCAAATGTATTGGCCTTATCTGGATAAAAACAATGATACATTATGTTAAAATATATTTGTCACTAACAATCCATCCATGTTCGCCACTCATTCGGAGTTGAGAAGCCCAGGCCCTTAGTCCAACTCACCCAGAGGAATCCCAAGACATTCCCAGGCTAGTCATAAGACATCCCAGAACACATCACCTCACTATGCCATTTAGCTCAACTTGTTACCCGTTAATGCCCCGGCATCATTGCACACTGTTGTGAAAACGATTCCAAGATGCTTGTACGTCTCCACTTGGGACAGGACCTAATTTTCCGACCTGGAGAGCGCACTCCACCCTTTTCAGACTATTGTTTCAGTCTGAAATGGGAGCTGATGCCTGACTTTCCTGCTTAAAATCCTGTCCCCACACTCTGACCTGGATAAGTCCACGATCAGGGTTTTATTGTATCTCAAAGAGGAGCAAAAGCAATCCATTACGCAATACAAGTAACTATATGTTCTGTTATTGTTCCAAGCTATAATAGGTCCTCCTAAAGTAACGCTGACCGAATGTGGCAACTGCATTCAAATCAACATATCTCTGCCAGAGGCTGATAAAAGCTCAAGGATACCAAACAATGATATCCTGGCAATCTACAAAGCTAAATTCAGGATCTTGTGGAAGAAATCTAACAAAATTGAGGTAAGAGATCCAACTTAAGGGGTGTTCACATGTTACACATTTGCATTGGTGCTGCACCAATGCATTTTGTTGCGGTATATAATCATACCTGTGTAAAGAATTCCAAGATGACCCGAGTAGGCAGCTGTCAGCAAGTGCCTTGCTTGTTTTGTTATTTTTAATAATAATACATTTTATTTCAAGCGCCTTTCAAAACACCCAAGGACACTTTACAATAAAAACAATAAAACAAAGCACATAACAATAAAACCATAAGTAAAATGATACATAATAAAATAGCAGATGGAACTATACATTGAAAGCAATTTTAAACAAGTGGGTTTTGAGGTGAGCCTTGAAAATAGGGAGAGAGTCAATATTGCGGATGTTGGGTGGAAGAGAATTCCAGAGTTTGGGAGCAGAGACCGAGTTATGTTATTTATATGGGACTGAAAAGATAGTGAGCTATCGAGGATGACACCCAGGCTCTTGACCTGAGGGGAGGGGGACACGGTTGAACTGTCAATGGTGAGAGAGAAACTGTTAGTTTTGTGGAGGGTGGATTTGGTACCGACAAGGAGAAGTTCGGTTTTGTCACTGTTAAGCTTGAGAAAGTTATAGGAAAGCCAGGATTTAATTTCTGAGAGGCAAAGTGAGAGGGATGAAGGTGGAAGAGAGGCGTCGGGTTTGCTGGAGAGGTAGAGTTGGGTGTCATCTGCGAAGCAGTGAAAGTGAATGCCAAACTTACGGAAAATATTGCCAAGAGGGAGTAGGTAGATAATAAAGAGAAGTGGCCCCAGGACAGACCCTTGAGGCACACCAGAGGACACATGAGAGGACCGTGAGGTGAACGAGTTGATTTGGATGAATTGTGAGCGATCAGAGAGATAGGAATGAAACCAGCGGAGTGGGGTATGTGTGATGCCTAGGGTGGAAAGTCTGTCGAGCAGGACAGGGTGGGAAATGGTGTCAAATGCTGAGGTCAGGTCGAGAAGGATGAGATGGAGAGTGAACCGGCATCGGCTGCCATAAAAAGATCATTCGTGATTTTTATGAGAGCCGATTCAGTATTGTGGCGGGGGCGGAAACCAGACTGGAATTGTTCGTACAGGTTATTGTGAGTGAGGTGTGAGTGAAGCTGGGACACAACTGTTTTTTCAAGAATTTTGGCGATGAATGGGAGGTGGGAAATTGGACGTAAGTTATTGAAATCGTTTGGGTCTGAGCCAGGTTTTTTCAGGATTGGAGTGACAGCTGCGGTTTTGAGTGGGATAGGAACAATTCCTGTTGATAATTAGGAGTGAATAATGGTAGAAATAAATGGGAGAAGAGAGGGTAAGCAGGACTTTATAAGGATAGTAGGGAGGGGGTCGAGTTGACAGGAGGAGTTCTTGGATTTGGTGATAATGTTTGAGATTATAGAGGAATGGGGGAGTTCAAAGGCAGAAAGTCGTTGGGAAATGATATCCTGGCAATCTACAAAGCTAAATTCAGGATCTTGTGGAAGAAATCTAACAAAATTGAGGTAAGAGATCCAACTTAAGGGGTGTTCACATGTTACACATTTGCATTGGTGCTGCACCAATGCATTTTGTTGCGGTATATAATCATACCTGTGTAAAGAATTCCAAGATGACCCGAGTAGGCAGCTGTCAGCAAGTGCCTTGCTTGTTTTGTTATTTTTAATAATAATACATTTTATTTCAAGCGCCTTTCAAAACACCCAAGGACACTTTACAATAAAAACAATAAAACAAAGCACATAACAATAAAACCATAAGTAAAATGATACATAATAAAATAGCAGATGGAACTATACATTGAAAGCAATTTTAAACAAGTGGGTTTTGAGGTGAGCCTTGAAAATAGGGAGAGAGTCAATATTGCGGATGTTGGGTGGAAGAGAATTCCAGAGTTTGGGAGCAGAGACCGAGTTATGTTATTTATATGGGACTGAAAAGATAGTGAGCTATCGAGGATGACACCCAGGCTCTTGACCTGAGGGGAGGGGGACACGGTTGAACTGTCAATGGTGAGAGAGAAACTGTTAGTTTTGTGGAGGGTGGATTTGGTACCGACAAGGAGAAGTTCGGTTTTGTCACTGTTAAGCTTGAGAAAGTTATAGGAAAGCCAGGATTTAATTTCTGAGAGGCAAAGTGAGAGGGATGAAGGTGGAAGAGAGGCGTCGGGTTTGCTGGAGAGGTAGAGTTGGGTGTCATCTGCGAAGCAGTGAAAGTGAATGCCAAACTTACGGAAAATATTGCCAAGAGGGAGTAGGTAGATAATAAAGAGAAGTGGCCCCAGGACAGACCCTTGAGGCACACCAGAGGACACATGAGAGGACCGTGAGGTGAACGAGTTGATTTGGATGAATTGTGAGCGATCAGAGAGATAGGAATGAAACCAGCGGAGTGGGGTATGTGTGATGCCTAGGGTGGAAAGTCTGTCGAGCAGGACAGGGTGGGAAATGGTGTCAAATGCTGAGGTCAGGTCGAGAAGGATGAGATGGAGAGTGAACCGGCATCGGCTGCCATAAAAAGATCATTCGTGATTTTTATGAGAGCCGATTCAGTATTGTGGCGGGGGCGGAAACCAGACTGGAATTGTTCGTACAGGTTATTGTGAGTGAGGTGTGAGTGAAGCTGGGACACAACTGTTTTTTCAAGAATTTTGGCGATGAATGGGAGGTGGGAAATTGGACGTAAGTTATTGAAATCGTTTGGGTCTGAGCCAGGTTTTTTCAGGATTGGAGTGACAGCTGCGGTTTTGAGTGGGATAGGAACAATTCCTGTTGATAATTAGGAGTGAATAATGGTAGAAATAAATGGGAGAAGAGAGGGTAAGCAGGACTTTATAAGGATAGTAGGGAGGGGGTCGAGTTGACAGGAGGAGTTCTTGGATTTGGTGATAATGTTTGAGATTATAGAGGAATGGGGGAGTTCAAAGGCAGAAAGTCGTTGGGAAGGAGTAGAAAGGCGGGGAGAGGTGGGGGGGACAGAGGACCCGAGGTGCTGATGAATTTTGTTGATCTTTTCACAAAAAAAACATAAGCAGAGTGTTGCATGTCTCAGAGGAATAGAAGTGTGAGGGGAGAGAGATAGGAGGTTGTGTGATTTTGTGATAGAGGGAAAAGAGGGCCCGTGAGTTTCCAGGGTTAGAGTCAATGAGTCCAGAGTAATATTGCGATTTTGCACGAGTGATAGAGTCCTTGTAATGGGTAAGGTGAGTTGCGTACATGTCCTTGTGAGTAGTGAGCCCAGACTTCCTGTAAAGTCTTTCAAGTTGGCGAGATTTTGCCTTGATGGAGCGGAGATGGGCAGTGAACCAGGGTGCAGACCGGGTGAATTGGACCGACCGAGACTTTACAGGAGACAGGGCGTTGAGGGTGTTCGTGAGGTCCGTGTTGTACCGGGAAACAAGTTCATCAGGAGATGAGTTGCAGTCCGCAGTCAGGGTGGCGATCATCTCAGCGAGAGTGGCAACATTGATGTCCTTGATGTTGCGATATGAGATGACACGGGGGGGGGGGGGTTTGGGGAGAGAGAGGGTGATGGAAACAGTGAAAGAAACCAGGAAATGGTCTGTTATGGGGAGTTCATTAGCTGCGCAATTCTTAGGGATAAGGCCAGACATGCAAATGATGTCCAGGGTGTGGCCTTTTAAGTGGGTGGGAAAGTCCGAGAATTGATGGAGACCAAAGCTGTCGAGTGAGGAGGTGAAGTCTTTAGTGAGGGGAAGAGTGGAATTGTCCATGTGGATGTTGAAGTCCCCGAGAATAATTACATTTGGTGACAGGGTGGAGAGGTGTGTGAGGACATCAGAGAATTATTTTAGAAAGTCACAATGAGGTTTTGGTGCACGGTACACAGTGGCTATGATGGTGGGTGAGATTTTACAAGCAAGGCATTCAAACGATATGGTTTCCTGGAGTCAAACTTGAAGGATTTTCCAGTTCTTGCGGTAAATTATCGCCAGACCACCTCCACGGCCTAAGAGGCGGGGCTTAGAAATGTAAACAAAGCCTGGCGGAGTCGCGCCATTGAGCTCGGAGAAGTCTCCCGCCATTTGCCAAGTCTCATTTATACAAAAAAAGTCAAGCTTACGGTCAATTAGAATGTCTTGGATAAGACACCCCTTTCCCGTAAGGGAGCGGACGTTGAGGAGGCCGAAGTTGAGTCGCTGGTGGCGTCCCTACTACGAGGCGCATTAGCCGACCTAGCCAGGCCGGCTAACATACAGTGATTGACCGAGCGGCTGCTCCTTCTGCGCGGCTGGCGGCCGGATGACCAGAGGGAGGTGATATCCTTGGAGCCATCGAGGTGAAAGCCTCGACGTGATCCGCGGTGGATATACCTCCGGGAAGGGCGACGAGCAATTTCCGGGAACCGGAAAATCGCCGGTGGCACGCTCGTCCATCGGGAGCGGAACTTCAGCAGCTCCGCCGCCGAGTACTGTAGCCGTCCAACAGGTCGATGGAGAAGCGACATGATATTCGCCAGCAACACCGAGAGAGAGGGAGCGGCCAGGTTAGCCCTCGACAGCGGGAACAGGTGGGTGGAGATGATAACGCGGCTTCGTCTGTGATCCGGATAAGCGACCGGGATCGAGCGATGGATCGATAGCCAACGTTCGTAGGTGATTGTCTGGTATTTCCAGAGGCTCGTGAACCATAAAAAAGCTAAAAAGAGGTTAAAAAGGCTAAAAGAAACAAGTAAAAAACATTTCGCGGGAGAGCAGCGGCAGCCAAAGCGCGCCAGCGTCCGCTCGTCCCCGGAAGCGGAAGTTATCTGTCGCAATTTTTGTGTTGTTCTTGTGTTGTTGTTTTTTTTTTTGCCACGTTGAGTTGTTTGAATCGTGTGGAACGGAGACGGATTGTTTTTCAGCATTTTTGGCCATGACATTCATCAAGGAGGAGACTCTGCTGAGCGGTTGCGCCTTTTCGGCAGCATGAGTATGCCAGCACTGTTTTTGATTTGGGAGAAATGTCAATGTCATTTGACTGTCATTGCTGGAGAGCTCTGGGACGATTGGGCTTTTTTGCGCCTGGAATAGGCAGCATTTTCACAGCCCCGCTTTGTTCAGCGGAAAGGTCGGTGCTGTTGGACAGTCAGCCGCTGGATGGATGCATGGCTTGAGGAGCCCGCGATGAGATGAAAGGAGCGTCAGCGCTGAGTACCGATGGATATGTGGAACTATCGCGGCTTGGAACTGAAGTGGATATACGTGGGACAGGAGATGTGAGACAGTCTTTTTCGTCAACGGATGCAGCTTTGTATTTACTTTCAACATTTAGCTTGTAGCAGACATGCACATTCCACCATGATGTCTCTGATCCACTGGTGAGAAGGATGCTTCGACCCTCTCTTCTTTCATCTAGAACTGATTCATGTAACAAAGAGGGTGCATAAAGTGCTTAAGATTGAATGACTCAGCCCAAAGAGGTAACATTGGTCCCTCTTCTTAAGGGCTTACCACCCACGGAAGGGGCCAAAATGGTTGGGTGCGATATGAGCTCGGCGGCAGCCAAAGGCGGGGGACCATTGCGGTCCGATCCTCAGCTACAGGAGCTTGTTCTAAGGCCATGGAATATCACCTCTTGTAGGGAAGGAGTCTGAGCTGGTGTTGAAGGTAGAAAGGTTCCGACTACACAGTTGGTCGGACTCTCCTTCCCTGTACCCAGAACCCAAACACAGCATGGGTTCTGGTACCAATTCTCTCAAGAGGGGTTGGACTCACTTTTACTCTGGATTTGCCAATGCCTATTGACCCCCGGCTCACTGCCTGTACATTGGGGGTCACACCAGTAGACGAGAAGGTTGCCTCCCTCTGTCTTAGGGTGGGGGGGAATGGTCCTCCTTGTTGTTTGCACTCAACGGCAGCTCAGGTGGAGGACATTGAGTCCACATGGACCATGTTCAGTGCCTCTATTGTTGAGGAGGCCAATCTGTGTTGTGGCCGTAAGGTGGCAGGTGCGTGTCGTGGCTGCAACCCCCGTGCTCACTGACTGGACACCAGCAGTAAGGGATGCCGTCAAGCTGAAGAATGAGTCCTATCGGATCTTTATGCCCTGCGGGACCCCCGATATAGCTGACTGCTATTGATTGGCTTAGCAGAATGCAGCTTCGGTGGTCGTCGAGGGAAAAACTCAGGCATGGAAAGATTTCGGTAAGGCAATGGAAGCTGACCTCCGGACGGGTTCAAAGAAATTCTGGTCTCAGGAGGGGGAAGCAGGAGGGGGAAGCAGTTGTGGGCAGAATACTTCGAACACCTCATCTCCACCAACACACCTTCCTTGGAGGAAGAAGAGTATGGGGACTCTGAGATGGGGATTGGATTGGATTGAATTTGCCTTTATTAGTCTCGCAGTGGAGAAATTTACATGTCTGTGATTGAAGTCATCATGGCATGTGGTTAAAAAGCTCCTCGGTGACAAGGCCCCAGGGCTCTCTAACTCTCATTGGAGCGTTTCACAGCCGAGTGTGAAGCAGTTAATAATAATAATAATACATTTAATTTCAAGCGCCTTTCAAAACATCCAAGGACACTTTACAATAAAAACAAAGCGCACACAACAATAAAACCATAAGTAAAATGATAAATAATAAAATAGCAGATTGAACTAGACATTGAAAGCAATTTTAAACAGATGGGTTTTGAGGTTGGAGTTGAAAATAGGGAGGGAGTCAATATTACGGATGTTGGGTGGAAGTGAATTCCAGAGTTTGGGAGCAGAGCGGCTGGAAGCTCTGCATCCCATTGTGGTGAGACGGGCAGAGGGCACATAGAGGTGAAGGGCGGATGAGGATCTGAGGGACCGAGAGGGAACGGAGATTTGAAGCAGGTCAGACAGATAGGGAGGGGCAAGATTATGGATGGCTTTGAATGTAAACAGAAGTATTTTTAATTTGATCCGATGTTTAACAGGGAGCCAGTGGAGCTGCTGGAGGACAGCGGTGATGTGGTGAAAGGAGGAGGTTTTAGTGATGATCCGGGCTGAAGAATTTTGGACGAGTTGGAGTTTATGGAGAAATTTCTGATTGACACTGAAGAGAAGTGAGTTACAATAATCGATGCGGGAGGTGACGAGACTGTGGATAAATATAGCAGCGGAGTGAGGGGTGAGCAAGGGGCGGAGACGATTGATATTACGGAGGTGGAAATATGCAGACAAAGTTATGTTATTTATATGGGAGTGAAAAGATAGTGAGCTATCGAAGATGACACCCAAGCTCTTGACCTGAAGGGAGGGGGACACGATTGAACTGTCAATGGTGAGAGAGAAACTGTCTGCTTTGTTTAGGGTGGATTTGGTACCGACAAAAGTTGATAAAGTTATGGGAGAGCCAGGATTTAATTTCTGAGAGGCAAAGTGAAAGGGATAAAGGTGGAAGAGAGGCGTCGGGTTTGCTGGAGAGGTAGAGTTGGGTGTCATCCGGGAAGCAGTGAAAGTGAATGCCAAAAAAGGGCTTACCACCCACGGAAGGGGCCAAAATGGTTGGGTGCGATATGAGCTCGGCGGCAGCCAAAGGCGGGGGACCATTGCGGTCCGATCCTCAGCTACAGGAGCTTGTTCTAAGGCCATGGAATATCACCTCTTGTAGGGAAGGAGTCTGAGCTGGTGTTGAAGGTAGAAAGGTTCCGACTACACAGTTGGTCGGACTCTCCTTCCCTGTACCCAGAACCCAAACACAGCATGGGTTCTGGTACCAATTCTCTCAAGAGGGGTTGGACTCACTTTTACTCTGGATTTGCCAATGCCTATTGACCCCCGGCTCACTGCCTGTACATTGGGGGTCACACCAGTAGACGAGAAGGTTGCCTCCCTCTGTCTTAGGGTGGGGGGAATGGTCCTCCTTGTTGTTTGCACTCAACGGCAGCTCAGGTGGAGGACATTGAGTCCACATGGACCATGTTCAGTGCCTCTATTGTTGAGGAGGCCAATCTGTGTTGTGGCCATAAGGTGGCAGGTGCGTGTCGTGGCTGCAACCCCCGTGCTCACTGACTGGACACCAGCAGTAAGGGATGCCGTCAAGCTGAAGAATGAGTCCTATCGGATCTTTATGCCCTGCGGGACCCCCGATATAGCTGACTGCTATTGATTGGCCTAGCAGAATGCAGCTTCGGTGGTCGTCGAGGGAAAAACTCAGGCATGGAAAGATTTCGGTAAGGCAATGGAAGCTGACCTCCGGACGGGTTCAAAGAAATTCTGGTCTCAGGAGGGGGAAGCAGGAGGGGGAACTCAGTTGTGGGCAGAATACTTCGAACACCTCATCTCCACCAACACACCTTCCTTGGAGGAAGAAGAGTATGGGGACTCTGAGATGGGGATTGGATTGGATTGGATTGGATTGGATTTGCCTTTATTAGTCTCGCAGTGGAGAAATTTACATCTCTGTGGTTGAAGTCATCATGGCATGTGGTTAAAAAGCTCCTCGGTGACAAGGCCCCAGGGCTCTCTAACTCTCATTGGAGCGTTTCACAGCCGAGTGTGAAGCAGTTAATAATAATAATAATACATTTAATTTCAAGCGCCTTTCAAAACATCCAAGGACACTTTACAATAAAAACAAAGCGCACACAACAATAAAACCATAAGTAAAATGATAAATAATAAAATAGCAGATTGAACTAGACATTGAAAGCAATTTTAAACAGATGGGTTTTGAGGTGGGAGTTGAAAATAGGGAGGGAGTCAATATTACGGATGTTGGGTGGAAGTGAATTCCAGAGTTTGGGAGCAGAGCGGCTGGAAGCTCTGCATCCCATTGTGGTGAGACGGGCAGAGGGCACATAGAGGTGAAGGGCGGATGAGGATCTGAGGGACCGAGAGAGAACGGAGATTTGAAGCAGGTCAGACAGATAGGGAGGGGCAAGATTATGGATGGCTTTGAATGTAAACAGAAGTATTTTTAATTTGATCCGATGTTTAACAGGGAGCCAGTGGAGCTGCTGGAGGACAGCGGTGATGTGGTGAAAGGAGGAGGTTTTAGTGATGATCCGGGCTGAAGAATTTTGGACGAGTTGGAGTTTATGGAGAAATTTCTGATTGACACTGAAGAGAAGTGAGTTACAATAATCGATGCGGGAGGTGACGAGACTGTGGATAAATATAGCAGCGGAGTGAGGGGTGAGCAAGGGGCGGAGACGATTGATATTACGGAGGTGGAAATATGCAGACAAAGTTATGTTATTTATATGGGAGTGAAAAGATAGTGAGCTATCGAAGATGACACCCAAGCTCTTGACCTGAAGGGAGGGGGACACGATTGAACTGTCAATGGTGAGAGAGAAACTGTCTGCTTTGTTTAGGGTGGATTTGGTACCGACAAAAGTTGATAAAGTTATGGGAGAGCCAGGATTTAATTTCTGAGAGGCAAAGTGAAAGGGATAAAGGTGGAAGAGAGGCGTCGGGTTTGCTGGAGAGGTAGAGTTGGGTGTCATCCGGGAAGCAGTGAAAGTGAATGCCAAAATTGCGGAAAATATTGCCAAGAGGAAGAAGGTAGGTAATAAAGAGAAGGGGCCCCAGGACAGACCCTTGGGGTACACGAGAGGACACAGGAGAGGACCGTGAGGTGAACAAGTTGATTTGGATAAATTGTGAGCGATCAGAGAGATAGGAGTGAAACCAGCGAAGTGGGGTGTGCGTGATGCCTAGGGTGGAAAGTCTGTCGAGCACGATGGGGAGGGAAATGGTGTCAAAAGCTGCGGTCAGGTCAAGAAGGATGAGGATGGAGAGTGAACCGGCATCGGCTGCCATGAAAATATCATTCGTGATTTTTCTGATAGCCGATTCAGTACTGTGGCGAGGGCGGAAACCAGACTGGAATTGTTCGTAAAGGTTATTGTGTGTAAGGAGGCAACAGTTTTTTCAAGGATTTTGGCGATGAATAGAAGATGGGAAATTGGACATGTTATTTAAATTGTTTGGATCTGAGCCAGGTTTTTTTCAGGATTGGAGCAACAGCTGCGGTTTTGAGTGGGATAGGAACAATTCCAGTTGATAATGAGGAGTGAATAATGGTTGAAATAAATGGGTAAAGTGAGGGTAGGCAGGATTCTATAAGGATAGTAGGGAGGGGGTCGAGCTGACAGGAGGAATTCTTGGATTTGGTGATTATAGAGGGATGGGGGAGTTCAAAAGCGGATAGCAGTTGGTAAGGAGTAGAAAGGTTGGGAGAGGGGTGTGGGGCGACTGAAGAGCAGTTGGGATAAGAATCAGCACCCCCAAATCTGAGACAATGGTGGAGTGCCCTCTCTGGGTGAGGGAGGAAATATTGCCCCAAGTGCAGGAGTTTAAGTATCTTAGAGTCTTGTTTATAAAAGAGGCAATCTGGGCTTACCTACTAAAGCTGCTTAGCCCACGATCCGACCCAGGATAAGCAGCAGAGAATGGGGAAATGGATATATTCACTTTTTATGACACTTTTATGAAAGTGCCTGTTTTGGGTATGAACCTAACAGGTGTAAGGGGCTGTCCCGGTATAGCTTTGTACATGTGAATGCTCTATGGAGGGCAGCCCTGGTGCTACACTGGAGTAAAGGTTGCTGTGTGAACAACCCTTTACAGAAGTCAAAATGAAAAAAATAGCATTTTGGTTGCAATTTGCAAATATTTATTTGATTCAATTACTATTCAGATTAACAACAAAAAATAAGCACGGAAAGACTATACGGCATATGCCTTTTTCATATTCCCTAAAACTGTTTGAAGGTCAAGGGATGTTTCCTAATTTGATTACTGTATAGTTGCACTACTGCCTTTTTAAACATGGTTTTGTAGTGCCTCTTTCAAGAATGTTGTTTATGAAATTTAACTTAGGTCAGTGGGGGACTGTAGAAACCTTGTTTGAGCCCAGATGTATCCTCCACCTGTGCACATGCAGGAAATTTTTGTAAAAATGCTTTGTAATTCCTAAATAATGTACAGAGAAATAAGGTAAAGTATAATGCGTATTTGCAATAAAAACCCGATATGACTTGGTAGTCCAGATAATGCAATAGGGAAATGTCCATGCATCACACATGCATGCATTTGTTATTTAGTTTTTTTTTGTTCTTTTGACTTCAAGACGGCGCCGCGAGAGTGGCTGCCTTTCCAGCAGCTCCTGTGTTTTGCTTTTCTACTTTCATTTCTTTCATAACTTTGCTGCTGTGAAATGTAAATTTCTCCACTGCGAGACTAATAAAGGCAAATCCAATCCAATCCAAAAAAATTATATAGAATAAATCATACACCCAATTAGCGCTAAGTACATTGCATTTGTACATTTACTGATTGAAATACTCTGTTTACATTGCAGGAGGTATATAAAACCGATGCCAGGAGTGTTAAAATTAACAACTTGGAGAAAGGCAAAGAGTACTGTGTCCAGATTCTAACTGAGATTACCATGAATAAAAATACTCAGCCATCAACCTGGGTATGCACCGTCACAACTATTGCGGAGTTAAGCAGAGGTAAGATGAACAATAACCGCAATCAATTTGTAAATTATTGTGACTTTTGCTGACGCAGTGAAGTTTCCGGGAATGCCCTATGGATATCATACAATATTAAATATTAAAACTAAAAAGTAACAAAAAAACATGAAAAAATATGTCCCGGTAGTCCACATTAGTCAGCAACAAAATCATTCAAGAAGTAAAAAAACAAAAACACCAACTGCACTGTCTCAAATTGCCATATGTCTGTATAAGCTCTCAGTCGTACAGGAGTGGTCTATCGATGAAAAGGTTCCTTCAGTCGTCATCTGTCCTTCTTGCAAAGAAGCAGCTGAAGAAACCTTTTCATCAAATAGCATGAAGCCCGATCACGATATCATACCTGCCAACTACTCCGATTTTGCCGTAATGAGCACGGTTTTTATCATCCCATTCCGGGTTACGATTTATTCATAAGAATTACGGTTTCCAATAAAAAAAAATTAAAACATGAGATCACTAAGTATCGTATCGAAATTTAGGAAATTTAAATTTAGGTGATCGGCTCAGTGCCAGCTGTTAGCTTCCTTTATATGAATTGCGCGTGCGACGGGTCATTCCTGGAATCGAGTGTAAAGAGTTAGTATCGTTTTTATCATTGTCATGTAATGGTATCTCCCGTCGAAAAAGCAACAAAAAGTGTGAAATCTAAAAGAAAACTATAGTCGTTTTGTGAGGAATATTCCAAAGCATTTCCAGCAGTTATACTTTGGTCAAGTAAAGGTAAAAATGACGCGAGTTTGTAATTTCAGTTTCATACCTGTCAACCTTGGCTAACAGCTGCACATATAAATGACAATTCCCGTATAAAAGTTGTTGTACGCCGTACGTCATTTGAAATGATTAACACTAACACAAGCGAAAATGCAGACAGCTTCGCGCACCTTATGCTTTTATCAATCCGACCGTACGCCGCAATAAAAAAATATATACTGTAAATACAATTGAGGATTACTTTTTCTGGTTTGCTGTCATCGGAGGCAGCTTTGTCGTTGGCTACCAGCAGTTAGGATGAACTGGATTTGAGCCAGAATGGTCTTTGTAAAATCAGTTCACTAACAAAAAAATCCAGTATAAAAGTTGTAGTACGCCGTACATTATTTGAAATGATAACGAACATACACAATATAGGAAAACGTGTAAGTGGACAGGTCAAGACTTTGTTGGTAGATATTTTTGTCAACCCATAGGAATGAAGGTTAGATGTGCATATTTGAAGTTACTAACAATGTCATACATTTCATTGTACTTTTAGATTTATTATTAAATGTTTGGTTGATTGTGAAATATTTCTGTTTTGTTTTCTTAAAATAGTAGCAAACACGATATTTTCATGATTGACAAGTTAAAATATAGGTATTTTTTCACAAGTATATCTTTGACATTGATCAGCTTTTGTATGGTGTTTTTAGCCTCATTTGAAGTAGCTGCTAATGTTAAAAATGGCTTCAGAGGGGCATCGCCCCCTTGACCCCCTGATCAGGATGGCGTCCCCCTCACCCACCTGATATATCTATAAAGAGTAACAATAGTCATATAATAAACACAATGCCTATTGCACTTTTTCTTTGGCTTTTGCATGATACTAAATAAACAATACACACAATAAATAAATAAATAAATAAATGAATAAATGACCGACCGGGGCCCCTGGACCCTGGCATATTACTACACTTTTCAGGTTTCAAAAGTTTTCAGGTATGCGATATGCTTTTAAGTGTCATCTTAAAACCCAATTTTCTCCCTTTGTTTTAAACATAGCATGAGACCCATCATTTTTGTGTTTTATTTTATTAAGATTTTGCTGATCCTTGTTCTTTTATTTTTCAACTTGGGTTATTTTTTGCATTTATATACTGTGTTACACTTCGCTTCAACTGAGTTGGTTTGTAAAAGCATTTTAGAAATTAGAACATGCCCCTTCAAGTCAACTCTACTGTTTCACAGACTCAGGAGTTCAATGTTTAGGCTAATGTGTTGATATTATTTGACTCTCCTAATCTTGGTAAATTATTTACCATGTACATATATTTTCATTTTGCTCACTGCTTGTTGCGACCTAACACAGTACCAAACAAACAAACAAACCGTGTCAGGACTTGTCACTGTTTCAAATGAATAATTGCTATTGTTGCTCATGTCTCTTGTGTCATACTCCAAAGCTAATGGACTGATATTCCAAAGGCAGTTGAATGAAATAACATTTCACTGTGCGTGTGTGTGCGCGCATGTGTCCACAGGATCCGTTCTTGGCACAACTCTTGGTCTTCTGATATGTTGCATTTGTACCTTGATGACATTGACATTTTGTCTTTATTACACTGGATTCCTTTGTAAATTTCAAGCAACCCTCCCAAGAGCACTAATTGTGAGTATAAATGTTTGTGTACCATATTTTTATTTTCAAAGTTCAAAAATAAAATAAAAGGGATGTTACCTGGCAATAAGAATCAAAGCTGTCCACAAATGTCAATGATACCCAAAAGGCTGTCTGTCAGAATCAGAATCAGAATCAGAATCATCTTTATTGCCAAGTATGTAGAACATACAAGGAATTTGTTTCCGGTAGAACACGCTGCACTAGTATCGTCGTCAAAAAAAACTGCTAAGTGGCACTATACAGTTCCATTTTGGCTACTGTTGAAGAGTTCAAAGAGTTAATGGCTTGGGGGAAGAAGCTGTTTAAATGTCTGCTGGATTTGGTGCGCATGGATCGGTAGCGCCTGCCTGAGGGGAGTAGTTGGAAAAGGTGGTGGGCAGGGTGCGGAGGGTCCAGTAGGATTTTCCGCGCCCTTGTTCGGATTCTTGCAGTGTGCAAGTCCTCGAGAGTGGGTAGGGCGGTGCCAATGATTTTTTCCGCCGTCCTAACTGTCCGTTGAAGTCTGATTTTGTCCATTTTTGTGGTGGCCCCAAACCAAACGGTGATGGAAGAACACAGGATGGATTCGATGACAGGAGGAAAAACACGGTTTTCAAAAGTAGCCGAGGCACATATTTTCTATCTGGTGTACATTTATTACAAAAATAACATAAACTTATCCCACTTCACTTAGCATGGGTTCCCGTGTGTTTGATGTAACGTGGTTGGGGCCTGCACCCATAGGTCCTGGCCAAACACAGGCTGCTGAAGCAATGTGGGCACCATTCCCTTTGGCTCAATACCTATGGGAGGGCCCCAAGCAGTTTGGATGGTTCAAGAGCTTGTTGGTTGCCAAATTCTGGGACCTCTCTCTGTCCATTCCTGACTACTACAGCGTTCTTTACAGATGTGGAATGTCGTGTTGAAGTAGGCTGAGCTGATGTGTGACATTCTGAGACCTGGAGGTCTTGCTTTAACATAAAAGCTGGGCTCTGGTACGAGGACTCTTTCGAGACGTTTAAAGGACAACCGACGTCTCCGGACAAGCTGTCTCCATAATTTGTAAAATGGCTTCAAATGACTTCTACTGAGCGTATTTAATAAGATTCCACCGCATATAGCTATATTTTACTTTTTAAGACTCACGCTGAATATTCAGGAAGTTTTGTTTTTGAGTTGGTGACGAGTCCCTACGTGACATCACTAAAGGAACGCCCCTGACCAAAAAAAAGGCACATTGTAGCAGTCCTTCCATCACGTCAATGTATTTTGCTGTATTGTTTGGTCTGAAAACATTGTGTTGCACCCAAAAGCCGCCAGAAGAGGGCGTCCAAGCTCCATATAAGGAATTTATCAGCCTGTGGAAACGGAGGTGGCCACAGGTTTGGTTTGTGTCCAAGCTCCGTGTGACAGTCATGATACAGCTTGGGGTGACCTGAAAACAATGTTTGTTCACAAAGGTACTAATTGCTATTTATCCTTTTCCCACTCACTGTAGATGGCCCTCGTGCATACCAAGTTTCTGCCAGTAGAGGAAACCAGCCCTGATCTGATCTCAGTTTGTTCGGATACATGCAAACAGAAGTACACTATAACCACATCATCATATCCTGCCCACAGAACCACCTGCTCAGGGATGAAAGAGGATGATGTTGATGAAGAAGAAGAAAATGAAGGAATTAATTTCTACATTAACAGAGACAGTGAAAATTCCTCAAGGGAAAGTTCCTGTCATCATTCTTATAATGCGTTAAGGACACGTTTGACCGCAAAGTCACATGCTGAAGCAGATACAACTGATTTATCATCTGAGACTATTGCAGTGGAATCCGATCAACTCAAGACTGGAGTTGGAAGTGACACTTTTTTGTCTCGGTGGTCAGAAATGGATGTCAAGGAGAAACTCCTTTTTGAGTTGGAAGCAGAAATGGATGACATTAACCTATCATCAGTAACCCTGACTGCCATAGCCATACACGAGAAAATAAATAGTGAAGACTCACATATTGATTCTTTGAGGCTGTATGAATGGGAACCTTTAATGTTCCTAGCCACAAAGCAAAGTTCTCTACACACAGACATGTCAACAGACTCAGATGACTTGGTGACAGAAGAACCAATCATGTACATACCTAAAACAGCTCAACTTACTTAGAATTTCCTGCCTTATCCTCCTGTTTGAACCTACTCCAACAGTATTTTTCCATATGTAACGGAGTTGTGCACTTAGATTATTAAATTATGAAGGAAGTGACGCAACGGCGCACAGTGTGGCACCATGTCCCGCCCATAGTTTCGAGAACAATCTCGAGGGGATTCCGGGTGAGTCGCAATTTTCTGTTGGTCTCGATTAACTCGCATTTTCATGACAATATCTTATTTTGTTTCCCCTTTTGTACTGTCTAGTGTTATCCAATTAGTTCCCTTATTCATTTCGAGTCCAGATTACTTTTTGTGTCATTATTTACTTCACGTTTTGTCGAGTGGAACTTTGGAGCACATGTGCTTCATAGTGCTTTTCTATTGCGCAGTTAATCACAAGACGAAACCCATGCGACTTCACCCATCCCTTCTGCCACACTGTGTTGCAGGTAATAATTGTTTCATTTCGTTTTTATTGAACAATATTTAGTTTCTTGCGTCGTGTTTCATTTGCCCGTGAGTGTCCATGGCGGGTTGAACTGTGCGCCAGCCATTACAAGCGGGCCGCGTGTTCTGCCGAGTCTCCGCCTATGATGCGTTCAGGGACATCTTGTAAATAACAGTGAACGTGTGTTTTATTCTCTTTTTCTGTAAATAACCACTATACGATCACACGTTGTTCATTCTGTTTTGTTATCTACAATGTTTTGCATTTGAGAACAATCTCGAGGAGATTCAGGTTAATCACAAGATGAAACCCATGCGACTTCACCCATCCCTTCTGCCATACTGTGTTGCAGAAATAAAAGAAATAAAAAGACACATTCACGCGTCTGGTCTCATTAAGACGGCAGCATCGTGGAGACGAAGACAGTCACTGTTGTGACACCCGTCACATTGGTGCCGTGACCCGGATCACAAGTGACTCTCCACTTCGGACCGGGACCACGATGCTGCACAATGAAGACGCTGTGCAGTCCCATCACTCGGTGGACGGTGTGTCGACCCCCGTTTTGGAAATACATGTAGAGTGTTAATTGTCTACCTGCTGTTTTGCAATTAGTGTGGTTTTTTTCATGTACGTGTTTTTGTGTCTTAAGTCTAAGAATGAGCTCCTTACAAGTAACAAGTAGCACACCTTTGAATGAGTGTGTTGGTAGAGGTTGAGGCTTCCCAACCGTGTTACAGTTGTGTAGTGCAATCCAGAGTGGTGTAGGTTGTACAGAGGGGAATGGGCAGGTTCAAGCTGAGGCCACTTATGTTAGTGGGGACAGAGTTCCTTCCCAGACCCAGTGCAGTGCATCTACGACGAGCGCACAGACCACTGATACACCAGCAACAGATACCTTTCTCCAGTCTGTCACAGTTATGTAGTGCTATGCAGGGTGATGTAGTTTGTACAGAGGGGAAGGGGCAGGGGCGAGCTGAGGCCACTTATGTTAGTGGGGACAGAGTTCCTTCCCAGACCCAGTGCAGTGCATCTCCAACGAGCGCACAGACCCTGACACACCGGCGACAGATCCCTTACTCCAGTCACCTGACGTAGTTGGTCAGATGACTGACATAATTAGACAGCATTTTTGTACATCCTTGCCCGATAACCTTGTCTATTGTGCCTGTTGGTCTTTCTGTTGTCTTCCGTGTGTATGTTGCCTCACTTCTGCATAATTTAAGGGGGGTGTATGTAACGGAGTTGTGCACTTAGATTATTAAATTATGAAGGAAGTGACGCAACGGCGCACAGTTTGGCACCATGTCCCGCCCATAGTTTCCAGAACAATCTCGAGGGGATTCCGGGTGAGTCGCAATTTTCTGTTGGTCTCGATTAACGCGCATTTTCATGACAATATCTTATTTTGTTTCCCCTTTTGTACTGTCTAGTGTTATCTAATTAGTTCCCTTATTCATTTCGAGTCCAGATTACTTTTTGTGTCGTTATTTACTTCACGTTTTGTTGAGTGGAACTTTGGAGCACATGTGCTTCATAGTGCTTTTCTATTGCGCACTTAATCACAAGACGAAACCCATGCGACTTCACCCATCCCTTCTGCCATACTGTGTTGCAGGTAATAATTGTTTCATTTCGTTTTTATTGAACAATATTTAGTTTCTTGTGTCGTGTTTCATTTGCCCGTGAGTGTCCGTGGCGGGTTGAACTGTGCGCCAGTCATTACAAGCGCACCGTGTGTTCTGCCGAGTCTCCGCCTATGATGCGTTCAGGGACATCTTGTAAATAACAGTGAACTTGTGTTGCATTCATTTTTTCTGTAAATAACCACTATACAATCACACGTTAATTCTGTTTTGTTATCTACAATGTTTTGCATTTGAGAACAATCTCGAGGAGATTCAGGTTAATCACAAGACGAAACCCATGCGACTTCACCCATCCCTTCTGCCATACTGTGTTGCAGAAATAAAAAGACACATTCACGCGTCTCGTCTTCATTAAGACGGCAGCATCGTGGAGACGAAGACAGTCACTGTTGTGACACCCGTCACACATATAGGGTAACCTTTAGAAATCTTGACAACTGACAAACTCTTTTTTACTACGCCCTGACTGATCAACATAATAAATACACCCAAAGTGTTAAACCTAACACTTGGCATCAACAGAGTCTATGTGATTTGGTACTATGATGATGATCTTGAGACACAAGATAAGTTCGGGGAAGAACAATTCTTTGGAAATACGGGACAATAACATGTGTCTGCACCAATGTTACATACATTAATGGAAAAAAACAATAATAATTGACACTCTTATTGCTTCAGTTTATTGTTAATGTCAAATTCCAGGTCCTGGGTTCATTACAGTGTCAGAGTGCGGCTGAAGTGCTGAATAATGGGCCTCTGAAAATTGAAAACATATTGATATTGTTCGTCAATTTAAAAAAACCTTCTAAATCGGAAAATATTCGATATCCCCGGACCAAATCAACACTGGGGGAAGCGAAAGCACCCCAGCTATTCAACCAGACTACTCTGATGTTTTATTTTGAATTAATGACCCTCTGAGGGGTGAAAACATATTGATATTGTTCGTCAATGTTTAAAAACTTCTAAATTGCAAAATATTTGACATCCTTGGACCAAATTAACACTGGGGAAAACTAGAGCAGCCCAGGATTCCAACCAGACCACGTTGACCCAGATCTGATGTTTTAGTTTGGAATAGAAGGCATCAGCAAAGTGGCATCGACATCTTTCCTGACTCCAATGCATGTGAACATGTTGATATTGTTCGTCAATGTTTAAAAACTTCTGAATCGGAAAATATACAATATCCCCCGGACCAAATTAACACTGGGGGAAACCAGAGCGCACCAGCTATTCAACCAGACCACTCTGATACAGCTCTCCAGAATAAAACATCAGATCTGTATCAGAGTGGTCTGGTGTGATACCTGGTGTGCTCTAGTTTCCCCCGGTGTTGATTTAGTTCAGGGATATCAAAGATTTTCCCCTTTAGAACTTTTTAAAAATTAAATGAAAAATAACGTCAGCATGCACTCAACCATGATGGTGTTAATTTTATTATTATTATTATTATTATTATTATTATTTTATTAGTTTGTCTGTCTCCACTCGAGAACGTGTTTTGGTACATTTCTGAGAGTTATCATTCTTCTTAGGTTAATGTGATCCTTACCCGACAGCCAAGAAACCGTTTTCCATATTTTTTGTTTATTTACATCCAAACCACTGCCGGGAATGCACTCGTTGTCGCGCTTTTATTTTGAAGGTGGTGCGCGCCGCTCGCTTGCATGCTCGCTCGCCTCTGACGACCGTAATGCACAGTGTGGTCAATCGAAGTGGCGGCTCACTTCGATTTTGCGAGTGGAGGCTGGCTTGACCGCAGTATTTATTTATTTATTTATTTATTTAATTATCTAGTATGTTGATCGTTTCCACTGAAGGTACCCGCCATATCGATTTTATTTGTCTTAACAAAAGCTTATTTAATGATTTCCTGTTAGGTTGTTTCTAAACTCTAAATATGTTAACAGTAATAAGTTATTTTTTGTCGTTGTGTCAGTTTCCTGTTGAGCTGTGGAATGGGTTCCTTTCATCCAAAGCAGTATAAAGTAAGCCTGTTAATGTACATGACATAATGTGGTTTACCTCAACCAGGTACATTCGCACTCAAGAAATTGTCCGGACAGACTCGCTCTGAAAGTGAAAGAGTCTTGAAAGGGGAACACCAAGAACCAGAAAGGCGACCCGGATGTGCTGAAATTATATTTGTCTTTTGGACGCTGATGTCACTTCCGCGTGTTCTCTCAGGTGTGTCTTTAGTGCGCATTGTTGAGTGTCACTTTTCAAACATGTTCGTTCTTGTCTGACACAAACTTTAACATCCCCCCGATACAATACAGTCGAGAGATGCAACAGTGTGGAGATGACATAATTGCCCACAAAGGGGTTAAAATTAATTACAATTCAAAATACCCATATAACGAAGAAATCTGAAACTTCTGAATCAGCTGTCACTGGATGTCCACAATTCACAATCGATCTGTATTTAATTCTACATTATCATTATCTTATTGACAAAGCAGAGTTTAAACAATTAGCTGTGCAGTCATCAGCATTTCACTTGAAAAGAGATAAGGAACACGCATGCAATAGATGACAAAACCGTTTGTGTTTGTTTTTCAGCTTTGGCTGAAATTCCTCAACCATGCAACGTGGAAATCATCTCCATTAATTTCATTCATATGCTAAAATGGGCACCTGGACCAGGCTCACCTGCGGATATTTACTACCAAATCAGTATCAATACAGATGTGTGAGTTTCTTCATTGTTGATTTTTATGTACTGTATTCATATAGCTCAGTGACATAGATCCAAGCTTTATTCCAAGGGAGACAATGTTTGTGAATAGTGTGGCACCTTTAAGTACTACGGTAACCAGTCTTTCAAAACGTTTGGAATCGTGAGTTGTGGAGCCAAAACTTTTGCCATCATATAGGTTTACCATACCATATTAAAAATTGTTTCCAGTCATAGTTATACTGCGCCAAGGCTGCCCTTTGTTGCCGATTCTGCTCATATTTGGTAGACTTTCTAAGCACAGCTGAGGCATTGAGGAGACATTATTTTACATCTCTGATTTTTGCAGATGATGTTGTATTGTTATTTAGTTTTTTTCTGTTTCCTTTCTTTTCCTTCCTCTTCCTTTCATAACTTTGCTGCTTTGTTACTTCCGGGTAGAGTGAACGCTGGTGCGAATGGCTGCCGCTGCTCACCCGCACAAAACAAAAATCCTGTCACTGTAAAGTGTCCTTGAGAGTTTTGAAAGGCGCTTTCTTAGAAATGAACCTCGGTTCTCGACCATAATTCGTTCCAGGACCCTGTTCGAAAAGCATTTTTTTTTTTTTTTTTTTTCAAACACCGAAACCACCTCTTTGCTCCTGTCACTTGCGAGTTGACAGCGGGGGGGGGGGACTGCCTCTCCCGGCCGTTCTCTAACCACGGACACGGGGCATTTATACGGTTCGTGATCACCTCGCCAATGCCGGATGATTGACTCAACTCGCCACTTTACCTGGACTCTTCCTTTGATGCGCGAGTGTATCCGGTCCAAGGTATTTTCCCTGCGTCCCGTAAATTTATGTCATCTTCCGGGATTGTGTAATTTTGCACCCTCGTGTGCCATTTGCTTTTTGGCGTAGTAAGCGGGTCGGATCACCCCCTGCCTTCTTACTCGCTGTGTTTTCTTTGATTTGTGAATAAACATCCTGCTTGGGTAGTACATTTCTGCCGCCTGCTTTGGCATCCCAAACATTCCACTACGTTCCGACGAGTCAGCTGCCGTCACTCTCGCTCGGAACGTGACAGCTACGGATGACTCGGCTACAGGATGTTCTTTTCTCTTCAAATATCTATCCAATGACACAACATCACTAGATTTCACAGCCTCCTTATTCTTTAATATCGTACTGATCGTAGATTTCGCCATGCTGTATTCCCTCGCCAGATCAGACACTCGCACACCTCCTTCATATTTTGCGATTATTTCTTTCTTAAATGCAATAGTTGTACGCAATACTTTTCTTTTGTCACTTTAAGCAGCACTTACTTTCTTTGGAGGCAAGATTAGGGGCGAAAACTCTTCGTACACCTATATTAAACGCTAGAGCAAAACGCAGCACATCTGCTAGCGACAACAGTTGGTCACAAACAGAGCGATACACCCGTGCGCCGCTCAGCTCCGCACCCTCGCGTGCGCACTCACGCGTCGTATTGGCGTTCGAACACCGATTGATGTTCGAACGCCGAAGCAAGAATATCTCGAATATTTTGTTCGAACAGTGAGGCGTTCGAGAACCGAGGTAACTCTGTATTATTATTATTATTATTATTATTATTATTATTATTATTATCGTTAGCGGCGGCGGCGTTGGTGTTAGTCAGTGTCTGAAACTCATGACAAAAAGTTAGCGGACACCAGGGCAGACAACTCTGAAAAGTTGCCTGCCCGGCCATAAAGTTGCCTACCCGATTTTTCACAACTTGAAACACAATAAGATGACTAATCGCAAAAAAAAAAACAATTGTTGCAAAATATTAAGGATTTATAATCACAATATATAACAGAATCTATTTCTATTCAAGATGGCGCCCCCCTGTGTGGCTGCCTCCACAGCAGCTCTTTCCCTTTCTTGTCTACTTTTTCACTTCTTTACTTTTCCGTTTTTGCTTTGCCTAATCTCGTTCCATAAACCTACGGAGAGGAGATGGGCATCTTTTCTTTTGCTCATCGCCGTTATTTTTTACTTTTTCATCGCTCCTGTGAACGGGGAATCCACGCGCACGCGGAATCCCATTGTTTACAGTCGAGACCAGCTACTAGCGTGGCGGGATAATAGCGGACTAGCGGCCGCCGCACCAGACATCCCCGATGAACTGAAGAGGAGGAAACGAGGATGTCGGGCCGGGAAGGATCGCCGCAAAAGAACGAGGAAATACCGACACGTTCTCCCGTCCGTCATCATGGGGAACGTGAGATCGCTCCCGAATAAAATGGACGAGCTGGCGGCGCTAACGCGGCACCAGAGGGAGTACCGGGAAGCCAGCTTGCTACTCGTCACGGAGACATGGCTTTCGGCAATCACTCCGGACCCCCACGCAGAGTTGGAGGGCTTCCAACTCGTACGAGCGGACAGAAATGAAGGCAGCGGTAAGCAGAAAGGAGGGGGGATTGCTGTATTTGTGAATGACAAATGGTGCAATCCTGGGCACATCACGGTGAAGGAAAAAAATTGCACTCGGGACATCGAGCTGCTAGCCGTTAGCCTCCGGCCGCATTACCTGCCACGGGAATTCTCACACGTCATAGCCGTGACGACGTACATTCCCCCTACGGCAAATGGCGGCGCTGCCTCCGATGCCCTCATATCTGTTGTAAACAAGCTGCAAACCCAGTCCCCCAACGCATTGTTTATCATCTCAGGGGACTTCAATCACATTTCCCTGAAATTCTCCCTCCCAACATTCACACAGTATGTAACTTGTGCCACCAGAGACAATAACATATTGGACCTATTTTATTCAAACGCCAAGGATGCATACAAACCCTCCCCCCTCTCGGAAGAGCAGACCACAATATGGTTTATCTCCAGCCTGTGTACAAACCCCTTGTGCAGAGGCAACCTGCTGTGACCCGCACGATCAAAAGATGGTCCACAGAAGCTGAAGAAGCTCTGCGGGACTGTTTTGATTAAACCAGGTGGGAGCTCTTTACTGAGATTCATGGGGAGGACATTGACTCACTCACCAACACCATCACAGACTACATTAACTTTTGTGAACAAAACACCGTACCCACCAGGACTGTGCGGTGTTTTGCCAACAACAAACCATGGATTAATCCCGACATAAAAGTCCTCCTGAAGGAGAAGAAAAGGGCTTTTGTGTCGGGCAACAGAGAGGAACTGAAGGCCGTGCAGATCCAACTGAGGAGGAAGATCAGAGAGGGGAAGAAGGCCTACAGGATGAAAATGGAGGAGCAGCTGCAAGTCAGCAATGTCGCTGGTGTCTGGAAGGGCCTGAAAAACATCTCAGGCCACAAAAGCCCAGTGACATTGAACGAAAAAGACAAGGACTGGGCAGATGAACTCAACCGCTTTTTCAATCGGTTTGACAAGACGCCAGCCGCCCCCGGCCCACCGTCAACTTCACCTGTAGCTGCACCTGCACCAACTCTCACTGTGGCCTTACCCTCCCTGCCCCCTCTCACAACCAGCTTTCCACAACCAACATCTGCCCTCCCAACCGTTGCCACACCCTCAGCCGCCACTCTGCCTCCTGGTTCCTGCCTGTCTGTCACAACTGTGCAGGTGAGGAACCAACTGAGGAGGATGCAGGTGAGGAAGGCAGCAGGTCCGGATGATATCAGTTCCCGACTCCTCAAGACCTGCTCCGACCAGCTGTGTGTCATTGTCCAGCACTTGTTCAACCTGAGCCTGAAGCTGGGCAGAGTTCCACAGCTGTGGAAAACGTCATGCCTGGTCCCAGTGCCCAAGATTGCCAACCCCAAAGAGCTCAACAGCTACAGACCGGTGGCGCTGACGTCTCACCTGATGAAGACGCTGGAGAGACTCGTCCTCGCCCACCTGCGACCGCTGGCAAGCTCATCGCTGGACCCGCTACAGTTTGCCTACCAGCCCAGCATCGGTGTGGAGGATGCCATCATCTACCTCCTCCATACGGCGTTGCTGCACCTGGAGAATGCTGGGAGCACGGTGAGGATCACATTCTTCGATTTCTCCAGTGCCTTCAACACCATCCAGCCAAGTCTACTGGGGGACAAGCTGCGGCATGCCGGAGTCGACCATCACCTCACATACTGGATTACAGATTACCTCACAAACAGGCCACAGTACGTGAGAGTAAAGAACTGTGAGTCGGGCAGGCTTCTCTGCAGCACCGGAGCGCCGCAGGGAACAGTCCTGGCTCCATTCCTCTTCACCCCCTACACCTCGGACTTCAATTACAACACCCCAACCTGCCACCTTCAGAAGTTCTCTGACGATTCAGCTATTGTCGGCCTCATTACAGAGGGAGACGATAGGGAGTACAGGGGACTGACAAAGGACTTTGTGGACTGGTGCCAGCAGAATCACCTCCAGATCAACACCGGCAAAACCAAGGAGCTGGTGGTGGACTTCTGCAGGAAACAATCGTCACCTGCACCATTGAACATCCAGGGTTCGGACATTGAGAGGGTGACCTCCTACAAGTACCTGGGTGTTACTCTCAACAATAAACTGGACTGGACAACAAACACGGATGCCCTAATCAAAAAGGGACAGAGTCGCCTCTTCCTCCTCAGGAAACTGAGGTCTTTTGGAGTTCAGGGGTCACTCCTAAAGACCTTCTATGACTCTGTGGTGGCATCAGCCATCCACTATGGCATTGTCTGCTGGTCAGGCAGCATCACCACCCGGGACAGAAAAAGACTGGAGCGCTTTGTCAAGCGGGCCAGTTCTGTCGTGGGCTGCTCGCTGGACTCTCTAGAGGAGGTGGGCAACAGACGGACGCTAGCTAAACTAAAAGCTATGACGGACAGCCCCTCCCACCCCCTCCTGCCCATCCTGACAGCTCTGGGTAGCTCCTTTAGCCAGAGACTATTACACCCGTGCTGCAAGAAGGAGAGGTACCGCCGCTCGTTCCTACCGACTGCTGTCAGGCTTCACAATTCCCAATGATCACATGTGAAAAAAAAATCAAAAAAAAAACTGGACACTTGTAAATATGGGTTGTTGCAATATATCTAAATGCATTTCTTGATTCTGCACTATGTACAGTCTTGTTTATAGAACGGTTTTTGCACATCTACATTTGCACAGTATACAGTTGACATTTTTATTTTGTTATGCTTAGAATATCTTGTTTTCTATCCTTTCACTCCCACCCCAACCCCATCCCTCTTCAATTGCTGCTGTGGACTGCAAATTTCCCCATTGCGGGACGAATAAAGGTATTCTGATTCTGATTCTGATTCTGAACAACACTTTAAAATTAAGTAATTGATGTACCTACCACAAATCCTCCCTTGATGTAGCTACCACAAATCGCTCCCTTGCTTAATTTGTCGTAAATATCCTTTGCTGATGATTTAGCTCCAGTTGTCATTTGTCCATACACTTCACGGCAGGTTGCACAGTGCAATATTTGTGTTGCGTCGTCTGCTGCAAGCCACGTAAACTCGTCTTTCCACGATGCTCTCAATGTACGTTTAACGTTTTGTAGCGTCCTAAATTTTGTTAGCTTCTTTTGAGTCTCTCTTCTGGGGCTGATTGATTCCTAACCACTATCATTTTTCTTGTGTTCTCTGTGCGTCTACTTTTGAAAATGACATGCAAATGCATGACCTGATAACGCTCGGGAAAGTCCGGGCGCAAAGTTATTCGATGCAAGCTTCTGATTGGCTGCCGACTTGTCATTTGCCAAACGAACCGAAATTAAAAATTGACAAACCAACCGAAATTTCGAAATTTCAAATTGGAAATCGGAAATTTCGAAATCAGAAGCAAACGTTTTTTCTTTTCGTCAGTGGATGCTACAGCTGCGTGTTTGCTTTCAACATTTAGCTTGGAGTCGACGTGCACGTTCCACCATGATGTCCCTGATCCACTGGTGAAGAGATGCTTTGATCCTCTCCTCTTTCATCTGGAACTGCTTTATGTAACAAAGAGGATACAGAAAGTGCTTAAGAATGAATGTCTCTCTGTGTCTTTGTGTTGTCATGTTATTTGTTATTTAGTTTTTTTTTTTTTGTTCTTTTGACTTCAAGACGGCGCCGCGAGAGTGGCTGCCTTTCCAGCAGCTCCTGTGTTTTGCTTTTCTACTTTCATTTCTTTCATAACTTTGCTGCTGTGAAATGTAAATTTCTCCACTGCGAGACTAATAAAGGCAAATCCAATCCAATCCAATGTGAAAAAAACAAAAGTAGTTTTTTTTCCCCTGGAAAAAGTTGTCGGCCATTCGGGCAGAGAGGTTCTGGAAGTTGTATGCCCGGCGTAAAAGTTACACGCCTCGGGCATCCGGGCAGATGTAATTTCAAACACTGGTGTTAGTATTATTATTATTGTTGTTACAGTCAGTCTGCTGACATTTTTATTTTACTATTGCTTAGAATATCTTGTTTTTCTATCCTTTCACCCCCCCCCCCATGCCATCCCCGTTCAAATTTCCGCTGTGGACTGCAAATTTCCCCATTGTGGGACAAATAAAAGTTTTCTGATTCTTGTTGGCTCCTTAAAGCAGAGCTCTCCAACTCTCACTGAAGCATTCTGCAGCCAAGTGTGAAGCGGTTGGGATGCGAATCAGCACTTTTAAATTTGAAACAATGGCCCTCAATCAGAAAAGGTTGGAGTGCCCTTTCTGGATAGAGGAGACGATCTTTCCCCAAATGCAGGAGTTTAATTATTATGGGGTCCTGTTCATGAGAATCATGCTCTATTTTGGGGTACCTTTTTGTGTGCATTGTTGCATATTCATGTATCACGTTGCTCAAGATGCATTCCTGTTTTTACATCATGAAGGGGAACTGCCTGGGTTCCAGTGAGTGGCTGTCAGCATGTCCAGTACCCATTGGTTTGCAACATGACAGAGGCCTTCTGCGATTCAAGGCAGATCTACATAACCCAGGTTACAGCCAAGTGGCAAGCTCAGGCCTCTCGAGCAGCGACCCACCCTGGATTCCAGCCCATCAAAGACAGTTAGTGACACTTGATTTAATTTTGCATTTCCCTTATCTTGGGTGACCAGTTAACACGTCGACTTCCCGGTGAAGTCGACATGCAGGTTAAATTCCAGCTCCGGTCTTCCTGTGTGTGGTTGGCATGTTCTCAAGGGCCTGTGTGGGTTTTCTTCAGGTATCCTCCCTCATTCCAAAAACATGCATGGCAGGCTAATTGAACACTCCAAATTGACCCTCGGTGAGCGCAGTGGGTTGTTTGTTTCTGTGTGCCTTGCATTTGGCTGGCAACCAGTTCAGGGTGTCCCCCATCAAGTGCCTGAAGACAGCAGGGATCGGCTCCAGCATCCCCCGCGGCCCTAATATCGATAAACTGGTGGTAAAAAGGGTCCAACAAATTGCGATCATTTGTTCCTAAATTGATTGTGGAGTAGTGTTTCTTTTTTCAATCTAGTAGCCACTTTGGGATTATTATTTTTTTTTTTTTTTTTTTTTTATTCAACAAGTCTGCTAATCATCAGGATAGGTTGTGGCCAGCAATTGAACCGCGCTTTCCTCATATTGTCGTTAGTCAAAGTTAAGTCATGTTTTTAGAAGGGGCAAGGAATCACCTTTTTAATAACTTTGGTAGGATTGGATTTTTCCCCCTCAATTAATAAAATAATGTAGAAATGCATTCTTACTTTCTTTGCGAAATTTTAGAAGTGGCATGAAGATCTGAAACATTTGAGTGTGACAAAAATTAGGAAAGGAGCAAATCATTTTTCCTTCAACAATGTTCATAATGAAAGTCATTGTGTTGTTGCATCCTTACATGCCATGTTGCATCCTTACTGACACCATTTTTTTGTTTCATAAGTCACATCAGAAAAACGTTTTATAGCATCTAAAATTCCCAAAACTTATATTGGCTGGTATTTGGCTGATATTTTTAGTCAAATGTAAAACACCAATAAAAATTACTTAAAGTGTCCAAAAACTGCCACAAATCAGCTCGAAACTGGGGATTTTCAGAAAGTCCCGCCCCCAGTTCGTGACGTCACGCCAGGTCGTCTTGCCTTGCTCAAGAAACAAAACAATGGGCTCATGGAGTTCAGATTCGGAGAAGATGCTTTCTTGTTACGCACCCAATTATGAATATGATTGAAATTCTTCTGAAGAGGAAAGCATAAATGTTTGCAATTGATTAAAGGAGTCCTCCCATATCAATTCGAGCCGTCAATGACACCAATGTAGCGTTCCAGAAAATGCACAAGATGGCACCAAAGCTCCGTTGGAAATGGGCTGATTTGTTTGCTGGGAATTTGTGTCAGCGAGTATCAAATAGTAATCTTGGTGCAACACACAACGATTCACCATCGCGTTATTTATGTGTTTTCATTCTAATTTCGCCATCAACATGGATCAACACAAAGTTTTAAGACCAAACAAAGTACCCAAAAGGCATTGTGTGTCGCTTTCTCGGTCAGTGACAATACCTACCGTGACATCACGGTACGTACGTCACGGTAGGTATCGTCACCAACTCAAAAACAAGACTTCCTGAATATTCAACGCCAGTCTTAATACGTAAAATATAGCTATATGCGGTTGAATCTTTGTAAAATACTGTAGTATAAGCCACACTGCCACATGACGTTGCGGCAGTGTCGTAAAACAGGGTTGTTGACGGCAACAAGTTAAGATGATGTTATTTGAAAGAAATACCTTACACAGACAATTTGTTTCCTCTCGTTCCTCCGACACAACATTGGCGACGAAGACGGACTTCCACGCAGCTTCCATAGTTTCTCGCGCTCCCCGGTGAGCCACCAGTCCCGTGGTCCTGTTGGTATGACTCGTTTACGACGTACCTGACGGCGATCGGACTAAACGAGGCAAGCGACGCACCCCTAACGGCTATGCTAATACACAGCTTAGGTAGTGAGGGGCAGCGCATTTTTCGCTCTCTCGGATCCGCACAGACATACGGGGATTGTGTCACCTTATTGGACCGACATTTCGTCCCCCTCAGAGCGTGATAGTCCGCCGGATTGCCTTTCGTCAAAGACGGCAACGCACGGCCGAGCCAATGCACCACTACGTTGCCAACTTGAGGTGTTTTGGGGCCCTCTGTAAATTCGGCCGCTTGGAGGAGAAAATGATTAGGGATCAACTAGCGGAGCACACAATTGATCCCAAGCTGTGGGAGAAACTGTTATTGTCGCCTGACGACCTCCCACTATCGAAGGCTGTGGAGATGGCGTTCCAATTGAGTGCAGCACAATTAACGGCTCGGCTCGTGAACCCACCCACACCTTCACACTCTTCCGCGTTGGCACAGATTGTTGCTCCAACCGCTCCACTCCCAGACGCCACCTCCACCTATGACTCCACCTCTACATACGACGATGCCGAGATAAATGTGGCCAGACGTCAAGGGGCCGACACACGCACGCCTTGTGCCAGCTGTGGGTCTGCCTCGCACCCCACACACGCGCCAGCTTGCAAGGCCACTGGACGATTCCAACGCTGTGGTAAGATGAACCACTTCTCCTGGATGTGCCCCTCCGCCCCCACGTCGACAAACATATCGTCCCGCTCCCCAGGCCGATTGAGCCGGACCACCGTCCACTCCCTGGGCTCCTGCGCCAAGCCATTTAAGTGGTGCACAGTGGAGCTGGACAGAGTGAGCTTGCCACTCCTGCTTGATACTGCAGCCTCCAGGTCGCTGTTAAATGTGTCTACCGTTCGGCGCCTATTTCTTCGTCTCCCGATCAAGGCCAACGCCGAAGACTTGTTTGGCTATGGCCACACCAGGATTGGCATGGTGAGCACTGCCACCTTCACAGTGCGCTATGGCTCAAGGACTCTCCCTGCTATCACTTTCCAAGTGTCCCGTCACGGCGCCAACCCCTTGGGCTTTGACTTGTTTTGCGCACTTCGGTTTTCCATCACTGATAATGTGGGCGCCACGATTCTGACAGTGACTATGTCCTGGCAACATCGTTGGCCATCGCGCTTTATGGGTTTGGGGTGTCTAACTGCCTTCGACCATCAACCACTTCTTGACCCTACCGTGGACACTGTGATCCAGCCCTTTTGCCGTTTGCCCGTCGCGCTGCGTGACAACCTTGCGGCCGAGTTACAGAAACTCCTTGACGCTGGGATCATCGAGCGGATTGACGCATCCCCTTGGATTTTAAACCTGGTGGCGGCGAGAAAAAAAGACGGGCGGTCTGCGGCCCTGCGTTAACCTCAGAATGGTTAACAAGGCAGTGATCCTCGACAAATACCCTCTGCCCACTGCTGAGGAGTTAGCTGCCAAGTTTCATAGGTCAACTGTGTTCACAAAGCACTTCGGGCCCTCCTAAATCAGAACACCCTTTGGTCATGTACACCAGCATGCTCAGCAGCTGTTCGCCGACTCAAGACACAGCTCACCTCCCCACCAGTACTCGCCCATTTTGACCTAGACAGCCCAACATTTGTGACTTTTGACGCATCCAACACTTCGGTTGTGGCTATGCTGTCCCAGGTCCATCATGGGACAGAGTGCCCGATAGCCTTCGCGTCGAGGTCGCTCATTTCAACTGAGGCCCTAGCTTGTGTGTGGGCATGTGAGAGGTGGCACATGTACCTGTATGGCCGTCACTTTACACTCCGCACTTACCACAAGACTCTCACAGCCTTGTTGGCAACAACCGGGCCAGGGCATAAACCCCTGCGGTTCTATAGGTGGACTGAGAGATTGCTAACAATTTCTCCAACCAGTTCACACCAGGAAGAGACAATGTGGTGGCGGATTTACTTTCCCGTGCCACCCCCAGTCCTACACCGGACACGCAACAGGATTCCTTTGAATGCAGTTTGATCCTCATGCTCCACACACCACTCCAATCTACTGTGTCACTGCAAGAACTGCACGCAGCATCCTCGGAAGACCCAACACTGACCAAGCTCCGGACTTTCATTCGAGAGGGCTGGCCCACGAAGGTCCCTGAGGAACTTGCACCCACCCACCGGGTCACGGGTGAGCTTTCATGTTGGAACAATGTCTGCGTGGCTCGGGGGCTTTGTACTGTGGTTCCACTCACCTTGAGGCCCCGCATCCTGACCATGGTTCACGAGGGACATCTGGGTATCGTGAGGGTCAAGCAACGCTGCAGCGGCCTACTCTGGTGGCCACGTGTAGACAGCGACGTAGAAACTATGGTCAAGGACTGTTCAGCATGCCTCACAAGCGGCAAGACTGTCCAACTCTCCGCTTGCCCGTTGCAGGCCTTTGCATTGCTGACCCGCCCATGGAATCAAATCCAGGTCGACATTTGCAGTGAGCTCCATGCCATGCCTCAACACCAGCAATTCCTCCTGGTACGACCTCCGCTCGAAGTGGCCTGAGGTCTTGCTGGCCGGGTCAGTCACAACCAACGACGTCCTGTCTTCTCTTTTCGCACAATGGGGTGTGCCTGACACTATCACCACAGATAATGGGCCTCAGTTCATCTCAGCAGACTTCGCAGCCTTCACCGAGGCGAGGGGAATAAAGTATGTCAGGACATCCTTTTATCACCCCCAGGCCAACGGGGGTGTAGAAAGGTTCAACCAAACTCTGAAGAATGGACTCAGAGCACACCTGGCAGACGGCCTTCCATTCTCTTCCGCACTACAGAACACTCTGTTACACTACAGATCAACACCTCATGCCACAACGGGCGCCTCTCCAGCTTTTCTGATGCTGGGACATGAACTGCAGCTTCCCCTCGACCGCCTCCGTCCTCCTGCTAAGCCTTACCAATGTCAAAGTCTTCTTCAGCCAGCAGAGTGGCCAACGAGCAGCAGTGCATGAAGCGGCAATTTGACGAGAAGCACCGGGCAAAGCAACCCACACTAACCGTGTCAGACTGGGTCCGCATTTGCCCCCTCAACCGCTCCCACAAATTGGATTCATTCTGGACAGCACCAGTCCAGATTACCGCCCAACTTGGACCGGCCACCTTCCGTCTGGCTGACGGGTCGCGTTGGCATGCCAGACGCCTAAGGAGAGTGGCATAACCGACCCCTGTCGCAGATCCAGACCTCTCAAACGACGTTGACCTTCCTGTCACAACACCGGTGGGACGCCTTGAAGAGCGTGGTGAATCAGCCATCACAGACTTCTAATGTTCTGATCCCAGCCGGTGCTTAGCCTATTGTGTGGCAGAATAACACACAAGGCTAAGCGGGGAAACCAGAAATCTACCTGGTTTCCCGAGTTAGAAGAGTTTTTCTGGTTCCTTCAGGGAGGGGGGGAAATGTATATGCCACACTGCTACATGACGCCGCGGCAGTGTCGTAAAACAGGGTTGTTGACGGCAACAAGTTAAGATGATGTTAGTTGAAATGAATACCTTACACAGACAAGTGGTTTCCTCTCGTTCCTTCGACACAACAAATACGCTCAGTAGAAGTCATTTGAAGTGGTTTTACAAATTATGGACACAACTCCGGAGCCGTCGGTTGTCCTTTAAGGAACCACTGTCTCTGAGAGGGTTAATCGGGGTTAACTTTCACTTTAACTTGTGTGTTTCAGCTCACCTGGACCTGCCAATGGTGACTGTGACTCCTTGTGGAAAAAATCTGTGTTTGGACCTTCTGTCTCCAATCCAGCATCTGTGGGAGTTCTACAATTCACTCAGTTACCAATTCAGGATCGAGAGCAGTGATCCAAGAGGAGCTCTGGTAATGTGGAGGACAAATACAGTGATACATCAGCTCACAAATTTAATTGCTTCCCAGAAAGTGTGTGTAAGGCGAAAAGTTCATCTTCCTAACATTTATTTCCCAAAAGAAACCATTAAAATGAGAATAATGTGTTCGCAAAACACAATTTTCTACTAAATAAGCCTTAAAACTATACAAAATATACTTTTTTATGTATAATAAATGTGCTATTGTATTGTAATTAAATAAATAAACTGTACTGTATAATAAAGTTTTATTTACCTTTGTGATGGTCGTTGATGTAGTTGCCGCTTTATAATATCCGAGTGAAGTGGCCCTGCTTTCTCGGCGATAATACCCTCACGCACACTTTCCCCTACTAGCTGCTTTTCATTAATCCACATCAACAGAAGTTTTTCAACCTCTTCTATAATAATAATAATAATAATAATAATAATACATTTTATTTATGAGTGTCTTTCAAAACTCACATGGTCACTTTACAATCACGGGATATGTTTTACTGTGGGTGAGCAGCGGCAGCCACATGCGCCAGCGTTCACTCAACCCGAAAGTAACTCAAATAACCTGAAAGTAACTCAAATAGACAATCTCTTCTATTGCCTGAGACCGTTGCTTAGACAACACAGAAACACCCTTAGCCACACATGCTCCCTTGATAGCTTCCTTCCTTGGTCTTAAGGATGGTAGCAATGGTCGACTTAACATACTGGTACTGGGACGCTAAGTCACACAAACGCACACCTCGTTTATGTTTTTTGATTATGTCCTTCTTCTGCTCGACCGTAATTTTCTTTTGTGTCCTCTTCGGCTTAACACTAGCCTGTGGTGGGATCTTTTTCGGTTCCATAATAGCAAAAGTACTACACTCGATAACAAACCTTCTCCGCACTCAAAGAAAGGGGGTGACAAAAACTAGTCCGCCAGCCACTGTGGCGCTGTTCGACCGTTTGGTTTGGTGTTCATCTGCCGAAAAGTAGACCGCCAGCCACTGTGGCACTGTGTGGCTTGGTTCGTCCGCCGCAAACTAGTTTGTCAGCCGAGACTATATGCTCGCAAATTTAATGTTTGTGAGGCAAAAGGTTTGTGAGCTGAAGCGTTCGTCAGCGGAGGTAGCACTGTACTAGAAATGTTGAGAAAACGTGCTGTTCACGTTTTCTCAACATTTTTGTATATGTTGACGGTGGTGTATGTAAAATTTTTATTTTCTTTGTACTAATTTTAACTAACGCTTGTGTGTGGTCTATTCTGATGGTGCAGTTTTTCCAGGAAACCAAATCTCTGAATCGAACTGTTTTGAAGAACCTCGCTCCCGGCAGGCGCTATTGCGTCTCTGTTCAATTCTATGACAGACTCTTCCCAAGGGAGTCCAACTACAGCCAGCTATATTGCGCCGTTACCCCAGTGATTTATACATTAGGTAAATGGATCTCCTTTTTATTTGGCAAAAGTCTCTTTCAATTCTTGTCAACTGTTAGCTGCTGCAATAAGATGGAGTGATGGGGGATAGTGTGCCTCCATGTCTGATGCAAAGAAAATCCACTATGTTGAAAAATGTTGTCAACTGTCTGCTTGCTGTTGCATTTGACAAGGTTCTGATGATCTCCACTGTGATTGTGCTACTTGTGATATGCTTTTGAGCAAACGATAAAAAAGGTGTCGGAGAGAAGCGCATGTTTGAGTTTCAAAAAAACGGAAGGGCTTTTGTGTCATCCTCTTTGTTGATGCTCTTTCTAGACTCTGGAACCTCAACTGTGTTGTGTGTTCTTTCCATTCCCACCATCGTCTTGTTGATGCTTATCGTCTATACCAGATTCCTCTGTCCAAGAAACATTCCTGTGCCACCCGTTCTGGTAAGTTAGCGGGAAGGTGAGATGCGAACCACACAAAACATGCCGTAACTCCTCAACTCAAAAGGCTGAATACCAAATAAAAGAATTGAGATTGGGGTTGATTAAGGAAGAACTTTTCACACAACTTTATGCTGTAAATGTTGAACAATGGAATGCTGTTTCGTGGTGCAAATCAGAATCAGAATCATCTTTATTGCCAAGTATGTAGAACACACAAGGAAATTGTTTCCGGTAGAACACGCTGCACTAGTATCGTCGTCAAAAAAACTGCTAAGTGGCACTATACAGTTCCATTTTGGCTACTGTTGAAAGAGTTCAAAGAGTTGGGGGAAGAAGCTGTTTAAATGTCTGCTGGATTTGGTGCGCATGGATCGGTCGCGCCTGCCTGAGGGGAGTAGCTGGAAAAGGTGGTGGGCAGGGTGCGATGTTGACTGCATCCTCCACAGACCTGTTTGCTCGGTAGGCAAACTGAAGAGGATCTAGCAGAGATCCATCCTCGTTTAAAATCTTTGGGTACAGTACCGCTGTGACGTCTATTGACGTAGTCACATCGAAGAGATGGGGACATAGTGAAATTACAGACACTTTTATTTTAGCTTTGTTGTTAACCTAAAGTGAAAAAAAACGTGGACAAGCTTGAAGAAGTACCTCATCGCAATCTCCAAATTGCAGAAACTCCTCGTTACCCTGCCATGGATTTATACAGTAAACTGATGAATCAGTTCCCACTGCACACAGTCACATGTCTAACAGTCATGTCAGCGAACAGCAAGATTTGAGGTCGGGCATTATAGCTCCCTCTTCGAAAAACTTATTGTTGTTTATCTGCACACATAGTGAATAGAGCAAAGGGTTCCATGACGTCCGAGTGTCAAAGTTCCATGTTAGTGTCGAACTTTGCATGTACTGGAGACAGCTGGACTTGTCTGCAGGCTCTGTTCATTCCAAAGATGTAAAGTGACAATCTTATCATGTTATCATGCTATCGAGTGTATGAAAAGGGTTCAAATCAAACCGCCTTTGAATCGTATGGCACCCCATGCATGTAGTGAGATATGTATTGAATCATATTTTATTAGATGCACACTGCAGGTAACATCTGATTTACGACCGGCGCGAGTTACGACCGCCCGTACTTACGACCACGACCGCCAGACCTTTTTTTAAAATTATTTTACGGCTACCATCGTTACAGCCAGCAACGCAACAGAGACAGAGGTCCATGCAGGATGATTTATTTAGCTACAACACATAGCGCTGGTCCCAAAAAGAGGACCAGGGGAATGATCAAATATAAAGAATACCAGAAACGACGAGTGGAAGTGGAATGGGAAACCAGACAATGGCGAGAAGCAACTCGCACACGGTGGTGCAGAAACGGAGCAATCCCGAAAAGATTACGGGATGCGGGGGGCAAGAGGCTTGGACGAAGATATAGAACGTCCAGGGTAATACAAAGTACAAATACAAGTTGACAGCGTCCTGTTTTCGTACCCGCTGTCCTGAAGAAGGAAGTGGTGAAAGCGGGGAGGCGTGGCCCTGCCCCCAGCTCACTCGCACAGCAATCGGGGGGAGGGAGGGGTGTCCACCGACGCCGATGCTGAGCGGGTGGGATGGCCGCGACGCAAACGCCGCGTCGAGCTCACGGTCGGCGCTGCCGCCTCTTTGAGACAGGTGGCCTCTTCTGGCTTCTCCGTTAGCAGGGAGAGCGATTTGTGGACAGCTCGCATGCGTGAGAAGCCGTGCGTATTTGGGTCAGCAGAAAGCGTCTATGCCGACACAGTAATAAAGATCAATAATACTAAATATAAAATGATTAAAATGACACTAAACGTTATAAGATTTATAAATAAACTGTCAACATTTTGGTATGTAATAGTATTCAATAGAAAATGTTGCTTAAAAACAACAGATTGACATCGTATACTATCCTTGCGTTCATTTCACATGAATTTCAAATTTTCCTGACTTTGGAGTTTCACAGTCAGTCTTCCAGATTATTTTTTTTTCAGGAATCCAGCAGCCATTAACTCATTCACTGCCATGCCCGAATTAATTTGAAAATTTAAAAGCATGACGTGGAGCGCCATTCCCGAATTTTTTTTTTTTTTTTTTTTTTTTTTTTATTAGGGGGTGCTTTTGAAGCTTAGGTCAGACCTCTGGCAATGTTTTTGCCTCCCATGAGGGTGCAGCATTTGCCTTTTATAAAACCTCTCCCACTTTCAATGCAGATAACTCTAGACAAGAACCAAGTAAGCACAAAATATGTTTTTTCTCTGATGAAAGATGGGAGTTTAAGGTTTCTTATGCTATATAGTCCTAAAACTCAATATTTTGTGGGTCCTGCAACTTCAGTGAAAATGACAAAAACCTTGGAACTGGAGGGAACACATTTGCTCATCGTCTGGCAGTGAATGAGTTAATCTCCTGAATGTTATAAAATATGGTTGGATATTTGCTAATGTCACAAAGTTTGTGGTCTTATTTTATGATTACCGTATTTACCGGTGTATACGGCACACTGAAAAGCCGTCATTTTCATCAAAAGCTGACCCTGCACTCTCGTAAATACTGTCAGCAGCCACGACTCAATTTCCCCCTGTAGAAGAGGTCGTGCATAACCCCAGCCTCTACTTTGGTGATTTATAGCGTGATGTGCCTTATATTTGGATTTTTTTTATATATAGTTACATATTATATTTGGAAAGCTCTTTTCATTCATTGATGGTGCGCCTTATAGTCCTGTGTGCCTCATATATGGAAACAATTTTAAAATGCACCATTCATTGGGGGTGCGCCTAATACACCAGAAAATACGGTATCTATTTTCCTAATTTCCTCATCTTTATTTTTTTATTTGTGTGTGTGTGTGTGTGTGTGTGTGTGTGTGTGTGTGTGTGTGTGTGTGTGTGTGTGTGTGTGTGTGTGTGTGTGTGTGTGTGTGTGTGTGTGCACGCGCGCGCGCGTGTGAATGTGCATGTGTGTGTTAGACATCTGTGCCTCACACGAAAGAGGTCTGGGTTTTTGTGCCCCATAATGCATCCCATTCTTCCCTCCTAATAATGCCAACACCACACTCTCCATTTGAAGAGGACTGTCAATCATCAGATCTTTGGGATGCCAGTAGCTCCCCTGGAAACGGAAGTGGTTACCAAATGCGTTTGGCCTTGGACTTAATGTACTCCTCATCTCTGTTGTCTCCTATCACGTCTCAGCCTGCGTCACCTCCAAAAAACAATAGAAATCCAAATTCTGTGTTTTCATCTGCAGCTGTTTTAAGGCCTCTTTCTCAAGCGTCGATTTGGGATTCTGCGTCCCAACATTCATCCACAAGCATAGTCTCGCTTTCTGATAATTTCTCAAACTCATACCGCACTCCCACTTCAAACCAAACTACTTTGACGGCTGAGAGGTTACATCCAATTGAAGTCAAAAACTGGGAGGTTGAAAGAAGGGACAATCAAGATGTTTACCTCCACTCGTTAATTTGGGGAAGGTATCTGGGGGAAGACCAGAAAAACACGTTGGACCAACGGACTGTGGAACCGGTTAATTTCCATGACCATGAGAGCGTCTCCGTGATGTCGCCAGAAACCTGGGACACCGAGGATGTTATAGGAACTTGCTGCAACAATGATGAAGAAGAGGAACAGCGAGGTGAACAGTCTTTGTACATGAGGCGCTCGTTTTCTACCTTATAGGACACTGCACTGGCTTGTACAAAGCTGCTAAATGTGACAGACCATCTTTATTTTTCTGACAGAAACTGAACCGCTAAAGCATTATGCCCATAACACTGATTTATCCGGTTTTTATGCACATTATTTCCATAAAAACTGATACAGCGCCAGTTTGTATGTGTGTGCGTGTATATATATATATATATATATATATATATATATAATGTGTGCGTATAGATGTATATATGAATGTACATATACGTGTATATATTTACACACACAAACTGTGGCGCCATGCCCGCACACCGCAAAATGAAACCATGAATGATCAACGTATACGGGGTTATTAGTCATGACTTTGTTTTGTAAATGAACAATGTTGTCCAATTATTTTATCCTACTACATTAGGGGTGTCCAAACACTTAGCAAAGGGGCCAGGTTTGGTGTGCTAAAATTATAGGGGGTGGGGGGGCAACCTTGGCAGATGTACTTTACATATTACAATTTAAATACATTTCTGTGTGTCACATTCTCAGCGATCATAACCACGTGTTTTGATTCATTTGGAACATGTTTCTCAACATTGAATTCATATTGAAAATTGAATGTTCACTTCTTTTTAAAACACAAATCATTTTGTAACAGTTGAACAGAATTGTTCTTTTGTTGTCACCGTTTGTTGTCTCACGTGCGGTGAGGTTCATGGCTGGTGAGGCACTGACGTCATCACAGTCAGATTTACAAACATGAACAGAGTAGCTTATTCACCATTTGATTGGCAACAGTTAACGTGTTTTGTTTAAAATGTCATGTCAACATTCTTTATATAAACTAGCATAGAAAAAAGAATTCAAAAAACGTGTTTATCGTGTTACCTTTACTTATAAATGAAGTCCATGTGCCGCTCCTTCTGAAGAAAGGCATCAATAACTTTTAGTTATTGATGCAACAGTTTTAAAAGCCTCTCTATTTCTTTCAATTTAGATATGTAATCCTCCATTCTTAAAATGAGGCCAAGCAACACGAAAAAAAATGACTGGATGGTTGCACTTAACTTGCTAACTGTTTACTGTAGCTTGCTCTCACTAATTCTATTATTCTGCAGCCAAGGAGGCACAAGAAAAATCTAATCACCAGCGCCCACTGTCATGAGGCAGGAGAACTGTGTGCCTCACCTATGCACACAGTTTTGAAGAATATAAAATAAATTAAACACCGTAGTACAGTGTTTATAATGTAAAGTGACTCGACATTATATGCTTTAAGAATGCTGATAGAGAAGTACAGAGAAGGTCAGAAGGAATTGCATTGTGTCTTTGTAGATCTGGAGAAAGCGTATGACAGGGTGCCCAGAGAAGAGCTGTGGCATTGCATGAGGAAGTCTGGAGTGACGGAAAAGTATGTCAGAGCTGTGCAAGACATGTATCATGACTGTAAGACAGTTGTGAGGTGTGCTGTCGGTGTGACTGAGGAATTCAAGGTGGAGGTGGGACTCCACCAGGGGTCAGCTCTGAGCCCCTTCTTGTTTGCTATGGTGATGGACAGGCTGACAGACGATGTTAGACAAGAATTTCCTTGGACCATGATGTTTGCAGATGACATTGTGATCTGTAGCGAGAACAGGGAACAGGTGGCGGAGAAACTAGAGATGTGGAGATATGCCCTGGAAAGGAGAGGAATGAAGATCAGTCGCAGCAAGACGGAATATATGTGTGTGAATGAGAGGGATCCAAGTGCAAGAGTGAGACCAGCCATGATGTGTGGAGTGGAGACAGAGGGACAACTCATATTAGAGGCTTTGGAGAGAAAGTCAGAGAGGCCAGACTGAGATGGTTTGGACATGTCCAGAGGAGAGTGAATATAACGGGAGAAGGATGCTGAGCCTTGAATTGCCAGGCAGGAGACCGAGAGGAAGACCAAAGAGGAGGTTTATGGATATGGTCAGAGGACATGAAGGTAGCTGGTGTGAGAGAAGAGGATGCACAAAACCGGGATAGATGGAGGACATTGATTCGCTGTGGCGACCCCTGAGGGGAAAAGCAGAAAGGAAAAGAAGATACATTATATACACCAGCTAAACTGTAGAAATTTAGTTCACATACTAAAAGTGTTTGAACACTTTAACAGCGACATGCAGAGGGAGAGCAATGTGGTCTCACTGCAGAGCAAACCAGCACAGTTAGCAGAGTGATTGCGCAATCCATGGTGAGGCTCATCCGGCTGCTGCCTCACCGCTCGTCTCTACTTAGTATTTGAACGGTAAATGTGAAAATGCAGCGATTTTGAAAAAAAAAAAAATCAAAAAACGGTGAAGTTAAACGGAAAAGAAGTTCACTAAATAAATATAATTGTTAATTATTATTATTATATAATTTATTTTTTCATTTGATATTGCCATGATGACAGGTGAGGCACAGCCTCACCTGCCTCCCCTGACTGCACGTCACTGCCATTGTAGAAAATTGGGGGTCTCGTATAGTAGTTTGTTGTTCCTATGTGAGCCTCTAGAGGGCAGCCCTTAGTACACACAGGTAATAGCGCAACTGCCCAATGTATTAATTCTACATGCGGGACAGGCGTTATTGATTTTATGATATAGGCTGCGTAGCCGGTCGGAAATTTTCCACGGGCCGCATTAAGCCCCCAGGCCGGAATTTCGACATGCAACCTACATTGTCTCCCACACCAACTCTTGTTGACAAAATGTTGAATATTGGGAAATTCGGGGAAATTCCTCAGGAAATTAATTTGTCTGTTGGGCAGTGCTGTGTTTATTGTGAATCAGTTTGATATCAGCTATTCAGGTTAAAATAACCAAATTGACCAACAATTACCGTAATTTCCGGACTAAAAAGCGCACCGGATTATACATCTCACCAAGTATATGTTTAAAGGACGATCCATTTTGTACCTAGATAAACCGCACCTGTCTATAAACCGAACGTATATAAAGAAAAATGTTTCAACGTTTTAATAATTTACAAAACAATGCATGTTTCGCGGCAGCAATATAACATGCATTACGGTAGTAACACAGCCCGAACAGGGCTGGTAAAAAATGTGAGTGAGACATACCAAGTCACTGAGACACAGACGAAATACGTTAGCAGACTTGTGCAAAGGTTGCTGTTCGCATATGGCCAGTTTTAGTAAACAATTAAGCAACCATTCAACCGGAGGGCCACTTTAAATGCACGATTCACACCCGTAGTTACCGGAGTTACATCAAGTTGCGTCTTCCTCGGCACATATATTTGCCGTGTCTCCTTTAGTACTCGAGCACCCCGTGGCGGCCGTTAGAAAAATGCATACATTGGCTGCATCGTTGCATACACCACAGGGTTGAAAGCTTGTGACAAAAGTCGCGGCCTATAGTCCGGAAATTACGGTACATGAATTGAAACAGCTGGGGTAGTCCCCAGCACATCCACAACTATCGTGCTGATCAGTTAATCAAGAATGGATGGAAATTAATTAAAGTACAGTAAAGTCTCGTTATATCGATATCGGTTATATCGATAGTACCGCTTATTACGATACTATTTTCATTTCCCTTGCACATTTCTAGTCTTTTTATGTATAATTAGTACCGTTTAGTACGATACCCGGTTATTACGATAATCCGGTTATTACGGTGCTCCTTTTCATCCCCCGCCGGCCATTTTTGTTGTTTATATCGATATATCCGTCGCGCCATTGGTCAACTTGGTCACGTGTCTTGTTACGTGAGCCGCCATCGGTCGCGCCATTGGTCGACATGGTCACATGAGCCGCCATCGGTCGCGCTATTGGTCGACTTGGCCGTGTGACTTTGTCATGTGACACGCCATCGGTCGCGCCATTGGTCAACTTGGTCACGTGTCTTGGTTACGTGTCACGCCATCAGTCGCGCCATTGGTCGACTTGGTCAGGTGACTTGGTTACGTGCCCAGCACCCGTGTAGCAGAGCCATTTTCATTTTCAGACGCTAGCTCGTGTGTAGCAGACGAGATTGAAGTGTTTGTGTTAAAAGGTAAAAATGGGAAGCAGAAGATTGATGACTTTTTTAAATTGTATACATAATACAGTAAGATGTAAGCGTTGCAGTTTCCCTGTTGTGTTATGTACATGCCCACTGTACTGTATATGAATGCAATCGTTTTTTGCAACAATGTTTCTTGTTTTGTCTGCTGAAGCGCGATGATTTTGAAAATTATTAAAATTCCATACTGTGTATTAAAGGACAGCCGATGTCACTTATTATTCAAATGTAAATAAAAATGACTTCATGCCAAGACGTCTTGCATTGCTTGTGAATCCAAACAATGGCTTCAGATTCGGATAATATGCTTTCTTGTTACAAATCCAGTTATGAATATGTTTCAAATACACTATAGTTCTGAAGATTAAAGCATACATGTGTACAATCATTAAAGAATTATATGTGCCATTTTGAGGCAACATTGGGGGAACATCTCTCACCCAAAAAAAAGGGAGCTAATGGCCAGCTCCGTTTCTTATATGGCGCTTGGCTGCCCTCTTTTGGCGGCTTTTGTTTAATGCAGTTCGGCGCAGGATCGGATATATCGATAGTCCCGGTTATATCGATATTTTTTCGGACTCCCTTGAATATCGATATAACGAGACTTTACTGTATTATAAATAATTCAAAAAGCTATTTGGGGCGGTCTGGTGTACCAGTTGTTCTCTAGCACATCGACATCACAGTGCAGGAGTCGTGGGTTCAGCCGGCTACGACTGTCCGATGTGAAGTTTCCATGTTCTCTACTGGCCTGTGTGGGATACCATCGGATACTCCGACTTTCTCTCACATTCCAAAAACATGCATGGCAGGCTGATCTAACTGCAAATTGTCCCGAGGTGTGCGGATGGTTGTTTGTCCCTGTGTACCCTGCGATTGGCTGGCACCTGGTTTAGGGTGCCCCCTGCCTACTGCCCGAAGACAGCTGGGATGGGATCCAGCACCCCCATGACCTATTGAGGATAAAGTGGGTCTGAAAATGGAGAGATGGATAAAAAAACAATTTTGCACATAACAAGTGAGCAGATACACCACTGTTTGCGATAATAAGCATGAACATGTCAGTTTTTCATAATAGTGTATTTATTTGGTATAAAAACAAGATGACAATACACACATCAACGTTGATTCTATAAGAATCAAACTGCAATCAATCAAGGGTTCCAGGGGGAATTCACAAGCAACAAAGGTTTGAATAGTGTCTCTTCCAATACTTATCAAAATAAAGTCTCTTCTGCTACTTAAATTCAAATAAAGTCTCTTCTGAGGTAAAACTGAAGACGGAGTTCTTTACAATAGTCTCTAGGCCTCACCCCTCTTGACGTCCTCGTGTCCAGCTCTGCTTCCTGTCTTTTCTTCAGTGGCACTGTCTCCAGTCCAAACATCATGGCTGGTCTCACCACTGTTTTATACACTTTTCCTTTCATCCTAGCTGAAACCCTTCTATCGCACATCACACCTGACATTTTTCTCCAGCCTGCCTGGACACGCTTCTTCACCTCTTTTCCACACTCTCCATTGCTCTGGACAGTTGACCCCAAGTACTTAAAATCCTCCACCTTTTTTATCTCTTCCCCCTGTAGCATCACTCTTGCACTTGGATCCCTCTCATTCACACACATATATTCCGTCTTGCTGCGACTGATCTTCATTCCTCTCCTTTCCAGGGCATATCTCCACATCTCTAGTTTCTCCGCCACCTGTTCCCTGTTCTCGCTACAGATCACAATGTCATCTGCAAACATCATGGTCCAAGGAGATTCTTGTCTAACATCGTCTGTCAGCCTGTCCATCACCATAGCAAACAAGAAGGGGCTCAGAGCTGACCCCTGGTGGAGTCCCACCTCCACCTTGAATTCCTCAGTCATACCGACAGCACACCTCACAACTGTCTTACAGTCATGATACATGTCTTGCACTGCTCTGACATAATTTTCCGTCACTCCAGACTTCCTCATGCAATGCTACAGCTCTTCTCTGGGCACCCTGTTGTACGCTTTCTCCAGATCTACAAAGACACAATGCAATTCCTTCTGACCTTCTCTGTACTTCTCTATCAGCATTCTTAAAGCAAACACTGCATCTGTCGTACTCTTTTTTGGCATGAAGCCATACTGCTGCTCACAAATGTTCACTTCTGCTCTTAGTCTAGCTTCAACTACTCTTTCCCAGAGTTTCATTGTATGGTTCATCAACGTTATTCCTCTGTAATTAGTACAACTCTGCACATCTCCTTTGTTCTTAAAAATGGGCACGAGTACACTTCGTCTCCATTCTTCAGGCATCTGTTCACCATCTAAGATCTTGTTGAATAACCCAGTCAGGAACACCACCGCTACCTCTCCAAGACACTTCCATACCTCGATTGGTAAATCATCAGGCCCGAGTGCCTTTCCCCCCTTCATCCTCTTCAGCGCCCTCCTCACTTCATCCTTGCTAATGCTTGCTACGTCTTGGTCCACAACAGTCACGTCTTCTACTCTTTGTTCCTTCTCATTTTCCTCATTCATCAATTCTTCAAAGTACACTTTCCATCTTGCCATCACACTACTGGCACCTGTTAATACATTGCCATCTCTATCCTTAATCACCCGAACCTGCTGCAGGTCCTTACCATCTTTGTCTCTCTGTCTCGCCAGCCTGTAAAGATCAGTCTCACCTTCCTTTTTTTCCAGCCGAGCATACAAGTCATCATAGGCCTCTTGTTTGGCCTTTGCCACCTTTACTTTAACCGTGCACTGCATCTCCTTGTACTGCTGTCTACTCTCGTCCGTCCTCTCAGTGTCCCACTTCTTCTTTGCTAACCTCTTTCTCTGTATACACTCCTGCACCTCCCCATTCCACCACCAAGTCTCCTTATCTACCTTTCTTCCACTCGATACACCAAGTACTTTCCGACCCGTGTCTCTGATTATGTTCGCTGTAGTTTGCCAGTCATCTGGAAGGACCTTTTGCCCACCCAGTGCTTGTCTAACCTCCTTCCTAAATGCCATGCAACACTCTTCCTTTTTCAACTTCCACCATTTTGTCCTCACTTCAGCCTTTGGTTTCTTCATCTTCCTCACTGCCAGCGTCATCCTACACACCACCAACCTATGCTGTCTGGCTACACTCTCACCAACCACTACTTTGCAGTCACTGATTTCCTTTAGATGGCGCCGTTGACACAAAATGTAGTCTACCTGTGTACTTCTGCCTCCACTCTTATAGGTCACCCTATGTTCCTGTCTCTTCTGAAAGAAAGTATTCACAATAGCCATTTGCATTCTCTTAGCAAAGTCAACCACCGTCTGTCCTTCAGCGTTCCTCATCTGGAGTCCAAACCTGCCCATCACCTCCTCATCATCTTTGTTTCCTGCGCCAAGATGCCCATTGAAGTCTCCACCAATTACAACCCTCTCACTTCTCGGGATGTTCTGTATGACTTCATCAAAGTCCAACCAAAATTTCACCTTCTCCACCAGCTCACATCCTACTTGTGGAGCATACCCACAAACAACATTGAACATCACACCTTCAATTTCTAGCTTCAGACTCATCATTCTATCTGATACTCTTTTTACTTCTAAGACATTCCTAACAAACTCCTCTTTTAAGATAACCCCAACTCCATTTCTCTTTCTGTCTTCACCATGATAGAACAACTTAAACCCTGACCCTAAGCTTCTAGCCTTGCTCCCTTTCCACCTGGTCTCCTGGACACACATTATGTCTACCTTCCTTCTCTGCATCATGTCAACCAGCTCTCTACCTTTACCTGTCATTGTTCTTACATTCAAAGTTCCTACTCTTCGTTCTATACTCTTGGCGTTCCATTTCTCTCTTTTCCTGCGGGCACACCTCCCTCCTCTCCTTCTTCGACCAACAGTAGTCCATTTTCCACTGGCACAAGGTCAACAGTACCAATGGCGGCCGTTGTTAACCCGGGCCTCGACCGATCCGGAATGGGATTCATAGGTTTGATTCGCATATTTGTTTTGGCAATTTTATTTTACGTCGGATGCCCTTCCTGACACAACCCTCTGTATTTATCCGGGCTTGGGACCGGCACAATAAGACACTGGCTTGTGCCTACATTAAACTGTGCTGTAAAATAAAGTTTAAAATAAAGTTATATAAAGTTACCTTTGTGATGGTCATTGATGGCTTGATGGAATGGATAACTTTTTGCATAAAGTGTCTCAAGGAGCTCTGGGTTGTACATCTTAGAAGTTGTGATATTGCAACAGCAACAGATGCAGGCAGACACACTAGAAACTTCATTAATAGCTGGTTCCCTTGCTTGTAGGTTCTGTTCAAATTGTACAGATGGCTTGTGCGGGTTATTTGTGCCGCATGATTGATCGGATAATTTAACCTTGCAGTCTACACTCTGCCTTTGAACTATCAATAAAGTTGAAACAAGTCCAAATTTCACTTTTTTCTATCCATGTTCTCACCTTTTCACTTTTGTTTTTTTGTTTCAAGCTCTGTGTCTGCCTTTCGTGTGTGTGTGTGAGCGTGTGTGTTTCTGTAATCCCTCCCCTGCTCATTGCTGCGTGTGTCCTGCTGCATGAGTCTCCTCCCTCCTCTACCACTGCTCTTGACCAATGATGTGCGGCTTTAACCGAAAACTGGTGGTGGGTGTCACATCTCCTCGCCGTCCTGGGCGCGCCCCGCCCCTCCCGTCACCTTCTCCGCTGCTCCCTGGAGACGGCCCCTCCCATCATCACTCACCTGGGTTCCCACAGCTGCTTGTCATTTACTGATTGTGCCGTCTGACTATATATGCCGATCGCACATTACCCTCTCCGTCGGAGAATTCCGGAAGCTACCCTCGCGACTACCTTACAGCCAAGTCTGCCTTTGTTAGTACAGTCACTTACCTCTCCCTGTTCATTATTTTTTATGCGTGTCTCAGTAAAGACCTTTTTTTGCTCTTGGAAATCTGTCTCGCCATGTATTTTGGATCCGAACCTTCCCACCTTCCTTCGTCACTCGAGTCCTGCCTTCTAGCCTCGAGTGTCGTGACAGCCGGGAATAAAGGAGAAAAAGCCTGCTGCCATTTTCAGCTCCTTGTTAGGAGCTCCAAGAACCGGCTCATTCGCGGACACATCACTCATTGTGGCGCTCTGTGTGTTTCCTGAAAAAATAGTTTGTATGCCAAGATTATATTCTCGCGAATTTAACGTTCGTAAGGCGAAAAGTAATCTTAGTAATCTAAAGCGTTCATAAACCAAGGTATCACTGTATGTCCCAACTTCATTGGGATCGGGTTTGGAAGTTAATGTTTGCGTACGGTCTCAGTCGTACAGGAATGGTCCATCGAGGAAAAGTTACCAGCACAACTTTAATTCGCTGACAAAGCTCTTCAGATGAGGAGTACAGATGACGTCCGAAGAAACCTTTTCCTCATTTGGAAGTTAACATCGCTGTGTGATCAAAATCGCTGTTGCAGGCCATCTAAAGAGATGGAAATCGCTGACAATTGCAATTATGAATATAATATATATTATACTATAATAATATAATATAATATACAATTATTGCAATGTTAATGAAGATTTTTGTCTCCAAAACCTGCAAATTACAACAAAATGCATTCACAACAAGTCACATATGCATGAAATCAACCTAGAATGCATTTAAAATAATTCAGGATGTTTTTATTTGTGGTATGGTTTAAAGCATGGAATGCATAGGTTCACCTTGCATAGCTCACAACATGTTCTTGCACACTCTTTACATGTTCTCTTTTTATCCAATTCTACTGGCCAATGAAGGAGGGCAGCATGGTCATTCGCCTTCATGCATTCTCCTTTTCTTTTCCTTCCGTAATTGCAAAACAACTGATGAGCTGAGTCTGTCCAGAGTCCTTTTTCGGAGGCGACCTGTTCTGGTTTTAACTTGATGGTTTGGAGAGAGTTTCATCAGTATAAATCCATTGCAAATACAAATATCCACTAGAAACCAGAACAAGTATTTCTACCATTTGAGTGATTTCCTGGAGATAGCGTATGAAGCACGTAGATGATTCGCCCGAAAGTATTTGAATAGTGATAGAAGTTCATCAATGCAACAGTCACGACTGTGTCAGATGCCAAAATGTCTTCATCAACATGGTCATCTATTTCATTCTCATCAGGATCTGGAAAGATATACAGTACACGGGTATTTTAGAAAAAAACATATGGACCTCCGTTTCAATAATCATATTGAGAATGCAAAGCTATGAGGTACAGCTATTAGTGGAAAACACTCCATTCACTTACAATTATTCGCATCGGGTACCAAGTCAGGATCAACAATATCAATTTCTCCACTGTGAGACTAATAAAGGCATATCCAATCCAATCCAATCCAATCCAATCATCATGAAAATAGCGTTACAGTTAGAATGTTCCGAATTCGGGACACCCCTTATTTTTAATATTTCTCGGTAAATAAACAAGTTAGCGTTAGTTTATGCATTTCAGTATCAAGGTAAACCTCTTCTGAATAGCTCATAAAACAGTTACAACATATACTTACGTGGTATTTCATCCATGACAAAAAATAGAAGGCGCTTTGAAGATGGAGGAGAGCAAGTTGTGTTGCGCATGAAGGAGATGATGTCACTGACACTCTTAAAGGCAAAGCTGCATATAACCTGTTTTAAAGGGGCATGTAACTTGTGCCGCATCAGTTTCTATTGGCACTTGAACTGCGACCTTTCATTTTCTCGATCTATATGCACAATCGTCAGTAAAGGGTTAACATCCATTCACGGCCCATCTGTAGTCGGCATCCGGCATTATTTGTTATCGCGTCAGCCCGACTGGAGGCGTGACTCGGGATACACGGAAGTAAAAACACAACGACTGTCGTCGTTTGCCGGGAGGAATGAGTTAAAGAATTGCTGTGTCAAAGTACATTTTGAAGACTTGCACGTGATTTGTAACACAATTACAATTTAAATACATCGTGTAATCTAATTACTTTTCATGAGCGATAAATTATATGTATTATTAACTGCTCTATCACTACCAAACTGAAAGAAGAAGCAAAGGAGATGTCTTTTATGGATGGATTTTTTTTTTAATTAATGAAAAAAAAATCGTTCTTCTGACAAGGATGATTGGTAATTGTGTTGGACGTGAATTTAGTGTATGTGGAAGCATGGCTGGAAATGAGAGTTTGAGGCTGCTTGGGCTACATCAAATAGCCCAGAAAAGGGGTCTTCTTGGACAATAATAATAATACATTGCATTTATGAGCGCCTTTCAAAACTCTCAAGGACACTTTACAGTCACAGGATATTTTCCTTTGCGGGTGAGCAGCGGCAGCCACACGCGCCAGCGTTCACTCAACCCGGAAAATAAGATACAATAGCTTTGGCATAATTTGTGGAGTATGTTTATTTTTTTCGTAATCATGGTACTCGGCCCAAATGCCCCTCTTGCTCTAATGCCACACACAATTATATTGCATTTTTGTATGTTGTTTTGGAAAGGACCAACATTGATAGAGGCAACATTAGTAGGTGGATTAGTCTCCAATCAGTACAATATAATACATCATTTCAACATTTAGCTGATGTGAATGCTAGTTTGTGACATTAGCATGAGTTAGCCTCGTAAATAATCATTATATAAAGACAATGCAAATTGAACTTACATTGAACTACTCGTAGGCTCCAGACCAAAACGCGCCATCAATGGATCTTTTGAAGGGTGACTGTGATGTTCCGGGTTTTTTTGACAAATTTTGACAATATCACAAACAAATTCAGCTTCAGATTCCATAGACAGAAGACAAGGAATATCAGATCCAAGGGAATCAAAAGCATACTGGGAAGACAAACGGACAGAACGACTAATGTCATGTTACTGGCGTTTCCCCAGCCCCGAGATCTTATAAATAAGATTTTGTGAGGTTACCAGTCATTAATTTCAACTGGTAACCTCACTTTTCTACTTTTGTGGTATCACAAAACATCAAAATAAAAGAATAAACAAGAATATAAAGCTAGCTAGCTAGCCAGACAGCCAATCAATTAAAAACATTAAAAACACAAAAAAAGGCTTTTTTTTTGTCACAAAAATATCTCGTGTTAGAAAATGTTTCTTTTTTTGGGGTCAGGATGAATTCCCTCCATACCTTTTGGATAAATTGTGGAGGCTGGATCAAGGGATAGAAGGTTGCCGTGAATGTCTGATAACATTGAAAGAGAATATACACGAGGAGGAGGACAACTGTAAAAGCCATCACTAAAGAGCCCAAGAAGTACAGAGCAGTTTGCCACCAAAGGATGAGTCCTGTTGAAAAGAAGAAACATAAATGATTACTGTGTGCTTCAGTGCTATGTCATGTATCCTATCAATGCTCATTGTCTACTTGTTGTCATTTGTATCTGCACAGTAGTTTTAAAATAGAATGAAATATGTACTGTATTTTCTTTTTTTGATTCTGAGTTACATCAGTGTCTGAAACCCATGACAAAAAGTTAGCTGACACCAGGCCAGACAACTGAAAATTTGCCTGCCCGGCCATAAAGTTGCCTGCAGCATTTTTCACAACTTGAAACAAAATAAGACAACTAATCGCAACAAAAAAAGAAAAAAAAACCATTGTTGCGAAGTATAAAGGATGTTTTTAAATTAAGGAAGTGCCTACCACAAATGCTCCCTTTCTTAATGCATGGTAAATATCCCTTGCTGAAGATTTTGCTCCAGTTGTCGTTTGTCGTCATGGTGCACAATGCAATGTTTGCGTTGCGTTGTCGGCTAAAAGCCACATGGACTCCTCTTTCTAAGTGCCTTTCAAAACTCTCAAGTACACTTTACAGTCACGATACAATCCGAAGCACGAAACAGGCTTCTGATTGGCTGCCGTGCAGAGTATGCAAATTGCCAAACGAAATTTGGAACTCACTTCCTCCCAACATTCGTAACATTGATTCTCTTCCCACCTTCAAGTCCCATCTCGAATCCCACCTATTTGTTATTTGGATTGTTTGAGTTAGTTAAAAAAATATATATATATATTTAAATAACATTTACATACCATCAGTCTGAATGCATTGCGGCAAGTTGAATTTGCTGCGCTTAACAGGACGGTCAGAACGTGATTGGACACGAACACAGTACAATGTCCAAGATTTCCGGTCTGTCAGAGTTACCACATTCGTACTGGTGTTCAAAATTTGGGGTTGTGGGACCTGAAAGCCAAAGACGAGCAGTTAATTATTATTATTATTATTATTATGTACAGTACTAAAAATATATAGCACATGCCAAGCAGGGGGCCGAGAGTATGACCAAAGAGGCTGTTTATAGATGTTGTGAAAGAAGACATGACGGTAGCTGGTGAGTAAAGAGGATGCACAAAACAGGGTTAGATGGAGGACATTGATTCACTGTGGCGTCCCCTGAAGGGAAAAGCCCAAAGGAAAAGAAGATGGCAAGACATCACACTTGTTTCCTTCTCACACAAAATGGCTTCGCGGGTATGCAGGATGTGAGATGGAACTCTCACAATTTCCAGATGACAGTGATACCTCGGATTACGAATGCTTTAGCTCATGAACTCTTTGCCTTACGAACATTAAATTCGTGAGAATATAATCTTGGCATGCAAATAGTAAGTTTTTCGGCGGACGAACCAAACCACACAGTGCCACGATGGCTGGTGGACTAGTTTTCGGCGGATGAACACCGAACCACAGAGTCGAACAGCGCCACGGTGGCTGGTGGACTAGTTTTCCACACCCACTTTCTTTGAGTCTTTGAGTCCAGACGTGGTTTGTTATCGAGTGGAGTACTGTTGCTATTATGGGACCGAAATAGACGCCACCACAGGCTAGTGTTAAGCAAAAGAGGACACCAAAGAAAATTACGGTCTAGCAGAAGAAGGAGATCATCGAAAAACACGAACAAGGTGTGCATTTGTGTGACTTGGCGTCCCAGTACCAGAATGCTAAGTCGACCATTGCTACGTGTGTTTCTGTGTTGTCTAAGCAACAGTCTCAGGCAATAGTAGAGGTAGAAAAAAATTCTGTCGATTTGGATTAACAAAAAGCAGCGAGCAGGGGACCGTGTGAGTGAGGGTATTATCGCAGAGAAAGCACGACAACTTCACTCGGATATCATCAAGAGGCAACTACATCAACGACCATCACAAAGGTTAATAAAACGACTTTATTATACAGTACAGTTTATTTCTTTAATTACAATACAATAGCACATTTATTATACATAAAATAAGGTATATTTAGTGTAGTTTTAAGGCTTATTTAAAAGAAAATTGTGTTTTATGGGTACCTGGGAATGCATTATTGTCATTTTTAATGGTTTCTTACTGGAAATAAATGTTTGGCAGACGAACCTTTCGCCTTAGACACGCTTTCTGGGAACCAATTAAGTTCGTAAGCCGAGGTATCACTCTATAAACCGCTACTTTTGTCACAGCCCTCCAGTGAGGTTATTGAATGATTCTGCCTTTTAAAATATTTATCTAATGGCAACCAGGGGGCGCTCAGGCAGAAAACATAACAGTGAAACACTATGATTGGCACAGTGAAAACAAATGGCCATGAGAGGATGCACTTCACATGTGTTTTGAGCTGGAATACAATCAGAAAGCTGTTTGGCCAGGTCTAGAATGGACCAATCTATTGTCTTAAGCTTGAACTGTCTTTAGTAGGAACCATTTTGAGGTTGAACTATTACCATAATGACCATACACAAAGCGCATCTGATGTTCACGCACGCTGTGAGTTTTTAAGAAAATGGAATGCAGTTAGGTGTGTCTTTTAGTGCGGAAAATACGTTCTCTTCAAAATTTAGAGGCAATAAATCTACAGTTTAAATGCATCCGTTTTGTCATTGATTCTTGCACCTACAAGTTAAAATGTTAGTGAACTTTCAACTTCCACGAGAAAAGTGTGTAAAATTTGTGTGGGTAGAAGAAAATTTAAAGTCAGCAGTTCCTACCCGCTTGTTTGCATGATGTTCCCAGTACAAAATGTCGTAGTACAAATTGGGAAGATTAACTTTCATCGAGCGATTTGAACTGGTCAGTGGATCAAATATAGAAATGTCAAGGTTGTTCATAGAAACAGCCAATTCCACTTTGGATGGTGGACCAACTGCAGCTACAAAGACATAAGACAAAGGAGATCTGAAAAGAGTGGGCTTCAATTATTAATATTCTTTACAACCCCCAAAACATGTTGGCATAATCTATTCTTCTCAAATAGTGGGGTGCTTAATTTTTCTGGAATGTTTTCCCCACTTTCCTACAATCACTCACCATGCTTGTCAGGACAAAATTCTTTTTGCACCCATTCCGAATGACTGTGATTGTAATTGGTGCGCACACGCAGCATATAGATGCCCAAATAGTGCAGGTTATATGCGGTAAGGTCACATGACTTGGAAAGCGTCCTGTCACAGGCAATAGACCAGTTGTGCCTTTTCTTGGATTCAAGCTTATATTTCCTGTAACAACAAAAGGAGATTTCCACATGACAAACCTCTTCCCTCAGAAATTGCAATACAGTGATACCTCAGCTTATGAACGCTTTAGCTAACAAACTTTTCGCCTTACGAACATTAAATTTGTGAGAATATAATCTTGGCCTACAAACTACTTTTCGGGAAACACACGGAGCGCCACAATGGCTGGCGGACTAGTTTTCGGCGGAAGAACACCAAACCACACGGCTGAACAGCGCCACCGTGGCTGCCGGACCACTTTTTCACACCCACTTTCTTTGAGTGCGCTCAGTGCAGACGTGGTTTGTAATGGAGTGGATACTTTTGCTTTTTTGGGACCGAAAAAGACCCCACCAGACTAGTGTTCAGGCGAAGAGGACACAAAAGAAAATAACGTTCCAGTTATAATAATAATAATAATAATAATAATAATAATAATACATTAAATTTCTAAGCGCCTTTCAAAACTCTCAAGGACACTTTACAGTTACATGATTTTTTTTTTGTGCTAACATTGAAAAACACAAACGAGATGTGGGTTTGTGTGACTCAGCGTCCCAGTATCAGTATGCTAAGTCGACCATTGCTACGTGTGGCTTAGGGTGTTTCTGTGTTGTTTAAGCAACAGTCTCAGGCAATAGAAGAGGTTGAAAAACTTTTGTTGATTTGGATAAATGAAAAGCAGCCAGTAGGGGACAGTGTGAGTTAGGGTATTATCGCCGAGAAAGTACGGCAAATTCACTCGGATATTATCAAGAGGCAACTACATCAACGACCATCACAAAGGTAAATAAAATGACTTTATTATATAGTACAGTTTATTTATTTAATTACAATACAATAGCACATTTATTATACATAAAATAAGGTAGATTTTGTGTAGTTTTAAGGCTTATTTAGTTGAATATTATGTTTTATGGAGACCTGGGAACGGATTATTGTCATTTTTAATCGTTTCCTATGGGAAATTAATGTTTGAAAGACACACTTTTGCCTTACACAAACTTTCTGGGGACCAATTAAGTTCGTAAAATGAGGTATCACTGTACTTCTTCTCATATGAAAAATGGATATTTCCACAAACAAAGCTCTTATTAGCAAGAGATGTAAGCTAATAAATATGTCTCACTCACAGACACAGCCCAAAATTGTAATATGCAGCTCGACTCACGAAATATATTGTACCGAAAACGAAACAGCTTTAGTCTTTGAAGTTGTCCCATTCCAGTCCCACTTCAGTGTGTAGTTGGTGTTCAAGGTCATCAAAACTGCATGCCGTGGCGGAGGCGGCACTTTCATCACTGAAATGAAAAAACAAAGACTCATGACCTCATTGCCCAAATAATGTACTTGTTGTCTTGTGCAATAAAGTGCAAGTCAAAAGGGCCTATTTGATATACATTTTGTTGTTAACTCACTCACTGCCAGATGATGTGCAAAAATGTGTCCACTACAGTTCCAGTGTTTTTGTCATTTTCACAGAAGTTGCAGGACCCACAGGATATTGAGTTTTAGGACGACAAACATTCAATGCAGCGTAAGAAACCTAATACTTTCCTCTTTCATTAGAAAAAAAGAGTTAATTACTAAATTATATAGGTCTGGAGTTATCTGAGCTTATAATGGGGCGGTTGTGCAATGTCAGATGCTGCCACCTTGTGGGAGGGAAAAATATTGCCATAGGCCTGACCAGCGCTTTATCGGCGTTTGTGGATGAGTGTTGGGATGCTGCATCCCAAATCCATGCTTCAGTCAGAGGTCATAAAACATCCACGGATTAAATCAAGCAGCACAATAAGTCCGAGGCCAAGAGCATTTTGTAACCATAATGTTTGCCGTTTTTTCTGTAAAAGGTGTTTACAAGCAAGAATTCTATAAAAGACTGTGTGTGCTCTTTCTATTCTGACAACCCACGGCACGAGACTATTACAACTCAAATGCATGTTTTCTCCACCTCCAAGATACACACGTGGCAAGACTTAATGTAGGCCTCCGTCACATTAAGATTTACAGGACGTCATTGCCTGAGACACATCAGCAGGGGGGGGATGCCAGGCAGGAGGCACTTGTAGACAAACCGTTAGTATGTGCTAGGGCCTAGGCCAGGGGTGGGCAAACTTTTTGACTCGCGGGCCACAATGGGTTCTACAATTTGACGGAGGGGCCGGGCCAGGAGCATTTGGAGGGAATGTTTGGGCCGGATATACTAAAGCATTAAAGGACAACCAACGTCTCCGGACAAGTTGTGTTCATAATTTGTCAAATCGCTTCAATTGACTTCTACTGAGTGTATTTTACAAAGATTTCACCGCATATAGCTATATTTTACGTTTTAAGACTCGCGCTGAATATTCCGGAAGACTTGTTTTTGAGTTGGTGACGAGTCCTCACGTCATTTCACTGAAGGAACGCCCCTGACCGAGAAAGGACACACTGTCAGCAGTCCTTTGATCACGCAATGTATTTTGCGGTACTTTATTTGGTCTGAAAACTTCATGTTGATCCGTGTTGATGGCGAAATTAGAAGGAAAACACATAAATAACGCGATAGTGAATCCTTGTGTGTTGTGACAAAAATGTTGAGCCATTTCCACACGGAAGATTGTCGCCATCTTCTGCCTTTTTTGGGTGCGACAAATATTCCCAGTCATTTTAGTCACCTGTGAATAAATTATTGCTCTACGACAAGCTTCTCGGAGGAGAAAATAGCAAAAATCACAACACCCGTCTGTGTGGTGCGGTCTTTCATTAAAACGTCGATGACTAAAGGAAAGAAAGTAAAACTGCTCCAGTGGTTATTAAATTATCAAGAGTTTTGTCCCTGGGTTTAAATTGTACGTATTCAGAGGAGGAGCGTTTGTTTTAATCATATTATATACATAATTTGTAGAAAACTGGGCGAAGTTCATTCTTTAAATACATGACGTGGTTCGATTTTCCACGACAGTAGTATACAAATCATTCGTTCCTCCAGTCCTGGAGCTTTTTCGACACATTTTGTCTCGAATTTACTTCCGTGTAGATGCTACCTTGTAGTGTGCTATACTCAACTCGCATTTTGATAGCGGTGCATCTGGGTTGTTGAATGTGTACCAACTGTCACTCAAAATTAGATGTCACTCGATCTGTGCATAAACCGCGGCTTAAAACACACACGCAAGCACAAAGGCACAACAACAAAAATACATCACGAAACCAATAAATAAATACAAATCTCTGGCTCCAATTGCAATGTTTTCTGGGCGACAAATTGTTAAAATAGCGTTATGAGGTCACAGTACAGAGGCACCAACGTCAACGAAACGTAGTATAACCTACCATTACTTGCAAGGATCGTCACAACAAGAGAGAGCAAAAGTAAAGTTAAATGATCACGGAACGTGCCGTTAAATACAGCCATGTATTCCATTTGTCGTTTTCTTCAGGTTCAAGATGAGGCGAGATTTGGATCTGAAAAAACACACCGCGTTCTTGTTGGGCATCTACATCTCTGAAGGCCAGCCAAAGAAGAGTGGAGATCCGATATCACCACCATGTGGACTGGAGTGGTATCACTTCTTTAAAATGATAGGGAGGATAAGCGGACATTCATAAAACGCATCAATTCACAGTAAGCAACCCGGTAAGAAGCTCACATGCGTGCAAGGGGAGGGTGAAGAATGCTGTACGCGCAAACAGTGCTGCAACTTCTAAAGTGGGGAGTTGATCAATCAAGGGTACCTTCACAGGAACCCAGAAGTGGGCTGGGATTCCTCAACAGTTAATCGCAGTTTTGTTTTTCTTTCACATTTGTCTGTATCTGAAACATTACGCCAAATACAAGCTTGAATCCTTACAGATAACTAAATGGCCTATCAATTACTTTATTGTATGTCCTCTGAAAAGTGTCGTTTATGAGGCGTTTGCTTGTCGCTTTGTTACAGCTGCAACCGCCGTTGTGAAAGTAAAGAGTTTGATGTTTCTCTTTATTTGTAAGTAGGTTCGTTGTCAGATCTCCCGGGCAGGTGACGCGCAGAGCTTGATTGTGGCGTGGAGTCGAGCAAGTCGTGCCGTGATGTCCGTCCGACGCCCGGCGTGAGCCGGGCGTGAGTCCGAGATGAGTCTGCCCCGTGGTTTGCCCAATCTCTCTGTCCCGCGACAGCTCTTTTTATACAATTTGCAAGCGTGTGCTATGTGTCAGGGTGATACGCACATCAAGGAGATCAAGGAATTGAAAGACATGAAAGGGTTGAAAGGCGCACTTCAAAATCATACACGCATGTGACGCAACAGGGCTCCCCTCCTGGATCCGAAGTCGGTGAAAGCGATGAAGGAAAAAAAAATAAAAACAAAAGTCATTCTGCGACATGGTGAGTGTTGTGTCCGGAGGAATGAGAGGAGGAGAGTTGCTTTGTCAACGTGTTTATTGTGCCACCATCTTAGTCTACCTGCGGTCGTGACGTCACCGCTGCTTTACGACCTGTCGCAACATTCTGTAGCAGTGTATGCTACATTTACCCCCCCCTCCCTGAAGGAACCAAAAACACTCTGTAACAAGGGAAACCGGGTAGACTGCCGGTTTCCCTGCTTAGCCGTGTGGGTTATTCTGCCACGCGATAGGCTAAGCACTGGCTAGGGACATTCAAAATCGGTGATAATTGTCCAAATACCGAGGGCAAAGGCGAACGCGAGCTGGCCGAGGCTCTGGCCCCACGGGCACGGCTGGTTCACGACGCTCTTCGAGGCGTCAGTAGTTTTTGCCTGAGAAGTCGTTCGAGGGGGTCGGTGCCGCCACTCTCCTTAGGCGGCTAGCATGCCAACGGGACCCGTCAGCCAGACAGAAAGTGGTCGGTCCGAGTTGGGCGGTAATCTGGACTGGTGCTGTCCAGAATGAGTCCAATTTGTGAGAACAGCACGGCCGGCGAATGCGGACCCAGTCCGACACAGTAAGTGTGCGTTGCTTCGTCCGGCGCTTCTCGTTGGGCCCTCTGCTGGCTGAGGAAGAGTAGGGAAGGCTGTCTGCTTGGTTGGAGCTTCCTCCACCCCCGTTGGCCTGGGGGTGAATTGGGGCACCCGCACTGTCAGAGATAGAAAAGCCGAGTGCACAAAACAAGTCCAAGCCCAAGAGGTTGGCGCCGTGACGGGACACTTGGAAAGTGAAAGCAGGGAGAGTCCTTGAGCCATAGCGCACCGTGAAGGTGGCAGTGCCCACCATACCAATCTTAGTTTGGCCATAGCCAAACAAGTCCTCAGCGTTGGCCTCGATCGGGAGATGAGGAAATAGCCGTCGAACTGTGGACACGTTCAACAGTGACCTGGAGGCTGCCGTGTCGAGCAGGAGTGGTAAACTCACTCCATCCAGTTCCACTGTGCACCACTTGAATGGCTTGGCGCGCGAGCCCACGCAGTGGATGGTGGTTCGCCTCGGCTGGTCTGGTGAGCAGGATGATATGTTTGTCGACGTAGGGGCGGAGCGGAACATCCTGGAGAAGTGATTCATCTTCTCGCAGCGTTGGCATCGTTGTCCGGTGGCCTTGCAAGCGGGCGCGCGTGTGGCGTGCGAGGCAGACCCACAGTTGGCACAAGGTCTGCGTGTGTTGGCCCGTTGATGTCTGACGACATTTATATCGGTACGGTCGTAGGTGAAGGTGGGAGCAGAGCGGCACATCCTTGCGAAATGATTCATCTTCCCGCAGCGTTGGCATCGTTGTCCGGTGGCTCTGCAAGTGGGCGCACGTGTGGGGTGCGAGGCTGACCCACAGTTGGCACAAGGCGTGCGTGCATCGGCCCCTTGACGTCTGGCCACATTTATCTCTGCACCGTCGTATGTAGAGGTGGAGTCGTAGGTGGTGGTGGCTTCTGGGAGTGGCGAGGTTGGAGCAACAATCTGTGCCAATGCGGGAGAGTGTGAAGGTGTGGGTGGGTTCACAAGCCGAGCCGTTAGTTGTGCTGCGTTCTCCAATTGGAACGCCATCTCCACAGCCTTCGATAGTGGGAGGTCGTCAGGGGACAATAACAGTTTCTCCCGTAGTTTGGGATCAATCGTGTGCTCGGCGAGTTGATCCCTAATCATTTCCTCCTCCAAGCGGCCGAATTTACAGAGGCCCGCTAAACACCGCAAGTCGGCAACGTAGTGGTGTACCGACTCGCCTGTTCGTTGCCGTCGTTGACGGAAGGCAATCCGCCGGACAATCACGCCCTGAGGTGGGGCGAAATGTCGGGCCAATAAACTGACACAATCCCCGTATGTCTTCGCGGGTCCAAGAGAGCGAAAAATGCGCTGCCCCTCACTACCTAAACTGTGTATTAGCATAGCCGTTCGGCGTGCTTCGCTTGCCTCGTTTAGTCCGGTCGCCGTCAGATAAGTCGTAAACGAGTCATACCAGCGGGACCACGGGACTGGTGGCTCACCGGGGAGCGCGAGGAATGAGGGGAGGGGAGCTGTGTAGAAGTCCATCTTCGTCGCCAATGTTGTGTCCGGAGGAATGAGAGGAGGAGAGTTGCTTTGTCAACGTGTTTATTGTGCCACCATCTTAGTCTACCTGCGGTCGTGACGTCACCGCTGCTTTACGACCTGTCGCAACATTCTGTAGCAGTGTATGCTACAGTGAGGCCAGGCAAGATGACGATCACCGGGCATGGCAGGCGTCGGTGGGGAGGTTGCCGAGGATGTTTCGTGGTGCCTGAAGTCGTTGTACGGGAGCACGGCAAATAGTGCTCTACGACTGCCAGTTTGAGTCGATCGATGGAAACTTTCCTCGCGGCCGTCGAGTCGATGCCGGAAGGTCTTCTCACCGTGAGTTGTCGGACAATCGATGAGGGATTGTGAGGACGAAGGTGCGTGGGGTTGGCCATGCTGCCGGGCCCGGACAGGCCGGTCATCGGCGACGGTGGCGATGATCGCGCTGCCATGGTGCTCTGCAGGACGCTGAGGAAGCACGCTGACGTCGGCGGCCGTGTCGGCCATGAAGCGTCTTCCCGAAGTCCGATCGTGGACATAAGCGATGTCCGACGATGTCCGATCGTGGACATATACGATGTCCGATCGTGGACATAAGCGATGTCCGACGATGTGCGATCGTGGACATGTACGATGCAGCTAGTTGCAGAGTCGCCAGGCGAATTGGACGATGTTGGCCATAAGGGTGCGGCAGGTTTCACGGTGGGGTCGGGGCGCCCACGGGTGGTGGCGGCCCATCGGGAGCTCGGCTCGAGGGGTCTTGCTGTGAAGATGCCGGGTTCACGGGCAGCTGGGAAATCTGAGTGTTTCCATTTGGAGAGTTGATTGGGCTGAGGAGGAGGGAAAAAAATGCTCCTGGCTGGCTCGCCAATAAAGAGTTTGATGTTTCTCTTTATTTGTAAGTAGGTTCGTTGTCAGATCTCCCAGGCAGGTGACGCGCAGAGCTTGATCGTGGCGTGGAGTCGAGCAAGTCGTGCCGTGATGTCCATCCGACGCCCGGCGTGAGCCGGGCGTGAGTCCGAGATGAGTCTGTCGAACATTTACTACTACTTTTATTAGTTTCTGAGCGGAGAAATTAAGTTGAAGAGGACAAGATTGAGTTGCAAAATTTGATGACTAAACTTTTTTCATTATGCTTTTTGTGCAGATGATGTGGAACGCAACAATTCGCAAACAGCTGGGATGGTGGTTGAGAAATTGTTCCATTTGCAGGACGAATTGATGAACTGTGGGATGCACAAGCCACTTGCATCCACCCATCCTGTGATTTTCTAGGAAGATGCTGCTGATCATCGCCACCGTCGCCGATGACCGGCCTAAAGAAGCATGGCCTGCCACAGGAGGGGCTGCAACATTTCTACACGGCTGTCATCGAATCCATCCTGTGTTCTTCCATCACCGTTTGGTTCGGGGCCGCCACAAAAATGGACAAAATCCGACTTCAACGGACAGTTAGGACGGCGGAAAAAATCATTGGCACCGCCCTACCCACTCTCGAGGACTTGCACACTGCAAGAATCCAAACTAGGGCGTGGAAAATCCTACTGGACCCTCCGCACCCTGCCCACCACCTTTTCCAGCTACTCCCCTCAGGCAGGCGCTACCGATCCATGCGCACCAAATCCAGCAGACATTTAAACAGCTTCTTCCCCCAAGCCATTAACTCTTTGAACTCTTACAACAGTAGCCAAAATGGAACTGTATAGTGCCACTTAGCAGTTTATTTATTTTTTTATTTTTATTTTTTATTTTTGACAACGATACTAGTGCAGCGTGTTCTACCGGAAACAAATTCCTTGTGTGTTCTACATACTTGGCAATAAAGATGATTCTGATTCTGATTCTGATTCTGAAACACAGTATCATCCGAACTGAATTTTGATTATTGGTGTCTTTGGAAACAAAATGTAATCTCTGCTTCAATTGTCATAGGAGATCCAACAAAGGAGAGGCCGCAACGGCTGGTGGGATGCACCCACACAACTAGAGTTGGCACACCCAACTGATGATTTGGGATTGATGACAAAGCCCCTATCGAGAATAATTTTGATTTCCAAAAGTATAGTGTTTGGCATTTATTCAAATGCATGACAATTTTTATTTTATTGCACATATTTCTCATCCAACCATCTAGCGAGCGACGAATTGTTACAATTAGGCTTGATCGAATGAAAAATATTCGACGTTGGAGATGCGATGGAGGAAATCCAACGTTTATTAAGACAGCTGCAAATGCTAATTTATCTTCGGGTGCCTTTGCGTATAGTGATGACATTTGTCATAATGTTGCCGACCATGTCAACTTGTGGTAAAGAATTGTGGAAGGCTGTCCTCCAACCAAGCAAAGTGGCAACATGCCAAGATTTGGCCTCCAAAATTTTGGAACAATGATTGACAAATGGTTTTATGCAAATTGATAATATGTGCAATGTCGATGATGGGTCGTGTTCCACACAGACACGTTCCCTGTTGGCAAATTGAGACTTTTCATGTCTCAACAGGGGGGAGTGACGATAGCTCAGATCATCACTGCAAAAAGTGACGTCATCTCCTTCTTGCGCAACACAACGTGCGCTCCTCCATCTTCAAAGCTCCTTCTACTTCTCGTCACGGATCAAATATCACGTAAGTATATGTTGTGTCGATTTTATGAGCTATTCAGAAGAGGTTTACCTTGATACTGAAATGCATAAACTAACGCTAACTTGTTTATTTACCGAGAAATATTAAAAATAAGGGGTGTCCCGAATTCGGAACATTCTAACTGTAACGCTATTTTCATGATGATATTGTTTATCCTGACTGGGTACCCGATGCAAATAATTGTAAGTGAATGGTGCGTTTTACACTAATAGCTGTACCTCATTGCTTTGCATTCTCAATATAATTATTGAAACGGAGGTCCATGAGTTTTTTTTATATCCTAAACAGAAATTAGAAAACTTAAAACATTTTCATCATAATGTCTGGTACACATTTAACACTTCCTATTTCTGTCACATCTCGTTGCCATCCGGGGCGCGCCCCGCCCCTCCTGTCACCTCCTCCGCCAATCTTGGGAGACGGCCCCTCCAATCATCATTCACCTGGGTTCCCACAGCTGATTGTCATTCACTGATTGTGCCTTCTGCCTATATCTGTCTGTCGCTCACTACCGTCTCCGTCGGAGTATTTTTGGACATTGCCGTTTCCACTTCCGTGTTGCCAGGTCTGCTGTCATTTAGTTATCTTCCTCCACTCTTCCCTGTTTGTTATTTTTTCATGCGTGCCTCAGTAAAGACTTTTGTATCCGAGTATCTGTCTCGCCGTGTATTTTGGATCCACACTCCCCGCTGTCCTTTCGCCACTCGAGCCCAGCCCTCGAGCCTCGAGTGACGTGACATAATACTCCGACCAACTATGGATCCCGCCGGCGAAGACAGATATCTCGCCGCCCTCACCGAGCAAGCGGAGCGTTCGAGCCAGCTGGCCCGAGCCATCGCGGAAATCAGCCAAATTACCACCAGGCTGGCTCAACGCTTCGAGGCGGCTGAGGCACGCATTTCCGCTCTCACGGCCAAGTCTTCCCCGCCCGTGAGTAGGCACGCTCCTCAATTTCCTCTTCCCTCCCGCTACGCAGGCGAAACCGGGCGCTGCGCTCAGTTTTTAATGCAGTGCACGCTCGTGTTTGAGCAACATCCATACGCCTGCGTTAGCGATGAGGCGAAGGTAGCCTTCATCACCAGCCTGCTCACGGGAGAAGCCGAGACGTGGGTGCTGGCCATCCGAGAATCCCGACCGGAGCTGCGCACCTCGTACCCGGACTTCGTCGCCGAGTTACGCCGGGTTTTCCATCATCCGGTGACGGAGTCCGAAGCGGAGGGGAGACTACTGGACTGCGTCCAAGGGGCCCGTTCAGCCGCGGAATACTCCGTCGACTTCCGCATCCAGGCCGCTGGCAGCGGCTACGGCGACCGAGCGTTGAGGGGGGTGTTTCGTCGCGGATTGAACACCGACCTCAAGGACGAGTTGGCTACCCGCGACGCGGGCACCACCTTCGACGACCTGGTCGCCATAGTCATCGGCCTGGATCACCGCCTTCGGGAGCGACAGAGGGAGCAGCGCGGCCGACGGCCCAGACAGCCACGCAGCCGGTCCAGATCTCCCACACCCGGCAGCGAGCGTGTGCAGCGCCTGGAGGAATACCCCGAACCCATGATCATAGGGGGGGGGGAACGACCACACTACCCCCGGGGCTCGTCGCACCCAAGGCCCCCAGGCGAAGACCTCAGGTCCACGCAAGTCCCCGACAAGACGGCGACCACAGCGACCTCTGGAGGTCAAATCCACGACCCCCGTTACGCGGTTGGAGCTGGACAGCGAATTAATCGGCCCGTCCAGCTCCCAAACTGTGCGGGCCCTAGTGGACTCGGGGGCCGACGGGTGCATCATTGACCCCCAGCTGGCGGACTCGTTGGGCTGCCAACTGATCGATCTCCACCCCCCAAAGGAGATGATCGACCTGGACGGCAGACTGTTAGCCCGAGTCACCCACCTCACGGCCCCGCTCAAACTCCGGGTCGCGGGGAACCACGTCGAGCACCGCCAATTTTTAGTTATGCCCTCCCGGAATGCGCCGTTGGTATTGGGTCTCCTCTGGCTCAATACCCACGACCCGTCAATCTCCTGGGAGGGTCCCACCATTCAGGGCTGGAGCCCCTACTGCTACGCCAACTGCCTGCGGTCGGCTACGGCAGGGCGAGACGCCTCCCGCGGTGGACCGCCTGAGGCCATCTGCCTCAAGGGCGTGCCACACTGCTACCACGACCTGCGGGAGGTGTTCAGCAAGGACAACGCCCAATCCCTGCCGCCCCACCGACCGTATGACTGTGCTATTGACTTGCAGCCAGGGGCTCCATTACCGGACTCCAGACTTTTCCACATCTCACAACCGGAACGGGAAGCCCTGAGCACTTACATAGACTCCTCCCTCGCGGCGGGACTCATTCGGCCGTCACGGTCTCCGCTGGGCGCAGGGTTCTTCTTTATTGACAAGAAGGACGGAACCCTGCGTCCGTGTGTCGATTATCGGAGTCTGAACGACATCACCATCCGTAACAAATACCCCCTCCCCCTCATGGACTCAGCCTTCACGCCCCTTCAATCAGCAACCATTTTTTCCAAATTAGACCTCCGTAGCGCGTACCACTTGGTCCGCATCCGGGAGGGGGATGAATGGAAAACTGCATTTAAGACACCGTTAGGACATTTTGAATATCTGGTGATGCCGTTCGTACTCACGAACGCGCCCGCCGTCTTCCAAAATTTGATCAATGATGTGCTCAGGGACTTCCTCAATGTTTTTGTTTTTGTTTATCTTGACGATATTCTCATCTTTTCTCGTTCCGCAGAGGAGCACCGGCAACACGTCCGACGGGTCCTGGCGCGGCTCCTGCAAAACCGGCTCTATGTGAAGGCAGAGAAGTGTGAGTTCCATGTCCGCTCTCTGTCCTTCCTAGGGTTCATCGTGGAGCGGGGGCAGCTCAGGGCCGACCCCACTAAAACCAAAGCGGGGGTGGAATGGCCGATCCCAAAGACGCGGAAACAGCTTCAGCGATTTTTGGGGTTTGCCAACTTCTACCGCCGCTTCATACGCGGGTATAGTCAGAAGGCACTCCCCCTCACTAACCTCACGTCCACCAAGATTCCCTTCAGGTGGACGCCCGATGCTGAGGGGGCATTCAATCGCCTCCGTCTAGCCTTCACCAATCCCCCTGTTCTGCGTCATCCCGACCCGGATCTCCCGTTCACGGTCGAGGTTGACGCATCCGAGTCTGGAGTAGGGGCCGTCCTGTCCCAGCGCTCTCCCACAGACCAGAAGCTACGCCCATGCGCCTTCTTCTCCCGCCGGCTCAGCCCCGCTGAGGCCAACTATGACGTCGGCAACCGGGAACTGCTGGCGGTCGTCCTGGCCCTGCAGGAATGGGGACACTGGCTTGAGAGAGCGAAACACCCCTTCACCGTCTTCACTGACCATAAGAACCTGGCGGCCATCCGGTCGGCCAAGAGACTGAACTCCCGTCAGGCCCGATGGTCACTCTTCCTCACCCGTTTTAACTTTTCTCTCACCTACTGCCCAGGGTCACAGAACACCAAGCCCGATGCCCTATCCCGCATCCATGAGCCGGCAGAAAAGGAGGAGACCACCACCAACATTCTGCCGGCCCAGCGCATCCTGGGTGCCCTGAGGTGGGAGGTTGAGAGAAAAGTCCAGCAAGCCCAGGGGACGACCCCCATCCCCAGGGGCTGTCAATCTCCTGGGAGGGTCCCACCATTCAGGGCTGGAGCCCCTACTGCTACGCCAACTGCCTGCGGTCGGCTACGGCAGGGCGAGACGCCTCCCGCGGTGGACCGCCTGAGGCCATCTGCCTCAAGGGCGTGCCACACTGCTACCACGACCTGCGGGAGGTGTTCAGCAAGGACAACGCCCAATCCCTGCCGCCCCACCGACCGTATGACTGTGCTATTGACTTGCAGCCAGGGGCTCCATTACCGGACTCCAGACTTTTCCACATCTCACAACCGGAACGGGAAGCCCTGAGCACTTACATAGACTCCTCCCTCGCGGCGGGACTCATTCGGCCGTCACGGTCTCCGCTGGGCGCAGGGTTCTTCTTTATTGACAAGAAGGACGGAACCCTGCGTCCGTGTGTCGATTATCGGAGTCTGAACGACATCACCATCCGTAACAAATACCCCCTCCCCCTCATGGACTCAGCCTTCACGCCCCTTCAATCAGCAACCATTTTTTCCAAATTAGACCTCCGTAGCGCGTACCACTTGGTCCGCATCCGGGAGGGGGATGAATGGAAAACTGCATTTAAGACACCGTTAGGACATTTTGAATATCTGGTGATGCCGTTCGTACTCACGAACGCGCCCGCCGTCTTCCAAAATTTGATCAATGATGTGCTCAGGGACTTCCTCAATGTTTTTGTTTTTGTTTATCTTGACGATATTCTCATCTTTTCTCGTTCCGCAGAGGAGCACCGGCAACACGTCCGACGGGTCCTGGCGCGGCTCCTGCAAAACCGGCTCTATGTGAAGGCAGAGAAGTGTGAGTTCCATGTCCGCTCTCTGTCCTTCCTAGGGTTCATCGTGGAGCGGGGGCAGCTCAGGGCCGACCCCACTAAAACCAAAGCGGGGGTGGAATGGCCGATCCCAAAGACGCGGAAACAGCTTCAGCGATTTTTGGGGTTTGCCAACTTCTACCGCCGCTTCATACGCGGGTATAGTCAGAAGGCACTCCCCCTCACTAACCTCACGTCCACCAAGATTCCCTTCAGGTGGACGCCCGATGCTGAGGGGGCATTCAATCGCCTCCGTCTAGCCTTCACCAATCCCCCTGTTCTGCGTCATCCCGACCCGGATCTCCCGTTCACGGTCGAGGTTGACGCATCCGAGTCTGGAGTAGGGGCCGTCCTGTCCCAGCGCTCTCCCACAGACCAGAAGCTACGCCCATGCGCCTTCTTCTCCCGCCGGCTCAGCCCCGCTGAGGCCAACTATGACGTCGGCAACCGGGAACTGCTGGCGGTCGTCCTGGCCCTGCAGGAATGGGGACACTGGCTTGAGAGAGCGAAACACCCCTTCACCGTCTTCACTGACCATAAGAACCTGGCGGCCATCCGGTCGGCCAAGAGACTGAACTCCCGTCAGGCCCGATGGTCACTCTTCCTCACCCGTTTTAACTTTTCTCTCACCTACTGCCCAGGGTCACAGAACACCAAGCCCGATGCCCTATCCCGCATCCATGAGCCGGCAGAAAAGGAGGAGACCACCACCAACATTCTGCCGGCCCAGCGCATCCTGGGTGCCCTGAGGTGGGAGGTTGAGAGAAAAGTCCAGCAAGCCCAGGGGACGACCCCCATCCCCAGGGGCTGTCAATCTCCTGGGAGGGTCCCACCATTCAGGGCTGGAGCCCCTACTGCTACGCCAACTGCCTGCGGTCGGCTACGGCAGGGCGAGACGCCTCCCGCGGTGGACCGCCTGAGGCCATCTGCCTCAAGGGCGTGCCACACTGCTACCACGACCTGCGGGAGGTGTTCAGCAAGGACAACGCCCAATCCCTGCCGCCCCACCGACCGTATGACTGTGCTATTGACTTGCAGCCAGGGGCTCCATTACCGGACTCCAGACTTTTCCACATCTCACAACCGGAACGGGAAGCCCTGAGCACTTACATAGACTCCTCCCTCGCGGCGGGACTCATTCGGCCGTCACGGTCTCCGCTGGGCGCAGGGTTCTTCTTTATTGACAAGAAGGACGGAACCCTGCGTCCGTGTGTCGATTATCGGAGTCTGAACGACATCACCATCCGTAACAAATACCCCCTCCCCCTCATGGACTCAGCCTTCACGCCCCTTCAATCAGCAACCATTTTTTCCAAATTAGACCTCCGTAGCGCGTACCACTTGGTCCGCATCCGGGAGGGGGATGAATGGAAAACTGCATTTAAGACACCGTTAGGACATTTTGAATATCTGGTGATGCCGTTCGTACTCACGAACGCGCCCGCCGTCTTCCAAAATTTGATCAATGATGTGCTCAGGGACTTCCTCAATGTTTTTGTTTTTGTTTATCTTGACGATATTCTCATCTTTTCTCGTTCCGCAGAGGAGCACCGGCAACACGTCCGACGGGTCCTGGCGCGGCTCCTGCAAAACCGGCTCTATGTGAAGGCAGAGAAGTGTGAGTTCCATGTCCGCTCTCTGTCCTTCCTAGGGTTCATCGTGGAGCGGGGGCAGCTCAGGGCCGACCCCACTAAAACCAAAGCGGGGGTGGAATGGCCGATCCCAAAGACGCGGAAACAGCTTCAGCGATTTTTGGGGTTTGCCAACTTCTACCGCCGCTTCATACGCGGGTATAGTCAGAAGGCACTCCCCCTCACTAACCTCACGTCCACCAAGATTCCCTTCAGGTGGACGCCCGATGCTGAGGGGGCATTCAATCGCCTCCGTCTAGCCTTCACCAATCCCCCTGTTCTGCGTCATCCCGACCCGGATCTCCCGTTCACGGTCGAGGTTGACGCATCCGAGTCTGGAGTAGGGGCCGTCCTGTCCCAGCGCTCTCCCACAGACCAGAAGCTACGCCCATGCGCCTTCTTCTCCCGCCGGCTCAGCCCCGCTGAGGCCAACTATGACGTCGGCAACCGGGAACTGCTGGCGGTCGTCCTGGCCCTGCAGGAATGGGGACACTGGCTTGAGAGAGCGAAACACCCCTTCACCGTCTTCACTGACCATAAGAACCTGGCGGCCATCCGGTCGGCCAAGAGACTGAACTCCCGTCAGGCCCGATGGTCACTCTTCCTCACCCGTTTTAACTTTTCTCTCACCTACTGCCCAGGGTCACAGAACACCAAGCCCGATGCCCTATCCCGCATCCATGAGCCGGCAGAAAAGGAGGAGACCACCACCAACATTCTGCCGGCCCAGCGCATCCTGGGTGCCCTGAGGTGGGAGGTTGAGAGAAAAGTCCAGCAAGCCCAGGGGACGACCCCCATCCCCAGGGGCTGTCCGAAGGATCGCCTGTTCGTCCCCCCCCCTCTTCGCACGGAGGTGCTCGTCTGGGGGCACACCTCCAGGATTGCCTGTCACCCGGGGGTCAACAGGACGATCCAACTCATCGCCCAACGATTCTGGTGGCCGGGGTTCCGGAGGGACATCACCCTCTTCGTGAAGGCCTGCCCGACCTGTGCCCGTGGGAAAGCCTCCCATCAGCCCCCGGCAGGACTCCTCCGGCCGCTACCGGTACCGTCTAGACCCTGGTCCCACATCTCCGTCGACTTCGTGACAGGCCTCCCCCCCTCCCGTGGCAAGACGGTCGTCCTTACTGTTGTGGACCGATTCTCTAAGTCGGCCCACTTCGTCCCGTTAACCAGGTTGCCGTCCGCCATCGAGACGGCTCAACTCCTGGTTAACCACGTTGTCCGTCTCCACGGGATTCCGACGGACATCGTGTCGGACCGGGGACCGCAGTTCGTGTCCAAGGTATGGAAACGTTTCTGTCGGTCCCTAGGGGCGTCGGCGAGCCTGTCGTCTGGATACCATCCCCAGACCAACGGACAGACGGAGAGGAAGAACCAGGACCTGGAGGCGGCCCTCCGGTGCGTGTGCCTCCACAACCCGGTGTCGTGGGCCCTGCACCTACCCTGGGTGGAGTACGCCCACAACTCCCTGGTCTCCGCAGCCACAGGTCGGTCCCCATTTATGTCCGCCTGTGGCTATCAGCCGCCCTTGTTTCCCACTCAGGAGGGCCAGGTGGAGGTCCCGTCTATTGAACATCACCTCAGACGGGCCCACCGAGTCTGGAAGGAGACCAGGGACGCCCTGACACGCACCGCATCCCGGAACCAGCGGGTGGCGGACCGTCACCGGAGACAGGCACCCAACTACCAGGTCGGGCAGGAGGTGTGGCTGTCGACGAGGGACCTTAGGCTGGCAGGGTCTTCAGCCAAGCTGGGCCCACGCTTCACGGGTCCCTTCCCCATCGAGGCCATCCTCAGCCCTGTCTCGGTGAGGCTCCGGCTGCCACCCACCATGAGGATCCACCCCGTTTTTCATGTTTCCCTCCTCAAGCCAGTGGAGACCAGCCCCTTAGCCCCCACGCCCGCGCCCCCACCTCCCCCCCGTCTATTGGACGACGGACCAGTCTACACCGTGTGGGAGATACTGGACTCCAGGCGCAGGGGCAGAGGAGTGCAGTACCTGGTCGACTGGGAGGGCTATGGACCTGAGGAACGTCAATGGGTCCCACGTTCCTGGATCCTCGACCCATCCCTCACCCGGGCGTTCCATGCGGCTCACCCATCCAAACCTGGTGGGCCGCCGAGAGGCGTCCCTTGAGGGGGGGGGGCACTGTCACATCTCGTTGCCATCCGGGGCGCGCCCCGCCCCTCCTGTCACCTCCTCCGCCAATCTTGGGAGACGGCCCCTCCAATCATCATTCACCTGGGTTCCCACAGCTGATTGTCATTCACTGATTGTGCCTTCTGCCTATATCTGTCTGTCGCTCACTACCGTCTCCGTCGGAGTATTTTTGGACATTGCCGTTTCCACTTCCGTGTTGCCAGGTCTGCTGTCATTTAGTTATCTTCCTCCACTCTTCCCTGTTTGTTATTTTTTCATGCGTGCCTCAGTAAAGACTTTTGTATCCGAGTATCTGTCTCGCCGTGTATTTTGGATCCACACTCCCCGCTGTCCTTTCGCCACTCGAGCCCAGCCCTCGAGCCTCGAGTGACGTGACAATTTCCAAAAGACCGTGAAACATGGTAGGAGCAGGTACAACACTTACAAGTTTCTGTGAAAAAAAATACAGGAAAAGCTAAAAGTCTATATTTTATTTGGGGCAAATCAAAGACAGCTAAATTACTTCTGAAGGCCTTGAGGACATTAGATTGGCATGTCAAGTAAAATCATCTGAGAGAAAGAATTTGTAATCAGAAAATGTAGAAATGATTGTTTTGAAGAAGGTAATAGGTTGCATTTCCACTTGTGTTATGTAAGGTTTTGTTGCCACCTAGTGGACAAAATAGTCCCCACTACCGTATGTGCATTTCACATTCTCAAATACAGTACTTTGACTTGAAGATAAAGCATCTGAAAGGACTGAAATTCTGTTTGTGATGTAATGTAAGGAAAGAGATGCCCATTTCACGGTAACATCAGAGCATTGAGTTAAAATGGTTGGCTTGGTATAGTTTTTGCTTTTTTGAACGTTGCTGTGCCCATATGTTTTTTCTAAAATACCCATGTACTGTATATCTTTCCAGATCCTGATGAGAATGAAATAGATGACCATGTTGATGAAGACATTTTGGCATCGGACACAGTCGTGACTGTTGCATTGATGAACTTCTATCACCATTCAAATATTTTCAAAGGATTTTCGATGAAAAAATGATGGATATTATTGTTGAACAGTTGAAATTCTATGCAATGCAAAATAACATCAATAAGCCCCTGTGTCTCGCCAAAGAAGAGCTTGAGAAGTGGCTGGGATTGATATATTGTTTCTCAATCTCAAAATGACCAAACACTCGGATGCTTTGGGCTTGAAAGCTATCTCCACTAACTGATTATGCTGCAGAATGTACTGTATGTCAAGGGATCGCTTCGAAATTATAAAAAGGAACTTGCATATAGCAGACAACACAAAACAAGGAACTCAGGGAAGCCCAAATTATGATCCCTTGCACAAAGTAAGGCCAATGATAAAAGTTTCAAGAATTACCCAAGTCACAACGTTTGTCAATTGATGAACAAATTGTACTCTATGAAGGTAGATTTACACTCAAGCAGTATCTACCAAATAAACCAATGAACTGGGGGTTCAAGTTGTTTGTGCTGGCAGGTTATGATGGCTACATGTATGCATTCCATATACAGGAACGATAGATCCAGTCAGTGACTTCAAGTTTCCCGATCTGAAAGTGACCTCAAATGTTGTGCTCCATTTGTATCAAAACATCCAACCAGGAAACAATCATCGATTGTATTTTGATAATTGGTTTACATCTATCCCCTTACTACAACATTTGGCAACAAGAAAAATCTGGTGTTGTGGCACAGAGAGGCTCAGTCGATTGTTCAGCTGAACCACAGCTAAAAGACATTGAGGTTCTTTTCCCGCCGATGAAACAGTATTCGGTTTGACAACATAGCTTATGTTCCATATGTTGCAAAGAACTGCAACAGGTGCAAGCATGGCACATGCTCGGTGAAAACTAATATTTACAGCAAAAAAAATGCAATGTAAATCTTTGTTTGAATCATCACAAGAACTGCTTTGCATTATTCCATGGTTATTAGCTAGTTTTCTTTATCTGTAAAGGAACTATGTATTTTTATGTAAACATTTTATGTCAATATTTTATGTAAATTATTTATGTATTTTATGTCAATATTTTATGTATTTTATTGTTTTAATAAAAATATGTCATATGGGTAAAAGTCTAGTCTTTGAAGTTGCACTTGACATATGTTCCAAAAAGGCACCCTCTCAACATAGGCCTTTCATGACGATTGTGCAAAATTAGGCACAATTTTTTTTAGGCTCAAATTTTCTACATTATTGAAAAATAATAAAAAAGGAAGCTACTGGTATGTTATTATATCCATCAGTGACCATAAAAACTGAACAGATTTTTTTTTTCTAATTAGAACATAATTCAGACAGTAAAGGGTTAAAGTTCTAATTGTCTATACACGTATTTTACTTGCTATAAAAATGAATGCACCAATATTGGGTTGATGTTGATTTGATTCCTATTCAATGTGTTTGCATATTGCATTATTCTTTACTGTTCAAAAATAGTAACAACACTTAATTGTTAAAATGAATTGTTTTCACATTTTCCAGTAGTGGTGTGCCAAGGGATTTTTTTTTTCAATGAAAGAATGTGCCTTGGCTCAAAAATGATTGAAAAACACTGCAGTCATCATTTGGTTTCACTGCATAACTAGCATGGAACACTTTCCAAGCATTTTGGCTTCACTAACCTTTGACAAACCAGTTCTTTCAACATTTGGGAAAACTGCTCACAGTTGTAATGAATCTTTTTTTCTATTGCTTCTTCTGGAGGCCTTTGCGTCTTGTCTCGGTGGCAAATTTTCTGCAGATGGTTGTCCGTGATTCCTCCAAGAACTTTTTTTGCTATTATTCTACAGTCTTATCCTCTGCAATGACACTGAGTGAATTGTAGAGCTCCTCAAGTCGGTCAGAGTTGTGCATGGCCCAGTAGAGAGATGAGTTGTGGGTTGCCAACAGGTGCTAGAAAGACAAAAAAGGTTCTGTTTGAGTGGTAGATCAAAATGACATGCAACCAACTAGATCACAGGAGTCAAATTCAAGGCCCGGGGACCAAATCCGGCCCGCCAAATAATTTTATTCGGCCCGCGAAAGCAAATCTAACTTGTGAAATTCTATGATGCTTGTTAAAGTCCGAACCAAAATTTCAAATTGTCCCAACTTAAAACTAGTTATTCATTCTTTTGTTGTGTGCTATGTATATAATATGTGGAGATGATGAAACATTTATGTGGTTTCCCAAAATTCACAACAGCCCTCCAAGGGAAACCGTAACTACGATGTGGCCCGCGACAAATATGAGTTTGACACTACTGAACGAGATGGTTACTTGAGCCACAAACTTTAAAATGTACTCCTACCCCATTCTCCCATGATATATAAATAAAATACAGGGATGTGGAAATAAATATCAAAAATATGGATACACACCGCAGGCAGTTTGTCTTTTGGACAAAGAAAATGGGAAATCCTTCTTCGATAAACAACAGCAATCCCTGCAAGAGTGACTGCCATTGCCATAACCACAAATGTGATCACAGCAGGTACCCATACAGCTTTCGCTTTAGGGTTCCATCCAAGAAAAAAAAAGATGCGTTATTTAGATTTCTTACCATACCTCATGTATTCAATTTCACTACTTTTGGACACCTTTGAGACACAAATGTACACTGCTATCAAATCATCATCAATGAATGTTTTTTTTAATTAATTAATATGTTTTATTTCATAAATCATGTCCAAAATCATTGACTTGGGCAGCACGGGGGAGCACGTCCGCTTCACAGTGCAAAACTCATAGGTTTGATCCCAGCACCGGCCTTCCTGTCTGGAGTTTGCATGTTCTCCCCATGCCTGCACTGGTTTTCTTTGGGTACTCCGGTTTCCACCCACATTCCAAAATCATGGATGGCAGGCTGACTGAACACTAAAATGTCCCTATGTGTGAGCGTTGATTCGTCTCTGTTTTCCCCGCGATTGGCTGGCAGCCAGTTTAGGGTGTCTCCTGCCTACCACCCGAATACAGCTAGGAAGGCTACAGCACGCCCCGCAACCCTTGTGAGGATAAAGCGGATTGGAAAATGGATGGATGGGTGGAGATTAAGCAGATGAAAACAATTAGATTGATAAAATATAAGTCAAAGTACAATAAAACATATTTCCAGTGGCAAAAAAATAAAAAAACAAATCAAAATATCAATTAAAAAAACTTTTTTCAAAGAATGTATGCACATACACAATATTGATGTGGTTGTATAATGATTTAAGACCTATGCTTTTTGCATGCACATTTTTATCTATAAAGGTGTCCAAAGGGTGCAAAGCACATCAACAACAACAAATAAGACTGTAAAGTAAAATACACCGTTTTTTATATCACTTTCAAAATTAAACACAACCAAAATAATTGTCAAATTAAAACAAAAAAATGTACACCAGGGGTGTCCAAAGTCAGTCCTCAAGGGCCGCTGTGCTGCCTGTTTTCCAGCTCTCCCAGGAGCAACGCACCTGATTCAAAACATCAGGACCGTTTTGATGCTGTTTCAGAGCAGGCTGACGAGCTGATCATCTGAATCAGGTGTGTTGCAGCCGGGTCGGATGGAAAGCAGGCAGGACAGTGGCCCTCCAGGCCTGGAGCTAGACATGTCTGATGTACACAGATGCCTGCACCCAATCTTGGTGAGACGGGCAGAAGGCACATAGAGGTGGAGGGAGGATGAGGATCTGAATGTAAACAGAAGTATATTAAATTCACTACAAAGTTTAACAGGCAGCCAGTGGAGCTGCTGGAGGACAGGGGTGATGTGGTGAAAGGAGGGGGTTTTAGTGATGATCCGGGCTGAGGAATTTTGGAGTAGTTGGAGTTCATAGAGAAATTTTTGATTGACACCGAAAAGAAGTGAGTTACAATAGTCGATACGGGAGGTGACGAGACTGTGGATAAGGATAGCAGCGGTGTGAGATGGACGGAGACAATTGATATTACGGAGGTGGAACTATGCAGACCAAGTTGTTATTTATATGGGAGTGGAAAGATCGTGCGCTATCAAGGATGACACCCAGGCTCTTGACCTGAAGCGAGGGGGACACGGTTGAACTGTCAATGGTGAGAGAGAAACTGTTTGCTTTGTGTCGGGTGGATTTGGTACCGACAAGGAGAAGTTCAGTTTTTTTTGCTGTTAAGCTTGAGAAAGTTATGGGAAAAACAGGATTTAATTTCTGAGAGGCAAAGTGAGAGGGATGAAGGTGGAAGAGAGGCGTTGGGTTTGCTGGAGAGGTAGAGTTGGGTGTCATCTGTGAAGCAGTGAAAGTGAATGCAAAAATTGCGAAAAATATTGAGGAAGAAGGTAGATCATAAAGAGACAGGAGGGGACTTTGAGGTGAAGGAGTTAATTAGGATAAACTGCGAGCGGCCAGTGAAATAGGAGTGAAACCAGCGAAGTGTGGTGTCAAAAGCCGTCAGGTCGAGAAGGATGAAAATAGAGAGTGAACTGGCATCTGCTGGCATGAGAAGATCATTGGTGATTTTTATGAGGGCTGATTCAGTACTGTGGTGGGGACGGAAACCAGACTGGAATTGTTCGTAAAGGTTATTGTGAGTGAGGTGAGCGTAAAGCTGGGAGGCAACAATTTTTTCAAGGATTTTGGTGATGAATGGAAGATGGGAAATTGGACGTAAGTTATTGAAATCATTGGGATTTGAGCCAAGTTTTTTCAGGATTGGAGTGACAGCTGCGGTTTTGAGTGGGACAGGAACAATTCCAGTGGATAATGAGGAGTGAATAATGGCTGAAATAAAAGGTAGGAGAGAGGGTAAGCAGGATTTGATCAGGATTGTAGGTAGTGGGTTGAGCTGAAAGGAGGAATTCTTGGATTTGGTGATGAAGTCTGAAATTATTGAGGGATGGGGTAGTTCAAAAGAGATATCAGTTGTTAGGGAGGAGGAAGGTTGGGTGAGGGGAGGGGTACAGAGGAGCCAAGGTGCTGGTGGATTTTTTTGATCTTTTCAGTAAAAAAAACAGAATCTGAGCTTTGCAGGTATCTGAGGAATAAAAGTGTGAGGGGAGAGAGATAGGAGGTTGAATGATTTTGTTATAGAGGGAAAAGAGAGCCCGTGTGTTTCCAGTATTCAACCTATATGTGCCTTCTGCCCATCTCACCACAATGGGGTGCAGGGCTTTCAGCCACTCTGCTGCCAAACTCTGGAACTCACTTCCACCCAACATCCGTAATAGTGACTCATTTCCGACTTTCGAATCCCACCTCAAAACCCATCTATTTAAAATTGCATTCATGGTCTAGTTCAGGGGTGGGCAAACTTTTTGACTCGTGGGCCGCAATGGGTTCTAAAATTTGATAGAGGGGCCGGGTCAGGAGCATTTGGTGGGAGTGTTTGGGCCGGAAATACTAAACCTAAAGAATTAAAGGACAACCGACGCGTCCGAACAAGATGTCCATAATTTATAAAATCACTTCAAATGACTTTGACTGGGCGTATTTTACCAAGAGTCCACAGCATATAGCTATCGTTTACGTTTTAAGACTTGCGCTGAATAATCATGAAGTCTTGTTTTCGAGTTGATGACGATCCCCATGTGACGTCACATTTGGACCGCCTCTGACCGAGAAAGCGACACACAATACATTTTGCGGTACTTTGTTTGGACTGAAAACTTCGTGTTGATCCGTGTTGATGGCAAAATTAGAAGGAAAACATAATGTGATGGTGAATCGTTGTGTGTTGCACTAAGACTACTATTTGATACTAGTTGACACAAATTCCCAGCAGACAAATCAGCCCATTTCCAACGGAGCTTGGGTGCCATCTTGTGCATTTTCTGGGCGCTACATTGGAGTCCCGATGCCTCAAAATGACACGGAATAAATTCTTTAATCGATTGCAAACATGTATGCTTTCCTCTTCAGAACTATTTCAATCATATTCATAACTGGATGAGTAACAAGAAAGCATCTTCTCCGAATCTGAAGCCATTGTTTGATTCTCGAGCAAGGCAAGACATCTTGGCGTGACGTCACGAACAAGGGGGTGGGACCTTCTGAAACTGGCCATTTCCGGATTCATTTTGAAGTCATTTTTATTGGTGTTTTTCATTTGACTAAAAATATCAGCCTGCGTGTTTTTGGTATTTTAGATGCGATCAAACGTTTTTCTGATGTCAGTAGGAAACAAAAAAAAATGGTGCCGGTTGTCCTTTAAACGTAGTGTGTACAAACCTCATAGCACAGTAAGAACACTACAACCCAATTTATTAACTGTCTTTCAAATGTGAAACATATCCCTGATCAATTAATAAATTTGTCTCAAGGAATATGCAAGATATGGCATTTACAGACCATTTCGCAGATACTGGGAGGAGGAAATGGAAATAGATTAAAATAACATATGCACTGTGATTTATCAAGATTGCGTCTGTTTTTAGCAAGTTTCAATCGACGGTGCAAAGTTAAGAAATAAACATTTATTGAAAAATTGAATCACTTTCAACATTCAAAACATACTATTCCTACTTGTGTTAAACTCCGCTAAATCATGGATGGATTGTCTTGACCGCGCGCTCTACAAACTCACCACGGACGCCCTCGCCTTCACGCGCAAACAGTACACGTGTACCGTCGCCAAGGACACAGACATAGGCTACCTGCAGTTGAAATTTGCATACTCGGCACGGCAGCCAATCAGAAGTCTGCTTCTTTCTTCCGGACTTTCGCAAGCGTTATAAGGTTATTTGCATATGATTTTCCAAAATAGATGCAGAGAACCTCAGCCCAGAAGAAAGATTCAAAAGAAGCTAACAACATGTGTGACGCTAAAAAAACATAAATTCATATCAAACCGTGACTGTAAAGTGTACGTGAGAGTTATGAAAGGGGCTTAGTGGCTTGTAGCTAGCAATGCAAACATTGCATTGTGCCCCATGGTGACAAATGACTACTGCAGCGCAATTTGCAGCCTTGGACATTTACCGTAAATTAAGCAAGGTAACATTTGTGGTAGGTACAGCCTTAATTAATATAAAAAACGTAATACTTTGTGACAATGTTTTTCTTTTGCTATTGCTGGTCTTATCGTGTTTCAAGTTGTGAAAAACGGGGCAGGTAACTTTTCAGAGTTGTCTGTCCTTTTGTCCGCTACCTTTTTGTCACGAGTTTCAGACACTATTTTTACTATAATTTGGACAAGTTCGGCGGGCCGGATTAAAAAGCCTAACAGGCCGTATTTGGCCCGCGGGCCGTAGTTTACCTATCACTGGTCTAGTTCCACCAGCTATTTTATTATGTATAATTTTATTTATGGTTTTAATATTCTGTGTATTGTTCTTTTGATTGTAGAGTGTCCTTGAGTGTTCAGAAAGGCACTTGGAAATTAAATCTATCATTATTATTATTATTATTATTATTATTATTATTATTATTATTATTATCTCATCTCATTTTCCGTACCGCTTATTCCTCATTAGGGTTGCGGGGGTTGCTGGAGCCTATCCCAGCTGTCTTCGGGCACGAGGCGGGGGACACCCTGAATTGGTTGCCAGCCAATCGCAGGGCACACAAAGACATACAACAGTCACTCTCACACCTACGGACAATTTGGAGTGGTCAATCTGCCTGCCATGCATGTTTTTGGAGTGTGGGAGGAAACCGTAGGACCCGGAGAAAACCCACGCGGTTCCGGGGAGAACATGCAAACTCCACACAGGGAGGCCGGACCGGGACGCGAACCGGCGACCTCTGCACTGTGAAGCCGGTGTGCTAACCACTCGACTACCGGGCCGCCCTATTATTATCTCATCTCATCTCATTTTCCGTACCGCTTATTCCTCATGTCATGATGCCAAAAGAAATGTTAAATGTGTTTTCTATATTTTGGATGGGAGAAAGGTGCGCATTTCTCTCCATCCAGAACAGTAGAGTTGGGCGACCACTAATTGACTCTGAGAAGGTGATTGCAACCACCTGGGAATGGCCAATTGCCGCTGGGACCTGATTGGCCGGAAGCTCAGGTGAAGCACCTTTAAAGCCAGCCTGAGCCAGTCTCTTGGAGGAGGAAGAAGAGGGACAAAGGACAAGCTGGAGAGCGGTGTTACCTGTGGTCTGTTGAAAGCTGATATCAACTTCAAATAAAGAAAACTCACGATACCCTTCCTGCATCTAGCTGAGTGAACTTTTATCCTCTTTCCACCTGCTTGCTGTCTCGCCGCACGACAATTAGTGGCAGTGGTGGGATGGTTTCACCCTGCATGAAGAAGGTGGGATCGTTACGCCTTGCTGAAGTGGAAAAGATAAGAGGAAGCCGAGAGGAAGAAGGTGGGACGAGTAAGAAGTTGTGTAGCACGGGCCAACCAAACTGGACTGAAGAGTTCTGAAGGGGATCAAGGAAACCAGAAGCTTGAGTTGCCCCAAGAAGATGCCGTTCTTCTTTTCCATGAGGCGTCTGACAGTTGCCAAGCCAAGGATGGAACTGAGCAGAGTGAGATGGAACCAGTGGTGAAGCCTAAGACTCAGACAAGAGGTGATGTTGATTGAACAGATCTAGAGATCAGATGCACCCAACAAGTAAGAATGGACATTTGACAGTCGATCTAGTTAACATTATCCTCCTCTGGGACCGCAGCCCCAGGGCGCTGACTCTCGAACATCCAGGCCAACGAACCTTTCTCCCGCACAAGAAACTCCCAAGTTGGGTTACCTAACATGCCCAACCTCCACAGTTTCATCATCTAAGACAAGCTGCAATTCCCATGGTTTCTGAACCCAGAATTCCAGAAAGAAACGGAAGATGCAGAACGTCAGGAGCTGGAAGAGGATCTCCAGCGAGAATAACGGCAAGAATTTATCAGGGAGAGATTGGCACCCTGGACAGAAGGTGTTAATATTGTTGCATATGGGATCAAGTAAGCTACTGGTAAAGTGGCAGGGCCCATACGCTGTGACTAGGAGAATAGGACCTGTCACATATGACTTTCTCTGCCCTGACAACAAATGTTATTGCTGATTATTTGACAAGAATGTCTGAAGTCTGAGGAGAGGGGGTGAATGATGTCATGATGCCAAAAGAAATGTTAAATGTGTTTTCTGTATTTTGGATGGGAGAAAGGTGCGCATTTCTCCCCATCCAGAACAGTAGAGTTGGGCGACCACTAATTGACTCTGAGAAGGTGATTGCAACCACCTGGGAATGGCCAATTGCCGCTGGGACCTGATTGGCCGGAAGCTCAGGTGAAGCACCTTTAAAGCCAGCCTGAGCCAGTCACTTCGAGGAGGAGGAGGAAGAAGAGGGACAAAGGACAACCTGGAGAGCAGTGTTACCTGGGGTCTGCCGAAAACTGATATCAACTTCAAATAAAGAAAACTCTCGATACCCTTCCTGCATCTAGCTGAGTGAACTTTTATCCTCTTTCCACCTGCTTGCTGTCTCGCCGCACGACACCTCATTAGGGTCGCGGGGGTTGCTGGAGCCTATCTCAGCTGTCTTCGGGCACGAGGCGGGGGACACCCTGAATTGGTTGCCAGCCAATCGCAGGGCACACAAAGACATACAACAGTTACTCTCACACTCACACCTAGGGACAATTTGGAGTGGTCAATCTGCCTGCCATGCATGTTTTTGGAGTGTGGGAGGAAACCGTAGGACCCGGAGAAAACCCACGCGGTTCCGGGGAGAACATGCAAACTCCACACAGGGAGGCCGGACCGGGACGCGAACCGGCGACCTCTGCACTGTGAAGCCGGTGTGCTAACCACTCGACTACCGGGCCGCCCTATTATTATTATTATTACTATTATTATTATTATTATTATTATTATTATTATTGAGATGCCTGAGAAACATTAACAATAGTGTATGTTGTGATTTGAGCAAACATGCTCAACAACGGGGTTCCTCCTCCTGGACATATTTAACCATTTCAGTTTATAAACAGATGAACACCCTGATATAAAATGACAACAAACTGACTTTACTTGATACTTACCACCAGAAGTGCTCTCACAAACTGTTCGGCTGGGCTTGCTTGGCTTGGTGTTCACTTCTGCAATGATTTGGACCTGAACACAATACTTTGTCCAGGGGTCTAAGTCATTAAGAAATATTTGGTTTTGCAGAATGCTGCTGATGCGTTTTGCCTGCAAGAAGACAAAAAAGGTGGGAGAGGGTCCTCTGTTAATTCTACAGCAGAAGACAGATCGAGTGAGTTCAAGTTCAAGTCAACTTTATTGTCAACTGTCCCCATTGTGCAATGTACAGCACAGGTGGCATTTCTTTTCTCGAAATCACAGGAGAGAGAGGAGCTGCAGCGGAGTGGCGGGTCGTGCATGTCAACACTAGGCCTTTCATTAGTGCTACGTCTGAATCAATGGACAGCTGCGAGTGTGATGTTATTTACTACACGTCCACTCGAGGATGCCGTTAGCCAGGAAATAAAATGTGACTTGAAGAAACTTCAAGGACAACCGACACAATTTTTTAGTTTCCTAACTGACATCAGAAAACATTTTATAGCATCTAAAATACCAAAAACACGGAGGCTGATATTTTTAGTCAAATGCAAAACACCAATAAAAATGACTTAAAGTTTCCCAAAACTGCCACAAATGAGCAGAAAGTCCCGCCCCCTTGTTCGCGACGTCACTTTGGGTCACAAACTGCCTTGCTCCAGAATCAAAACAATGGCTTCAGAGAGTTCTGATTCAGAGAAGATGCTTTCTTGTTACTCATCCAGTTATGAATATGATTCAAATAGTTCTGAAGAGGAAAGCATAAATGTTTGCAATCGATTAAAGAAGTCCTTCCGTATCAATTCGAGCCGTCTGCAAGCAATGAAACCGGTGAAGATCCGGACTCCGATGTAGCGCCCAGAAAATGCACAAGATGGCGCACAAGCTGCGTTTCGTCCAGTATATGAAGCCGCTTATCAGAGCCGTGATTGTTTAAAATCCGTCGTAGAAGACAGAGGGGTGGGTTTTATGCACACACAAAAAGGAGACCGCCACAATTCGAACAAGCACATGAACATCAGATGTTGAGACCAGAGAGAAAGCTCCGACAGCGCTACAGAGTAAGAAAATGACACGGTGGAAAGTGGATGTTTGTCCGATCGGTTTGCTCCACTAATATGGTGATTGCTGTCTTTCACCAGGTGAGCTCACAGTTAGCGTGACTAAATGAGTAAACATGCATCAAACTTCCGCTATCCAAGCGCCGAATCGCTAACTCTGGTTAGCTTCCTCATTCGCCTCCGCTGGTGCTCGACTGCTCTGCGCCGTTGGAAATGGGCTGGTTTGTCTGCTGGGAATTTGTGTAAACTTACATCTTCTTTGTGCGTGTTACCGCAATTGGCTACGACACAATGATTCACCATTGCGTTATTTATGTAGTTTTCCTTCTAATTTCACGATCAACGCGCTGTTTTCAGATGAAAAAAAGTACCCAAAATGACTGTGTCGCTTTCTCGGTCAGGGCGTACCGAATGTGACGTCACTTTGGGCATCGTCATCAACTCGAAAACAAGACTTCATGAATAGTCAGCGCAAGTCTTAAAACGTAAAATATAGCTATATGCCATGGAATCTTTGTAAAATGCGCTCAGTAGTAGTCATGTGAAGTGATCTTACAAAATTATGGACACAACTTGTGCGGAGGTTGTTGGAGTAAAACTGTATATCATTTAGTCACATTATATTCGTAAATTAGTTTGCTTTGTATTATCCAAGTTACTTACACACGCACATAGCTTTTTGTTTTGACTCATAGCCATGCTGACTCTCAATAACAGAATGTGCAGACACAATAACAGAATGTCTCCTTGAACAATCTTTTCTGCTTTTCTCAAAATATGCTTGTGTTTTGCGCCAGTCTCAACCGGTGTGCTCCCTCTCCCTTTAGATGGTTGAGACCTTTGTCACCAGGCACTCCCAAACTTTCAATAAAAGCAAGGAGACCAGAGATTGTTTTCAGAGTGGGTCGGATGAATGTTACTGAACAGTCTCTGAACACTCCTTGCAAGTCTAATCTTACGTCTTTGTGTCTTCTTTCACAATTGGTGATAATGTTTTGGGTTCAACCCTGACAGAGGTGTCGGTTGTCCTTTAAGAATTACTGTCATCAAACTGTTCTATTTTTTTACTATGAACATGTGGATTCGTCATAACCTCATAAAGTTACAATTTTATTTGCTATTTTGGGTAGCTTTGGAGCTGTCCAACCTTTCTTAATGATGTCCATCTAGAAAATGGCTTTAACAGTATATCTGCAACCAAATCAATTTCTTCTCCTTCTTTAGCCATTGTGGGTTGACAAAACAACACAACAACACAACATATACACACATATATTTGCAATTGCAGCTCGCTACAGGATACAGTGTGCTAGCTCAGGATAGTATGCTCTTATCACTTGCGGCTAGTGATACTATGACTGGCTAGTGACTAGCCAATCATAGTTTGCGAGAACTCCGACGTTTCCAACGCCTTCCAGCAGGCCTTGGGTTGCAACTCGAAATCTGATTGGTTAAAGCAACAGTTTGATCGACACATTTGATGATCCAGGGCCCGCGGAACTGATTGTGAAGGCGTCCAAGTAGATTTCTGACCCTGGTAACAAATGATAGAAGAAATGTGATTGTTTAAATGGTTAAATACGAAACACATCTGGAAGCAGCACAGCAAGGGAAAAGCAATGAACTGAAAGTATTGAAAGACAACTGAAAAACAATTTGGAATTATTTAATAGAAATTCATGGCCAAAATATAATTAACATTAGTCTGTGATTCAGATATTTTTAGGCCAGCAGAGAAGGCTTTGCAGACCCTGGCGGCCCACCATTGCTGCTGTGGGAGCCCGCATCGCCATTAAAAGCACTGTTAGGACAATTCTATAAACTAACACATCTTAAACATCTTTTCTATTTCCCTACACATCGTTTTATTTTATCAGACTTCCTGTCATGACGTCACATTCTGTCCGCCATCTTTACAAAAGCGCTCCCAAATAGCTCTTCTTCCTCTCCTACCCTCGGGCTGCCTGCCTCTCGAAGTAGGCAGTTTTTTGTGCCGTCCCAAAGATTAAAGAATCTTAGTTTTTACTTTCGATTCTGCTTAATTAATAATGACCCTAACAAGCACAGTTAACATAAAATTACAAAATAATACAACACAAAACATAGGACACAGACAGTCATATGTGTAAGTAACCAAGAGAAGAAAAAAAGGGACCGTAATTTCTGTACTATACAATGCTTTGGATCCCAAGGCACACCGTCAATGAATGGCTTAATTTAAAACTGTTTTCCTGTATGGAGGGCACTGTATTATTAGGCCCATCCCACAACAGCCACAGTAGTGGCTGTGGTTGCGCTATGTATCCACTACATGGAGCTATGTTAAAGATAATACAATACAATACAACTTTACTTTTATAGAGGCTTCATAACCGCTGCAGCTGTAACAAAGCACTTCACAGAACTTTTAAAATACTATGTCCAAGAAATCTGAATATTGATCCATATGTATCTACTCAGGATGTCCATAAAATACAATACAACACAATACAATACATCCTCATTTATGTTGCGTTTTTAAGACAGTCGAAGCTGCAAAAATATAGTGTTTATTCATTGACAAGCCATGAGAACTGATCACAAATATGTACATGAAACATAAAAAAAAAACAATTAGCATTACAATACGAGAGATGAAAGACAAATGTGATGAGGACAATTGATTCAACAAAAAAGGCACACAACCTCGTGGGCTCACATACACAATAGGCTAAATATGTTTCAGTCTTGCTTGTCTCCTTCTTCTTTTGTTTAATCGGTACGTGGTTAACTCTGCTTTTGAGATGAAAAGGTTTCTTCAGCCATCATCTGTACTTCTTTGAAGGTGTCGGATGTTTGGTTTCTCATCCAAGCGGCTTCCTCAGCGAACTAAAATGTTGCTGGTAGCTCTGGCCCTATATATATCCCAATTTTCCAGGGGTGGTGTCACACCTCTGCACTAATAGGTTCCTGCTCTATGGTTGGGGGGAGCAGAGGACTAGTCCCTGAAGCTAATCTGATTACTTTTATTGTCCTGACCTGACTGATTACTTCTATTGTCCTGACTGATTATGGTCTACGACTGGCCTGATTGCCCCATATGCTCTTGTATCACCTCATCAGCATAACTAAAGGAGTCCAAGATGGCGCCCGAGTAGGCAGCCATCAGCAAGTGCTCTGATGAGCCTTGCTTTTTTTGTTGTTTTTGTCTTGTTTTTGTGTTTTCTATTGTCACTTTGTGTTGTGCGTCGTATGGAACGGATATGGATTGTTTTTCAGCATTTTTTACAACGACATTCATCAAGGAGGAGACTGTGCTGAGCGGTTGCACCTGTTCAGCAGCATGGATATGCCAGTACTGTTTTTGAATGAGAGGAATGTCGGTGCCATTCGACTGTCATCGCTGGACAGCTCTGGGGCCATTGTGCTTTTTTGCGCCTGTAATGGGCAGCATCTTCAAAGCCCCGCTTTGTTCAGTGGAAGGTCGGTGCTGTTGGACAGTCTGCGGCTGGATGGATAAATGGCTTGAAGAGCCCGCGATAAGAAGGAAGGAGTGTCTGCGCAGAGCGCCGATGCATATATGGAACTGTCGCGGGATGGAATTTAAGCTGATTTATAGGGGACAGGAGATGTGAGACAATCTCTTTTCGTCAATGGATGCTACAGCTGCGTGTTTGCTTTCAACATTTAGCTTGTAGTCGACGTGCACGTTCCACCATGATGTCCCTGATCCACTGGTGAAGAGACGCTTTGATCCTCTCCTCTTTCATCTGGAACTGCTTTATGTAACAAAGAGGGTACAGAAAGTGCTTAAGAATGAATGTCTCTCTGTGTCTTTGTGTTGTCATGTTATTTGTTATTTAGTTTTTTTTGTTCTTTTGACTTCAAGACGGCTCCTGTGTTTTGCTTTTCTACTTTCATTTCTTTCACAACTTTGCTGCTGTGAAATGTAAATTTCTCCACTGCGAGACTAATAAAGGCAAATCCAATCCAACCCTATGTGGTGTGTATCTCAGAAGTGTGTTGTAAGCACGATCCAAATTAAACCTTACACCACCATGGCGATTTAGTGAAGGGTTTTGCTGTTTCATAAAAATAGCTTCTCTTACTTCCCTTTCAAACCACCGATTTTCTTTTGCTAAGATTTTAACATCATTGTCGTCAAATGAGTGGTTGCTAGCTTTTAGGTGCATATGTACTGCAGATTGAGGCCAGCTAGTATTATCTCTGCGATAGACCACTCATGTACGACTGAGAGTTTATACAGACGTATGCTTTTGAGATGATCTTTGATTCATAATAGCTGCAGAACTCAAAAAGTAGTTGGTCGTTTGAGTATGTGTCGGCCAATGAATGTCAATTAGTGTCGGGCAGAACCCTTTTAGGTTACAATAGTTTCCTGTTAATCACCAATCGATGGTATAGGAACACAAAGGGGAGAACAACTCAATGAGGACTGTCAAGAAACTAACTACAGGTAACACCATATGTAAGGTGCATCGGGTTATGGGGTGCACTGTCGGCCCATAATCCCCATTAGGAGCCTATTCTAGCTGTTTTTGGGCACTAGACGGGGGCCACCCTGAATTGGTTGCGTTCCATAAAATACAGTTCACGGATGGTTATGTTCGAACTCATAACACTAAGTTTATTGTGCTCACCTTTTCATTCTGGCCATCTTTCCAGTAGGTGATGTTGTACCGGGCCGTACCATAGACACTCCTGAGGTCTGAGACTGCAAAAGTTGGATCTTTGATTGAAATTCCAATTGTAGCCCCATTGGAAATGAGCAAAACGTTGGGTGAACCAATAACAGCTAAAGAGAAAAATAACTGCATTGCAACATGTTACTGTTATTTGAGTACGATCATGATAAATATTTCAGTGAAGTAAGCTGGTCCCTCGAGATACTAAACATGACACTGATAATAAACAAATGACAAATTCCGACTGGAGCATTTATTGACACACCAAGCCCTCTGCAGGCTTACACATGCCACGGGCCCCATTTTAGCTCAAAAATCAGGACGAAATAACCTCTTCAAGATTGAGTCCTCTGTCTTGGTATGTTATTAGCAGATGCTTTCAAACATGATGCAAATCGACAGGATATTAACATTACAACATGCTACAGTGAACAGCTATTGTTATCGGATTACAGGGTGCATGAAAAGATTAGAGTAAACATCATATTGAAATATACTTGCATCTGTGGTTTGTGGGATACTTGAACATGAATTTCATTTTAATTTTAGTGTTTAAAAAAAGTGATTTAAACAAAAATTATTTATGTTAAACATTGCACAGACAACAGCCATGTTGATTCATTCATGCCATTCATTCAAGTCAAAAGATGTAGTTTCAATACACATTCTCAATATTTTTAAAAAGATGTAATCCAAAAATACTCACTATCGCTTTCCAAGACAATCTGTTGACTTTCTACCCAAGAAGAATAGTCTGGCCGTCGCTGTGTCCGTACTCTGGCTATGTACCTTCCATACACACTGAGGAAGTTGTTGAGGCTGCTGAAGTTACATTCAAGGCTTGAGATGTTCACACAGCCCAACTGGCACATTCGTACAGAGGTACTGTGGAGAAACAAAACAAAACACAATAATGTTCCCCCAAAACATGTAATGTACAGTTTGTGGTGATTCCACTCAAGTCACATAACTATACCACGTGTGCCAGGAAAAGATCAAGAACTGGTTCCAGTAGGATGTCCTGTGTTGGATTGGATTGGATTTGCCTTTATTAGTCTCGCAGTGGAGAAATTTACATTTCACAGCAGCAAAGTTATGAAAGAAATGAAAGTAGAAAAGCAAAACATAGGAGCTGCTGGAAAGGCAGCCACTCTCGCGGCGCCGTCTTGAAGTCAAAAGAACAAAAAAAACTAAATAACAAATAACATGACAACACAAAGACACATAGAGACATTCATTCTTAAGCACTTTCTGTGCCCTCTTCGTTACATAAATTCTGTATTTTATAGAACGGGTGTCAACTTTACAATTATGACATCAGCTTCCACGTGAGCGGATGGATCAATGTTGTAATTCGTCTCGTGATGTATACCGGTAACCTTTATTGGCCATGTGCATAACGCAGTGCTGTGGTTTGAAAACAAGTGATATCTGTGATTGAAGGCAGAAGGTGTTGTATGTGTAGGAAGAAGTTCCAAGTCGGTATTCATGACAATTTAACCGCAAATTGCATTTTTTTTGTAACTAAAAAGTAAAACTAAAAAGTAAAGATGTGTAACTGAAAAGCATTTCATTCACATTAAAAATACATTTGCAAGTGAATATGTTATTCATTAATATGTAGCTGTTTTTTTAAACAAAGAGAACAAACAATATATGTCTGTGTAATTGTTGTAGAAATGTTAGAATGAACTTGTTTCCAATCCTGCCGTATAAACCTCGCGTCGGCCATTTTTAATGCATTTCGACTTAGGACCGTTTTGCTGGAACAGAAGTCGGTCGTAAGTTGGATATTACCTGTATATAATTGAAGTTTATTTTCACATTACACCGCAAGAGAGTACTCTAGGCCTGTTTTGATGCTTTCCATAACAGCAACTGACGATGACTGACTGAGAAGAGGAAGTGAAAAATCTTCAACCTCTGGAATTTGTGGGGTTCTTTGAAAGAGACACAGGGGATGAAGATTTCATTGGAATTGGTTATTTGGAGTGACACTGGAGGATTTGTTAACTTGTGAGCATGTTCTTTATGCTACATGTATGTTACATTCTCAACTTTGTGATCAAAGCGTCTTGTGACATACATCATTGTATTGTTCTCCATTTTATTTTTATTTTAAATTGTCTTTCAAGACGACATATCTGTTCATGATGTTGGAATTAAACAAATACATTTCCCCCAAAAAGCAATTTATACGTCCATGCGATGTATGTTTTTATTCTTTGTTATACATTTTTGGGTCGTTCCATTTATACTCCAAAACTATGTGTATAATTCCAAAAAAATGCTAATTATGTGCTTGCATGGTTCAAATGGTAAAGGAAAAAAAATGTTTTTGTGCTCAGAACACATTGACTTACGTGCATTCTGCGGTGTAGAAAAGATCACCGGTCACCCCTTCAGGTGAATCCCATTTCAGCACCAAATTCATGTTCATGGAGGTGAGAATGACATTTCTGGGTGGACTGAGGACCGCTAAGATCACGACACACATCATGAGCAATTTCACAAACAATGCTGAAGTTGAATCATTCATGACCGCCACGGTATATATACGGTGCATCTAAAAAATTGACACTGCCAGTGGAAATACCAATGCTTCATTGCCTGTATGAACCGACTGATTAGTTTGCAGTCCAATAAGTTGAGAATTAAGTAAGTCGTTGGGGTGGTATTGATTTTCCGACAGGATAGTTCATATAGAGATCACACACATTCAGTAAGTACAGCATTTATCTGGTACCTGTAGGTTCATAGGTGCCATTCCCATAGAGTCGTGTTTCCCAACCTGGAGGACATGAGCACATTGCAGAAAACATTTCATAATTTATTTCCCCAGATCAATACTCGGTGAGACAGCCGCACTAAAATAGCATCCAAATGTTTCATTCAAGCACAATTCACTGATTAAAATGTGGGCGTATAGCGAATTGACCTTTGTCAAACGGGAAAAAAATTATGCATGAAACATTCAACTACAATATAACATTAATAAATGATTCATCACAACAAACATTCTGTAAGCCATGTGGAGGACTGTGGCCAACTCAAGCAACTCTATCTCAAAATGATGGAGTAAATGTGTCTTCACTGCTATTTTTTTATCATTGGATCCAAAACGGTGACCAGCAAGTGACTCGATTGCAGAGAGTTTTACTGGAGTTGTGAAAAAAAAAAAATCATTCATGTATCGATGAGAAGGTTTCTTCAGCCGTCATCTGTACAAAAGTGAAGGTTTCGGACGTTTCGCCTCCTATCCAAGAGGCTTCGTCAGCGAACTAAAGTCTGACTGGTCGTATCGGCCCCATTTATATATCCCTAATGTCCAGACATGGTGGCGCCGGACACCGCTATGATAGGTCCCTACTCTCAGGTTGGGGGGGGCAGAGGACCCCTCCCTGTGGCCCCACTGATTGTTCCTACATTCCTGACTAACGACTGGCCTATTACCCCCACTCCCACCGGTATCACCTCATCAGCATAACGACCCTCATCAGCATTACGAAAGTTGCCTAACCTGTTTTGCCTAAGCAGGCTATTGTATGAACGATCCAAATTGAACCTCACCCCACCAGACCGGTTTAATGAAGGATTTTGTTGTTTTATAAGAATCGCTTCTTTTACCCCCCTTTCAAACCATCTATGTTCTTTCGCTAAGATTTTAACCTCATTGTCATCAAATGAGTGGTTGCTAGCTTTTAGGTGCAAATGTACTGCCGATTGAGGTCCACTTATATTATCCCTGCGATGTTGATAAAGTCTTTTTTTGAGAATTTGTTGAGTCTCCCCAATGTACTGCTCTTTACAATTTTCATTCTTACAATGTATGGAATAAACTACATTACTTTGTTTTTCATTTGGTAGCCTATCTTTTGGATGCACAATTTTTTGCCTTAACGTGTTTATGGGTTTGAAATAAGTAGGAATTTTATGTTGCCAAAGGACTCTTTGTAATTTTTCAGAAACTCCTGCAATGTACGGTACTGCTACTCCTCTCCTTTTTGTATCTTGAGAATTATTGGTTTCATTCCCTATTCTTTCTTTCTGACATTTGTTGAATGACCACTGAGGGTACCCACAGTTAGTGAGTGCTCTCCTGATATGTTTAGACTCCTTTTCTCTACCTTCAGTGCTAGTTGGTATTAGTTTAGCTCTATGCTGGAGGGTTCTGATAACTCCTAGTTTATGTTGTAAAGGGTGGTTAGAGTCAAAAAGTAAGTATTGGTCAGTGTGCGTAGCCTTCCTAAAGACTTCTGTTCTTAGCGCTCTGTCCTCTTTTATAATTACTTTACAATCCAAGAAGGCTAGTTGGTTCTCTTGAATGTCCTCACGAGTAAATTTAATGTTGAAGTCTTCATTCATTTATATTTACAGTATGTCCTGTCTTATGCAGTGAGCTAGCTCTGGCCAGGATGCTCTTGTCACTAGCAGCTGGTGATACAATGATTGACTGGTGACTAGCTAATCATAGTTTGCGGAAACCCTGACGTTACCCAGGGCTGCGAGCAGGCATCACCAACTCGAAATCTGATTGGTAAAAGCAACATACATTAGTTAAAGCAATAGAGTCATCAACACCGCATTTAATGTGACAGGGCCCGCATGACCAATTGTGAAGGCATCCATGTAGATTTGTGACTCTGGTAACAAATGATAGCTGAAAAGTGCTTGGTTCAATGGTTACATACATCTGGAAGCAGCACAACAGTGGAAAAGCAATGAAGGGAAGCTGAAAGGCAATTTGACATTATTAAATAAAAATTCATGAACAAAATATAATTAATATTAGTCTGTGATTCCGATATTTCTAGGCTAGCAGAGAAGGCCCTGAAGGCCCAGCACTGCAAAACGAAGAGGTCGAGTAATTATTAAGACCAAGTGATATGTATCTGATTAAATGAAGCAGTTTACAAAGTACATCACATTTCGGACATTTATGGTGTTGGAAAGACTCAAATCTAGAGACTTTGAAAAACAAGGAAGCGATTCTTGCTCAGTCCGATTCTGGCAATTTCCATGCTCAAGGTTAATTGCTTGGGGTCAGTCGAGTAAATGCACATTTCCGAGAATGGTTTAACTTATCCTGTTAAAAACCTTCCACAAACTGAACTGCTAATAAGAGACTATGTGAGTTCCATTGCGCTAAGTATGAGTATGGCCGTGGCTGACTTCAAAAGTTAGTTTCACATCAGCTGAGCAATGCTGTCATGTGTGCTGATTGAAGCAAGGTTATTGACAGTGAGTGAGTTGAGGGCGAAAAAGCCATCAGGTTTCTTACTCGTCTCATTTGGGAGCAAAAAATAATCTTAGAATTTCTTTGCATGCTACTGTATTGTATTCGTTTTTTTATACATTGTATCCAAGCCGAAAGGAAAAGAAGAAGACTGTAATACTGAGCTGATCTGGCCATCCAGCCACTACGCGGCATCACGCGACTTGACAGCGATAAAAGCCAGTTTATGTGTATGTTTTTGACTTCTAGTACGACGATGAGCGCAGCGGTTGCTGTCTGTGCTCCGGCAAATAAATATCCTTCTTGTATTATGTAAACAAGAGGACCATCTCGACTCTTTAGTCTACCAAATGCATCGCGAAAGCGCTGAAGATCTCAACATACCTGTACCGTATGCTGCAGTTTTGGGACTGTATACTGTTACACTCTGGCGGTACACATTGATGTTGTTAACATACTTGAGCGTTCATATAGGACATAAACTACACCGTGGTTGTTTCACTGTTCTCACGAATAAAAGTTTGTGAATACTTTCATGGTTTGTTCTGTTGATGTTTGGTGTGCACTGACAATACATGCCGTTGTTTATATATACCGTATCTTGTGCTGAGCTGGGCCCGCCTTTCAAATTTAAAACATCAATGTAGCCCCCGAGCGAAAAACTTTGCACATCCCCGGTATAGAGCAGCTGAATATTATTCTTGATTAGAGGTTTTCTTGCGAATATTAGAAGTTTAATCACGTACATCTAATCCCCGACGTGCAATAGAAAATGAAGATGACCTATTTCTTTGTTAAAAAGATGCGATTAAAAAACCCCACAATTGAATGAATCAGTTTACCTGTTGCTCCACCCAACGTTAGGAATATAATTGCAGCATTTGAAATAATTGACATTCCGAAGAGCGTCTTTCATTTGGTTGTTGTACTGGATTTGGTGAGGTATGTTAATTACTTTCAGTTTTGTATTTCCTGGACCCGATGTTTACACGAGCCCAGCAGCACAATGACGTCGATGTGACACGCCCTCCAAAAAAATAGATTTGTGTTGACAGGCAAGAAAATCCTGAACATGAATAATGCCTGTAATATGGTGTACATTTGCGAAAATCGTCTTACCATAATGACACAGGAAACGTAATTCCTTCGATCAAAAGGGGACAAAATACAAATACTGTACTTTTTTTTTCTTGTGCAGTCGAGGAAGGAGCACACACGACTGACTGCAGCACGTCTTTATTCCAACTGCTAACACGTGGATATAAACAACCACTGGAAAGTCCTGTAAAAGAACCTTAACATAAACACGACCCTGCTGGTTCGCTTGCTGACGCTGTCCGGCCGTAATCGTTTCTGCTATATTCGATGTGGTCGATCTCCCCATAAGAACATTCTTTGAACTGGAGAGGGCGTGTTTCAACGAAATACTGTATCGGTTACTCGTTTACTACTAGTGAGACCTCAACTTACGAACTTAATTGGTTCCCAGACAGAGCGTGTAAGGCGAAATGTGTGTATCTCAAAAAAAAAATCCCATAGGAAACTGTGGTGTCACCGGTGCGCACCGCAGCTTTAATGTCTTTCAATTCCTTGATCTCATCTAGTATGTCTCACCCTGACGCATATCACACGCTTGAAAATGGTATAAAAGCAGCTGTCGTGGGACAGAGAGAATCAGACTCATCTCGGACTCAGACTCAAAGAGACTTGCAAAGACCCGCACAGCTCACGCCAGGCGTCTTGACGGACATCAAGGCACGACTTGCTCGACTCCACGCCACGGTCAAGCTCTGCGCGTCACCTGCCTGGGAGATCTGACAACGAACCTACTTACAAATAAAGAGAACCATCAAACTCTTTAAAACCATTAAAATGGGAATAATCCGTTCCCGGGTTTCCATAAAATATAGTTTTTAACTAAATAAGCCTTAAAACTACACACAACATACCTTATTCTATGTATAATAAATGTGATATTGTATTGTAATGAAAGAAATACACTGCATTGTATCATAAAGTCACAAAGAGAGGCACATTACATGAGGACTGTAATTAAAGAAATAAACTGTGCTGTAACGTTTTGTTTACCTTTTTGAAGGTCGTTGATGGCTTATGGAAGGACAGTCACCTTCCATAAGGACTGTTGGTAACTTAACCTCTGGTGTGGCTTCTCTTATTTTTTCTTTGGAGACTCCTCATCATTTTTGCTGATTAAAAACCTCTTAATTGACACCTGTTGCTTTCTGACTTGTAAGGTTTTACGAAGCTGAGGCATCACATTATCGTTCATCACGTTGATGATTGTCATAGCCGGTCTTTTCTGGAGGGAACTGTTCGGTAAAAGCCTGCACATCATTCCACTTTGCCAACATTGCCTTCTCCTCCTCGCTCTCGGATGTTCTCGAACCATCCGTTACTGGCTTTAAAATCCTCAATAAGCGCCGAACTTCCAGGTTGGCGCATGGCGATATCGGCGTGAATTAGCCGTGCTTTCTCGCATAAAATAGCTTTACTCACGCTGTCGCCGGATAGCTGCTTTTGTGAATCCAAATTAACAGAAGTTTTTCAACTTCTTTGATTGCCCGAGACCGTCACTTTGAGAGCACGGAAACACCTTTTGCAACAGACGGCTTCTCTGTTCGGGAGAATGGGAGCAATGGTTGACTTAGCATAGCCGTGCTCGGCCACGAAATCACACAAACGCAGACGTCGTTTGTGTTTTTCAATTACTCCTTCTTCTCAGCGACGGTGATTTTATTTTGTGTCTTCTTGGGCTGAACACGAGCCTGTGGTGTTTTTTTTTTTTTTTTTTCGGTCCCATCATAGTAAAATTATCAGCAAAAAGCTCCAAGTAGGCGATCGACGTGTGCATTCAATGAGAGGGGGTGTGGAAAGTAGCGCCGGATGGAGCGCTGTTCGGTCGTGTGCTTCCGCCGAAGATCACTTCGCCAGCCGTGGTGGGTGTGAATTATGAAAATAGTGCTTATTATAAGGTTTAATTTTCATAAATTTGACGTTCTTAAGACAAAAAGTTCGTAAGATAAGGTGTTTGTAAGTTGAGGTCTCACTGTACTACTACTACTACTACTACTACTACTACTACTACTACTACTACTAATAATAATAATAATAATACATTTCATTTATAAGCGCCTTTCAAAACTCTACACTGTAGAGTGCGACCTGCACGGGAAACGTAGACGTAGATAGGGGGAAAATAAGATCAGCTTAAAGAACAACTGACCTCCGGAGAAGTTGCGTCCATAATTTGTAAAATCACTTCTACTGAGCGCAATTTACAAAGATTCCACCACATATAGCTATATTTTAAGTTGTAAAACCCGCGCTGAATATTCATGTTTGTGAGTTGATGCCGATGCCGGAAGTGATATCGCGGAGGGAACTCAGACCGAGAAAGCATACACAGTGCATTTTGGGTACTTTTTTCCCGTCTGAAAACACTGTGTTGATCGAGAAATTAGAAGGAAAACTATATAAATAACGCGGTGGTGAATCATTGTGTGGTTTGTGTCAATTGGGGTAACACGTATAAAGAAGGTATAAGTTTACACTAATTCCCAGCGGACAAACCAGCCATTTCCAACAGACCAGAGCAGGATAGTGGCAGCTGGAGGCGAACGAGAGCTCCCCGAAGTGCGCGAATCCCTGCTTGGATAACCGCTGTCACCTTCTCAGCCTGACAATAGGTAGAAAGTTGCTTCCAGTGGTGAAAGAGAGCAATCGTCATAATAGTGGAGCAAACCAATCGGACAAACATCCTGCTGCTGGGACGAGGAGCTAAACGGAGTTACCGATGGATAACCGCTGTCATTCATTCATACGTAAGTTCCTAACTCTTCATCTTGAAAGTTTAAACAACTTTTTGCATGCACAACCATGAAACAATCTGCATTTATGTTGACATCTTGTAGCTAATTGTTATTCATGTCCTCATATGCCACATATCACCGAAGTTGATGCTATATTGCTTATTCACGAAGCTTCATATACGGTTCATATGTCGTGTCCTTCACCAGTTTCATCGCTTTGCTTACACAGATCGAATTGACACGGAAGGACTTATTTCATCGATCGCAAACACTTGTGCTTTCCTCTTCAGAACTATTTGAATCATATTCATCACTGGATGAGTAACAAGAAAGGATCTTTTTCCGAATCTGAACTCTCTGAAGCCATTGTTTTGATTCTGGAGCAAGGCAGTTTGTGAAGGAGTATCCTGATGAGACCTCACAAACTGTGGGCGGAGCTTTCTGAATCTCTCCAGTTTTGAGCTCATTAGTGGCAGTTTTTGCTCAACTTTAAGTCATTTTATTGGTGTTTTGCGTTTGACTAAAAATATCAGCCTGCATGTTTTGGGTATTTTAGAAGGTATAAAACGCTTTTCTGATGTCAGTTAGGAAACAAATAAAATGGTGTCGGTTGTCCTTTAAGTTAAAAATAAATGTACAAAATGATTGGGCTGGGGGAACTGTTGACATGCTTGTCAATTAAAAGAGGCAAAACAGTCAACTTAAATAAAAACCCTGGATCTTTCCTTCACCTGACCAAATAATGCAAATAAAAATAAAAAACATACAAAACTTTAATACATTAACAATTTTCACCATTACTCTATGTATATGGAGGATGTCGTGCATCAGCGGTGACTAAATAAGTCAATCATTGCAGTCAGTGGTCCATGGAGAAATGTGGATGCTGCACTTATTAAAAAAAAAAGCACTGTCCGTGAGGGACGAAGGGTAATCTAACCAAATAAATGGTGAGTAGACATTCGATATTGTCACATCTCGTCGCCGTCCTGAGCGCGCCCCGCTCCTCCTGTCACCTCCTCCACTGCTCCCTGGAGACGGCCCCTCCCATCACCACTCACCTGGGCTCCCACAGCTGATTGTCATTCTCTGATTTTGCCTTCTGACTATATAGACCGTTCGCTCTTTTCCGTCTCCGTCGGAGTATTCAGAAAGCTACCCTCGCGACTTCCCTTCCGCCAGGTCTGCATTATTCTTTTTTCCTCACTCATCTCCTTTGGTGTTGTTTTGGCATATGTGTCTCAGTAAAGACTTTTCTTGGTTCACGAGTATCTGTCTCGCCGTGTACTTTGGATCCAAACTCCCCGCTTTCCCTCGTCACTTGAGTCCTGCCTCCAAGCCTCAAGCGACATAACATAATACTCCGACCACCTATGGATCCCGCCGGCGAAGACAGATTCCTCACCGCTCTCTCCATGCAAGCGGAGCGTTCGAGTCAGATGGCGCGAGCCTTCGCGGAACTCCACCAAGTCACCACTTCGCTGGCTCAACCCTTCGAGACGGTCGAGACACGCCTGGCAGCCCTCACAACCCAGTCCTCCCCGCCCGTGGGTGGGCGCACGCTTCAGCTACCTAACCCATCGCGCTGCGCAGGCGAAACCGGGCGTTGCGCGCAATTCTTAATGCAGTGCACGCTCGTGTTTGAACAACAGCCGCACGCCTACGTCAGCGATGAGGCTAAGGTAGCCTTCATCACAAGCCTGCTCACGGGAGACGCCGAGACATGGGTGCTGGCCGTCCGGGAGTCCCGACCGGAACTGTGCACCTCATACCAGGACTTCGTGGCCGAGATACGCCGGGTATTCCATCATCCGGTCACGGAGGTCGAGGCTGAGGGAAGACTCCTCGACTGTGTCCAAGGGCCCCGCTCGGCCGCGGAGTACTCTGTCGCCTTCCGAATTCAGGCCGCTGGCAGCGGCTACAGCGACCGAGCGTAGAGGGGGTTGTTTCCTCGCGGCCTGAACACCGATCTCAAAGACGAACTGGCAACACGCGACTCTGGCACCACCTTCGACGACTTGGTCGACATTGTCATCGGCCTAGATCACCGCCTCCGGGAGCGACAGAGGGAGCTGAGCGGTCGGCGGCCCGACGAGCCACGAAGCCGGTCGAGGACAACCACCCCCGGCTGCGAGCGCGTGCGACGTCTGGAGGGTGGGGGGAGCGACCGCGTCAATCCCGGGGTTCGCCGCACCCAAGGCCCCCAACCAAAGACCTCCGGCACCTGTAAGTCTCCGTCGAAGAGGCGACCATGGCGACCGCTGGAGACCAAACCCCCGTGACGCGATTGGAGCTGGAAAGTGAATTAATTCTTCCAGCTCCCAAACCGTGCGGGCACTAGTGGACTCGGGGGCCGACGGGTGCATCATCGATCCCCAGCTGGCGGACTCGTTGGGCTGTCAGCTTATCGACCTCCTTCCCCCCCAAGGAGATCGTAGACCTTGACGGTGGACTGTTAGCCCGAGTCACGCACATCACTGCCCCGCTTAAATTCCGGGTAGCGGGGAACCACGTTGAGCACCGCCAATTTTTTGTTATGCCCTCCCGGAACGTGCCGTTGGTATTGGGTCTTCCCTGGCTCAATACCCACGACCCGTCCATTTCCTGTGAGGGTCCCACCATTCAGGGCTGGAGCCCCTACTGCTACGCCAACTGCCTACGGTCGGCAATGGCAGGGCGAGACCCCTCCCCCGGTGGCCCACCCGAGGCCATCTGCCTCAAGGGGGTGCCATCTTGCTACCACGACCTGCGGGAGGTGTTCGGGAGAGGCTGCGGGAGGACAACGCCCAATCCCTGACACCCCACCGACCGTATGACTGTGCGATCGAACTGCAGCCAGGAGCTCCCCTACCGGACTCCAGACTATTTCATATATCCCAACCCGAACGAGAAGCCCTGAGCACTTATATAGACTCCTCCCTGGCGGCGGGACTCATTCGGCCGTCACGGTCTCCGTTGGGCGCAGGGTTCTTCTTTATCGACAAGAAGGACGGCACCCTGCGCTCGTGTGTTGACTACCGGAGTCTGAACGACATCACCATCCGCAACAAATACCCTCTCCCCCTCATGGACTCAGCATTCACACCCCTTCAGTCAACAACCATTTTTTCTAAATTAGACCTCCGCAGTGCGTACCATTTGGTCTGCATCCGAGAGGGGGATGAATGGAAGACAGCATTTAAGACACCTTTAGGGCATTTTGAGTATCTGGTGATGTCGTTCGGACTCACAAACGCGCCCGCCATCTTCCAAAATTTGATCAATGATGTGCTCAGGGACTTCCTCGACGTTTTTGTTTTTGTATACTTGGATGACATTCTTATTTTTTCTCGTTCCGCAGAAGAACACCGGCAACACGTCCGACGGGTCCTGGCGCGGCTCCTGCAAAACTGGCTCTACGTGAAGGCAGAGAAGTGCGAGTTCCATGTCCGCTTTCTGTCTTTTCTAGGGTTCGTCGTGGAGCAGGGGCAGATCAGGGCCGACCCCGCCAAAACCAAAGCGGTGGTAGAATGGCCGACCCCAAAGACGCGTAAGCAGCTCCAGCGGTTTCTGGGGTTTGCCAACTTCTACCGCCGCTTCATCCGTGGGTATAGTCAGAAGGCACTCCCCCTCACTAACCTCACTTCCACCAAAATTCCTGCAACCCCCCCCTACGCACAGAGGTGCTCATCTGGGGGCACACCTCCAAAATCGCCTGTCACCCGGGGGTCAACAGGACGATCCAACTCATCGCCCAACGGTTCTGGTGGCCGGGGTTCAGGAGGGACATCACCCTATTCGTGAAAGCCTGCCCGGCCTGCGCCCAGGGAAAGCCTCTCACCAGCCCCCGGCAGGACTCCTCCAACCGCTACCGGTACCGTCCAGACCCCGGTCCCACATCTCCGTCGACTTCGTTACAGGCCTCCCCCCCTCCCGTGGCAAGACTGTCGTCCTCACTGTAGTGGACCGATTCTCCAAGTCGGCCCACTTCGTCCCATTAACCAGGCTGCCGTCAGCCATCGAGACGGCTCAACTCCTGGTTAATCACGTCGTCCGTCTCCACGGGATTCCGACGAACATCGTGTCGGACCGAGGACCGCAGTTCGTGTCCAAGGTATGGAGACGTTTCTGTCGGTCCCTCGGGGCATCAGCGAGCCTGTTGTCTGGATACCACCCCCAGACCAACGGACAGACGGAGAGGAAGAACCAGGACCTGGAGGCGGCCCTCCGGTGCGTGTGTATCCACAACCCGGCGTCGTGGGCCCTACATCTACCCTGGGTGGAGTACGCCCACAACTCCCTGACCCGCCACAGGTCGGTCCCCGTTCATGTCCGCCTGTGGCTATCAGCCGCCCTTGTTTCCCACCCAGGAGGGCCAGGTGGAGGTCCCGTCTATCGAACACCACCTCAGACGGGCCCACTGAGTCTGGAAGGAGACCAGGGACGCCCTGACACGCACCGCATCCCGGAACCAGCGGGTGGCGGACCGTCATCGGCGACAGGCACCCAGCTACCAGGTCGGGCAGGAAGTGTGGCTGTCCACGAGGGACCTTCGGCTAGCAGGGTCTTCAGCCAAGCTAGGCCCACGCTTCACGGGTCCCTTCCCCATCGAGGCCATCCTCAGCCCGGTCTCGGTGAGGCTCCGGCTGCCACCCACCATGCGGACCCATCCCGTATTCCACGTGTCCCTCCTCAAGCCAGTGGAAACCAGCTCCTTAGCCCCCACGCCCACCCCCCCCGGATGTTGGACGACGGACCGGTCTACACCGTGCGGGATACTGGACTCCAGGCGCATGGGCAGGGGAGTACAATACCTGGTCGACTGGGAGGGTTATGGACCAGAAGAACGCCAGTGGGTCCCACGTTCATGATTCTCGACCTCTCTCTCATCGAGGCGTTCCATGCGGATCACCCATCCAAACCCGGTGGGCCGCCAAGGGGCGTCCGTTGAGGGAGGGGCACTGTCACATCTTGTCGCCGTCCTGAGCGCGCCCCGCCCCTCCTGTCACCTCCTCCGCTGCTCCCTGGAGACGGCCCCTCCCATCACCACTCACCTGGGCTCCCACAGCTGATTGTCATTCTCTGATTTTGCCTTCTGACTATATAGACCGTTCGCTCTTTTCCGTCTCCATCGGAGTATTCAGAAAGCTACCCTCGCGACTTCCCTTCCGTCAGGTCTGCATTATTCTTTTGTCCTCACTCATCTCCTTTGGTGTTGTTTTGGCATATGTGTCTCAGTTAAGACTTTTCTTGGTTCACGAGTATCTGTCTCGCGTGTACTTTGGATCCGAACTCCCCGCTTTCCCTCGTCACTTGAGTCCTGCCTCCAAGCCTCAAGAGACATAACAGATATTTTTACTTGTGTACGTTTGTGTTATCCCTGCAAGGTGTTGACACTTGTTTTCATGCTATTGGTGATTGTGTTCAATTAAATGGAGCACATTTGGACATACAATGGCGATTAAAAATTTTGAAACTTGGACTTGCAGTGAAAATGTAGTCAAATTCACTCGGAAGAGTCTATAATACAGATGTCAAAGTCAAGACCCAAGGGTCAAATCTGGCCTGCCACATCATTTCGTTCGGCCCACGAAAGCAAATCAATCTTCTGAAATTCCATGATGCTTGCTGAGGTCCGAATCAAAATTTCCAATTGTCCCATGTAAACCACAATAACAGTCATTATTTTTTTATTTCAAATTTGAAAACTAGTTAATCATGAATTTGTTGTGCGCTCTATATGTAATATTCGGAGGGGATTAAATATTCTAATGGCATCCTCAAATTCATAATGACCCCCGAAAGGTAACCATAACTACAACCTGATCGGTGGCAAAAATGAGTTTGACACCCATGCTCTAGAAGTGAAAAGGTTCAGCAACTGGTAGGTGATTAATTCATATTAACAAAGTCCTTATATCTGCAATGAAATGGGTTCAGTGAAACATGAGAATATTAATCATGTGGCTGGCTATTTGTCTATGACCGTGTAGTCCATTCGTCACAATATTTATTTATTCTGATATAACCGATCACAATTATTGCCAATTTGTAGAAAAGAATTTTGAATAAAACGTAATATTCAGTCACTGCCTTCTCAACTCCATGCTTGTAATATCAAAGAGCTCCTCGGTTGGGCTGTTGGTGGAAATTTGAAGGTGAGGTGGATTCTGTGCTTCCATGATGACCTGTGGGAACAACAACACTGTGATGAAGTTAGAAAAGTTGGAAAATACAGTATCACATGGTCATACATTCATATGCTCGCACACACACGTACACACGCTTCCAGCCCAAAGACAACTCAGATAGGCTCCAGCCGGCCTGCGACGCTTGTGAGGACAAGAAGATTAGTAGATAGATGAAGTGATATTTATTCATACTCACAGTATCTGGTAACTTGTATGAAGGTTTTAGCCACTCCTTAATTCTCCTCCTCTGGAATAGCCAGAGGTATGCGATGATTGGTATGAGAATAACAAGCACAGAAACAATGGCAAATGTTGTCACAATTGTTTTTGTTCCTGTGTCTGGAAAACAAAAGACAAAAATGTAGACAAGTTATAAGAGTGTTTTAAACAGAAGAAGTGCAAATCTGAGACATGTCGCCAAATATGGCGCAGACAAGAAAAGGAAAGTTATGGGCGTAACCATAAAGAGTTTGATGTTTCTCTTTATTTGTAAGTAGGTTCGTTGTCAGATCTTCCAGGCAGATGATGCGCAGAGCTTGATCGAAGCGTGGAGTCGAGCAAGTCGTGCTGTGAAACTCCGTGCGATGCTGAGCAGGTCTCTGCGAGCGGTGTGTCTGTCTGGGTCTGAGTCCAAGATGAGTCTCAATCTCCCTGTCCCACGACAGCTGCTTTTATACCATTTTCAAGCCTGTGATATGCGTCAGGGTGAGACGCACATTAAGGAGATCAAGGAATTGAAAGATATCAAAGCTTAAAGCTGCGGTGCGCACCGGTGACGCCACAGGGCTCCCCTCCTGGATCCGAAGTCGGAGAAGTCGACGCAGGAAAAAAAACGAGCTGGACGCGCTCAGAAGAGCCGGTAGGAGGTGAGACGTTCTGGGAAATGCACACGTCTGCCGCTCCGGGTCATTCGGCCACACGGAGAGGCTAGGCACGAAGAAGGTCGATCACCGGACACGGGGGGCGTCGTTGGCGGGGCGGCCGACGTCGATGTTCGAGAGCACGGCAACGCGTGCTCTACGACTGCCGGTTTGAGTCGGTCGATGGAGACTGTATCCTCGCGGCCGTTGATTTGAATCCGGAACGTCTTCTCACCACGGGAGAGGACGGGATACGGGCCATCATAAGGGGGCTGGAGGGGCTTACGCACCCGATCACACCGCAGGAAGGCATGCGTACATGTTAGGAGTGCGGGATCCACGTGCGTCGGCTGGTACGATGTTCACGGTGACTGGGGCCGCAGAGCCAGCGCAAACTGCCGGAGGCGGGTGAGCAGATCATTGACGTCAGCAGTCGTAGGGTCGGTCGGGTTGAGCAGCTCACCAGGCAGGCGTAAACTGGTGCCATATACCAGCTCCGCTGGAGTCGAGTTGATGTCGGGCTTTAGCGTGGAGCGGATGCCCAGCAACACCAGAGGCAGGTTATCCACCCAGTGTTCGGCATTGTCGGCAGACATTACGGAGGTCTTCAGTTGACGATGGAGGCGTTCCACCATGCCGTTCACAGCTGGGTGGTAGGCAGTCGTCCGGTTTCGTTGACATCCCAGAAAATTGCACAGCTTGCCAAATAGCGCAGACTCGAACTGGGCTCCACGATCGGTGGTGATGGTCTTCGGTGACCCAAAGCGGGCGACCCAATGTTGGAGGAAGGCACCGACAACAACTTCGGACCCGCAGTCGGACAAGGGAAGGGCTTCGCACCATCGGGTGAAGCGGTCAATGCAAGTCAACAAGTACCGAAAGCCACCATCTTGGTCGTGCCACGAATTCCAGGATGAGAAAGACTGTGCAGAGAGTCGAACACCTTTCGCCGGAAGGAGTCGGGAACCAGTGGTCAAGGGACGCCGTCGGACTGGACACACAGGATTGTGCAGCCAGAGTTATGGAGAGGAACAGCGATGATGTTGGAACCGTTGGCATGGTCGGCCAGACCTTCTCGTACCTCAGCTGCTGCCATCTCATCGTAGTCAAGACCGTCGGGAAACTGGATCGCATTGATCTCAACCCGAGAAAGGGCATCTGCGACCTCGTTCTGAGCCCCCTGGATGTGGCGAAACTCAAGGTCAAATTGCGAGAGGTAGTCCAAGTGCCTAACTTCTCGCTCCAGGTACTTTGTCGACGCCGAGGGGATGGCGGAGAGGAGTGGCTTGTGGTCGGTATAGATGATGACGCGTCCACCCTCGATGAAGTGCCGGAAGTGCTTCACGCTGAGATAGACACCAAGAAGTTCCCGGCCAAAGGTGGAGTATCGGCGTTCGGCCGGCTGGAGGGCCTTGGAGAAAAAAGCGATGGGTCGACAGTCACCATCGAGGCCGCCGTGGAGAACCGCACCGATTGCAACCGTGGAGGCGTCAACCATGAGAGACAACTGACCATCGGGGCTTGGGTGGGCTAGGAGTGTTGCATCGGCCACGAGATCCTTCAGCCGTTGAAAAGCCTTCAATTGCTCGGAGGAGAGGTCGACGGGAACGTGCGTCTTCCTGTTGCCAGTCAGTGAGTTTAGTGGCAGGGCAACCTCGGCACAGTTCGGGATGAAGCGTCGGTAGAAGTTTACCATCCCGAGGAATCGTTGTAATTGGGTTACCGTCTTGGGTGTGGGAAAGTCATGGATGGCCTGCACCTTGCCGGGTAGAGGGCGTACTCCTTTGCCATCGACTAGGTGACCAAGGACCATGGATTGGCCAAAAACGCACTTGTCGGAGTTGACGACCAGGCCGTGCTCGTCCAGACGCTTGAAGACCATTTCCAGGTGCTGCAGGTGCTCGTCTTGGGAGTTGCTGGCTATGAGGATGTCATCGATGTAGGCACAACAGAAGTCAAGACCGCGCAGGACAGAGTCGATGAAGCGTTGAAAAGTCTGAGCGGCGTTCCGGAGGCCAAATGGCATGCGGAGGAACTCAAACGATGCTGAGCAGGTCTCTGCGAGCGGTGTGTCTGTCTGGGTCTGAGTCCAAGATGAGTCTCAATCTCCCTGTCCCACGACAGCTGCTTTTTCAAGCCTGTGATATGCGTCAGGGTGAGACGCACATCAAGGAGATCAAGGAATTGAAAGACATCAAAGCTTAAAGCTGCGGTGCGCACCGGTGACGCCACAACCACACTCGATGGCCTGAATTTGTTGGATACTGGGTTCAACATTTTCTCCATGTCACAGTCGAGAATGACTGTTTGAGAAGCATTCCACTAAAAAGGGTTTATAGGCTAAGACCGCAATCTCACAGATAAATTGCGGTTTGTAAACACGAATGAGCAAATGCATACCACAATTCCAACGTGTGCATGATTACAGACTTCTTATTCCAAATGCCTGTAGCAATATGATTAAGAGAAGGTGATAAGGTGTCCACTGTTGTAAACACAGTCACTAAAAGGGTCGAATCAAACTTTATTGACAGTGCTTTTCATAACATAAAATGCTACTCAAAGTGCTTTCCATAAATTCAACTTAACCACTTATTGACACACACACATTGCACTTGCACACTCGCGCACACGCACACACGCACACACACACACACACGCACACACACGCGCACACACACACACACGCACACACACACGCACACGCACACACACACACACACACACACACACACACACACACACACACACACACACACACACACACAAACACAAAATACCATAGTCCATCAGCATGGAATCCCCAGTGCAGAGGCGTGGCAAGAGCCTGAATGCACACAAAGCAACAACAGAGACACCGTTAAGCAGGACCACAGCCACAACAGACCATATCTCCTCGTGCAGAGGGCTCACTCTGAAAACCACGAAAAGCCAATTTAGTCATTTTAAAATCAGTGTAACGTGCACCCACCTGCTGGTCTTCTATTCATTGAAGGTGTGCCTAATAATTCGGTGCCCCTTATAGTGTGGAAAATACGGTAGGCATTTTTTTTTCTAAATTAACCACATGATGCGATTACAAATCAACTGACTCCGCAAACCACATGACACAAAGCAGATAAAATTCATTCATTTATCCTCACTAGAATCGTAGGGGGTGCTCGAGCCTATCTCAGTGCAGGGGGGGTGGGCAGGCGCACCCTGAACCAGTTGCCAGCCAATCGCAGGGGACACAAAAACGAGCAACCATTCCACACACACTCTCCATACACTGAAGGCTGGAACAGGAAGTGAACCTCTGCACTGTGAAGTCGACATGCTAACCACTTGATTACTGGGCTACCCAAGCAGTTAACATCAAGTGTTTATTTCATCATAATAAACAAGAAATGTTGTCCCACCTGGCGCAGGGATGACTTCACACTTGTCGCAGCTGGTCAGACCAACAGGACGATCAAAGTAAGTGTACTGGACTTTAGCACAGTAGCGCTCTCCAGCTTTTAAATTGTAAATGGATACAGAGGCCAGGGCATCTTCATAAAACTGTTGAAGAAGAGACAATTCTAAGGGAGCCCAAACAAAGTAATATAGTTCAATCGCCCAGTTGGTCATCATGGTTATTTGCATTTTTTATGGCAGCCCCTTTCCTTTTGTCTCTCTAATTTGTATGCATTCATACAAATACAGTATGTCTCAAAGAGTTTTGCTTGCCTCCAAGAGTTCTCCCTCTTTTCCGAAATATATCCGTTGTTTTACGTGGTCCCCTTCCTGGGCGATCCCACTGTGTCTACTTAGATGAACAGTCATGAAGCCTGGGCGTGCACTCAGACCAACTTGAGGGGTGCATGAGTTACCTGTAGGAGAAAAAAAAACAATAAAACACCAATCCTCTGTTGTTGGGTGGGGACATAATAATATTACACACCCGAGTATTAAAAGCAAGGTAAGATTTTGACACAATGATGGAGAATATACAGAATAGAAGTTATCATATTTAAAAGTTTCATGCTGTTCTATGCTTAGTTGTCCGAACACAAGATCCACAAAGGAAACACAGAAGAATCATGAAACACTGGACGTGATGTTATTCTGTCCATTTGTGCCAATGGATGGTCCTCACATGAGATTAGCCTTGATGTTGAGAGTGGTGTGGGAGCTGTGCCTCAGGGATGGGAGGTTGTGAATTTGGGACACATCGTCAGTAGTGTGCCATCGTCAGTCGTGAGCGAGATATAGAGAGAGATAGACAGAGAGAGATAGATAGAGAGAGAGAGAGAGAGAGATAGGTAGAGCGAGAGATAGGTAGAGAGCGAGATAGAGATAGAGAGAGAGAGAGAGAGAGAGAGAGAGAGAGAGAGAGAGAGAGAGAGAGAGAGAGAGAGAGAGAGAGAGAGAGAGAGAGAGAGAGATCGAGAGATAGAGATCGAGAGATAGAGATCGAGAGATAGAGATAGAAATAGAGATCGAGAGATAGATGGAGTCTCCACCAATTACAACCCTCTCACTTAAAGAACGGGATGTTCTGTATGACTTCATCAAAGTCCAACCAAAATGTCTCCTTCTCCGCCAGCTCACATCCTACTTGTGGGCCATAACCATAAACAACATTGAACATCACGCCTTCGATTTCTAGCTTCAAACTCATCATTGTATCTGATACTCTTTTTACTTCCAAGACATTCCTAACAAACTCCTCTATTAAGATAACCCCAACTCTGTTTCTCTTTCTGTCTTCACCATGATAGAACAACATAAACCCTTACCCTAAGCTTCTAGCCTTGCTCCCTTTCCACCTGGTCTCCTGGACACACAGTATGTCTACCTTCCTTCTCTGCATCATGTCAACCAGCTCTCTACCTTTACCTGTCATTGTTCCTACATTCAAAGTTCCTACTCTTCGTTCTATACTCTTGGCGTTCCATTTCTCTCTTTTCCTCCGAGCACACATCCCTCCCCTCTTTCTTCGACCAACAGTAGTCAATTTTCCACTGGCACCCTGAAGGTCAACAGTACCAATGGCGGCCGTTGTTAACCCGGGCCTTGACCGATCCGGTATGGGATTCAGAGGTTTGATTCGCATATTTGTTTTGGCAAAAATGTTTACGTCGGATGCCCTTCCTGACACAACCCTCTGTATTTCCGGGTTTGGGAACCGCACAATAAGACACTAGCTTGTGCCCCCTTGTGGCTACATTATTAAATGAGTTTTATAAAGAAAGTAATTTTTAAACCATTGTTTTTATTCCTGATATTTAGCATCTTTTGGCCTGTAAAAGTGCATCAATACCAGGTGTCATGTCCTGACTAGCTGACACTTTCGTGCGGTATACATTTAGCTGTCACTTTATATTCCTTCAATACCGAAACGTGTTGAAAACACACCAAGCACAAATATTTCCCATGCATCTCTGTAAAAAAATATGACATGGTCCATTTTTCATTGAAAATTCTACACTCCTTATCTACTTTTCTCCGTTTGGATAATGACATTTTGGCTAATGAGGGTGTTGAAACCGCGGTTTTCTTCTATGTTGATTAAAACAGCACCAATGTCCTTGAATTGTGCCTCATTAAAAAATATGAATTCCATGTCGTATGTGCATTTTTTCCACATTTAAATTATCCTGTGGGCCTGATCAAAGCTCCTTGGTGGCCAGTTCCGGCCCGCAGGCCGTATGTTTGACACCACTGATATAGGGTCAATCTGAAGTGAACGGACACAGCCTGTTAAACTGTCATCCTCAAGTAAGAAATCTAGCCTTGGGCGAAATTTAGGACTGGGTAAACTCCTGCACAGGTAGAGCTCAATAGCTAGGTTACAAATCTATCAGTTCATGGAAAGAAAGCCCATTAAAATGTCTACGTTCTGTTGGTTTATGAATGTCGGTGCTTGTATCATAGGACATTCAGGGGCGTGGTATTCAAATCAAGAAGGCTGTGTTTTACTAATCTATCATAGATTTGCATATACTCTCAATAAATAGCTGGGCAGAAGCCTGCAAGGTCGGGCATAGGGGGAAGAAGAGCACAAAGTGGCTTCATGAAAACTGTACCCCCTGCCGGCAGTAAGACAATCTTCCTGTGTTCAAGCCTTTGTTCACAGTGTCCGAGCGAACATCTCTGACAGATTATAAAATGCATAAATGAATCTTTATTAATTAATGCAGATGATGAATTAATTGTGCATCTCAATGTCAACATTTGAATTGCACACATCAGTGACATGTGAACAGGTTACCTTATTCATATCCTTAGTCCATAAGCAGACCAAACTCGAGATAAATACTGAATATTTTCATTCAACTAGGTTCAATTTTGCATCATATCATACCTTTGACAGACCCACAGTAAATACAGTAAAGTCTTGTTATATCGATAGTACTGCTTATTACGATACTATTTCGATGAACTCAAGGAGAAAATTACATGCCCGCAGGATCGGATATATCGATAGTCCGGTTATATCGATATTTTTTCAGACTCCCGAGAATATCGATATAAAGAGACTTTACTGTATGTACCAATTTTCACTTTGCTGGGCAGGGGAGGTGCGGCACGTCAGGGTGAATGCAGACATATGAGTGAGAGATGAATCCTCACTCACGAGATTGTATTTGTAAACATACTTATTTGATATTGCTTAATTAACCAAACCCACAAATTAATTTGAATCTGAATAAAAATGGTTAATGCTGAAAAGTGAAATATTTTGATAGTAGTAAAATTCAGCAGTCTAAATTTTAGATTCATATTAGCACCCTGACACTTCAATGAATGGCAGATACGCCTTACTTTTTGCGCATGCTTACCTTGTGTGCTACAGGCTCTGACAAGATTTGAAGTTAGCCCATGTCTCTCTGCTTGCACATCCAGCATAACACAACCATACTCTGCCTCGGCTTTGATGAAAGTGACGTTACAGGAAGTAAAATTAATCTCCTTGCAGTATGGAACATCTTTCCACAGGTCAGACAGAAAGCTGAATTTAAAAATCAGAGACAGACATGGTCATTTTTCACAATCACCATTGTTTAAACCTTTCAGGGACAGCGGTTAGTTCAGTGCACAGTAGATAAGGTTATTGACAGACACTAAGATATAACATGACAGAAACGCCAGAACAGACTGCGAGACGTTTATTGGAGGAAAGTGATAAGTTAAAAAAGCAGGCGGAAGTTGAAAGACAGGAAGCAGGTATGTTAAAATGTGCATTAGATCTTTTTAAGAATGGCCGGGACTTGAGGCAATGTCAAGAAAGAGAAGGGGAGGGGGGTGTGAAAGAAGAGGCCGACTCGTGGGTTACGCAGCAGAAGAAAATGCTGCGAAAAAAGAAGCGACAGAGAGTGAGGATAGATACAATTTACGGAGCAAGGAACAGTCGAAGGTCAGCCAGCAGATGGTGGTGACTGACAGTTATGAACATATGTTTCCATTAGTGACTGCTCCGCATGGAGTGAAATATGAACACCTGGGTATTAGAGATGTGACAGCTATGATGGAAAAAATGCCACCCTTACACAGAAGAGGAAAGACGTGGCTTGCTAAATTTTTGGCATTGATGACTGGGCAAGGATGTGCACTGGGAGATTTCAGACATGTTTTAGCTGGTTCATGTTCATTGATCCAGGCACAGGCAATTGAGGAAGCAGCAGGGACTGTTGATATGAGACGTGAGACACCATTGGCCCAAGTATCTGAGCCTCTATTTCAGGGGTCGGGAACCTTTTTGACTAAGAGAGCCATAAAAGTAAAATATTTAGAAATGTTTTTCAGCGAGAGCCACACGCACGCGCGCGCGCACATACAAACGCTCGCGTGCACGCGCGGACACTGTTCAACAAAATATCAGAATTCATTATTTAAAATAACAGTGATAGTACTCACCGTTAACATGAATGGTTTTCCGTTCCTCGTGTTTGGTAAAATTCCAGGAAAACGATCGGAATGAAATTTAATTTGCCGGTCCAGAGGCGAAGTTACTGCTAGCTAGCCTGCACACGGCTCATAAGCTTCCACACTTGCTATCTGCAATATACTTCTCACAGAAGTATGTCGATGCTAACATTAACATGGGGCTTGTTAAAATGTCACTGACATTCGACTGTTTCATCGATGGTATTGTTTCATTGCAAATTAGAATCAGAACATTTTCTCTCCTCGCCGTCTTGCTGGAGCTCAAACACTTTGAAAATATTTCAAAAGGAACAGGCCGACATTCCCCCGTGCACGCCCGCATTCGGTGATCGAAAGTCGGTTTGAAGACCTCCGCAGACGCCCGCTGTCACACTTCCAGGGAGGCTGCGTCACCTCCCAGCTCACTCCCACCCGATGCGGTTCCCCGCACACACACCGGTGTATTCACGCTGAAGTGCACTCGTTGGGCTCAGTTAAAGGGGCGTTTACCTGTTTCAACATGACGGCCACTATCATCCAATCAACATGGCGCTTTCGGCCATTCTAGGTCAGTGTCATCCAATCAAAATTGCGCTTTCCACCAACTGCAGCCCCAACGGGAAATGAACGGCGAAAAAAAAAGACGAAACGAAAAAGTAAATACATATTTTAGTTTTATCGGCGAGCCATATGCGATCATCAAAAGAGCCATATATGGCTCGCGAGCCATAGGTTCCCGACCCCTGCTCTATTTCAACGGATTAAAGTTACTTTCCCCCAGCCAACTGATTTGGCTCCCACAATGTTTCCATATGATGCAACTGCCTCACCTGCCCAACACTATTTAGCATGCATGGAAAATTGGATTGAGACAACAGGAAAACACCCGGCTGGGTCACCTGAATCGGAGGTGCTTTTTAGCACGGCAATAGTGGATGGATTGCCAGCAGCTGTTAAGAAACAGCTGATGTGTGATCCTGACATTTTGGTGTGTGACGAATCCCGATTTAAACGGCACATGCTACATCACTGCAAGGCTTTTGCAGATCAGCAGGCGAAGGTGGATGGGGAAGCTAATACACTTTCAAAACAACTGCTCAAATTGCAGTTAGCCAAATTACATGATGAAGCCAAGATGTCCAAAACTCAAAAGAAAGAATTACAGATGTATCAACATTTTGCTGGTGTTGGTCGGGGCCGGAGACAGACTCGGGGTGGACACAGAGGCCGTGGGAGAGGCGCCCCCTTTGGGAGGGGCAGACAGCCCCCAGGAGCATGCTGTATTTGCGGGTCCGTTGATCACTGGATACGGGAGTGCCCATACAGTGGCCCACAGTATCCAGCTTCTCCTAATGGATATCCAGAGAAAAGGGCACAAGCAGCACCACCTCGGCAACAAGCCCCAGTTGGCCCACCAGGTCCACCAAGGCCGTGGCAGCAGCACCCACGCGGACAGTTTGTCCAACAGGATGGCTCATGGGAGGAGCTATCCGAATAGGGATGCCTGGGAAGCACGGGAAGCAGCGGCCCGGCGGAGCCAATGCTTCAGTTGACAGTGGCTGGACACCCCCTGTTGATGCTGGTGGACACAGGGGCATCGGTCAACCTACCACTACCTCAGACAGCGTTGTCTAAGAAAACAACAACGTTGGTCGGCTTTTCGGGACACCCACAGACTCTGCCCTTCACCAAGCCACTCTAGACTGTTGTGGCGCAAACTGGACAGACGCTATGGCACACGTTTATTTACTCCTTGGGAACTCTAATCAACCTATTGGGCCGAGACTTGCTGTCAGCAGTGAAGGCTCAAATCCTGTGCGGACCAGCTAGATTAACCGTCTTGTTTCCAAATGGAAAAACTGTCACTTGTGCAGAGACATTGAGGACAAATGGACAATGGCTGATGGCACCATTAAAGTCCATTTACTGGGTTCGGCTGAACCCAGAGACTCCTCCTGTGGAAGCCTTGGATTTGTTCCTTAGCACCGTACCATACACCAGCAGATGCCCTCCACTGTACATTGTTTTATGATAGGGAACATAATGATGTCTATTGAGACCAGTTCGAAGAGATGGAAGGGTAGGTGTGGGGATTGGCATCATTATGCATTATTGTGGGACCCCAGGGTGTGGCGGCTGTCACACAGCTAACCCCTGACCAGTCGGCATGGTTCAGGACGTCCCATAACTCGGTGCCACACATCACATTGGCAGTGGCACCCGGTCATGAGGCTCGGCAATTGGGGCCAATGGTGAAAGAATGTTTGATAGCTACAGATTGGACAGCCACTCAATCACCAGATTTGCAATATTCACCAATGTTGAAAGCTTTTCAAATTATGGCAAAGATGACTGATGACAGTGTTTTAGAAATGGACCTTCTGAGCAGGTCACACGGATGAGAGTTCACAGATCATGACTGGGCGACGGACATGTTAACACAACTGCCACCAAGATTGTGGTCGGCTGGACCATTTGATGTTGGGTTTTGCCGGACAGTAGCACCGGTTGAACTGGACATTGACGAAACCCAGACGGTATACAGACACCAGAATGGATGGCCTAAAGAGGCGGATAAAGGCATGGAAGAAACGGTGAGTGGTCTGTGGATGCAGGTGTTTTGGAGAACTCAAAATAAAATTGGAATACTCCGCTAAGACTGGTACAGAAAGCTGACAAGCAGACTTATCGTATGGCTCATGACTTAAGACCTGTAAATGACGTGACGAGTACTCCTGTGTTGCCAGTTCCTGATCCACATCGCATTCTGCCCAAAATACCAATGGTTTTCAGTGATAGATTTGGCAAATGCATATTTTTGCATTCCCCTTGCCTCTGACATAAGACATGTGTTCGCATTTACCTACCGTGGTGTGAAATTGCAATACACACGGCTGCCTCAAGGGTTTAAAAACTCTCCGGGGATTTTCAACCAGGTTTTGAAAGACATGTTGGGAGACTGTCATCTTCCGCAGATGTCTATTCTTCTTCAATATGCGGATGACCTTTTGGTCACAGCTGCTGATCCAGAGTCATACATTGAGGCCACGAAAGTTCTTTTAGAAAAATTATGTGAACTTGGATTCAAAGTGTCAAAAAAGAAGTTGCAATGTTGCCGTCAGTCAGTGACATTTTTGGGGAGGATTGTCTCTCCTATGGGTCTGGCCATGTCTCCTGACCATCGCAGCTCGATTCTGCGCCATCCGCGCCCCACCACAGTTAAGGAAATGATGTCATTCTTAGGGCTGTGTGGCTATAGCAGGGGATACATCCCATGCTTTGTGGACAAAACGGCTCCGCTGAGGGCACTCATCAAAGAACAGGGTGTTCGCAATTTGAAGGCCAATCTGCAGTGGACTCCTGAATTGGACAAACTGTTTATTTCATTAGTTCAGGAATTAGCATCGGCAGCTGCTCTTGCCAATCCCGATTACACAAAGCCATTCTGTTTGGACGTGGCGGTGGCCTCAAAGGTGGTGAATGCAGTCCTGTACCAGAAGGCACGCACTGGCCGATCAGTACTGATGTACTGCAGTGTTCCATTGGATGGCCTTGACAAAAACAACCTGATTGTGCCAGATACGCTGCGGGCCTAGCTAAGATTTTACAAAAAACTGCACACATGGTCATGGGACACCCCGTGCATGTTTTAACGGACCATGCGGTGTCATCATTTGTCGCATCAACAGCATTCACATTAACCCCATTAAGACAGATGCGGCTTTTAAAAATTCTAACGGCTCCTAACGTCACCTATGTGCATGATGGTGTGAACATGGCAGACCATCTAGTATTCGGCCCCCATGAGTGTGCCATGCGCGTTCAAAACCAGCTTAGAATACGACCTGATTTATATGCTGAGCCAATAGAACACGGACATGTCCTCTTTTCTGATGGATGCTGTTGGCGTGAGAAGGGTGGCTCTCTACGGGCTGCAGCAGCAGTAGTTGAATGGAAACAAGATTCTTTCATACCAGTCATTTCTCAAAAATTGGACCATCGCCCATCGGCACAAGCAGCCGAGGTGTTGGCACTTATTTTGGCGCTCGAACAATATCCTGGCGAAGCTGTGACAGTGTTTTCTGATTCGGCGTACGCTGTCTCCGCTGCCTTAATTGACTTGGCTGGGTGGTTGAAAAATGGCTATCTCACAGCTAAAGGTGAGATGATCGCCCATAAGGATTTGATGGAACGCCTTCATGTGGTTCTGATGTACCCTAGTGAGGTGGCGGTGGTGAAAGTACCGGGCCATTCGAAGGCCAACTCTTTGTCAGCCCGAGGTAATCAAGCTGCAGACATTTTGGCAAAACGAGGAGCCGGTTACACCCCGGTGGGTATCATAATGATGGCCCAACAAGAAGGGTCTCAAACAGGCCCTGATGCTCTCCAGGGTCTAGATGTGATAACAGCTCGCGGGATTGCTGATGATCAGAAAAATGCATCCCCTGAGCAGAAATCAATGTGGATTGCCTCTAAGGCTGTTCGACGCTCTGATGGTATTTGGGTGGGACCACATGGCCAACCTGTCCTCCCAGAAGGCCCGGTCATGGAGCGAGTTCTTCAGGAGGCCCACTCCCCATCGCATAGCGGACCCCAAGCCATGTTACGGCAACTTTCTAATTGGTGGCATCCGAAAATGACTGGTGTTGTGTGGCAATATGTAGCTGATTGCCCCACTTGTCAGTCATTCAACGCTAAGCCAACGTTGAAACCGTTGCCTGGTTCCTTTTCACGGGCATCGTGGCCTGGTGCTAAAATAGTCATGGATTTCACGGACATGAATAATAGTGTGAATGGCAAAAGGTTTCTCTTGGTCATTGTTGACTCTTTTTCGGGGTGGCCGGAGACTTACCCTTGTGCGAAGGAGGATGCCACTTCAGTTATTAAGGCATTAGTGAACCACTACATCCCAACTCATGGGTTCCCAGCCTTGATTCGCTCTGATAATGGCACACACTTAAACAACAAAGCTTTGGCCAAAGTCGAGTCCATTTTGGGACTGAAACACCGATTCGGTTGTGTGTACCATCCTCAGAGCCAAGGTAAGGTGGAGCGAATGAATCGAACACTCAAAGAAAAGATGGCTAAAGTTATGCATCATTCCAAAATGACGTGGCTCCAAGCTTTGCCATTGGCTCTATTATCTGTCCGGCAATCTGTAAATAAGACCACAGGATTCGCTCCTTTTGAGCTACTGACGGGGAGATTGATGCCGGGTCCTTCCTCCACGATTGTTCCACCGCAGGAACTCCCCTCCCTGGATTTGTCGCGTGCAACGTATTGGTCTTATCTGCATGCTCTGGTGTCCAGTATTTCTTCCCAGGTTGCTGCGGCCGCCAGTAAAGAAACGGATGAACAACAACCAGATCGACAACTCACTCCATACGTCTACTTAAGGGTCATCTCTCGGAAGTGGACTGAACCAAAATGGAAGGGACCGTTCAAAGTTCTAGCTCGGACTTCACACGCCGTACAGCTGGACGATCACAAACACAAGTGGTATCATTATTCACAAATTCGTCCCGCCCTTGATTATAGGCCATCAGACGCTGAGTGATGAACAGGATGTGGTACTTAGTTGGCCGACCGAACAGCCAGGCCATGAGGGAAAGGGTGTACAGTCGCCCTGCCCTATACGATGTTTTTATATTTTTGAATGAATGGAAATTATGTTAAGTCTGTTTTGTGTTTTGTTTGTGGGACCTTTTTTGCTGTGGGAAGCTGTACAACACGGGCGACTTCAAACTGACCGGACCACTCCTGATTTTGAAGTGTATGAAAGACACATGTGCAAGAATGAGGTAATGTACGAGGCAAGGGAAAAATCACCAATGAAGCTGACACAGGTAGAACAAATTTTGCTTAATGCTCAATGCAAAGATAAAAATATGGATTTGGAAGTACAATTATATAATTGGACACAAGCCAAAGATGATCTGGCTGTTAAAAGGCAATGGTTTGCAGAGAATAGACCAGGAACAGACTTCTATCATGTTGTACAGATGGTGGCAATTAGCAGAGAAGGAACCTTGATATACACCTGTCAAGACAACAGCCGGTTTGTTGTATCTCCTGGAGAATCCCCTGAACGATTGACTTGGCTAGAGGTCTATGTTTTTTGGGATTCATGTAGTTCAAGGGAAAGCTTAGAGTCAAAAAATTGGATTCTTCGGAAACTGCAAAGTCATAGTATACAGTTCACAGAGTTGATGGCAAGGGTGGCAAATTGGACACTCCAAAACAAATTACAAGAATGGCACATTCATCCGATCAAGATGGATGAACCGATATGGGTGTGCAATAGATCAGGATACGAACCAAGGATAGGGCAAGAGTGGCACCCAGACAGATGGAGAAGAGGGGTCAAAGAGTTAATTACTGTGTCCCAAAGGGGGTCCTGTTAAGGCCACCCAAAATACCATTATGGTATTCAAATTTGTTTGCCAAAAGACCAAACTGTCATTATTGAAATCCCATATGAGGCAATAGCGAATAGTCGCATTAATGGATGGAATTATCAGAATTATGATTGGTATGTAACGAATGACCAAATAGCGCGGGGCTGGAAAGATTTGGTCTGGGATACAAAAGGATGGTATATAAGTTGGGGCACAAATAAATATGCACGACAACACCAAAAAGCGATCAGGGAAAGTAAGACAGAAACAGGCTTCACTTTAGAAATTGATACTAGTAAACCAATTATAGTGAATGAAGACAAATCTGGATGTTGGGGATTTCAACTTAATGTATATACAGGGGGTTACCCATATTTCCATTTGATATTGTGTGAGAATAAAGAAAAAATCCAACAAATTAAGTCTTGGCCCATTTACCACTCATAAAGTAATAGCTAAAGTCATCTAAGTGGTCGATGAGTGGTTTAAAGTTACCACAGGTATTTCAGGAATGGTTAATAATTGGCTTTTAATGGCAGAACAAGCCGTGAATACAACCCAAAATGATTGTGTGATATGTGGGGCTCGCCCAGTCCTCCGAGTAGTTACAGCAACCATCACCTCAGAGTGCGTTATTCCTGTATTGACTGAAACACGTTTAACAGGTAATTGTACTCAGTACAATGTTATCTTTCCTTTGGCCACACCCGACAAGAGCAAGCCAATTTTTGATAAAGTTGTAGCCTGACAGAATTTTACATGTTTGAAATTACTTGGTAGGGGTAAAAACATAGGAAGAGTATCACATGACTGGTGCATGACTGTTTTGCCATTGCCGGTGGATTCTCCCTTGTCTCGTGCAGATGTGTGGCTGTGGTGCGGTGATAATAAACTATACGACCACCTTCCCAAAAATTCATCCGGTGTCTGTGCTGTTGTGTCCTATTAATGCCTGTCACTGTGGTTCCAGTAGAATGGACAGAAGAGGGGCGCATAGGGGATCTGGTTACCCTCGATGGGCTGAACCGGGCTAAGAGAGGAGTTCAATCGTGGATGGGAAAAGACGACCCCACGTACATTGATGCTATTGGCATTCCCCGAGGGGTACCAGATGAGTATAAATTGGCTGACCAAGTATCATCTGGATTTGAGAGTATTTTTGTGTGGATCACCCCAAATAAAAATGTGGACAGAATTAATTACATTTATTATAATGTCCAGCGTCTGGGTAATTATACTGAGGAATCGTTGGCGGCAGTACACGAACAATTGGCAGCAACGTCTTTGATGGCGTTTCAAAATCGTATGGCACTGGACATGTTATTAGCGAAGGAAAATGGGGTGTGTGAAATGAAACGAAACGAAAATTGTTGTAGTTTCATTCCCAACAACACAGCACCGCGTGGACGATTGACTAAGGCCTTGGACGGGCTGCGGACTTTGAATAAAAAGATGAAAGAACATTCGGGTGTCAATAATGAGTGGTGGTTAGATTGGATGAATATGTTTGGTTCATGGAAGGGTTTAATTGCATCTGTGATGGTGTCTGTTGCCGTTTTTGCAGCTATCATGGTGTTTTGCGGATGTTGTTGTGTTCCGTGTATTAGGACCCTCACAGTTCGATTGATAGAAAAAACTGTCGGACTGCTCCCACCGGGGGGCCAGTATGTAATGTTGCCACAAGTAGAAGTCATGAGTCAGATGGACGTGTCGATGTTCCGTTGGTTGAGAGGATATAACATGAATATGGTCCCAGAAACGGGCCATGAGGCAAATGGAATGTTGTCATATTTCATGAGTTGCTTTTATCACATTTTTTGTTATATCTTATTTTCAATGTTGTCATATTTTTTAACCCCACAATTGTTTTTATATTTTCTTTTAATTTTGGCATGCCTTATAATTTGTATTTTATCACGTTTGTTATTTTTCTTTTCACTTGTCACATTTCTTAATTTGGTTGTAGTATCCATTGTTCACGTTTGTTATGTCTTTATTTCACCCACTTATTTGGTTAGAATAGTCTACTAGTTAGGCAATTATAGTGGTGGCCTCTTGTTTGAGGCCAAGTGAGGGAAATGAAGGAAATAAATACATTTAGTTAGCCATTTTTAACATTGTATGATGAACATTAAAATATTGAGTTAATCAGTATCAATGGTGCTTTGTTTTCAGTGGATGGGTGAAGGAACAGATGTGGAATGGTTGCATGATTGAAGTTGTGGTTGTTTAGATACCAGGGGGTTAAGGGGTCGGCTGGTCTGCAATAAAGGAAGTAGTAAATTTACTTAGCCATGTTAGGCACTGTGTAGGATAAGCGGTAAAACAATTACTCAGCATAGATAGTGCTTTGCTTTCAACAGGAGGATGGGCAAGCGGGCATGGAAGGTTTGCATGTTTGTTTGTGGAGTTGTGTCTGTTCAGGAACCAGGATGTCAAGGGTTCAGCTGGTCCTCATCACCCAAGGAAAGATAAAAGAGCAACTCGAGACGTCTCCACGCTGATTCGTATCACCAAAAGGAGAGGAAAAGTTACGACCTGACCAAGGCTGAAGGAAGGAGGTGAAGGGATACAACATAAACCAACGCTATCTTGGCAAAGGCAACTGGAGCCGTCTCCACAACACCCCACCAAAAGGATGACGACATCAGAGGAGAGGGATCCAATCAACTGCTGATTTCTTTGTTTGAGCCAAATTTGAATATGCATGTGGGACACCTTTAAATCTGGGGTACTCAGTCTCAGTCTTTGTCTTTTCGCCTGTCTTACTGATTTGGGGCACACGAATATTTTCTGTGTCAAGGAGCTGAGACCCAGAATTCTGTATTAGATCAAATTGTTAGGAATAAATTATCTGTGAGGGAGTTGCCGGCTTCTTTGGTGATCTCTCTCACAACGAACACGCCAATTGTTAGGTTATAACATTGCACAATAAGGTAAATATTTAATTCCGTTCATAATATTTACAATTTTAAAGATCACCGTAAAATGCTAATATTAGCATGTAATATTTTAACCTAACAATTTTATGGAAGTAAGACAATCTTCCTGTGTTCGACCCTTTGTTCACAGTGTCCGAACGAACATCTCTGACAGATTATAAAATGCATAAATGAATCTTTATTCATTTATGCAGATGATGAATTAATTGTGCATCTCAATGTCAACATTTGAATTTCACACATCAGTGACATGTGAACAGGTTACCTTATTCATATCCTTAGTCCATAAGCAGACCAAACTCGAGATAAATACTGAAAATCGTGAGTGAGGACCTGTGGAAAGATGTTCCATACTGCAAGCAGATTAATTTTACTTCCTGTAACGTCACTTTCATCAAAGCCGAGGCAGAGTATGGTTGTATTATGCTGGATGTGCAAGCAGAGACATGGGCTAACTTCAAATCTTGTCAGAGCCTGTAGCACACAAGGTAAGCATGCGCAAAAAGTAAGGCGGATCTGCCATTCATAGAAGTGTCAGGGGGCTAATATGAATCTAAAATTTAGACTGCTGAATTTTACTACTATCAAAATATTTCACTTTTCAGCATTAACCATTTTTATTCAGATTCAAATTAATTTGTGGGTTTGGTTAATTAAGCAATATCAAATAAGTATGTTTACAAATACAATCTCGTGAGTGAGGATCCTTCTCTCACTCATATGTCTGCATTCACCCTGACGTGCCGCACCTCTCCTACCCAGCAAAGTGAAAATTGGTACATATTTACTGTGGGTCTGTCAAAGGTATGATATGATGCAAAATTATTTTATGTATAATAAATGTGCTATTGTATTGTAATTATATATATATATATATATATATATATATATATATATATATATATATATATATATATATATATATATATATATATATATATATATACAGTAAAGTCTCGTTATATTGATATTCAAGGGAGTCCGAAAAAATATCGATATAACCGGGACTATCGATATATCCGACCCTGTTTGCATTTCTCCGTGCGTGCATAGAAATAGTATCGATATAACCGGGACTATCGATATATCCGATATCGATATAACGAGACTTTACTGTGTGTGTGTGTGTGTGTGTGTGTGTGTGTGTGTGTGTGTGTGTGTGTGTGTGTGTGTGTGTGTGTGTGTGTGTGTGTGTGTGTGTGTGTGTGTGTGTGTGTGTGTGTGTATGTATAGGGTATGAACAATTACACAAGTAGTTCAGGCGCTCATGCCACTCACCTGGTGTACCTCACAGTGTAAGTAACGGTGGTCTCTTTTGAGGCAGGAGTCCAAGTCACATGCCAATTATCAAACAAGACTTCCTGTGGCAGAGTTGGTGGAGCTTTACTAAATACTGGGGGATGAAAAATGAATTGATCAGCGTGTGAAGTGTTTGAATACTGTATTTTCGAATCTTGATCTGTCGCCAATGTCCACACATCGCAGGTGTTGAGTCGAGGTTTACAGTGCCACATCCCCACTATTCACAATGGTGCTCCTCTTGTTTCGCAAAGAGATGTGGACCAGACTTTCCTTATAGCCTTATAGCAAGCCGTTCTCTATTTTCTAACGAATTCCATTAATGCAGCAAAAAAAATTGCCTCAGCAACCACCCAAATTGTATTCCCCTTTGCCTGCTGATGCACAAGTCCCAAAATTCAAATACGTAGGTCCGATACATATATATTTACATGTCACTCAATGAAGTCGGTGCAGGACAAGCGGTGAGGGGCTTATTTATATTTATGTTTTTCTTTTTCCAATCACAGAGTGGATAAATATCTCAGTCTGGATGCTACGCGCCTGGCCATCGAACGGGACATATCGCTGTCAAAATGAGGATCAGGCGGCGCTGTTGCACTTACAGACGCTCCCCACCTTACGAACGAGATACGTTCAGAGCGGTCGTTCGTATAAGGTGAATTTGTTCGTAAGTTACTTCACTGCCATATTTTGGATGGAATGTATGTTTAAGTCAAACACAGAACGAGGAAGTATAAAACAGACACTCTAACAGTTGTAAAATAAATTCACACCTACTGTAGTACAACAATATGTCCTTGGGTCTTCAGTAAGCTATTACTGAAGCTGCAGGTACGTAATTACTGAATTACGTGCCAGCAGTCATTACTTTTTGTTATGCATGGCATCCTCCTGCAGCGTGAACTGGGAAGAGGGATTTCCTCCACATCCACGTACTGTACACAGCCAATCGTAAGCGAGCTCGGCGCCTCCTCCTCAGAGCGACAACTGGGAAGAGGGATTTCCTTGCCGCCCACAAACTCTACGCAGCCAATCGTAAGCGAGCACGGCGGATCGGGACCTGAACTCGTTGGCAACACTTCAGCATAGCCGGGAAAGGTCAGCCTTGGTGTCCGTCGCGTAAACATCCAGCCCTTGGAACCTCCAATTTGTCTGTGTGTGTGCGTGAAGCACAGTAAGCAGCCAATCACATGCGAGAAGGCCAGAAAAAGGTGTGCAATACAAAGTCTAACTTACATCATCTCTGTCCAAACATTTTTCGACATACCCACAAAAATGGTCGTATGTACCATTTTTCGTAACTCGAATGTTCTTAAGTTGGGGAGCGTCTGTACTCTCAGCCTGCCTGTCAGTGGAGTTGTTTCTAAGTTGCAGAAAACCTTGTCCACAAGGAGTCACAAAATTAAGACAGATTTTCACTTGAAGGCTTGTTTGTGATCTAACACACATCTGGTATGAACATCGTGTGTTTGTGTGTCCTTGTTTGGCAATGGAATGTAATGTATGAATATCACTGGCAGTATTTAAAAAAATAATTATATCCATGTGTCGAGTTGTGATGTTTTGAGTTCAAATTAATGACAAATGTTTTAAATGAAAGTTGGTTGTTTCAGGTATGACCTCTTATTTTCATCCCATCATAATCACTTAGCCAAGTAATTAATTACTTTTACATGGCAGTGAACGAGACATTAACTAATTCGTAACATTTGTAACACTGTATGATTTGTACTAAGTATGTAACTTTTGGGGGATATTTTTGGAGGGGTTTGCAGTGTTGCAAGCGTGTGTGAGGTGCGTGCGTGCGTGCAAGTGTGCGTGCAACGTTGGACAGTTAATTTCAGCATCAAGTAAAACTAACTCCCTCATTTTAGTAAGCTGGCTATTTAATAAAATAATATTACAGCATCCATCCATTTTCCATACCGCTTATTCCTCAGTAGGGTCGCGGGGGGTGCTGGAGCTTATATCAGCAGTCTTCGGGCACGAGGCGGGGGACACCCCGAATTGGTTGCCGGCCAATCGCAGGGCACACAAAGACGTACAACAGTCACTCCACACAGGGAGGCCGGGGTGGGACACAAACCAGCGACCTCTGCACTGTGAAGCCGGTGTGCTAACCACTCGACTACCGAGCCGCCCGAGCAAGGGCCCCTGTGTGGAGCTTGCACGTTCTCCCCGGGCCCGCGTGGGTTTTCTCCGGGTCCTCCGGTTTCCTCCCACACTCCAAAAACATGCACGGCAGGCAGATTGACCACTCCAAATAGTCCCTAGGCGTGAGTGTGAGAGTGACTGTTGTACGTCTTTGTGTGCCCTGCGATTGGCTGGCAACCAATTCGGGGTGTCCCCCGCCTCGTGCCCGAAGACAGCTGAGATAGGCTCCAGCAACCCCCGCGACCCTAATGAGGAATAAGCGGTACGGAAGATGAGAATATTACAGCATTGAACAAAATGAGAATACAGAATAACTGTTTCTTAACAGCGTCGTTCAAGAAAATGCAAAATGTAAACATAGCAACACTTACCTTGGGTGGCGAAGTGAAACCATATTATAGTTAAAAGCATTTTAACCGCGTCATTTCATGCCAACGAAAGGTTACCAAACATGTTAAACCATCCTAATCATTGTCAGGCTCTCGCCTGAATTTGCAAAGACATTTGGAAGCGCCAAACACAATTTCCTAACAGATGTTTGCAGTTTGTTCTCGAAGAAGAATTATGTCCAACAGCTTAGTAGCGGCATGGAGTCGAGCAAGTTGCCCAGAGGTGCTGCTTTTTTTTCTTCGGCGTCCGCCTGAGTTGACCGTGTGTATCGCGCGACCTCTTCCTTAGCAGTTAGCAAGAACGATTTTCCAACAGTGCGCATGCGTGGGAGCCGTGCGTACATGCGTCTGCGGTACGCGCGAGCTCCGCCACACTCTCTTGTTCTCACTTGCGTACTCTTTCTCGCTCACTCTCTCCCTTCAAACAACTGTTACTTCATTACCGTCACCTTCAGATATTGAGTGCGAATGAGGATCTTCTTTTCCTTTCGGCTTTTCCCTTCAAGGGGTCGCCACAGCGAATCAGTGTCCTCCATCTTTAGAGGTTTGTTTTTGCCACGTTTATAAACTCCATATAATAATAATAATAATAATAATAATAATCTCATCTCATTTTCCGTACCGCTTATTCGTCATTAGGGTCGCGGGGGTTGCTGGAGCCTATCTCAGCTGTCTTCGGGCACGAGGCGGGGGACACCCTGAATTGGTTGCCAGCCAATCGCAGGGCACACAAAGACATACAACAGTCACTCTCACACTCACACCCAGGGACAATTTGGAGTGGTCAATCTGCCTGCCATGCATGTTTTTGGAGTGTGGGAGGAAACCGGAGGACCCGGAGAAAACCCACGCGGGTCCGGGGAGAACATGCAAACTCCAATAATAATAATAATAATAATAATAAATTGAATTTCTAAGCGCCTTTCAAAACTCAAGGACACTGTGGCGTCACAGGTACACACCGCGGCTTTGATGTGAATCTCTGCTTGACACTTTTCCCACGCTAGGAAAGTATAAAAGGACAGCCGTCGCGCGGGACAGCAGATCAGAATCATCTAAGACTCAGACACACACGCAACTTCCAGAGACCTGCTCAGCATCGGACAGAGTTTCACAGCACGACTTGCTCGACTCCACGCCACTATCAAGCTCTGCGAGACATTTGCGTGTCACCTCCCTGGGAGATTTGACAACCACCAGGACAACTACCGTATTTGTCGGATTATAAATCGCAGTTTTTTCATAGTTTGGTCGGGGGTGCGACTTATAAATGCTTGTTTTATTACTGTATGTCATTTCACATGTTATTTTCACATTAAACCGCAAGAGCGCGCTCTAGGCCTGTGCTGATATTGTGGTGTTGAAACATCTGTGAGCCGTCAAAATGTGTGAGCGCAGAGACAGTAGCCTACACATTTCTATAACAGGTGTTACAGGGAAATCTGTGACGCGTCAGAATCTGTCGTCCCTGCGGTCGCGGTTTCTGGAGGGTCAGATTTTTCTGTAACACCTGTTATTTATAAACACAACTGAGAAGGGCTGAATAAAAATGTCACAGAAAAGAAAGTCATATTCTGTAGCTTACAAGTTGCAGATAGTGAAATATGCAGCCGAAAACGGCAATCGAGCAGAAGAAAGAAAGTTTGAAGTGAGCGAAAAACTTGTAAGGGACTGGCGAAAAGCAGAGGTTGCGCTTACTTAAATGAAGAAAACAAAAAAAGCTAATCGCGGGCGAAAAGCTCGGTGGCCGCAGTTGGAGGAACGAGTTCACGCATGGGTGCTTGAACGACGTGCTGCTGCGAGAGGTTTGTCAACGGTGCAGTTGCGTCTCCACGCGCAGGTCGTTGCCAAGGAAATGAATATGAACGGCTTTGCAGGAGGACCTTCTTGGTGTTACCGCTTCATGCAACGCAAATGCCTCTCTATCAGAAATCTCTATCACAAATACATTTTCCCCAAAAATGCGACTTATCCTCCAGTGCGACCTATATACGTTTTTTTCTTCTTAATTATGCATTTTTTGGCTGGTGCGATCTATAATCCGGAGCAACGTATAATCCAAAAAATACGGTTTCATATACCACAGAAGTTAATGAAGTCATGCATTTATTTGATTAGATTAGATGGGCCTTTATTTGTCTCACAGTGGAGAAATTCACATTTCACAGTAGCAAAATCTAAATACAGGAGTCCAAGTCAGGTACAGTGAGACATCGGCTTACAAACACCTTACCTTATGAACTTTTCATTTTACGAACGTCAAATGTATGAAAATTATACCTTGAAATACGCACGACTTTTCGCGATACACACCCACCACGGCTGGCGGAGTGATCTTCGGATCTGGCGGAGTGATCTTCGGATCTGGCGGAGTGATCTTCGGATCTTCGGCGGAAGCACACGACCGAACAGCGCTCCAGCCGGTGCACCTTTCCACACCCCCTCTCGCTGAATTCACATGTCAATCGTCTCCGAGGAGCTTTTTGCAGATAATTTTACTATTGGGAAATGAATGCAAGATGATCCCCTAATAATCACCGTCGAGGAGAAGATCATTGAGAAACACGAACGAGGTGTGCGTTTGTGGCGTCACATGTGCACACCTCGGCTGTCATGTGAATCAGCCTGACACATCTCTCACGCTGTGTGTCACTTCCCTGAGAGTAACTTTCTACGACCATTCTACAAATAGAGCCCAGTACCGTTCACCATTGCTACCATCCTTCGCCCAAAAGCTTTACACAAAGGCGTTATTTAGTCGATGCTTTTACGTGACTAATGACACAGAAATTGTCACTTGCGAGTTGACAGCTGGGGCGGGGCCGTCCTTCGCGACCTCCGCCAGCCGAAGAAGACACTTCAATTTCATTTCAACAAGTCGCTGTCACCTCACCGGTGACATGATAACACACATTGTACCTCGCTGTGTCTTGTGCTGGCAAGTCCAACAGTTTGCTTTGCCGGAGGTGATTGTTAGCCGCGATTGCGTAAATTTGGTGCTTTCCGGGATCGCGAATGTGCGTGTTGATCCCCTCATCACCGATACTGGGACATTTCAATGAGTCGCTGTCACCTCACTAGTGACATGATTACGACGCCTCACACCTCGCTGTCTTGTGCTGGCAAGTTCAAGAGTTTGCTCTGCCGAGGTGATTGTTAGCAGCGATGGCGTAAGTTTGGTGCTTTCCAGGATCCTGAATGTGCTCAACGGATCGCCCCGCCCGCCTTCTTTTGTCACATTTTATTCCGCGTCCGTGGAATCATCGGACTCGCGCCTTTTGTTGTGATAAATCTGCCAGCACCTACGGGACTCGAAGTGGATGCAGATGACATCGAGGAGCTTGTTGCTGACCATAATGAGGTCCTCAACACAGAGGATTTGATTTGCCTACAAGAGGACAAGCAGAAGCAGGCCATCCAGGAGTTGATGTGCAGGCTTTTATTGAACAGTTCTATCCAGAAAAGGCTATGAGAATCATCAACATGATGAATGATAATGTGATGCCTCAGTTTCGTAAGATCTTACAAGTCAGAAAGCAACAGGTGTCAATTAAGAGCCATCAACAACCATCACAAATGTAAGTAAAGTGACTTTATTATACAGTGCAGTGTATTTCTTTCATTACAATACAATAGCACATTTATTATACATAGAATAGGGTATGTTGTGTGTAGTTTTAAGGGTAATTTATTTGAAAATTATATTTTATGGAGACCTGGGAACGGATTCAGCTAATGTTTATGATCAATAAACTTCCATAATTCCATGCAAAAAGTTAAACCTTCATAGATTATATATTCAGGCCGGCCAATTAAATTATGTGTCTATTTTTACATGATTTGGATTTACAGCTCATAAAAGTCACAAAAAGAGGAATTAAAAAATAATACTGTACTTTGGACAAAAACCACCACATACAGACCATCCAGGAAATGGGCAACAACTGTCAAGTTCCTTATGGCAAGCAAATTCAGAACTTGAGGCAATGTAGGATGAGTCAACTGGGCCAAAGAATAGGGGGATTGGACTATTGCCCATTAATCCAAGATTCCCGTGATGTCTTTCGTTCAAGAATCAAGGTCCAAGGGTTTGGAACAAAGTAGGTAAGGAACTGAAGCCAAGCCGCTTGAAGTATAGTGTGAAACATCCACAATCTGTCAGAATTTGGGGACCAATGTACAGTAAAGGCACTGGTCAACTTTGCATTCTTCAATCCAAGGTCACTGCAACAGTCTATCAGAATGTTTGAGAGAACTTCATTCTGTCACATCTCGTCGCCGTCCAGGGCGCGCCCCGCCCCTCCCGTCACCTCCTCTGCTGCTCCCTGGAGAAGGCCCCTCCCATCATCACTCACCTGGGCTCCCACAGCTGTTTGTCATTTACTGATTGTGCCTTCTGACTATATATGCCGATCGCAAATTACCATCTCCGTCGGAGAATTCCGGAAGCTACCCTCGCGACTACCTTGCCGTCTGGTCTGCCTTTGTTGGTCGCAGTCACTTACCTGTCCCTGTTCTTTATTTCGCATGCGTGTCTTAGTAAAGACTTTTCCTGGAAAACTGTCTCGCCGTGTATTTCGGATCCGAACCGCCCCACCTTCCTTCGAGTCCGGCCCGCAAGCTTCGAGTGTCCTGACACATTCCTTCAGATGAGGATCTGTATGGAGATGCAGAAATCATCATCCAGCAGGAAGGTGGCCCGGTATTCCAGTGGTTTGCTGGTTGGCCTCACAGTGCAGTGGTGGCAGGTTTAATTCCAGCTCCGGCTTCCCTGTGTGGAGTTTGCATGTTCTTACCAGGTCTGTTTAGGCTTTCACTGCATGGCAGACTGGTTGAACACTCTAAATTGCCCTGTGATTGGCTGGCAACCAGTTGAGGGTGTCCCCCGCCTACTGCCCGAAAATAGCTGGGATAAACTTCTGTATGTGCGACCCTTGTGAGGAATGAGCAAATCATAGATTATGTATGTTAAATAATTTAAAATGATAATGTGACTTAAATACCCTACAACACATTGATTTCAGGTCAGACTAAAGCAATGTCTGTTAACATTCCTTTTACACATTTAGTTTCATGAACAAATGTGCAATTTACTTTTATCATTCCCATATATGTGTTGCAACGGATCCCAATGATTCTACAACGGCACAAAACTAACAATAAATTGGTATCAAAAAATATAGTAATGCACTTTAAGATTAAATGAGTTTTATCTTCTTCTCCTTTTCCTTTCGGCTTTTCCCTTCAGGGGTCGCCACGGCGAATCAGTGTCCTCCATCTAACCCAGTTTTGTGCATCCTCTTCTCTCACACCAGCTACCTTTACCTCTTTGACAACATCCATAAACCTCCTCTTTGGTCTTCCTCTCGGTCTCCTGCCTGGTAGTTCAAGGCTCAGCATCAATGTTTACTCTAATGATTTGTAAGAGCCATATATTGGAAGTTAGGAGGAACAGAATACGGTGAACAACATCGCCGCCTGAAGACATTGTGGCGCACCCTTTAACATCATCAGTCTCATTTGTGTGATTCACTTTGGCCCCAGCAACTTTGTATTACTGAGAATTTAAATTACCAAGAACTAAGTACTAGTCACAGAGGTGGCCAACTCGAGGCTCGCGTCTGGCTCTTTGGCTGCTTCAATGCGGCTCCCAGGCTTTCACACAACCAAAATGCCTCACCGATGGCGTTTCCATTCAAACGTTTCTGAATACACAGAACGAACCGCATATCATCAATCCCGCAACTTGATTGACATAGAGGTCAGCCGATCAGATGACTGGATCACCACTCATGCGCAGAAATAGGTCCTAAGTGGTAAATGCTAAGTTTATTGCAATTGACCAAGGGCCAGCAGATTGGTCCCAAGTGGACTGCGAACGGTGGGAGGAGTAAGTTGGTTTGTGTTTGTGTTGTTAGGTTTCATTTATGTTCGGGCTGTTGCTCGTCGTGCCTGCAATGTTCGTGTGTGCATGGTCATGTGTGTGTTTGTGTGTGTGCGTGTCTGCACATGTGTGTCTGCGTCCGTGTAGTTTGTGTGTGTGTATGTGTGTGCATGTGCGTGCGTGTTTGTGGCTCTTTGCAGTAACAAAATAAAAAATAATGGCTCCTCATCTCTGACTGGTTGGCCACCCCTGTACTAGTGAGAGGAAAAGAGGCTATTGTGACCCTAATGCTCCAACTAAATATGTAACCCACTAGTAGAAAAAAAGACCAAAATATATGAATATATTTTCCCTCATCATCCAATTTAGTATACACATCTTGCTGGAATATGAAAATCGATGTAATTAGTTCCAACGTCTTGATTTTGGGTTGCTTATTTGCAGAAAATGTATGTTGTGCTGTTGACAAGGGTAAAGAAAAGTATGTCGAAGTGTTTTCTAACCGTGACCTACTTTGTACATCAAGAGGCCGATTGCTAGTGCGGTCTAGATTCTATATTCTAGGATATTCTAAGTTTCATGTTTGGCACCCAAAAATATCATACTTTTGAAACAAAACTTTATTTTGATCAAGTCTGATAAATGTGTAAGGCATATGGTATATCAAAAATCTGCCAAACTCAAAGTGATTCCATATGATTACGATTTTATCACCGTGGCTCATCCAAAATCATTAAAATAAATGGAGAACACAAAGCAGTCAATTCAAGTGGAGGAAAGAGTCGTGACGGTTCCAGACACTTCTTTTCTGGCCTTCTTGCCATGAGTTTCCTGTTCCATTTTCCTCTTCTGCTGCTGCTCTTCCAGTCGTTGCTGCTTCTTATTCATGTAGACGGTCATATTATCAAAAGTCACCTTATGCAGGTGTTCAAAACGGCTAGCATCCCTCGTGCAAGCTGTAAACAAAACAGAAGAAGGGTTGGAGGAACAGTTGCAATGAAATTTGATTTAGTAAGACGTACAATTGAAAATAAGAGTACAGTTGAGCACCCTGGGCAATGAATTAAGTTTGAGAATACTGTATTTGCAAGAAGAACACAGGTAAAGGCTGAGAACGACAGCATAGAAATACTCAAACATTGATATATCGTAAAAAACATGTTTCACTGCTTAACAGTTGAGTTTAAAGGATAACCGACGTCTCCGGACAAGTTGTGTCCATAATTTGTAAAATGGCTTCAAATGACTTCTACTGGGCGTATTTTACAAAGATTCCACCGCATATAACTATATTTTACGTTTTAAGACTCATGCTGAATATTCCGGAAGTCTTGTTTTTGAGTTGGTGACGAGTCCTCACGTTATGTCACTGAAGGAACGCCCCTGACCGAAAAAAGGACACATTGTAGCAGTCCTTCCATCACGTCAACGCATTTTGCTGTACAGTGAGACCTCAACTTACGAACACCTTATATTACGAACTTTGCATCTTACGAGCGTCAAATTTATGAAAATTAAAACTTATAATAAGCACTATTTTCATAATACACACCCACCACGGCTGGTCCATCAAGCACACGACCTTCGGATCTGGAGGAGTGATCTTCGGCGGAAGCACACGACCGAACAGCGCTCCAGCCGCTGCTACTTTCCACACCCCCTCTCATTGAATGCACACGTCGATCGCCTACTTGGAGCTTTTTGTTGATAAATTTACGATGATGGGACCGAAAAAAAAACACCACAGGGTTGTGTTCAGCCCAAGAAGACACAAAATAAAATCAGTGGCTGAGAAGAAGGAGAAACAAGGTGTGCGTTTGTGTGATTTAGTGGCCGAGCACGGCTATGCGACGTCAACCCTTGCTACCATTGTCCGGAACAGAAAAGCCATCTAAGGTGCGTCTGTTGCAAAAGGTGTTTCCGTGCTCTCAACGCGACGGTCTCGGGCAATCGAATAAGTTGAAAAACTTCTGTTAATTTGGATTAACGAAAAGCAGTTATCCGGAGAAAGCGTGAATAAAGAAAGCTATTTTATGCGAGAAAGCACGACTAATTCACGCCGATATCGCCATGCGCCAACCTGGTTCGGCGCTTATTGAGGATTTTAAAGCCAGTAACTGGTTCGAGAACATCTGAGGAGGAGATGGCTGCAGCATCAAGTGAGCTCATAAAGGCAATGTTGGCAAATTGGAATGATGTGCAGGCTTTTACCGAACAGTTCCATTCAGAAAAGACTGTGGCTATGACAATCATCAACATGATGAACAATAATGTGATGCCTCAGCTTCGTAAGACCTTACAAGTCAGAAAGCAACAAGTGTCAATTAAGAGGTTTTTAATCAGCAAAAATGATGAGGAGTCTCCAAAGAAAAAAGAAGAGAAGCCAAACCAGAGGTTAAGTTACCAACAGTCCTTATGTAAGATGACTCTGCTTCCATAAGCCATCAACGACCATCAAAAAGATAAATAAAACTTTATTTTACAGCACAGTTTATTTCTTTAATTACAGTCCTTGTGTAATGTGCATCTCTTTCCAAACAGCAATTCCCTTTGACCTCCAACACCATTCCATCAAGCCATCAATGACCATCATGAAGGTAAATCAAACGACTTTATTTTATAGCAGTTTATTTCTTTAATTACAGTCCTTATGGAATGTGACTCTTTCCAAACAGCAATTCCCTTTGACATCGGACCTCCAACGCCATTCCATCAAGCCATCAATGACCATCACAAATGTAAATAAAGTGACTTTATGATACAATGCAGTGTATTTCTTTCATTACAATACAATAGCATATTTATTATACATAGAACAAGATGCTGTGTGTAATTTTAAGGCTAATTTAGTTGAAAAGTACATTTTATGGAAACCCAGGAACAGAGTATTCCCATTTTAATAGTTTCCTATGGGGAAAAAAATTGAGATACACACTTTTCGCCTTACACACTCTGTTTGGGAACCAATTAAGTTCATTGAAGTCGCACTGTACTTGTTTGGTCTGAAAACTTCGTGTTGCACCAAAAAGAGGCAGAAGAGGGCGACAAAGCTCCGTGTAAGGAATTAATCAGCCTGTGGAAACGGGCTGATTAATTCCTTACACGGAGCTCTGTCGCCATTTTCTGCCTCTTTTTTGGTGCTACATTTGCCCCCCTATTGCCTCAAAATGGCACGAAATAAATTCTTTAATCGATTGCAAACATGTATGCTTTCCTCTTCAGAACTATTTGAATCACATTCATAAATGGATGAGTAACAAGAAAGCATATTCTCCGAATCTGAAGCCATTGTTTTGATTATCCAGCAAGGCAAGACGTCTTGGGGTGACACCACGACCAAGGGGGCGGGACCTTCTGAAACTGGCCACTTCCGGGTTCATTTTTTTTTTGCAGATTTTGGACACTAAGTCATTTTTATTGGTGTTTTGCATTTGACTAAAAATATCATACTGAGTGTTTTGGGTATTTTAGATGCTATAAAACGTTTTTCTGATGTCAGGAAGCAAAAAAGTAATGTTTGTTGTCCTTTAACGCTACTCACACAAGGCAAATATTCTCACACATTTGCAACTATTTCTGGCCGTTGACTGGAACATTGTGTGTACGAAGCTTTCACGCATGTACACTCCCCACATCGAGCTGGTCAAGATCTGGGGTGGACCACTGTCTCTGACGCACGACTATTCATAGACCAATCGGGCTGAGTTTAGTGGAGTAACCACTTCTTCGAAGGCGTCTTCCTGCAGTGGTTCATCTTGTTCAATGGGCTTTTATGTTATTATCACATTGTGAATAGTACAATATTGTGTCAACTGCTGCCCACTCGGCATCCAATGAAGCCTGGTCATACTCGAAGGGAGATGCGCTCCCCAGACACTTCTTTCATCACTTCGGGTATGATCCCAAGACGTTACCAGGCCAGGCGGGAAATAGCTCTCCAGTGTGCTTTGGGGTCACGTGTTCAGAACACTTCACCAGGAACGGATCCAGGAAGCATCCTAATCAGATGTCCAAACCACTTCATTAGTCGATTCTGAGTCCCTCCCAAATGACCTAGCTTCTCACCTCATCTCTAAAGGAGAGCCCACAAATCCGGTGGAAGAAACAAATTCTGCCTTTTATATCTGGGATATTTTCTTGGGGGTCTCTGACGGCACTGTCAGAGATGTTCGATCGGACACTGTGGACAAAGGCTCGGACCCAGAAAGATTGTCTTTACTGCCGGCAGGAGACGCAGCCATTCATGCCAGACGCCTGAATTATGCAGCCCTCTGCCAAGCTATTTATTGAGATTTATGCAAATTCAAGTGATATGTAACCGGCCTCAGGCCTAGGGGATACCTGGGTCGGTCCAAAGGAGTCACAGGCAGGTAGCACTGTGAACGACGAGGAAAAGACGACACGAGACAAACGTGTTAATCAGCTTCACACAGCGGCATTTATGACTTATTTACTCATCAAAACATCAATTCGGTTCAAGTTCCAATAATACCGGCTCCTGATATCAATATACATTCATGTGTAGGTCTATACATTGTATATATCCTCCACATTCGCACATGCGTATGCACGTTCGTGTGTGTTGTGCTGGGAACTACCAATTGACATCCCAAAATCCAAATTCATCAATGCCACAAAACATTCATCAAAGCCACGAAACTACGGTTTCATATGTAGCATCGCCCAACAAGTCCCGGATTACTCTAACATCTTGAGGATGTCTAGAAATTATTATTTTGAATACCTGTGAACGACGAGGAAAAGACGACACGAGACAAACGTGTTAATCAGCTTCACACAGCGGCATTTATGACTGACTGCGCATGTGTGAGCTGAGCCTACATTGTCTTCCTCTGTTCCATTCACAGGAGCGTAGCGCCCTCTCCTGAATTGGTAGGCTAATCGAATAACATACAGTAACGGAGGTCGTTTCTAACCCCCTACACTCTCCCCTGCTTTAAGAGATGTCCCCCGACATCTTGACTACACCAACAAGTAGTCAAGTACCAGTAAAAGCACAGTCATCTGTCTGGTCTCCGTAGGGTGGTTTCAGTCACATTCAAATGCAAGTCTGCTGTCTAATAAGTCCATACTGTTGGGGTAGGGTAGTAATAGGGTTCAGGTCGCACTAGATAATGAGTCGTGGGGTAAGGCATGCAAGTATACAAGACATTTGCCCCAGGTCTCCAGGGCTGGTATGATGGATGACCCAAGTGTTCATATGTGAATATCTCTCTGGGTCTTAGAGTACGAGTAGACCTTCTTGCCAGCGATTCCATTCCACTTTGTGACTCGGTGTCCGATTCCACCAACTCCGCCGGCGCTCCTGCATCACCCTCATTATCATCCATTACAGGTTGTTCCGGGCTTCCCTCAGCAGGCAGGGTGTCAGCTGGTGTTGGTTTTGGTAATGATGCTGGTACAACCAATGGAAAAGCTTCCTCTAGTTGCTGCCCATCCTCTGGTTCCGTAGTTTGTGCCTGGGGGTGGAATTCTGATGCTACAGCTCTGAAATTGTGCGGTTCAGGTTGAGACGCCTGATGACTGACTGTCTTCCTTGTATACACAGGTGTCACGGCACTCGAGGCTTGAGGGCAGGGCTCGAGTGACGAAAGGAAAGCGGGGAGGTTGGATCCAAAATACACGGCGAGACAGATACTCGTGAACAAAAAGTCTTTACTGAGGCACGCATGCAAAAATAACACCAGGGAGAGGTAAGTGAGAGATTGGTGACGGCAGACCTGACGTCATGGAAGTGGTAATGGTGGCTTTCAGAATACTCCGACGGCGACTGAATAGCGCGATCGGTAGATATAGTCAGAAGGCACAATCAAGGGAATGACAATCAGCTGTGGGGACCCAGGTGCATGATGATTGGAGGGGCCGTCTCCAGGGAGCAGCGGAGGAGGTGACAGGAGGGGCGGGGCGCGCCCAGGACGGCGACGAGATGTGACAACAGGTAACCGTCGGAGATTGTATGAACATCCCTCCTCTTCACCTGAATATCCAGACTCCTGCCCAACTGCTTCCCTGCTATAAGCCTGTCGGTCTAGCTGTTTTTTCTGTTTATTTTTCACCCTACGGGGCTGTTCAACTGGCAAATCATTGACAGACAGCAGGAGATTACGGTGCAACACACGGGTAGTTTTGTCTCAGTTTTCTGCCTGAACCTTATACACTGGTCCATCTCCCACTCTTTCAATGACCCTGTGGACTCTTTCCTCCCAGTAAGCCCGGAGCTTGCCAAGTCCACCTCTCTCAGATAGGTTCCTGACAAGTACACGATCCCCTGGCTGGATTGCAATGCCTTTAACACCACGGTCATAGTATTTCTTCCCTTTTTCAGAGCGCTTTTGACTGTTCTCGGAGGCAATTCTGTAAGCATCTTGCATTCGACAGGCCCACTCACGTGCATATTCCTGTCTGCTTTTTACTTCTTCGTCAGCTGTCAGACCAAAAACTAAGTCGATGGGCAACCAGGGAGACCTTCCAGAGAGGAGGAAGAATGGTGAATAGCCAGTGGACTCATGTCTTGTACAGTTGTACGCATGAACTACATGAGGCAAATAGTCTTTCCACTCAGCTTTCCTTTCTTCTTGGAGAGTGCGTAGCATCTGTAACAATGTTCTATTCAGACGTTCTACAGGGTTGCAATTGCGGATGGTATGGGGTGGTTCGGCAATGCGCAATGCCAGACAACTGTTGAAGCCGCTGGAATAGACTGTTTTCAAACTCCCGACCTTGATCATGATGTAGTCTCTCTGGATAAGAGAACCGTGGAATAAAATCACTAAAGATTTTCTCTGCAGCAACCTTGCCTGACTTATACCTGTGTTAGTCGGGTAGGCTTGTGCGAAACGAGTAAAGTGGTCTACCAGGACTAGAATATACTCATAGCCTCCTTTACTTGGCTCAAGATGGAGATAATCAATAGAAATGAGCTCAAATGGTGCACTAGTAGTGATGTTGCCCATGGGTGTTTTTTCCGGAATGGTGGGTCGTTTCTGTTTAATGCAGGAACACTGGCGAATTACGTAGTTTTCTATTTCGTGCTGCATGAATGGCCAATAGAACCTCTGCCTTGCAAGGTTGATCACCTTGTCAGCTCCGACATGACCCATGTCATCATGCAGGTGTTTGAGCACAGTCGACTTCAGCTTACTAGGGAGAACGAGCTGTTTCCATTTCCCCGCCTGCCTGTATAAAATTCCCTTGTCCAGTTTAAGTCTATTCCATTCGTGTACTAGTCTCCTTGCCTCTGGTCCCATTTGTCTTTTATCTTTGTCTTTCCATCCCCTCCTCTTCAGTGTCATTACCTCATAGATTGATGCATCCTCTTCCTGAGCAGCTCTGATATCATCTGGAGTGAGAACGGGGACTGTCACCGGAAGAAAATCCTCACCATCAGAGGTGTGTTGCAACACAGCCATAGCCATATGGTGGAAACCACGCCTGGGGGCAAAGTTTCAGTGTACTCCTCTGTGTGTCCCTCCAGCTTAACTGGATATCACGACAGTGTGTCGGCATCAGCATTCGCCTTGCTGTACTTTATTGTGCAGTGGAAATCCGCCAATTCACCCAGCGATGTCCGGCAGCATTGAGTTTGGCCGTGCTTAGGACATACGCGAGGGGGTTATTGTCCGTGTACACAGTGAATGTAGGTGCATAGTAGAGATAATCTCGAAATTTGTCGTAGATTGCCCACTTCAATGCCAGAAACTCAAGCTTTCCAGAATGGAGATGATAATTTTTCTCTGAAGGTGAGAGTGTTCTGGATCCATAAGCAACAACGCGAAGTTTATCTCCCTGCTGCTGATAAAGTACAGCCCCCAGACCTTCGTTGGATGTGTCAGTATTTCACACAAAGGCACCTAGGTTGGCCGAAAGCGCCATTTTGATTGGATGATACTGGCCGTCATCTTGAAACAGGTAAACACCCCTTTGAATGAGCCCAACGAGTGCACTTCAGTTTGAATGCCCCGGAGCATTCGCCTTTGATGAGAGAAAATGTTCTGATTGTAATTAGCAATGAAACAATTCCATCGATGAAACAGTCAGTGACATTTTAACAAGCCCCATGTTCACGTTAGCATCAATATACTTAGACGTATATTGCAGATAGCAAGTGTGGAAGCTTATGAGCCGCGTGCAGGCTAGCTAGCAGTAACTTCGCCTCTGGACCGGCAAGTTGAATTTCATTCCAATCGTTTGCCTGGATTTTTACCAATCACGAGGAACGGAAAACCATTCATGTTAACAGTGAGTACTATCAAAGATATTTTAAATAATACATTCTGACATTATGTTGAAAAGTGGCCGCGCATGCGTGCGTGTTTGCGTGGGTGTGTCTGTGTGGCCGCGCACGCCCGCGTTTGTATGTGCGCGTACGCCCATGTGTGTGCGCGCGCCCCGCGTGTGTGTGCGCGCGCCCCGCGTGTGTGTGCGCGCGCCCCGCGTGTGTGTGCGCGCGCCCCGCGTGTGGCTCTCACTGAAAAACATTTCTAAATATTTTATTTTTATGGCTCTCTTAGTCATAAAGGTTCCTGACCCCTGTCGTAGATGAAGATGACAGTTTAATTTGGTGTGTCTGTTGACCTCATTGACCCCAGGTTGTCTGTGCTTCAATTGTGTATTCGAGTCAGACATGTTGACTAAGCATATAACAGCATGAAACTTTTAAATATGATTGATAGAGTGCTTATGCACATTAGTAAACATATTACGTTATTTCATGTTAGTTTAGTACATATTATGTTATTGCATGTTCAATTTAGACTACATGGAATAAAATATCAGTCGAATCATTGTGAAAGCAGGATGTAACGAGTATCAAGTTTCAGCCTATGTTCTTCCAACACTGAGTTGTCCGTAGCTGATTGGACAACAGATCGCTGCTGTGGACATTCAAAAACTAGTCAGAGCGGGAGCTGGCATTCGTGGTTTCTCTCGTGTGTATAGAACAACGTGAGGATTTTGCATTGGTTGAATTTTAGAAAGGAAATAGTCATTAAAAAGTGTGAAGACGTTTTTATTTAATGCATTACTTCATTTTTCACTTCACTACAGTACAAAAGCATGCTGATACGCAATCCATGAACTCAAGGAGAAAATTACATGCCATATCAAAGATCCCTCATTTATTGCCCACTTTTAATGCAGTTCGGCACATGATCAGATATATTGATAGTCCGGTTATATCGATATTTTTCAGACTCCTGAGAATATCAACATAACGAGACTTTACTGTACTTTTGCTTGACATTTTAATGAGGGTGGTGCGGTGTGAGACTGGCTAGAACAGTCATGGGCAAACTACGGCCCGCGGGCCACATACAGACAACTCTGAAAAGTTGCCTGCCCCGTTTTTCACAACTTGAAACACGAGCAATCGCAAAAAAAAAACATCGTCACAAAGTATTAAGTTTTTTATATTAATTAAGGCTGTACCTACCACAAATGTTACCTTGCTTAATTTACGGTAAATGTCCAAGGCTGCAGATTTCGCTGCAGTAGTCATTTGTCACCATGGTGCACAATGCAATGTTTGCATTGCTTGCTACAAGCCACTAAGCCACTTTCATAACTCTCACATACACTTTACAGTCACGGTTTGATATAAATTTACGTTTAGTAGCATCACACATGTTGTTAGCTTCTTTTGAATCTTTCTTCTGGGCTGAGGTTCTGTGCATCTATTTTGGAAAATGATATGCAAATGCAAAACATTATAACGCTTGCGAAAGTCCGTAGGAAAGAAGCAGACCTCTGATTGGCTGTCGTGCCGAGTATGCAAATTTCAACTGCAGGTAGCCTATGTCTGTGTGCTTGGTGACGGTACACGTGTACTGTTTGCAGGTGAAGGCGAGGGTGTCCGTAGCGAGTTCGTAGAGCACGCGGTCAGGACATTCCATCCATGATTTAGCGGAGTTTAACACAAGGAGGTATTATAGATCTTGAATATTTCGTTTGTCAATAAATGTTGATTTCTTAACTTTGCATCTTCGATTGAAACTTGTTAAAAACAGACGCAATCTTGATAAATCACAGTGCATGTTATTTTAATCTATTTCCATTTCCTCCTGCCAGTATCTGCGAAACAGTCTGTAAATGCCATATCTTGCATATTCCTTGAGACAAATTTATTAATTGATCAGGGATATTTTTCACATTTGAAAGACAGTTAATAAATTGGGTTGTAGTGTTCTTACTGTGCTATGAGGTTTGTACACACTACATTGAAAGGATAACCGGCACAATTTTTTTTGTTTCCTACTGACATCAGAAAAACGTTTTATAGCATCTAAAATACCCAAAACATGCAGGCTGATATTTTAGTCAAATGAAAAACACCAATTAAAATGACTTCAAAATGAATCCGGAAATGGCCAGTTTCAGAAGGTCCCGCCCCCTTGTTCTTGACGTCACGCCTAGACGTCTGGCCTTCCTCGAGAATCAAAACAATGGCTTCAGATTTGGAGAAGATGCTTTCTTGTTACTCATCCAGTTGTGAATATTATTCAAATAGTTCTGAAGAGGAAAGCATAAATGTTTGCAATTGATTCAAGGAATCCTCCCATATCAATTCAAGCCGTCAATGACAGCAATGTAGCACCCAGAAAATGCAGAAGATGGCGCCCAAGCTCCGTTGGAAATGGGCTGATTTGTCTGCAGGGGATTTGTGTCAACTAGTATCAAATAGTAGTCTTGGTGCAACACACAACGATTCACCATCACATTATGTGTTTTCCTTCTAATTTTGCCATCAACACGAAGTTTTCAGACCAAACAAAGCACCGCAAAATGCATTGTGTGTCGCTTTCTCGGTCAGGGGTGGTCCAAACGTGACGTCACATGGGGATCGTCATCAACTCGAAAACAAGACTTCATGAATATTCAGCGCAAGTTTTAAAACGTAAACTATAGCTATATGCTGTGGAATCGTTGTAAAATAGGCCCAGTCGAAGTCATTTGAAGTGATTTTACAAATTATGGACATAACTTGTTCGAAGGCGTCGGTTGTCCTTTAATTCTTTAGGTTTAGTATTTCCGGCCCAAACACTCCCTCCAAATGCTCTTGGCCCGGCCCCTCTGTCAAATTTTAGAACCCATTGCGGCCCGCGAGTCAAAAAGTTTGCCCACCCCTGGGCTAGAATATCCGCCTCACAGAACATAGTTCCATTGTTGAATTGTTCCGTGTGGAGCTTGCATGCTCTCGGCAGGCATGGGCATGTTTTCTCTGGGTTCACCAAAAATATACATGGTAGGTTAATTGAGCATTCTAAGTTGTGGAGTGTGATTTTGATGCAAGTGTGAGTGGTTTCTTGTTTTGTGTGTGCCCTGAAATTGACACACAACCAGTTCAGGGAGTGCTTACTGCCCTGAGACAGGTTGGATAGACTACAGCACAGCTGCGACCCTCATGAGGCGAAGCATTTTGGAGAGTGGATGGATGGAGTTTGTACTGCACAATGTTTAACTGTGACATTTAAAAAAAATATGAAAAACAAAATGATTTAAACAAAAATTAACAAAATTAAACTAAATTTCACAAAACTAATCTAAAATGATTAAAACCTAACTACCCCGCTTTGAAAAGGTGATTGGAACTAACAAAATGCAGAAAGCAAAACTCAAACTGAAATAACTGAGTTAATGTAATATTCATTCAGTGCTGTTCCCGAATTTATTTGGGAATTGAAAATATGACGTGGTGTGCCATACCCGAATTTGTTCGGCTTTTGTTTTTTCTTGCGACGGGTGCCGAAAAAGCGCTTGTCAGCCCTCTGGCAATGTTTTTCCTACAAGGGGGGAGCATTTGACTTTTGTACAGCCACCCCCACCTGCACATCAGATAAATCCAGACCCATATAACTTAGGAATTAACTTATTTTTCTGATGAAAGTAATGAGTCTGAGGTTTCTTACGCATTGAATGTTTATGTAGTCCTAAAAGTCAATATTCTGTGGGTCCTGGAATTTGAGTGAAAATGACAAAAACCCTGGCCCTAGAGTGGACACATTTTTGCACAGTTTTTAGGTACCCCATAAAGACGGTTTTAACAAATTCTGCTGGCAAAATACAAAGCATGGACATCTGAATGAGTGGGCTTGTTGACTCACCATCAAGTGTCTGCCAATGAGGCTTGAAGACCTCAGTAACTCTTTTCAGTTCACTGGTTGCAGTTACACACTGGAAGCAAATTAAAGGAATGGAGTAGAATTTGAGACGGACAACGACTCATTTGGTAACATACATTTTTATAATCTACATTTATCTCGCATGCAGCAAACCCTTTTCATCAGACAGTGAGCCTGTATTGAACATGTTTATGAAAAAGTACTGTTTGAATAACTTCAGATACTCATGAGAAGTGTCAGTCCAGTGAAACCTCAGTTTTCATAAATTATATAATTTAGTTTTAGACTTCCTGTACCGGAAAAAAAGTAACGCAAAACACGTTTCCAAAGTACTTTATTCAATTGTTAAAAATGCATGAGTGCATTAAGAGTAATATACCTTCCAAGAGCATTGTTCAACGATGTAGATTTGAAGTAGGGTTTCATAGGAATCCATCAGCACCCAAAGCTGGCCTTCTGGGTCAAAGGTCATGTGAACTGGACAGCATGGCAGAGAAAGCCTGCTGTGTGGTACAAGTTTCTTCTCTTTGTTCTCCTCTTTCAGCACGAAAAACTGAATTGTTGACACTCTGAGAAAATAGGAAAACATCGAACTGAACATCTGACCCATTCGTTAAGTATCAACTTCACTTCGTTATTCCATAAATCCCATAAGCTCAAACTTGTTGCATCGGCAACATCCATCCATCAATCCATTTTCCGTACCGCTTATTCCTCATTAGGGTCGCGGGAGCCTATCCCAGCTGTTTTCGGTCACGAGGCAGGGGAGACCCTGAATTAGTTGCCAGCGTATCGCAGGGCACACAAAGACGTACAACAGTCACTTTCACACTTACACCTTGGGACAAATTGGAGTGTTCAATATGCCTGTCATGCATGTTTTTGGAATGTGGGAGGAAACCGGAGAACCCAGAGAAAACCCACACAGGCCCGGTGTCATGATGCCAAAAGAAATGTTAAATGATTTTGTGTTTTCTGGATTTTGGATGGGAGAAAGGTGCGCATTTTTCCCCATCCAAAAACAGTAGAGTTGGGCGACCACTAATTGACTCTAAGAAGGTGATTGCAACCACCTGGGAATGCCCAATCGCCGCTGGGACCTGATTGGCCCGAAGCTTAGGTGAAGCACCTTTAAAACCAGACTGAGCGAGTCACTTTGAGGAGGAAGAAGACGGAGAAAGGACAGCCTGGAGAGCAGTGTTACCTGTGGTGAGCCAAAAACTGATATCTACCGCGACTTCAAATAAAGAAAACTCACAATACCCTTCCTGAAACTTTTATCGTCTTTCCACCTGCTTGCTGTCTCGCCGCACAACAATTGGTGGCAGTGGTGGGATCGTTACGCCTGGCTGAAGCGGAAAAGATAAGAGGAAGCTGAGATGAAGAAGGTGGAACGAGAAAGAAGTCGTGTAGCACGGGCCAACCAAACTGGACTGAAGAGTTCTGAAGGGGATCAAGGAAACCAGAAGCTTGAATTGCCCCAAGAAGATGCCGTTCTTCTTTTACATGAGGATGGAACTGAGCAGAGTGAGATGGAACCAGTGGTGAAGCCTAAGACTCAGACAGTGAGTACAAACAGAGCTCAACTTGATGTAGAATTGGTGAACGAAATCAGAAATTTCATGCAAAATTCTAAACATAGAGAGGGGGTGTTGATTGAACAAATCAACCAATTAAGAGATCAGATGCTCCACAACAAGCAAGAATGGACATTTGACAGTCAATCGAGTCAACATTATCCTCCTCAAAAACCACAGCCCCAAAACACTGACCCTCGAATATCCAGACCAACAAACCTTCCTCCGGCACAAGAAACCTCCATGTTGGGTTACCTACCATATGCCCAACCTCCACAGTTTCCTCGTCCAAGACAAGCTGTAGTTCCCATGGTTTCTGAACCCAGAATTCCAGAACTGAGAGAGGGTGAGGATGCAGAAAGTTTTTTCGTCAGGTTTGAGAGAGTAGCTAAAACCTGGGGGTGGAATTATAAAGAGTGGGCTGCTCGAGTAGTGACCTTGCTGACTGGAAAGGCACTTGAGGCATATGCTGGCATGGATGAAGATTTAAATTAATTAAAGCAGCAGTATTAATCAAATACAACGTTACTGAAGAAACCTATCGACAGAGGTTTCGTAGTACGATTGTTCCCACGGAAGAGACTGTCACAGAAAGTTATAATCGACTGAAAGGACTATACAAGAGGTGGATGCGCCCTGATCACCGCAGCAAGGTTCAGATTGGAGAAGTCGTCATTCTGGAGCAGTATCTGAGGTCCGCATCTGGGTAAAGGAGCACAAGCCTAAGACTGGAGAAGAAGCATCGGAGTTGGCTGAGCGCTACGTAGCAGCACACCGGGAGTCGTACAGGAAAAAGGGACCATCTGCAAAGCTGAAATACGAGAGCCCTCAAACCATTCAACATGCAGACTTGGGTAAAGCTGACAATGGGGCTCGGAGACAGTCCGGAAAGTTTCAACCAAAAGGTGACTTTATTTGTTTTAATTGTCAGCAACGTGGCCACAAGGCTTCCATGTGTCTTGTACGAAAATCCAAAGCCATAGAATTTTGTTCAGTACCTAAAGCTGGAAATCCTTCCAAATGGAAATTATTGCAAACGTGCTGGGGGATGATTTGCCTGTATTGGACCATGTTGTCCATAAAATTGCAAAGGATTGCACATGTATGGCAGTCACTAGGTCTCAAACAAAAGGTTTGGAACCACAGTGAGACCTCAACTTACGAACTTAATTGGTTCCCAGACAGAGTGTGTAAGGTGAAAAGTTTGTATCTCAAAAAAAAAAATGCCCATAGGAAACCATTAAAATGGGAATAATCCGTTCCTGGGTTTCCATAAAATATACTTTTCAACTAAATAAGCCTTAAAACTACACACAACATACCTTATTCTATGTATAATAAATACACTTGTCCAAGCAGGAGGCAAGGTAAAGAAAAGTAGACGGCAGCGCAGGAAGGAAAAGAACTGGAGATGTATTCCTTCGAGCATTCCAATGCAAACTAGTATTGAGGGCACAAGCATTAAACCAGAGTGGCAGATTCCAGAGAACTTTAGGGATCATCAAAAAAATTATCCAACTTTGAAATCACTGTTTGAGAAAGTTTATGAGGTTGATGGGGTGCCAGTGAATAGCACAAAGTGTTTAGGAAAAATCACCGGAGACCCGTTTATGTTAAGAAACGACTTATTGTATCTCTCCGACATTGCAACACCTAGATTAGTTATCCCTACCATTTACAGACAGCTCATCTTACATTTAGGACACACTATTCCATGGGCCGGACATCTCGGACAGGCAAAGACGTATGACAGAGTCAGTCAGCGATTCTATTAGCCAGGGCAATATAAAGATGTACAAGAATATTGTAGGCAATGTGGCACTTGTCAGATGGGTGCACCAGCAAAAAAAATCGGATAGAGGCTATTTACAGCCACTACCTATCATGAGTGTCCATCTGACAGGATAGCCATGGACATTATTGGCCCATTGCCAAAGAGTAGCTCAGGATGCAAGTATGCTCTTTTAATCTGTGATTATGCAACCAGGTACCCAGATGTTTACCCATTACGTTCTATGCAGGTGAAACATGTAGTCCGATGTTTGGTTGAGTTATTCTCAAGAACAGGCATACCTAAAGAGATATTAACAGACCATGGTACAAACTTTATGTGTCATCCGATGAAAGGCCTATATAGCCAGCTTGGAGTTAAAGGAATAGGAACCACTCCATACCATCCTGAAACTGATGGTCTTGTTGAAAGATTTAATGGGACATTAAAACAAATGCTGAGGAAGTTCATTCATGAAACTGGTAAAGACTGGGACAAATGGCTGCCTTTTCTATTATTTGCTTATCGAGAAGTGCCCCAAGCGTCAACTGGTTTTTCTCCTTTTGAGTTGCTTTATGGTAGACAAGTCCGTGGACCCCTGGACATGCTGAAGGAGAACTGGGTGGCTGGAGAGGCGTCATCACGCAGTGTCATCTCCTATATTCTTCAAATGAGGGACAAGTTGGAGAACTTCAGGGAGATGGCAAAGAAGCACATGGAGGAGGGTCAACGAAACCAAAAGGTGTGGTATGATAAACACGCCAGAGAGAGAGATTTGCACCCTGGACAGAAGGTGTTAATATTGCTACCTACGGGACCAAGTAAGGTACTGGCAAAGTGGCAGGGCCCATACACTGTGACTAGAGGAATAGGACCTGTCACATATGAGATTCTCTGCCCTGACAAACAAAAGAAAAAGCAGATTCTACATGTGAATCTCCTGAAGTTGTATGCAGAGAAACAATCGGAACCATTGAGCTCCCAGAGCCTATTCATCAGAAAAATCTCTACTGAGAGGGAGGAGATGGATGAGGCTGTGATGACACCCAAGAGGGAAGGAGGTAATTCTAAAGAGACCTTGTTGCACCTGAGCCCAAAGCAACAAATTCAGTTGGCAGAGGTAAGGGAATCATTTCCTTCCCTATTTAAAGATAAACCTGGACGAACTGATCTCATCACCCACAAGATTGTGCTCAAAGAAAATAAACCTGTACGTTTGAGGCCATATCGGATTCCGGAGCGGCAGGTTGAACCACTGAAACAGGAGGTACGAGCAATGCTTGATATGGGGATCATCGAACCATCTAAAAGTGAGTGGTCTAACCCAATAGTGTTAGTACCTGAAAAGGACACCACTCAACTACGATTCTGCTCAGACATGAGAAAGCTCAATAGTGTCTAATGTTTTGACTCCTACCCTATGCCTTGTATTGATGAGCTGCTGGAAAGATTGGGGCGAGCAAAATTTATTACAACGCTCGATCTGTGTAAAGGATACTGGCAGGTCCCTCTCGACCCCACCTGCAAAGAATACACAGCTTTTCAGATTCCGGGGTTAGGACTCTTCCACTACACCGTTTTACCATTTGGTCTGCATGGAGCACCAGCGACCTTTCAAAGATTAATGGATATCATCCTGAAGGACTGTTACAGTTTCTCAGCTGCCTATCTTGATGATGTCGTGATCTACAGTGAAGGTTGGGAGGACCATCTCCTGCACATCAAGACCGTCCTTGGGAAAATACAAGCGGCTGGACTCACCATTAATGAGAAAAATGCTCCTGGGCACAAGAAGAGGTTAGTTACCTGGGACATTTGATTGGGAAAGGAAAGATTCAGCCCCAGGTGGAGAAAGTGAAGGCAGTGGAGAAGATACCACCTCCCCAAACCAAGAAGCAATTGAGATCATTTTTTGGGCTGATTGGTTGGTATAGGAGATTTATTCCACATTTTGCTACATTAGCTGCTCCTTTAACTGACCTGACAAGGAAGACCATCAAGTCTCCTCTACCATGGACAGCAGTGTGTGAAAAACCTTTTAGGGCCTTGAAGTTTTTCATCTGCCAAGCTACTGTCCTGCAGAGTGTAGATTTTTCCAAGGAGTTTCTAGTCCAAGTGGATGCTTCGGATGTTGGTCTTGGCGCAGTTCTGGTACAGGGCAGTGCTGGAGAAGAGAGACCCATCCTGTTCCTGAGTAGGAAACTCTTTGAGAGGAAGAAGAAATGCTCCACAATCGTGAAGGAAGCCCTAGCCATCAAGTGGGCAATTGGCGCACTCCGTTAATACCTCCTAGGAAGGGAATTCAGATTACAGACTGACCATCAAGCCCTGAAGTGGATGCACTCCATGCAACACCAGAATGCCAGAATAATGCGGTGGTGTCTTGCCCTTCAGCCATACCAGTTCACCATTGAGCATTGCCAGGGTAAGAAAAATGTCATAGCTGATTATTTGTCAAGAATGTCTGAACTCTGAGGAGAGGGTGTGAATGATGTCATGATGCCAAAAGAAATGTTAAATGATTTTGTGTTTTCTGGATTTTGGATGGGAGAACGGTGCGCATTTCTCCCCATCCAAAACAGTAGAGTTGGGAGACCACTAATTGACTCTAAGAAGGTGATTGCAACCACCTGGGAATGGCCAATCGCGGCTGGGACCTGATTGGCCAGAAGCTCAGGTGAAGTACCTTTAAAACCAGACTGAGCCAGTCACTTCGAGGAGGAAGAGGAGGGAGAAAGGACAGCCTGGAGAGCAGTGTTACCTGTGGTCAGCCGAATACTGATATCCACCGCGACTTCAAATAAAGAAAACTCACAATACCCTTCCTAAATTTCTCCACTGCGAGAATAATAAAGGCAAATCCAATCCAATCCAATCCAATGCAATCCTACATCTGGCTGAGAGAACTTTTATCATCCTTCCACCTGCTTGCTGTCTCGCTGCACAACACCCGGAAGAACATGCAAACTCCACACAGGGAGGCCGGAGTGGGACACGAACCGGCGAACTCTGCACTATATATATAGTGAGACCTCAACTTACGAACTTAATTGGTTCCCAGACAGAGTGTGTAAGCCGAAAAGTGTATATCTAAAAAAAAATATCCCATCGGAAACCATTAAAATGGGAATAATCCGTTCCCGGGTTTCCATAAAATATACTTTTCAACTAAATAAGCCTTAAAACTACACACAACCTACCTTATCCTATGTATAATAAACGTGCTAGTATTGTAATGAAAGATATACACTGCACTGTATAATAAAGTCACTTTATTTACATTTGTGATGGTCATTGATGGCTCTTAATTGACACCTGTTGCTTTCTGACTTGTAAGGTCTTACGAAACTGAGGCATCACATTATCATTCATCATGTTGATGATTCGTATAGCCTTTTCTGAATGGAACTGTTCAATAAAAGCCTGCACATCAACCGTTGAATGGCCTGCTTCTGCTTGTCCTCTTGAAGGCAAATCAAATTCTCTGTGTTGATGACCTCATTATGGTCAGCAACAAGCTCCTCAATGTCATCTGCATTCACTTCGAGTCCCGTAGGTGCTGGCAGAGATTTTATGACAACAAAAGGCTCGAGTCCGATGATTCCACGGACGCGGAATAAAACGCGACAAAAGAAGGCGGGCGGGGCGAATAAAATGGCACACTCGCGTCTAACAATCACCTCGTGCAAAGCAAACACTTGAAGCACAAGCAAACATTTGGAGCACAAGACGTAGCGATCGATGAGAAGGTTTCTTCAGCCGTCATCTGTACAAAAGTGAAGGTTTCGGACGTTTTCGCCTCCTATCCAAGAGGCTTCGTCAGCGAACTAAAGTCTGACTGGTCGTATCGGCCCCATTTATATATCCCTAATGTCCAGACATGTCCAGACTCTGCATGAAAGAACCAAACTTAAACCGGATCACATCTGCCAATTATTAGAAATCTGCCTTAATACTACGTATTTTCAATTTCGGGAAAAATTTTATAAACAAATCCATGGTTGTGCTATGGGCTCACCAGTTTCACCCATAGTGGCTAATCTTTACATGGAAGAGATGGAGAAACAGGCCCTCACATCCTTCCCAGGGACAAAACCTAGACACTGGTTTAGATATGTGGACGATACTTTTGTCATAATTAAGAAACAAGAAATTCAATCCTTCACAGATCATCTCAACTCTGTAGACTTCAACATTAAATTTACTCGTGAGGACATTCAAGAGAACCAACTAGCCTTCTTGGATTGTAAAGTAATTATAAAAGAGGACAGAGCGCTAAAAACAGAAGTCTTTAGGAAGGCTACGCACACTGACCAATACTTACTTTTTGACTCTAACCACCCTTTACAACATAAACTAGGAGTTATCAGAACCCTCCAGCATAGGGCTAAACTAATACCAACTAGCACTGAAGGTAGAGAAAAGGAGTCAAAACATATCAGGAGAGCACTCACTAACTGTGGGTACCCTCAGTGGTCATTCAACAAATGTCAGAAAGAAAGAATAGCGAACGAAACCAATAATTCTCAAGATTCTAGAAGGAGAGGAGTAGCAGTACCGTACATTGCAGGAGTTTCTGAAAAATTACAAAGAGTCCTTTGGCAACATAAAATTCCTACTTATTTCAAACCGATAAACACGTTAAGGCAAAAATTAGTGCATCCAAAAGATAGGCTACCAAATGAAAAACAAAGTAATGTAGTTTATTCCATACATTGTAAGAATGAAAATTGTAAAGAGCAGTACATTGGGGAGACTCAACAAATTCTCAAAAAAAGACTTTATCAAAATCGCAGGGATAATACTAGTGGGCCTCAATCGGCAGTACATTTGCACCTAAAAGCTAGCAACCACTCATTTGACGACAATGAGGTTAAAATCTTAGCGAAAGAACATAGATGGTTTGAAAGGGGGGTAAAAGAAGCGATTCTTATAAAACAACAGAATCCTTCATTAAACCGGTCTGGTGGGGTGAGGTTCAATTTGGATCGTTCATACAATAGCCTGCTCAGGCAAAACAGGTTAGGCAACTTTCGCAATGCTGATGAGGGTCGTTATGCTGATGAGGTGATACCGGGGGGAGTGGGGGTAATAGGCCAGTCGTTAGTCAGGAATGTAGGAACAATCAGTGGGGCCACAGGGAGGGGTCCCGCGCCCCCCCCAACCTGAGAGTAGGGACCTATCATAGCTGTGTCCGGCGCCACCAGGTCTGGACATTAGGGATATATAAATGGGGCCGATACGACCAGTCAGACTTTAGTTCGCTGACGAACCCTCCTGGATAGGAGGCGAAACGTCCGAAACCTTCACTTTTGTACAGATGACGGCTGAAGAAACCTTCTCATCGATAGATCTGATTGGCTTACCATGACACATGACTCTACCGTTTAGCCAATCACAATCACTTCTATCGCAACTTGACAGAGGGGTGCGTTCAAGAGTAGCAACACAAAAACGTTGGGAAGTGTTTGTCACCGCTCATTCAGTTAGACAATGCTTTCCAAACAGCCTAGAGTCTTAAGAAGTCGTGCGCTATTCTCGAACTTGAACGCACCCCAAGTCTTGGATGACGAATAAACAGAGCAGAGTAGACGTGTACGGCTGGTAGTTTCCTCAATGTATTCATAGTAACGCACCACATTTGAACTGAGGCTGAACACGAGCCTGTGGTGTTTATTTTCCGGTCCCATAAAAGTAAAATTACCAGCAAAAAGCTCCAAGTAGGCGATCGACGTGTGCATTCAATGAGAAGGGGTGTGCAAAGTAGCGCCGGTGCAAAGTAGCTGATAGTTTTACTATGAAAAAAAAACCACCACAGGCTCGTGTTCAGCTCAGGAAGACACAAAATAAAATCACAGTCGCTAAGAAGAAGCACGGCTATGCTAAGTCAACCATTGCTTTCATTCTCTGGAACACAGAAGCCATCAAAGGTGCGTCTGTTGCAAAAGGTGTTTCCGTGCTCTCAAAGCGACGGTCTAAGGCAATCGAAGAAGTTGAAAAAAAAACTATTTTATAGCACAGTTTATTTCTTTAATTACAGTCCTCATGTAATGTGCCTCTCTTTGTGACTTTATGATACAATGCAGTGTATTTCTTTCATTGCAATACAATAGCATATTTATTATACATAGAATAAGGTATGTTGTGTGTAGTTTTAAGGCGTATTTAATTAAAAACTATATTTTATGGAAACCCGGGAACGGATTAGTCCCATTTTAATGGTTTCCTATGGGATTTTTTTTTTTTTTTTGAGATACACTTTTCGCCTTACACACTCTGTCTGGGAACCAATTAAGTTCGTAAGTTGAGGCCTCACTGTATATACATATACATATATACATATACACACATATATACATATATATATATATATATGTGTATATATATATATATATATATATATATATATATATATATATATATATATATATATATATATATATACAGTAAAGTCTTGTTATATTGATATTCTCGGGAGTCCAAAAAAGTATCGAAAATATCGATATAACCAGACTATCTTCTTTTCCTTTCGGCTTTTCCCCGCAGGGGTCGCCACAGCGAATCAATGTCCTCCATCTATCCCGGTTTTGTGCATCCTCTTCTCTCACACCAGCTACCTTCATGTCCTCTTTGACCACATCCATAAACCTCCCCTTCGGTCTTCCTCTCGGTCTCCTGCCTGGCAGTTCAAGACTCAGCATCCTTCTCCCGATATAGTCACTCTCTCTCCTCTGGACATGTCCAAAGCATCTCAGTCTGGCCTCTCTGACTTTCTCTCCAAAGCCTCTAATATGAGTTGTCCCTCAAGTGTATAAGTGAATGTACTCATTCCTGATCCTATCCAACCTGGTCACTCCCAAAGAAAACCTCAACATCTTCAGCTTTGCTACCTCCAGCTCTGCTTCCTGTCTTTTCTTCAGTGGCACTGTCTCCAGTCCAAACATCATGGCTGGTCTGACCACGGTTTTATACACTTTTCCTTTCATCCTAGCTGAAACCCTTCTATCACACATCACACCTGACATTTTTCTCCAGTCGCTCCAGCCTGCCTGGACACGCTTCTTCACCTCTTTTCCACACTCTCCATTGATCTGGACAGTTGACCCCAAGTACTTAAAATCCTCCACTTTCTTTATCTCTTCTCCCTGTAGCATCACTCTTGCACTTGGATCCCTCTCATTGACACACATATATTCCGTCTTGCTGCGACTGCTGATCTTCATTCCTCTCCTTTCCAGGGCATATCTCCACATCTCTAGTTTCTCCGCCACCTGTTTCCTGTTCTCGCTACAGATCACAATGTTATCTGCAAACATCATGGTCCAAGGAGATTCTTGTCTAACATCGTCTGTCAGTCTGTCCATCACCAGAGCAAACAAGAAGGGGCTCAGAGCTGACCCTTGGTGGAGTCCCACCTCCACCTTGAATTCCTCAGTCATACCGACAGCACACCTCACAACTGTCTTACAGTCGTGATACATGTCTTGTACCGCTCTGACATACTTTTCCATCACTCCAGACTTCCTCATGCTATGCCACAGCTCTTCTCTGGGCACCCTGTCATACGCTTTCTCCAGATCTACAAAAGACACAATGCAATTCCTTCTGACCTTCTCTGTACTTCTCTATCATCATTCTTAAAGCAAACACTGCATCTGTCGGACTCTTTTTTGGCATGAAGCCATACTGCTGCTCACAAATGTTCACTTCTGCTCTTAGTCTAGCTTCAACTACTCTTTCCCAGAGTTTCATTGTATGGCTCATCAACTTTATTCCTCTATAATTAGTACAACTCTACACATCTCCTTTGTTCTTAAAAATGGGCACAAGTACACTTCGTCTCCATTCTTCAGGCATCTGTTCACCATCTAAGATCATGTTGAATAACCCATTCAGGAACACCACCGCCACCTCACCAAGACACTTCCATACCTCGATTGGTAAATCATCTGGCCCGAGTGCCTTTCCCCCCTTCATCCTCTTCAGCGCCCTCCTCACTTCATCCTTGCTAATGTTTGCTACGTCTTGGTCCACAACAGTCACGTCTTCTACTCTTTGTTCCTTCTCATTTTCCTCATTCATCAATACTTCAAAGTACTCTTTCCATCTTGCCATCACACTACTCGCACCTGTTAATACATTGCCATCTCTATCCTTAATCACTCGAACCTGCTGCAAGTCCTTACCATCTTTATCTCTCTGTCTCGCCAGCCGGTAAAGATCAGTCTCACCTTCCTTGCTTTCCAGCCGAGCATACACGTCATCATAGGCTTCTTGTTTGGCCTTTGCCACCTTTACGTTAACTGTGCGCCTCATCTCCTTGTACTGCTGTCTACTCTCGTCCGTCCTCTCAGTGTCCCACTTCTTCTTTGCTAACCTCTTTCTCTGTATACACTCCTGCACCTCCCCATTCCACCACCAAGTCTCCTTATCTACCTTTCTTCCACTCGATACACCAAGTACTTTCCGACCCGTGTCTCTGATTATGTTCGCTGTAGTTTGCCAGTCATCTGGAAGGACCTCTTGCCCACCCTTGTCTTACCTCCTTCCTAAATGTCATGCAACACTTCAACCATTCACTCAACCGGAATAACTCACTTCCTTTTTGCGCCAATATGTCTATTGAAGTCTCCACCAATTACAACCCTCTCACTTCTCGGGATGTTCTGTATGACTTCATCAAAGTCCAACCAAAATGTCTCCTTCTCCGCCAGCTCACATCCTACTTGTGGGGCATACCCACAAACAACATTGAACATCACACCTTCAATTTCTAGCTTCAGACTCATCATTCTATCTGATACTCTTTTTACTTCTAAGACATTCCTAACAAACTCCTCTTTTAAGATAACCCCAACTCCATTTCTCTTTCTGTCTTCACCATGATAGAACAACTTAAACACTGACCCTAAGCTTCTAGCCTTGCTCCCTTTCCACCTGGTCTCCTGGACACACAGTATGTCTACCTTCCTTCTCTGCATCATGTCAACCAGCTCTCTACCTTTACCTGTCATTGTTCCTACATTCAAAGTTCCTACTCTTAGTTCTATACTCTTGGCGTTCCATTTCTCTCTTTTCCTCCGGGCACACCTCCCTCCTCTCCTTCTTCGACCAACAGTAGTCCATTTTCCACTGGCACCCTGAAGGTCAACAGTACCAATGGCGGCCGTTGTTAACCCGGGCCTCGACCGATCCGGTATGGGATTCAAAGGTTTGATTCGCATAATTGTTTTGGCAAATTTTTGAACGTCGGATGCCCTTCCTGACACAACCCTCTGTATTTATCCGGGCTTGGGACCGGCACAATAAGACACTGGCTTGTGCCCCCTTGTGATACATATATATACACATATATATACATATATGTACATATATATATATATATCTACATATATATATATATATATATATATATACATATATACCTATGTAAATATATATATATATATATATATATATATATATATATATATATATATATATATATATATATATATATAAATATATATACATATACACCTATAAAAATATATATATATATATATATATATATATATATATATATATATATATATATATATATATATATATATATATACACACACACACACACATCAGGAAGGAAGTCAGTCATGAATGTAGGAACAATCAGTGGGGTCACAGGGACCACACAGGGAGTGGTCCTCTGCTCCCCCCAACCTGAGAGTAGGGACCTATCATAGCTGTGTCCGGCGCCGCCATGTCTGGACATTAGGGATAAATAAATAGGGCCGATATGACCAGTCAGACTTTAGTTCGCTGACGAAGCCTCTTGGATAGAAGACAAAATGTCCGACACCTTCTAAAAGTACAGATGACGGCTGAAGAAACCTTCTCATCAATAAATCGAATGACACGCCGGCTCAGACGGCACCTTGATGAAAAATGGGCTACTGGAACAAAGCGGAGATGTACGAGATACGATAACATGGCTCTGTTGGAATGCTACTACTCGAGCAACCCTAGTCAGAGGGGTTACATGCGGAGAATGGGGGCTGAATGGTTACTTCGAAACCCACAGTCACACCACGAAACAACTAGTAGCTCAGTGTCTCACGGAAACCAATGAGCTGATATACGCTTCAGCATCAGTGATCCTAGAGATGCTTGGCTACAAGAGCAACCATGAGAGCCACGAGATTCGTTACCCACCATGGAAAAGACGGTTGGAGGCTAAGATCAAGGCGGCTCGGAAAGATGTGAGTCAATTGACGGAGACCCAGAGAGGTGTGAATAAAAGGCCAATACCCAAGAGGTACATGCAGATAACCATACCTGAAGCACTCGAAACTGCCAAACAACTGTTCCAGCCCTTGTACAGTCGCCTAAAGAGGTACACGAAAGAGAATGAGGCCAGAAGAATACACAGGCTGTTCGCAACACAACCTACGAAAGTGTACGCTCAGTGGCAGGGTTCTAACAGCAGAGCAGACCCTCCAAGGCTGCAAACTGAAAGATACTGGAAAGGCATATGGGAGAAGGAGGTCGCACGACAGCAGTGCACAATGGCTGGTGACTATGAAAAAGGAGCACAGCAACCTCTCTGAACAGAACCCAGTTACCATCACAACGGCATATATACAAGAAAGAGTCTCAGGTATGACAAACTGGACGGCACCAGGCCGGATATAGTCCACACCTACTGGCTAAAGAAACTCACAGATCTCCACGAGCGCCTAGCAGCACAAATGAACCAGTTGCTGATGGATGGGACTCGCCCAGGATGGCTAACCGAAGGGCGAACAATCCTGATCATGAACGATTCCTCAAAGGGTGCAGTTCCTTCCAACTATCGGCCAATAACCTGTCTCTCCACAACATGGAAGCTCATGTCAGGCATCATTGCGGCTAAGATAAGTGGACACATGGATCAATACATGAGCAACGCACAGAAAGGCATTGGTAGAGATACTAGAGGTGCCAGAGCTGGTTGACAGAACAGTCGCACAAGACTGCAGGTCCCGACATACCAACCTGTGCACAGCCTGGATTGATTACAAGAAAGCATATGACTCGATGCCACACACATGGATCACTGAATGCTTGGAGCTGTATAAGGTCAACAGGACCCAGAGAGCCTTCATTGCACACTCGATGAGGATGTGGAAAACCACACTTGAAGCCAATGGCAAGCCACTAACGCAAGTGTCCATCAAATGTGGCATATACCAAGGTGATGCACTCTCTCCACTGCTGTTCTGCATAGGACTGAACCCCGTTAGCCAGATAATCGCCCAAGACAGGCTATGGATAATCAGTCACCTCCTCTACATGGATGACATAAAGCTGTATGCTAAGAGTGAAAGGGACATAGACTCCCTGATCCACACAACCAGGATCTACAGCAGTGACATCGGGATGTCATTCGGGCTGGAGAAATGTAGTCGGATAGTGACTAAGAGGGGCAAGGTAGTCCACACAGAAGGGGTCTCACTCCCTGAAGGAACAATAGCAGACATAACCTGCATTTAAACAGGGTTTCAAAGCAAGATTCAAATTTGAAAATAGTCTAGGTAAATGACAATAAACAGAAAGGAGCCTTCGACAATTATTTCAAAAACAAACGAAGACTTTCACAAAGACAGAGGTGCACTCACCTTTCACACTGCACAGCGATGTGACACCCATCAAAGGAGCTGGTAATATGGCAAACTGTTACCTTCTGTAAATTAAATAAAAACAAGAGATTAAAATTTCATTGGCCATTTCTGAATGCCAGTAAGAAGCCATTCTGCTTCTTCCACTCATTGGAGTGGTCTGGCGCACAGAGGCTATAAATAGCCTTATGTCTTTCTGCACAGATGTCAACAAATGTAAAGAAGACTCGTCAATGTATTATTGAGATTTTCCACTTTCCATAATCTTGTGAAAACATCCCTGTATTTTGTATTAAGTCTTTGATGTCAAAAGAATTTGAATCATTGGTGGTTGATCAGTTTGCCAGAAATAATAAAAATCGCAGAATACAGTTGCTCGATAAGTAGGGCATCTTAAGACTGTTCTACAAGATCTGGACCGATCTGAATCTTTTATCAGCACTCCTGTGATTATTATACTGTTTTTTGTTAGGGCCATTCGCTATACGAACACATTTTAAACATCTTTTCATTTCCTTACACATCGTTTTAGTTTCTGGGACCTCCGTTTTATATCTGTACTTCCGGTCATGACATCACATCCTGCCAGTCTTTACAAAAGCTCTCCCAAACAGCTCCTCTTTCTCTTCGCACCTCGGGCTGCCTGCCCCTCTGGGTACAGGAAGTTTCATTTTGTGCCGTCCCAAAGATTAAATACTCTTTTTGTTGTTACTTTTGATTCCTGCTTCATTAAGAATGGCCCTAACATCAACAACAACTTCATCATCACAGTAATCTCATGTCTGCAAAGGTTTAAAAGTTTGATAAAAAGATAAAGTCAAATAAGATTGAGCATTTTTTTTATCTCCCAAACAGATCCTCTTTCTCTTCGGCCCTCGGGGTTGAATGTGCCCCTCTATCAAAACCCCTGCCCCCAGCCAGGGCCCTTAAAGGACAACCGACGTCTCCGAACAAGTTATGTCCGTAATTTGTAAAATGGCTTCAAATGACTTCTACTGAGCGTATTTTACAAAGATTCCACCACACATAGCTATATTTTACGTTTTAAGACTCGTGCTGAATATTCCGGAAGTCTTGTTTTTGAGTTGGTGACAAGTCCGTATGTTACGTCACTGAAGTTGACTTAACCCGACCGAAAAAAGGACACATTGTAGCAGTCCTTCTATCACGTCTATGCATTTGGCTGTACTTGGCTGCTCTGAAAACTTCGTGTAGCACCAAAAAAGAGGCAGAAGAGGGCAACAAAGCTCCATGTAAGGAATTAATCAGCCTGTGGAAACGGGCTGATTAATTCCTCACACAGAGCTTGGTTGCCATTTTCTGCCTCTTTTTTGGTGATACATTCCCCCCCAAGGTTGCCTCAAAATGGCACGGAATAAATTCTTTAATCGATTGCAAACATGTATGCTTTCCTCTTCAGAACTATTTGAATCATATTCATAACTGGATGTGTAACAAGAAAGCATATTCTCTGAATCTGAAGCCATTGTTTTGATTCTTGAGCAACGCAAGACGTCTGGGCGTGACGTCACGAACTAGGGGCGGGACTTTCTGAAAATGCCCAATTCGCAGCTCAATTTTTTGCAGATTTTGGACACTAAGTCATTTTTATTGCTGTTTTGCATTTGACTAAAAATATCATACTGCGTGTTTTGGGTATTTTAGATGCTCTCAAACGTTTTTCTGGAAACAAAAAAGTGATGTTGGTTGTCCTTTAAGTGAAATTGATCTTGAACCGCCACTCCCCTTTGTCCAGCTCTCCCAAGAGGATTACCAGGCTAGAAGAATGCCTGCATACATACGCACGTACATACATACATGTACATACATGCATACACATGTACGTGTACATACAGACAGATGTACAGACAGACAGATGTACAGACAGACAGACAGACACAGACAGACAGACAGACAGGCAGGCAGGCAGGCAGACAGACAGACAGACAGACAGACAGACAGACAGACAGACAGACAGACAGACCTGGTCTGCACTTGTTGATATGAAATTCAGTGGTTTGTTGTATGACTGACACTCAATCTTGGGCATGAAAGAACATAATTACCCCCTTATTCTTCAATGTCTCTTCCGGGCCGTGCAAGTCCCAACTTTGGAGTTTCTGACCAGTAGTATACTCCCACAGCTTCATCGTCCCATCCTGCCAAATAGAGAAACGTTTTAAAAGTCGTTGGGTCCGGTAACTGGCAGAAGCAACATAAAGAATAGCAGGTCATCCAAGTCAGGTGTCCTTGTAGCCGTGGGAAACATGGCGGTTGGAATGGCAGCTGACAGGCTGATTGATGATTTCTCATTCATGGACTTAGGTCACACTTCACAATTCGAATGCCCATCCTGGACCTGGTCAGCACTTGCCCAATGTCAACTGCTGGGGAATTCGGGCCATACTTCTATTGTCCATTCTTAAACCAGACAGAACCTACATGAGAGTGTGTCTGTCAGGATCCAGAATGAGTCGAGACATGACAAACAGCCGAAATGGCCTGGTGACTGCCAGATTATCAAAACCTAACCTTTATTCATAGGCTCACTTGGTCCCCTACAAATACAGTGAGACCTCAACTTACAAACTTTTCGTCTTAAGAACGTCAAATTTATGAAAATTAAACCTTATAATAATCACTATTTTCATAAAACACACCCACCACGGTTGGCGGAGTGATGTTCGGTGGAAGCACACGACCGAACAGCGCTTCAGCCGGCGCTACTTAGCACACCCCCTCTCATTGAATGCACACGTCGATCGCCTACTTGGAGCTTTTTGCTGATAATTTTACTGTGATGGGACAGAAAAAAAACCACCACAGGCTCGTGTTCAGCCCAAGAAGACACAAAATAAAATCACTGTGGCTGAGAAGAAGGAGATAATTGAAAAACACAAACGAGGTGTGCGTTTGTGTGATTTAGTGGCCAAGCACGGCTATGCTAAGTCAACCATTGCTCCCATTCTCCGGAACAGAGAAGCCATCAAAGGTACGTCTGTTGCAAAAGGTGTTTCCGTGCTCTCAAAGCGACGGTCTCGGGCAATCGAAGAAGTTGAAAAACTTCTGTTAATTTGGATTCATGAAAAGCAGCTATCCGGCGACAGCGTGAGTAAAGCTATTTTATGCGAGAAAGCACGGCTAATTCACGCCGATATCGCCATGCGCCAACCTGGAAGTTCGCCGCTTATTTAGGATTTTAAAGCCAGTAACGGATGGTTCAAGAACATCTGAGGGTGAGGAGGAGAAGGCAATGTTGGCAAAGTGGAATGATGTGCAGGCTTTTACCAAACAGTTCCATTCATAAAAGACTGTGGCTATGACAATCATCAACATGATGAACAATAATGTGATGCCTCAGCTTCGTGAGACCTTACAAGTCAGAAAGCAACAGGTGTCAATTAAGAGGTTTTTAATCAGCAAAAATGATGAGGAGTCTTCAAAGAAAAAAGAAGAGAAGCCACACCAGAGGTTAAGTTACCAACAGTCCTTATGGAAGGTGACTGACCATCAAAAAGGTAAATAAAACTTTATTTTACAGCAGTTTATTTCTTTAATTACAGTCCTCATGTAATGTGCCTCTCTTTGTGACTTTATGATACAATGCCGTGTATTTCTTTCATTACAATACAATAGCACATTTATTATACATAGAATAAGGTATGTTGTGTGTAGTTTTAAGGCTTATTGAGTTAAAAACTATATTTCATGGAAAACCGGGAACTGATTATTCCCATTTTAATGGTTTCCTATGGGAATTTTTTTGGGGAGATACACACTTTTCGCCTTACACACTCTGTCTGGGAACTAAATAAGTTGAGGTCTCACTGTACTTCACAAAGCAGCCGAGAATCTATTTTTCAAAACAAGGTTAAATTCTGTTGCATATGCTAATTTTACATTTTTTGTTTGGACAAAAAAAAACAACAATGAAGAACTAGTATCATTTTGTTTCCATCTCACAATGGGGCCAATTTTTCTTGGTATACGCATGTGAATCGTTCCTTATTAACAATTTTCACGACAGCATTTATAGAAAGTATCTGCACGGTAAATCCCATCCAAAAGTTGACAAACATACCCCCGATCCTGACAGCAACCAGTCCAAATCACCTGAAGGAACCAACAGCGAGCTGACAAACCTAACAGAATAAAACAAAATCCATCAAATGTACCATTTGTGTCCCTCGATTGGAAACATTAATAAGAGAAGCATTACTTACTCTTTGTGTCCGAGGCAGAAGGACTGGATGCTGTGCGGAGAACAAAGGTGACTCACTCGTATTTTTTCGTCTCGGTCAGCAGTGATGATATACTGATCATTAAGTGACACAGTCTAAAAGCAAGAATGAGGATACATCTGTGTAAGCTCTCAGTCGTACAGGAGTGGTCCATCGATGAGAAGGTTTCTTCAGCCGTCATCTGTACAAATCGATGAGAAGGTTTCTTCAGCCGTCATCTGTACAAAAGTGAAGGTTTCGGACGTTTCGCCTCCTATCCAAGAGGCTTCGTCAGCGAACTAAAGTCTGACTGGTCGTATCGGCCCCATTTATATATCCCTCATGTCCAGACCTGGTGGCACCGGACACAGCTATGATAGGTCCCTACTCTCAGGTTGGGGGGGGCGCGGGACACCCCTCTGTGGCCCCACTGATTGTTCCTACATTCCTGACTAACGATTGGCCTATTACACCCACTCCCCCCGGTATCACCTCATCAGCATAACGACCCTCATCAGCATTGCGAAAGTTGCCTAACCTGTTTTGCCTGAGCAGGCTATTGTATGAACGATCCAAATTGAACCTCACACCACCAGACCGGTTTAATGAAGGATTTTGTTGTTTTATAAGAATCGCCTCTTTTACCCCCCTTTCAAACCATCTATGTTCTTTCGCTAAGATTTTAACCTCATTGTCGTCAAATGAGTGGTTGCTAGCTTTTAGGTGCAAATGTACTGCCGATTGAGGCCCACTAGTATTATCCCTGCGATGTTGATAAAGTCTTTTTTTGAGAATTTGTTGAGTCTCCCCAATGTACTGCTCTTTACAATTTTCATTCTTACAATGTATGGAATAAACTACATTACTGTAGAACAGAATGAAAATTGTAAAGAGCAGTACATTGGGGAGACTCAACAAATTCTCAAAAAAAGACTTTATCAACATCGCAGGGATAATACTAGTGGGCCTCAATCGGCAGTACATTTGCACCTAAAAGCTAGCAACCACTCATTTGACGACAATGAGGTTAAAATCTTAGCGAAAGAACATAGATGGTTTGAAAGGGGGGTAAAAGAGGCGATTCTTATAAAACAACAAAATCCTTCATTAAACCGGTCTGGTGGTGTGAGGTTCAATTTGGATCGTTCATACAATAGCCTGCTCAGGCAAAACAGGTTAGGCAACTTTCGCAATGCTGATGAGGGTCGTTATGCTGATGAGGTGATACCGGGGGGAGTGGGTGTAATAGGCCAATCGTTAGTCAGGAATGTAGGAACAATCAGTGGGGCCACAGAGGGGTGTCCCGCGCCCCCCCCAACCTGAGAGTAGGGACCTATCATAGCTGTGTCCGGTGCCACCAGGTCTGGACATGAGGGATATATAAATGGGGCCGATACGACCAGTCAGACTTTAGTTCGCTGACGAAGCCTCTTGGATAGGAGGCGAAACGTCCGAAACCTTCACTTTTGTACAGATGACGGCTGAAGAAACCTTCTCATCGATGGACCACTCCTGTACGACTGAGAGCTTACACAGACGCATCTGTACAAATGTGAAGGTTTCGGACGTTTCGCCTCCTATCCAAGAGGCTTCGTCAGCGAACAGTTCGCTGACGAAGCCTCTTGGTTCGCTGACGAAGCCTCTTGGATAGGAGGCGAAACGTCCGAAACCTTCACATTTGTACAGATGACGGCTGAAGAAACCTTCTCATCAATGAGGATACATGTTATAAACACACCACTTGCCAGTCTTGGGGAAAAAGGATGCTTTGATCCTCTCCTCATGCAACAAAGAAGGTGCAGAAAGTGCTTAAGATTGAATGATTGTCTTGTCTCTTTTGTGTTGTGTCACATTATTTGTTATTTAGTTTTTTGTTGTTGTTTTTGACATCAACATGGCGTGGTGAGAGTATGCCTCTGTCGCAGCTCTGTATTTTGTTTTTCGACTCATTCCTTTCCTTTCCTATTACTTTCATCACTTTGCTGCTGTGAAATGTAAATTTCTCCATTGCGAAACTAATAAAGGCCAATCCAATCCAATCTTTTGGGGGGATTGGTGAGACCAGTTTTCCAACCCTTTTCCGACTGCGAACCAACCAACAAAACAAATGATGTTTAGAAATTTTAGGTCGACATTTTGGACCATTTTCACATATACGGGCATCATTAAGCATCAAGGCATCTATGTGATAGTATTTTGGTTTGCGTCAGCCCAATTGCAATGTGCCAGTAACATTGCCATGGCTGTGAGTTTCTGTGTGGATTCTGCACCGATGATGATGATAATAATAACAATAATAATAATAATAAATTTCATTTATAAGCACCTTTCAACACTCTCAAGGTCACTTTACAGTCACAGGATACGTTTTTCTGTGGGTGAGCAGCAGCAGCCACATGCGCCAGCGTTCACTCAACCGGAATAACTCAAATACGTAGATAGAAAGCTAGTTAGCTAGCTAATATACAGCTAATACATTTGGATTTTAACCACATTACGTATGACCTATGGTAGCCTAGCAATTTGTCTGATAGTTTACTAGCTTGCCTGCTCATTAACATTGGTTGGTTAGCCACAAATTCTTTTAGCAAGACCTCTCGCTCGTTCGTTCGCCAAACAATTTGTCAGTCCTATTGGTAGGACGTGTTTAACAAGAATACAAGTAAAAGGGTATTTAACTCATTCACTGCCGGATCAACCAAAACAAGATGTGAGGGGGGGGGCGCACTTAACTGAAGGGCTTGCTCTGGAGAATTTTGCATTCCCTAACTAGGGTTTTGAGTTTTTGCTTTCCTGACTGGTAGGTTTAGATCCAAGCGTGTAATTAATATTTGTCTTTTGCTTGCTAAGGCTTCTGAAATTCTTATAATGAGCAATTCTAATAAACTTGACAGCGCAGCTCTTTCAATGGCAATTTCAGAATTATTCCGACTTGATCTTGGTTTTAGTCCCTGGTGCTTTCTACTATCTTTGACACTGCTTTATTTTTCCTCTGTATGATAGATGTCAATGTTAAGCGCTTTGTTACAGCTTCAGCTATTGTTAAAGCGCAATATAAATCCATATGCATTGCATTGTATTGATTATCTGGTGGGCAGTGTCCTTCTGTCTACCATTTTTTTGATCCGCCAGCAGATCATCATTTAATATTCAGCATCATGTGTATGTCTTGTGATGCATCTAACAATCCATGTTATTTCACCCACACCAAATAGCAACCAACAATGCAATGAAAATCTACATTTTATTACATCAGGACAAAATATACCTATGAGAAACTCTTTGCTTTGTGTGACTAAAACTATCCCTCCCGGTATTGAGTGCAATCAAGAAATATACTGGAGATAGACTGCTACAAATCATTTTTACCTCCATCTATCATGAGCACACATCCGCTTTGGTAAAAAAGTGCATGTATTAATGGCGGTATCCTTACAACAGCTAGTATCATGGATAAGTGGCCCATCTTAAGATGGCCTTCTCTCTCCGGCTGCATCACTGAGAAGGAATACACATCACCCGATTTATCAGCCACAAGCAACTCGTCTTCCGCCCTGTTAAAAACCAAGGATGTGCCCCTCCTCGCCAACCACCTACAAAACAAATATGCACCTTTTCATACAGAGTATAAATGGTCGGTCTTGGTGGATAGGACCTAATTTTACCTGGTGCTGACACACTGCCAAGAATGCTCATATCGCAACAGGACCAGTCGTTTGGAGTCATCAGTGAGAGCCACCAGTTTCCCAGAGGGTGAAATTATGAAGGAAAGTATGATGTCACGTCCAGTTGTCCCTGCAAGACTGAGGTTGTGGATGACAAAGACAGATATGGTTTTAAATTTTCCTCATTTTGGATTCAACACAAATTAATCCACAGATCAATGCGAATAGAATTAATACAATTTGGTATCCTCACAACAACTACATTGAATTGTTACATTTTATTCACATGGATATGATTACTTTGTCATGTTTTATTTTACCTATTGTCGTCAGTCTTTGAGTCATTTTCCCTTTTCTTGGCGGTGCTGCAGTCAAATACAAATGGGTCTCTGCAACAAAAGAACGATTGAAATACCTAACTGGTTTATTTGAAAGATAAAGTCTTTCTATAAATGAACTATTTTATGAGTACACAAGGAATTACAATGGACCCGGCCTACTTACATTGTTAAATACAGTAAAGTCTCGTTATATCGATATCGGATACATCGATAGTCCCGGTTATATCGATACTATTTCTATGCACGCACAGAGAAAATTACATGCAAACAGGGTCGGATATATCGATAGTCCCGGTTATATCGATATTTTTTCGGACTCCCTTGAATATCGATATAACGAGACTTTACTGTACTTCAAAAAGTACAACAAAATGAACTTATCCTGCTACTAGTTGTGTTAAGTTCATTCTGTCTACTTGTTATCTAATTTACAACTGATTCTTTTCTTACGAACAGTGGCTTTTTTAGGTGTTCAATTACCTTACATGTTTTGGCGTATACTCAAACCATATACAACTCTCCGACAGATTTTGGTACACCCAAAGGACAAAATACACCCGGAAAATAAATGCAACTCAATATATGAAATCCCATGCAAATCATGCAATATATCATACATCGGGGAGACAGGAACGAGTTTTAATACAAGGAAAAACGAGCACAAGAAGGAGTGTGAGAAGGAGACAGCAACAATATAAACAAGAGATAAAAGAACAAGCACAACAGGAACACCATAAATCAGCCATCACAGACCACTGCAAAATAGAGAATCACATCACGGACTGGGAGAACGCCAGAGTCATCCGCACTGAAGAAAACAAACATCAGTGCTGGATCAGGAAGGCCATTGAAATCCGGAAGTGAGAACCAAGGACCATAAACAGGGATGAGGGAGCTTACATGCTCTCTACCACCTAGAGCAGTATCCTAGAGGGATAAGCGGACAGCGGGGGGCATGACTTCCCAGTCAGATCTGACAGGTACGTCACGCCCTCATAGTAACATCAGCTGAAAAAGGCGCATCACAACAACATCCGTGACACTCTGACGAAGGCGGAAGTATACGCCGAAATATGTAAGGTAATTGAACACCTAAAAAGCCACTGTCTGTCAGAAAAGAATCTGTTGTAAATTTAAAAAAAATGTCCTGCTGCTGTTTAAAAAATAAAAATAAAAAAAGCTAGTATGCATACATGCTACTGATGAAAAGGATTCTTCAGCCGTCATCTGTACTTCTTTGAAGGTGATGGACGTTTCGCTTCTTATCCAAGAAACTTCGTCAGCAAACTAAAGTATTTCTGCTAGTTTAGGCCCCATATATATATCCCTACCGTCCAGACGTGGCGGTGCCGGACTCTGCTATGATAGGTCCTGATAGAGTGTTTTTATGGACATTCGTAAACATTGTTATTCCATGTTTAGCTTAGTACATTTTATGTTATTTTATGTTTAGATCAGTGCTGCTGTGAAATGTAAATTTCTCCACAGCGAGACTAATAAAGGCAAATCCAATCCAATCCAATACATATTATGTTATTGCATGTTTAATTTAGACTACATGGAATTATGAAGCTTATTAGTTGAATAGTTGTGAAAGCAGAATGTAACAAGTATCAACTTTCAGTCTAATGTACAATACTTGTCCGTAGCTGATTGGACAACAGATCGCTGCTGTGTCCTTTTAAAACTAGTTGAGCGGGCGGGCTGTGTGCTGTGTGCTTTTTGTTCTTGTTGTGTTCGTGTGTTCTTGGCTCCTCGCTCCGACGAGAGATGTGCTCCTTTTTGTTTCACTAGAACAAAGTAGCTTTTTCTTCACCATCTATCGCCCTCGCTGATATTTCATCACAGAACTTCGTTGAACACCGAACCAGATGAGAAACAAGAATTAGAACCCAACAGGTCCCTGCTTTCAGGTTGGGGGGAGCAGAGTACTACTCCCTGCGGCTCCACTGATTGTTCCTATTGTCCTGACTAACGACTGGCCTGATTGCCGCACTTCCTCCAGTATCACCTCATCAGTATTACTAATCCTATGTTGCCTAAGCAGGCTGTTGTACGAATGATCCAAATTGAACCTCACCCCACCATATCGGTTTAGTGAAGGATTTAGCTGTTTTATGAAAATCGCTTCTTTTACTCCCCTTTCAAACCATCTATGTTCTTTCGCTAAAATTTTAACCTCATTGTCGTCAAATGAGTGGTTGTTAGCTTTTAGGTGCATATGTACTGCCGATCTTTTCATCGATGGACCACTCCTGTACGACTGAGAGCTTACACAGACGCATACATGCTATTGTATTTTTTTAAGATAGTGTATGTTTTACCATGCCTGCGTCCCATACAGTGCAGATTGTTTGTGTTTTACAGATGGAAATAGCACCCATACTTGAGACTGAGCCTTTTAATACGCTGCAGTTCATGGTTATGAAAATGCTTTAATTTACTCTATGCAGACGGTGAGTTATTTCATGACTGCATTATGCCTAGTATAATATAAATTGCTGAAATGTAGTCACAAGGGGCATCCTTACTTCCATACCAAGGATAAAGATGGCAATGTATTAACAGGTGCGAGTAGTGTGATGGCAAGATGGAAAGAGTACTTTGAAGAATTGATGAATGAGGAAAATGAGAAGGAACAAAGAGTAGAAGACGTGACTGTTGTGGACCAAGACGTAGCAAACATTAGCAAGGATGAAGTGAGGAGGGCGCTGAAGAGGATGAAGGGGGGAAAGGCACTCGGGCCAGATGATTTACCAATCGAGGTATGGAAGTGCCTAGGAGAAGTGGCAGTGGTGTTTCTGACTGGGTTGTTCAACATGATCTTAGATGATCAACAGATGCCTGAAGAATGGATACGAAGTGTACTGGTTTAAGAACAAGGGAGATGTACAGAGTTGTACTAACTACAGAGGAATAACGTTGATGAGCCATACAATGAAATTATGGAAAAGAGTAATTGAAGCTAGACTAAGAGCACAAGTTAACATTTGTGAGCAGCAGTATGGCAGTATTCATGCCCCAAAAAAAGAGCATGACAGATGCAGTGTTTGCTTTAAGAATGTACAGAGTAGAAGAAATTGAAGGAATTGCATTGTGTCTTTGTAGACACAATAGGAGCTGCTGATCCCACAACTACTAGGAGTAAGCTTATGATGGGGTGCCCAGGGAAGAGCTGTGGTATTGCATGAGGAAGTCTGGAGTGACAGAAAGGTATGTCAGAGCGGTGCAAGACATGTATCATGACTGTAAGACAGTGGTGAGGTGTGCTGTCGGTGTGACCGAGAAATTCAAGGTGGAAGTGGGACTCCACCTGGGGTCACTGAGCCCTTTCTTACTCACTATGGTGATGGACAGGCTGACAGAACGATGATGTTTGCAGATGACATTGCAGATGACATTGTGATCTGTAGAGAGAGCAGGGAACAGGTGGGGGAGAAACTAGAAAGGTGGAGGGATGCCCTTTAAAGGAGAGGAATGACGATCAGTCGTAGCAAGACGGAATATATGTGTGTGAATGAGAGGGACCCAAGTACAAGAGTGCTAATACTGGGAGAAGAGATAAAGAAGGTGGAGGATTTTAAGGACTTGGGTCAACTGTCCAGAGCAATGGAGAGTGTGTAAAAGGGGTGAAGAAATGCGTCCAGGCAGGCTGGAATGGCTGCAGAAAAATGTCAGGTGTGATGTGTGATAGAAGAGTTTCAGCTGGGATGAAATGAAATGTGTATAAAACGTTGGTGAGAACAGCCATGATGTTTGGACTTGGAGACAGTGCCACTGAAGAAAAGACAGGAAGCAGAGCTGGAGGTAGAAGAGATGAAGATGATGAGGTTGTATAGGATCAAGAATGAGTATATATCAGAGGGACAACTCATATTAGAGGTTTTGGATAGAAAGTCAGAGAGGCCAGACTGAGATGGTTTGGACCTGTCCCGGGGAGAGAGAGTGACTATATCGGAAGAAAGATGCTGAGCCTTGAACTGCCAGGCAGGAGACTGAAAAGAAGACACAAGAGGTTTATGGGTGTTGTCAAAGAGGACATGAAGGTAGCTGTTGTGAGAGAAGAGAATGCACAAACTAGGTTAGATGGACACTGATTCGCTGTGGCGACCCCTGAAGGGAAAAGCAGAAGGGAAAAGAAGTAGACAGTTGATTTTGCATGTCACTGAAAAGAAAATGACAGTTAACAATTGGAAGTGATGTGTAGTTGTTGCACAAAAAAAGAATAGTAAGTCTAAACTAATGCACATAGTCATCAATGCAAAACATCATGATTTTTGTTCAGAGAAAAAAAATATTCTAAACTTACATACTAACACCTTTCACTGATGTCACATACTGGTGTGAGAGAAGAGGATGCACAAAACCGGGTTAGATGGAGGACATTGATTTGCGATGGCAAACCTTGAACGGAAAAGCCGAAACGAAAAGAAGAATATAAATAACTTAAAACAACTGTCTCTGGACTGGTTCGTCCTAAAAACAAATATATTGATATAAGATATAAGATATAAGATATAAGATATAAGATATAAGATATAAGATATTATTTGTATTTAAAATACAGTAAAGTCTCGTTATATCGATATTCAAGGGAGTCCGAAAAAATATCGAAAAAATAACCGGGACTATCGATATATCCAATCCTGCGCCGAACTGCATTAAACAAAAGCCGCCAAAAGAGGGCAGCCAAGCGCCATATAAGAAACGGAGCTGGCCATTAGCTCCCTTTTTTTTGGGTGAGAGATGTTCCCCCAATGTTGACTCAAAATGGCACATATAATTCTTTAATGATTGTAAACATGTATGCTTTAATCTTCAGAACTACAGTGTATTTGAAACATATTCATAACTGGATGTGTAACAAGAAAGCATATTATCCGAATCTGAAGCCATTGTTTGGATTCACAAGCAATGCAAGACGTCTTGGCGTGAAGTCATTTTTATTTGCATTTGAATAAAAAGTGACATCGGCTGTCCTTTAATACACAGTATGGAATGTTAATAATTTTCAAAATCATCGCGCTTCAGCAGACAAAACAAGAAACATTGTTGCAAAAAAACGATTGCATTCATATACAGTACAGTGGGCATGTACATAACACAACAGGGAAACTGCAACGCTTACATCTTACTGTATTATGTATACAATTTAAAAAAGTCATCAATCTTCTTCTGCTTCCCATTTTTACCTTTTAACACAAACACTTCAATCTCGTCTGCTACACACGAGCTAGCGTCTGAAAATGAAAATGGCTCTGCTACACGGGTGCTGGGCACGTAACCAAGTCACCTGACCAAGTCGACCAATGGCGCGACTGATGGCGTGACACGTAACCAAGACACGTGACCAAGTTGACCAATGGCGCGACCGATGGCGTGTCACGTGACAAAGTCACACGGCCAAGTCGACCAATAGCGCGACCGATGGCGGCTCATGTGACCAAGTCGACCAATGGCGCGACCGATGGCGGCTCACGTAACAAGACACGTGACCAAGTTGACCAATGGCGCGACGGATATATCGATATAAACAACAAAAATGGCCGGCGTGGGATGAAAAGGAGCACCGTAATAACCGGATTATCGTAATAAACGGTACTAATTATACATAAAAAGACTAGAAATGTGCAAGGGAAATGAAAATAGCATCGTAATAAGCGGTACTATCGATATAACCGATATCGATATAACGAGACTTTACTGTATATATAAACAAAAATCCTCGCCTCTCCCCTCATGGGTGGTGTCTGCCCCCCTTTTTTTGTCCTCTACCAGAGGCCAGGAAGCTTGAGGGTTCTGCGCAGTATCCGTGCTGTTCCCAGCACTGCGCTTTTCTGGACCGAGATATCCGATGTTGTTCCCGGGATCTGTTGCAACCACTCGTCGAGTTTGGGGGTCACTGCCCCGAGTGCTCCGACCACCACAGGCACCACTGCCACCTTTACCTTCCAGGCTCTCTCCAGCTCCTCTCTCAGCCCTTGGTATTTCTCCATTTTCTCATGTTCCTTCTTTCTGATGTTTCCATCACTCGGGACCGCTACATCCACGACAACGGCTTTCTTTTGCCCTTTATCTAGGACCACGATATCTGGTTGGTTGGCCATTACCATCTTGTCAGTCTGTATCTGGAAGTCCCACAGGATCTTTGCTCGGTAATTCTCTACTACCTTTGGAGGTGTTTCCCATTTTGACCTTGGGGTTTCCAGTCCATACTCCGCACAGATGTTTCGGTAGACTATGCCAGCCACCTGGTTATGGCGCTCCATGTAGGCTTTCCCTGCCAACATCTTACACCCTGCAGTTATGTGTTGGATTGTCTCAGGTGCCTCTTTGCACAACCTACACCTTGGGTCTTGTCTGGTGTGGTATATCGCTGCCTCTATGGCTCTGGTATTCAGGGCCTGCTCTTGAGCGGCCAGGATGAGTGCCTCTGTGCTGTCCTTTAGCCCAGCCCTCTCTAGCCACTGAGAGGACTTCTTGAGATCAGCCACTTCTGTTATGGTTCGGTGGTACATCCCGTGTAGGGGCTTTTCCTCCCATGATTGTCCCTCTTCCAGCACCTCATCCTCTGTTCCCCATTGTCAGAGACATTCTCTGAGTATATCATCCGTTGCAGCCTTCTCTTTGATGTATTCATGGATCTTGGATGTTTCATCCTGGACAGTGGCTCTCACACTCACTAGTCCCCGGCCTCCTTCCTTACGGCTTGTGTACAGTCTCAGGGTGCTGGAATTGGGATGGAACCCTCCATGCATGGTGAGGAGTTTTCGGGTCTTAACATCCGTGGTCTGAATCTCTTCCTTTGGCCACCTTATTATTCCTGCAGGGTATCTGATCACTGGCAGGGCATAGCTGTTTATTGCCCGGGTCTTGTTCTTGCCATTGAGCTGGCTTCGGAGGACTTGCCTCACCCGCTGGAGGTATTTGGTCGTAGTCGCTTTCATTGTTGCTAGTTCGAGGTTGCCATTGGCCTGTGGTATACCAAGGTACTTGTAGCTGTTTTCAATGTCTGCTATTGTTCCTTCAGGGAGTGAGACCCCTTCAGTGTGGACTACCTTGCCCCTCTTAGTCACCATCCGACTACATTTCTCCAGCCTGAATGACATCCCGATATCATTGCTGTAGATCCTGGTTGTGTGGATCAGGGAGTCTATGTCCCTTTCACTCTTAGCATACCGCTTTATGTCATCCATGTAGAGGAGGTGACTGATCGTAGCTCCATTTCTGGGGCGGTATCCATAGCCTGTCTTGGCAATTATCTGGCTGAGGGGGTTCACTCCTATGCAGAACAGCAGTGGGGAGAGTGCATCACCTTGGTATATGCCACATTTGATGGACACTTGCGTTAGTGGTTTGCCATTGGCTTCAAGGGTGGTTTTCCACATCCTCATCGAGTTTGCAACGAAGGCTCTCAGGGTCCTGTTGACCTTATACAACTCCAAGCATTCAGTGATCCATGTGTGTGCTATCGAGTCATATGCTTTCTTGTAATCATATACATATATATATATATATATATATATATATATATATATATATATATATATATATATATATATATATATATATATATATATATATATATATATACTGTACACAAGCCGTAAGGAAGGACCGGGGACTAGTGAGTGTGAGAGCCACTGTCCAGGATGAAACATCCAAGCTCCATGAATACATCAAAGAGAAGGCTCCAACGGATGATGTACTCAGAGAATGTCTCAGACAATGGGGAACAGAGGATGAGGTGCTGGAAGAGGGACAATCATGGGAGGAAAAGCCCCTACACGGGATGTACCACCGAACCATAGCAGAAGTGGCTGATCTCAAGAAGTCCTATCAGTGGCTAGAGAGGGCTGGCCTAAAGGACAGCACAGAGGCACTCATCCTGGCTGCCCAAGAGCAGGCCCTGAACACCAGAGCCATAGAGGCAGGGATATACCACACCAGACAAGACCCAAGGTGTAGGTTGTGCAAAGAGGCACCTGAGACAATCCAACACGTAACTGCAGGGTGTAAGATGCTGGCAGGGAAAGCCTACATGGAGCGCCATAACCAGGTGGCTGGCATAGTCTACCGAAACATCTGTGCGGAGTATGGACTGGAAACCCCAAGGTCAAAATGGGAAACACCTCCCAAGGTGGTGGAGAATGACCGAGCAAAAATCCTGTGGGACTTCCAGATACAGACTGACAAGATGGTAATGGCCAACCAACCAGATATCGTGGTCATAGATAAAGGGGAAAGGAAAGCCGTTGTCGTGGATGTAGCGGTCCCGAGTGATGGGAACATCAGAAAGAAGGAACATGAGAAAATCGAGAAATACCAAGGGCTCAGAGAGGAGCTGGAGAGAGCCTGGAAGGTAAAGGTGACAGTCGTGCCTGTGGTGGTCGGAGCACTCGGGGCAGTGACCCCCAAACTCGACGAGTGGTTGCAACAGATCCCGGGAACAACATCGGATATCTCGGTCCAGAAAAGCGCAGTGCTGGGAACAGCACGGATACTGCGCAGAACCCTCAAGCTTCCTGGCCTCTGGTAGAGGACCCGAGCTGAAATGGGGACAGACACCACCCATGGTGGGTGAGACGAGGAATTTTTATTTATATATATATATATATATATATATATATATATATATATATATATATATATATATGTAACTGAAAAAAAAAATTTCTCTAGTTTTTTTTTTTTAAACGGGGAGTTGCAGACAGTTGGATCTGTAATTATTTAAAAATGCTGCGGTCCAAACTACCGGTACTACTACTCTTTAGAAGAGGGTTCACCATCGCCATTTTAAAGCTACTGTATTTACGACGAAAATAAGAACACTATTTCTCTCCAAAACACTGATGAATAAATATAATCCAATTTTAGAAACATTAAGTCCACATTCAGCTGCGTCAAAGTCCGATTCATAAATATGACAAATTATTTATTCCCACATAACTGTTTTAAAAATTGTCATCTTCCTACAGTTTGCTCTTGTTTTGGTTCTAAATGTGGACATGGGATTCCGCGACTGTTCAATGCAGAGCCACAATCAAAAAAGTCATTAGCGATGCTTAAAAAAAATAAATAACAATTAGCATGTGTGTTTTTCATTTCATGATAAATGTAATATTTTGCAGGTAAAGTCTGCAAACGAGATACTTGCATCACCAATACTCGCCCTAACCCAAGCAGGGAAAATTGGTTATGATGTTTTTAAAACACTGCTCTCCCTTCCTATGTTGGAATGGAAGCGTCTTTTCATCAATTCTTGACCTGATGATGCGTTCAAAACTGTGTGTCAAAGATGGCATGAAGGTATGGGGTTAAGGATCACAGCACCCGTTTTCAGATTTCAGAACTGAAACACCCTTCCACATTCCAAAAACATGCATGGCACGCACACGAAACGAACTGTCCGGAGGTGTAAGTGCGACTGGCTGACAACCGGTTGAAGGTGTCCCCTGCATTCCCCCAGAAGACAGCCGAGATAGGTTCCAGAATGTCTCGCGAATCGTGTGAGGATAAAGCGCAGCAGAAAACGGATGGATGGATGGACCTGGAACGAATAATTACTCGGCAAAGACGCCTTCCCAACACAGACTTCGGACGCACCAGAATAACTAATCGAAAGCTGTCTCGAATCAAGTGTGTTTGTCAGAATACTCTTTGTGCAACATGCAGCAAAGATGAAATAACTTTACCCTATCAACCAAAGTACAAACCAGTGTGACGTGCAGTCAGTGGAGGCAGGTGAGGCAGTGCCTCACCTGTCATCATGGAAAGCTGTCATGGAAATATCAAATGAAAAAATAAATTAAACAGTTAGATGTATTTCGTGATTTGTACTTTAAAGTTCTTGTCCATTTAACTTCACCGTTTTAGGATTTTTTTCAAAATGGCTGAATTTACCGTTCAAATACTAAGTAGAGACGGGCGGTGACGTCATTGATGACGTCAGTGCCTCACCAGCCATGAACCTCACCGCACGTCACTGGTACAAACACGCAGTTCATTGAAACACACAAAGCTAAAAACAAGGGCAGCAAATTGAAATGCACAAATATAGACATAAATATAAAAAAAATACACAAGTAAAACAACAAATAGCAAACAACAGACGACCAGGTGAACTCGTGCGGATTTTTGCGGGTGAAAGCAAAATGGTGAAATAACTCCATAAATGTAACTTACACAAGGCAAAAATTGAAGACGCATCCTGAAATTATATTTTGGACTTCCAGTCTCGTATTATATATACACTATTTCGAAGTAACAAATAAATAAACTGCAGTGTTTGTAAACGACAACGTGGCTCCTAAACTTTAGAAGAGTACCCGCCAGAGGAGTGAACGAACTATTATTTTCAACGCAAGCCTTTTAATTTCAACTCACCTGTCCTGTTTGATGTGAGCCGCTATCAATTTAGTACCACACGAGAGAAATAGCCACTCTACACAAATACCGATTGAAGCCATGACTGTATTTCTGACCCCACGCGCTCTTCCTGTTGTGGTGCTCGTCAAAACGGCAGCTGGGTATCTCGCTCATGCGCAGAAGGTTAGCCTCGATCTCCAACTACGGCACCCACACTAGAACATACTACATTAAAAACATTCACAGCATACGCATGACATCTGAGGATAGAAAGGAGGGGACACCTAGAACCCGTATCCATCCAAATTAAAGGTACACTAAGACGAACCTGTGATCAAATCATAATATAATTGTCACTGTTATAACAATAATAGTTTTGTAATTACAAACATTTACGACTGCTATTTATTCTCTATAATAATACAAAGTATTTTGATCAAATTTAAATGCCGTCCATCGTCATCAAAGATGGCCAAAATTCATGCGCGACTAAAAAGTGCAGATCTCAGATCTTCTGTGACATTTCGAACACACTTTTTTGACGAAACTGTCACTCGTTCTTAAATAAAATATTTATTTATGAATTAGTCGTAGTAAAAGTATTCCAGTCTTGACGTGGTACGTCCTTTGTGCTACTTTTTTGGAGTCCAAGCAGCATTCAACAAATCTTCAAGTCTGGTTCAAGTCATCTCGGTGCACGTTCAAGCTTCTCAGCCTGACCGTGCTTTCTTTGTTATAGCTGCTAATAAAGAGACGCGTTTGTGAACCACATGGCTGATCATTAAGTGTTGTCACTGTTATCGTATAAAATGTGCGCAACAAGGACAACGGAGTCTGAAGAGAAACTTTGGAAAGTAAAAGAGATCAAGTCGCAACAGCAAAGACGACGCAATTTGCAAGAGGCAGCCTTGCGCTGTGGTTCTCAGAGCAGGTTTGTTCTCTCAACACTCTTTTTTTCCCCCACATTCTGTTGTTCAAAATTTTCCTGTGATGAATTTGTGATCGCCAGAGTGGCCAATACGGAAACGTATACAACTGATTTAAACACGGTAAATGGTGCTTAATTAAGACTAGAAAGTCCACAGCCCCGACAGTACCATACATTTATGCATTAAGGCAGCCACTTAGCGGGCTTAGTTTTGAACCGACATCCAAACTCACGTGAGAACAGCCCAACATTTTGCATTTTCTAATTTCTATCACTAGGGATAATGACCGACCATTTATTTTCACCAACCTTCACCATTCATTCACCATTGTTCTGTAACCTGAACCTTCACCATTCATTCACCATTGTTCTTTGATATTGCTGATGTTTGAACACTGTTCCAAGGACAGATTACTTTTCTTTCCTCTCAGTCCTGCATACAAACATGCTGTGTTAAAAACACACCGCTCAGATGAAATAGCAACTGTAAAGGACAACAAAGTTTTTCTAGAATAAAATAGTACTGCACACTTAAATCCAAAATTAGAATCTCAAACAAACGGTAATCCAATAAAGGTCCAGATGAAAGGGGTTACAATTCTTGGTGTGTTAGATAAAAGGGGTGACAATACTTGAAAAGCAAAATGATCATTTTTGGGTGGATGGTCGTGTGACCAGTTCGTTTTTGTCCAACATGGTCTAATTTTACTTCAACAATTTCGGACTAATGAGGAATAAACTGCAGACGTGGGTCTCCAAAGACATTTTTACAATAACTTGAAAATTAGTTGAAAGAAGGCATAAATCCCCACACAATTTAAATCTTCATCATTGGGACACACAAACCCCAACCGCTCAGGGTGGGCCCTTCACAATTAAAAGGTACAAAAGTCAAACGGCTGGGCCGTAGAATGACTACTTTTTTTCAACAACAACAACATACAACATCAAATTATTTAGCATGATCATTGACTTTACCAAACCAGGTGTTTGTCTTCTTGTGTTTTATAGACGTCAGGGGAGTCATCCATCCTGCGCAGGAGGAGTTAAAGTATTTTCACATTAAAGAGGAAGTGGAGGACAAACATTCACCAGAAGTCATTGACATGAAAGAGGAGCCAGAATCCCACCTCATCAAAGAGAATGTGCACGGGTCCCCGCATATTAAAGAAGAGAACGATTTCACGAAGCCACCCTTGATAGATGGATGTTTTAAGATTGACAATGACGCTCACAATGAGATGAGCAGAATGGCGGAGCCTCCAAGCAGCAGTTGCTCAAGTCGACGCATGACGATCCCATCTGCTGCTTGTTACTACGTTGTTAATACCTTGGTCTCTACCTCTCTGCTACACCCTCATTAGCCAGAATGTCGTTATCCAAACGGAGAAAAGTAGATAAGGAGTGTAGAATTTTCAAAGACAAATGGACCACGTCCTATTTATTTACAGAGATTCACAGAAAACCTTTGTGCTTGGTGTGTTTGCAACAAGTTTCGGTATTGAAGGAATATAATATTCGACGCCACTACGAGACTCATCACAGCGAAAAATATGACGGGTTGCAAGGACAACTGAGAATTTAATTAACGAATTGCTGGCGGGTCTGAGGAAACAGCAGTCAACTTTCATCCGGAGCCGAGAAGTCAGTGAAGCAGCGGTAAAAGCCAGCTACCTAATTGCTGGCGAAATAGCATTAGCATCGAAGCCGTATTTCGACGGTCTTCTTCTTCTTTTTTTTTCAGCTTTTCCCTTCAAGGGGTCGCCACAGCGAATCAGTAACCTCCATCTTCAGAGGTATGATACGCATGTTTGTTTTGGCCCAGCTTCTACGTCGGATGCCCTTCCTGACACAACCCTCTGTATTTATCCGGGCTTGGGACCGGCACAAGAAGACTTATGTCCCTTTGTGGCTACAGAACGAGCAATTCGCTCAGTAAGAGGCTCCCAAACACAAAATGGTCATCAGCACAGCAACAAGACTTTGTTAAACGATGCATGATGAAGGCGGCTGAACTTGTATGTTCCGAGAAGCGACAAGCTTTTGCCAATATTAGCCTGACGAGGAATACTATAGCAGAGAGCATTTATTGCATTTTCCGTGGCAATTGACGAGAGCACTGACATCACAGATGTGGCCCAACTGGCCATATTTATTTGAGGAGTTGATGAGACATTGACTGTTACTGAAGAGTTTCTTGAGTTGATGCCAATGATGGACACCACAACAGCCGAGGACATTTTCGGCTCTGTCGTTGCTGCATTGGACAGAGTTGGAGTGGACTGGTCCCGCGCTGTCAGCCTGGCTACAGACGGCGCGTCATCCATGGTCGGAAAGAAAGCAGGTGTCGCGACAAAGTTCAAAGACAAAGTACAAGCCCTTAATGGAGGAGATCGTTTCTGGACATTTCACTGTATTTTGCACCAGGAGGCATTGTGTAGGCAAGTCACTGAAAATGGACCACGTCATGGAGGTGGTTGTTCACACTGTAAATTTCATCCGGTCCAGAGGTCTGAACCATCGTCAGTTTGACAAACTTCTCAGCGACAGCAACATTACCCACAGCCTGCCATACCACACTTTAATGTTAGTCAGCAGCTTCAAAACAAAAGTTCTTTCAGTATGTATGTTTCATTTATGAAGTTTACAGATTTACAGGACAGGTGTACACTTTCTTCATTTCACATTTAAAATCACTCTCCTTAGTTTGTAAGGTGTACGCAGGGATTACATTTAGATTTTATATGCGTATGTGTAAGTGGTTTAAAAATTCCCTTTCTTTAAAAGTCTCATTTAATCTTAAAGTGCATCACTATATTTTTTAGTACCAATTAAAGTTTTGTGCCTTTGTACAATCAGTGGGATCAGTTGCAATGCATATTTGTGAATGATACATGTAAATTGCACATTTGTCTCAGGAAATATGAGGTGTTTCATGAAATGTTTTGTAATTGTCATTAAATGTCAATATTTTCCTAATGTTCTTGTGCTTCTTTACACCAAAACAAAGGATAGACATGATATTTTTGCTATTTTTAGCGGAGTATGGTATAATTTTAATGGTCATTCTCAAAAAACCAATTTGACAAAACATGCGAGAACCCACACTGGAGATAAACCTTTTGTCTGTCCTATTTGTGGTCAAAGATTTTCTGAGAATGGAAGTCTAAAAACCCACACAAGAATACATACTGGAGAGAAACAGATTGCCCGTTTAATTTGTAGTCAAAGATTCTCTGATAAAGGAAACTTGACAACTCACAAGAACACACACTGGTAAGAAACGTTTTGCCTGTTCAGTGTGTCGTCAAACATTCTCCACCAAAATACAGTTAACCAATCACACAAGAACCCACACAGGAGAGAAACCTTTCGCCTGCTCAGCCTGTGGACAAAGATTCTCACAGAAAGGAAATTTAAAAACACACATGAGAACGCACTCTGTTGAAAAACCGTTTGCCTGTTCTTTTTGAGGTCAAAGATTCTCTGAGAACATAAACTAAAGAAGACATACAAGAATACACAACGGAATGAAAAAAATTGCCTGCTAAACACATTTGATAAGGGAAGCTTAAGAAAACACATGAGATCACATAATGAAAACAGCAGCTCCTGTGTTTTGCTTTTTTTACTTTCATTTCTTTCATAACTTTCAAATGTACATTTCTCCACTGCAAGACTAATAAAGGCAAATCCAATCCATCCAATCCAATGGTGGAAAATCTTTTGCCTGCTCATCTTAATTTCTCTCACAACGACCAGGTGAAGAGTAACAAATGAGAATTTCAGTGATCAAATGAGTCTTGAAATGAAAATGTATTTCCTAATGAAACAAGTTACTGTGAATCTAATTTTCAACTAACTACCTTGTTTTGTATTTATACTTTTGAAGGTGTCTTGTGGATTTATATAAATTCAACAATGGTAAAATACTGAACACAATGGATTTGGTTTGGCCTGTATTTGAGTGTGTCCAAACCGTAGATTCGTCTGTGTAAGCTCTCAGTCGTACAGGAGTGGTCCATCGATGAGAAGGTTTCTTCACCCGTCATCTGTACAAATTTGAAGGTTTCGGACGTTTCGCCTCCTATCCAAGAGGCTTCGTCAGCCCTATAGGGACCTATCATAGCTGTGTCCGGCGCCGCCATGTCTGGATATTAGGGATATATAAATAGGTCCGATACGACCAGTCAGGCTTTAGTTCGCTGACGAAGCCTCTTTGATAGCAGGCGAAACGTCCGAAACCTTCAAATTTGTACAGATGACGGCTGAAGAAACCTTCTCATCGATGTTGCGCTCTCCACTATAGTAAGGGAGATACGGTGTTGTGCATACACCAACGATCTAAAAGCGCAGTGTACCATCTTTTTTCCTGACACAGACGACAGGGGATGAGTAGGAGGAAGTGGACTTTTCCACCCACCCCTGCGCTATCAAGTCCTGTAAATAGTCTTTCACCTCTCTGTACATTGGCTTTGGGACAGACATATATGTCTTTGAAACGGGCTCAGTGTCTTTCAACAAAATGTCCATTTGTAGGTTTTCCACACACCCTATGTCGTTGTCCGATTTTGAAAATGATGCCGATTCCTCTCTCAACATCTGCTGAACGGACTTTCTTTTATCTTCATCCAAATGAGAAAGGTCAATTGGGGGGTCCCACTGCTCACTGAGAGCGATGGTGGTATTCTGGACATGGACCTCATTGACAACCGCTGAAGGAAGGTCCCTTTTAAATATGTTAGCTGGGTAGACAGACCCTACTAACTGCACTGTACCAATAATAGCCTTTACTGGAAACCTAATATCATAATTAGTAGGGTTCTGGACACTAACAACTATCCTAGGGATGGAACCTGCCTTTACTGAGACCAATGAGTCACAAAGCTCGAGGCCATCTGGCCACTGTGGGTTTTCACTTGGCTCAAAAACCAATGTAACATCTTCCTTAAAGGGCTTAGCCTGTACTTTGCATGGAATAAGGTGTGAGCTATGCCTGGCTATAGTGAATCTCTCATTTGTTGTTTTTACACGGTACTCATGTGCTTGTCCCAGACTAACTGCTTTTATGAAAGTGGCAGCTTTATTGCGCTTAAGGTGGGGAAAAGCTAGTCTAACCGATTTCAAGAGCTTTTCTGTATCCCCTGTTTGTGACTCATTAGAGAGGCTATCTAACACAAGACGCTCAATGACATTAAACCCTATGATAGGACACTGTTGCTGGTCACCTTTTCGTACTAATACTGGTACAAGTAGCCCTGGATCATTAGCACCAAGTTTAAATAGTATCTCAAGCCATCCTACATAAGGCATATCCGTTCCATTAGCTGCCACAATATTGAGAGTGTTATCAGGGTCAATAAGCTCATTCACATTTTTCAATGACACGTCAGGTAAGTTTGTTTGTTTCCATAACTCATCTACAGCACACACCTGGGACCCCGAGTCCCAGAGTGCTTCAACCCTTTTGTTACCCAAAAAGCACAGAATAAGACATTTCTTTCCCACTAACTCCCTGACCGAAGGTAATTTGCCACACTGTTTCTTATCTGTACGCTTGACAAATGACTGCTTATGTCTCTTCTGAACGGGGCCACATGTGTGGGGCTTACATTCCATTTTCATCGCACCATTGTCACACTGGGACCTATCTGTCTCTGTGGTCACACCATGTCCCACTGGGGTAACCCTTTCTAGTTTAAAGCATGGTTCCTAGCTGAGTTCTGTGCTTTGCAGCCTGCTCTGAAATGTTCACTACTTCCACATTTAAAACAGTGCTGACAATATTCTTCACCTGTCTGAATACAAGAATAACACCTGGGCTGAGGGCGACGGGGCATGTCGTACTGCTGAGGGGCGAACCGCTGCTGGAACTGTGCTGCCCCCCTCATCGGCCTGGGGCCTGGTGCTGGGTGGTACTGCTGAAGAGCTGATGGGGAGTGCTGGGTGTAGTAGTGCCTGGCTGGTGGATCTACCTGATATTGTGAAGGTGGAGTGAAGGCGACCTGTTCAGGGTAGTGGTCAGGCAGGCGTTCAGGTCCTCCGCTGGTGGGCTGAGAAGTGGCTGTTGGTTTCTGAATAGTCTCTTTGATCTGGGACACTTCTGCACGCAGCTCTTGTAACAGCATCATCTCTGACCTCATCTCTTTGATCTCTGAAAGGAGTTCATTCGGCACAGTAAAAGTATTCTGCTTTAAGACTGTCCTCTTCCCAATCGGGACTGGTGTGTCATCTAACTGGACAGTGTTCAGCGTTGTCACCCGTGCAGCAGCATTTTTCTTTTTTTCCTGTCGCTCTTTTTCATTTGCACATGCCATGTTTAATTTTTCTAACAGTACTTCATCTGATGTGGTGGTTAGCAGGAGGAAAGGTTGCATGTCACTCTTTACATTGTCACTCTGTAACCCCGTCAGAACTGTGTGCAGGAATAAACTCTGGACCAACGTGGGATCATACTTCACCCCTGATTCAGCCTCTTGAGATGCAAAAAGAATCCTTTGACGAAGATCCATCGCACGCAGTAGAAATTTCTGTGGGGAGTCTTTATTAGTCTGCACTTCCGATGAGAGCTGCTTGTACAATTCAGTGGCTCCTCTCTCTTGATAGTGAGATCGGAGAATCCTTCGTAAAGAAGGTAGGGTGAGATTTTCTTTCCCTTCGAGGTAGCTTCTCAACTGCAGACCTGGTGTTATGGCACGAACCACTGCATCAATAATCTCATCCCCCTGGTAGCCTTTACTGAGCCCACTTTCTATCTGTCTGACCAAATTAGGAAATGTGAGTTTATCTTTTTGTCCGAGTTCACCTATTTGTCCAGATATTTTGAAATCTTTGCGCCAGGGGGCAGTGTCTGGGGGCACTATGCTTCTCTTTCGCACTGCATCCCGACCTTTTTCACTTGGTTTGGCTATTCCTAGTTCAAAATCTTTTATACTTTCAATCAAGTCCTTTACACGTAGCAAATCTGACATTCCTCCATCTTCTAGCTCTAATTCAGCTCTTTCAATGTAGGTTGACACAATATTAATTAGTTGGCCTCGAGTCTTTCCTGTAAGTTGCTCTCTTTCCAGTCCAGATATTTGGATTTCAGCACATAACTCTGACAACTGTTGAAAATTCAGTCCAAATAACTTGCCTTTGATGTCCAACTGCAATTCCTCTAACGCCATTTTCGAGAGGGTAGACGCAGTTCAGCTGGCCGGATTCACTTCAAAGTCTTCCAGTGCCCTCTAGTGGTGGCTGTACGCACAGAGATGCAACTAGAGCACATGTAGAAACAAACCAGTAAATGGCGACGCAGCTCCGACTGGGTTGATTGGGGATATTCGGCGCGAGCTTCTACCCACGGCGAGTAGACAACACTCGAACGCAAATATCCCAGCGGTGCCTCCAAAATGTTGCGCTCTCCACTATAGTAAGGGAGATACGGTGTTGTGGGATCCAGAAAAAAACCACAAGACAAGCAATGTGATACGTCTTGACTCAACAGTGGTTTACTTCGAATGCCCCGATCTAATGCAAACGTATGCGCACAACAATTTCCGGTCCAACGATCTAAATCGGTCCGACACGAAACACTAACCGAAGCAGGCGTTCCATGTTTAAATAAACATTTTCGATATATATCATTTGTAAACCAATAGAACTACGCGAATGTAACCAAAATAGGAAATAAGATAATTTACAACCTGTCACATCGACACACCGCAGATTATAAGTATTCTTGGTTGAAATACACTTTGAAGTAAATCTGACCCATTCTGAAATAAAATCCAACTCAAACCAGACAAATTGTGGATCTGAATGTCGTTATCCAAACGGAGAAAAGTAGATAAGGAGTGTAGAATTTTCAAAGAAAA